>NW_027142356.1:7785986-8385986 GCF_026170545.1 Melanerpes formicivorus | reverse complement strand
TCTGTCCAAGTTTCACTGAATGAATCAGCCAAACCTACCAGTTTCATATTGTCTGCAAACTTGCTGAGTGGACACACTGTTTTATGTAACTAACTCCCTTGAATATATGATTTATCCTATTTAATCCAAATGCTTTGTCATATTTTTAACCACTGAAAACAGCTGTATGTACTGTACACTGCAATTCATCAGAGCAGAACTAACCAGGCTTCTTCATTTGCTGTTCTATTTTAACAAAAATTATAATAGTAAACCACAGAAAGCATACTTTATTAGGGGGAGCCACCATACTTTAACCCAGAACACAAGGAAGAATGTTAATGGTTATGGAAACCAACACCTTATCCCTGAAGCACAAGAGTTAAATTGTTTTTTTTCTTAAGTAATGTTTCAAGTTACCTGTATAACTGATTGCCAACTAACTATCCATCATGTCTCAAAATCAGATACCATGACAGACTGCAGTGGCTAGTGACTGTGAGTTAAAAATCAACAAACCGATTACATTTTACAGTCACTGTTGTGTATGATTTATAGAAACACCTCTTCACTGCACACTAGACAAAGAACATGAAGAGAGCAAGGCTATGTATGAAGAATCACACTAATATTCTATTACACATTTGAGTACCATCTGCCAATTCCTGGGTGTACAACACTAACCCTTAAACAACTATCTAGAAAGAAAAAGATGAAGCCATCTAAATGGAACAAGTTTCTGCTATAGAAGTGATACTATATAGTTCATAACAGGTACAGCTGTAATGCAGCCTCTCACAAAGAATGGTTGTAGAACAGTGTTTCCAGGGGCTGACTGCTGCCTCTTCTCGATGTGTCTGAGATACATTCTCGTCCTTCACTTCTGCTCACTGACCAGAGATCTCTATGAGATATTTAATCCAAATGAGGGTATATCAGACTAGTGATAAGGAAGACTTTTTTTACAGTGACTGTGCTGCACCACTGGAACAGGTTTCACCAGAGAGGTGATAGATGGCCCATCCCTGGAAACATTCAACATCAGGTTGGACGGAGCTTCAAGCAATCCGATTAAGCTGAAGATGTCCTTACTCATTGCAGGAGGGTTGGACTAGGCAACCTTTAGAGGTCCCTTCCAACTCAAACCATTCTATGATCTTTTAGCTTAAATGGGATTTCAGGAAGTAAAAAACACAGTATTTGAGAACTGTCGAAATTTCAAGAGACAGGTATTGATGCTAGGAGGACACAGAGATCCGCTTTAAAAAGCCAAAAGCGGTGGCAGAAAAGATGACACTTTGGAATGTTCTCCAACTGTTCCCAGCTGCTGCTTAAAGAGCTCAGCATTGGCATGGTCCATCCACCTCATACTTCAGTTCCATATCCCTGTTACTGATGACACATGTATCTATTTATACATGGTACTTGAGGATGCAACTTCTAACTTGGGCTCACCACCATCAGTGGTGCACCAACCACAATGTATCACATATAAAGTGGGCATGCAAGAGGTTTTCACAACTGTAACTATCTTGCACTACATACTGAAATGTTAATGAAAGTACACGTTGTGCTTCCTAACCAAAAGCACTATCAGATGATACAAGTACTACAGCCTGAAACAGTGCTAAATTACCTCAAACACTGCAATCATACATAGCTGAATTATAGCTATAATATTCAATCTGATGTATTAATTTTTATTTGAACATATGGCCACACTCACATGACAGGCCTTCACATTTTTAAACACTTCAAAAAACACAAGTATATGGAAACTTGCCCCTAAGAATTTACCACAATGGAAATTTGCCAAAACCAAAACCAGACACAAACTAACTGGTCTCAAAGAACATGCAACAATGATCCCTAATTCTGTTAATGAGCACTTTGGACTGTTTATCCAGACAGAAAGCAGGATAAAAAGAAAAGCCTGTTATTGCCACTGCATTCTATATACTTCATGTTTGTCAGCTTATTTAGAAAGGCCTTTAAGATGTTTTTTTCTGCAAGCTTTCTTGAGGGGACTGCTGAAAATGAGCCACTGGAATTTTTCTCACTGCAAATCCAGTAACTGAACACTCAGGTTATCACTGCAGGTCAGTTACTGTATTCAGTCACTTTTACAGCTCAGTAATAGTCTGTATCATAAACCAAACTATTTTATTTGCAGTCTTACTGTGAGGACAGAGTGTGAAAGAAGACTGAAAAGACATTTGAGAAAATGTAGCTTTTCCACACTAACACCAATTCTTCCATGACTCATTTCACAGGTGCTCTATACAATATTGATTTAGTTGTCAAGCCTGCATTTGACATTAGAAGCATCCTTCACACAGTTCCCCTCTTCCACTAACCATCTAGAAGAGGTATGAAAGGCACATGTGAAAGTAAGTGTCAGGTTGTTTACAAGACATATATAAACCATGCACGTCAAAAAGTGTATCAAGCAAAAAAGCACACAGGTAGACTCCATTCTAGAGAAGAAAGTAAAAATATACTTTTTTTAATTCCAATTTTGTTCAAGCCACTTGCTGCCAGCTAATTTAAATTTACCTGTTCTTTGCTGCATTTCATGTCAAATGCTTCAATGGGCTATAGAAGGAGTTGAAAGGCAAAGTTTTCTGCAGTGTGGATGATAGTAAAGACGTTATTATAGGTTCTCTACTACACATTAGAAAGCCTAAAGGGAGAGTGACATCTGTTTGGTTTAGAAGTGCACTGTGTACCACTGACATGACAACGGAGTCACAATAATATCCCAGGCAGAAGCACAGCAAGCAGAAAGGAATGATGTGGGGTAAGGACACCTCTTCGTTTTCTAGCAAGTGTTGTTAGATATTACTTCCATTTGCAAATCACTTTTGTTTTCAGGACTGTAAAAATGTTTTGGCAGAATGAAAGTACATTCTAAAACCAGATGAAGGTCTTCAGATGCTTTAGTGAAGAAGAAAAAAACTATGGCTAAATTTTGTCAATACCTGATCCAGAGGAACATGTTTCACTAAACCGCTGACGACAGTCCTTGGGCTTCCTTCACCAACATCCACTTCTTCAACATAGAGTGTGTCAGCATCTGGATGCTTTTTGGCAGTAATAATGCAGCCAACACGAAGATCCAGACAAGAAACATCTACAGGTTTTGCATCACTACTTCCAGCAGCTGCCTGCTGTTTCTTCTCCTTCTTCTCACCTATTACAGAAAGTGCAGTTCATCAAATAAACATTCTTTATGCTTTTAAAAAAATGTTTATAACTACTGCAGGGGGAAAGCAAGCTACAAACTCAGGAATAAACGTAAATCCACTGTAAACCACAAATGACCAGTAAAGTTAGAACCTCTGTTACTAGATTCCAACAAAGCACCATCCACTCGAGATTGTTACTACAAGTAACTGCCACCTTAGCACAGACCTATTTTCTTCTTTGTAAAGTCAAGTCACCCTGAACTTTCATGTGTAGCGAGCATACATATAAGTGATACAATCTGCCAAAGGCCACACCAATTAACTTGACAGTGATGTTTTACTTATTAGCAATTACCAGTGAGTCTTGTCAATGTTTCACCAGGGAAAACAGACAATCACAAGTCATCTGATTACTAGTGCTTAAGAACAGCTCCTGACTGTAGACAATGCAGTGAGTAAAACAGCACCATTACAGTTACAAAGCAACCCTTCAAGATGACCTCAGCTACCATTCTTCACTTCCCAGATATACTGGTGGGTGGAAATGCTCATGGCTTAGGAGGTTTCCCTAATGCAAAGTCTTTATCCAGAAGCTATGAGAAGCAATATGCCCCTCTCCCCTTCAGAGAAGCAAGTTACATGCAGTTTGTATACAAGATTGCCCAGTTTAAAAGATATTCAAGATTTGTTTAACAACTATAAAATCTTGGGAATTAAGAAAGGTCTAATGAGTGTTTAAGTATATTTTGTTATTCTTTTATACAAGAGAGCTTACACATTGATGCACACCTTAATGTAAGCTCAGCTCCCTCCCTTAGGGAGCAGAAAAGTGGACACATCATGAAGTTATTCACTTGTCACTACTCTAGTGCAGGCTTCAAGTTAAATAATACATGCAATAACACAAAGGCAGTATTTGTTTTCAAGTAGTTTATATATGATGAATAAAAAGCTCTAGTGTTACAAATGAGTTTTGATAATCTAATTGTAATTAGATCACAATTCTATTAATAAAGCCAGTCAGGTACACACTAATTGAAGAGCACCTGAAAAAAATACCACCTAACTATTTAATATCTACGATCATTGCAAAGATCTTCATCCTTGGTACCATTCCTCACTGTTCTCCACTTCATGACATTTCTTTACAATAATCTGGAGCCAAAAACCTAAAACAAATCAGCTTCTGACATCCTATTTATTTCACCTTAGAGAAATGGAAGTCTGTCACCAAAAAAAGAAGAGAGAACAGCAAAGGATGTCTGTGTATATACAGACACATAGAAAACATCCATTTCAGTGTCACAGACTAAGGAGAGCCCTGGCCAATGTCAGAATCAGCTCTCAATATGCAGAGAAGCCTCATAGACAAAGTCTGCAAGAAGTGGACCAAAGAATATGGGAACAATCAAAGAGGAAACAGAAGAGATAGGTGGCAGAAAGCAAAGGGATTGGAGACATTCCATAATTTCAAAGATTAAAACTGTCCAGAGAAGGGCAACAAAGCTGGTGAGGGGTTTGGAGCACAAGCCCTACGAGGAGAGACTAAGGGAGCTGGGGTTGTTTAGCCTGGAAAAGAGGAGGCTCAGAAGAGACCTTATTACAGGTAGTCTACAACTACCTGAAGGGAGTTTGTAGCCAGGTGGAGGTTGGTCTCTTCTCCCAGGCAACCAGCACCAGAACAAGATGACAGAGTCTCAAGGTGTGCCAGGGGAGGTTTAGGCTGGATGTTAGGAAGAAGTTCTTCAGTGATTGGTCATTGGAATGGGCTGCCCAGGGAGGTGGTGGAGTCACCACCACTGGACGTGTTTAGAAAAAGACTGGATGAGGCACTTGGTGCCATGGTTTAGCTGATTAGATAATGCTGGGTGATGGATTGGACTTGATGATCTCAAAGGTCTTTTCCAACCCAGTTAAAAGCCCAAGCTTTACATATTGGTCACTTTGGTTGTTAAACGCTATACCTACAATAGATGTTGAGCTTCAAAGAAAGAGCCTCTTCAGGGCTACTACTGAATGTTCATGCCGTATCTCACCTTCTCCCAAATACAGTTACTGGAAGGAAAAAGTCAAATAGGCTGCTTTTCAAACTTAAGATACTTACACATGATGAGAGGAAGCAACACAAAAGATTTCTTTTCTCTTGCCAACTGAATAGTTGCTCTGCAGCCACTGAATGCTTGAAGAAAAGTTAATTGCCTCATATGACCCTGTGGTTTCTGATTTTATATTTACAGTTTTGTGGAATATTGGTGTGTCAAAGGCTGCACTAAAAAAAATGCAAAGTTGGCTTATAGCTCATCAGAAAGAATAAAAAAATAGTGTCCTATCAGTTTAATATCCAAACTCTGAAGAGCTGTACAAATCAACTCATAACAAACCCATAATAATTTGAATAACAGGATGACTGCAAAACATGAGTTTACATTAGAAGATAGCTGCACTTTTGTGCAAGTGTAGCAGACAAGCATTCTGTTATGAGAGTTAACATCAACAGTTAAAAAAAGAAAAACGGGAGTAAAGGTGTTAGAAAACCTTCATGGTCTTCTAGATTTCCTCCCTGTTGCCACAACCAGATCATGCTATCTGCCTTTGTCTTTCACCCAGTAATTTCTCTTAGCCACACAGTTTAACCAGTGTTGGTATGTATTCATCAGTTCTGATGGAACTCCACTGCCTGTAAGAATTTTCCATTAAAACAAAGAAACAAAACACCACCAAAAAAACCCCACAACCCCAAAGAAACAAACGGAAAAAAACCCAAGATGCTTAGAGGATGCAAAAACTGCATTTCAGCACTCCTCCTATAGCAATATGTCATGCTAGTGCTTTCAAAGTTGGTTGCTCATTTGGTCTTCACCTTTTACCTGAAATATTTTCATGGCAGAAAAATATAAAATAGTTTATAATTTCTTCAGTGTGCTCCCCTCACCCACCCTGTTTTTTGTTTTTCTCCTCTCTACCTTGGTTTTGCTTTTTTCTCTTTGGTGGGGTTTGGAGAAGTGGGCTTGGTGTTGTTTATTTGTTGCTTTTAAATAAGGGAGTCACATTAAAAGAAATGTGGCATCCTATTTAAGTAAGAATCTGTAGCTTATATGATGGCCTTCATTTGCTTCAAGTGCTTTCAAGATTTAAAGAGCTGGGACATGACTCTTCATATGTTGTATGTACAAACTGTTTTCTTTCTGTACATAAAGTGATGCAAAATCACCTGCACAAATAAAATGCCTTAAGTATCTATCACAGCTAAGAAAACTGAAGTACCTTTTTTTCCTACTTTTTCATTCTTTTTCTTTTCTTCATCTTCACCTTTCATTTGATCTTTGGAACCAGGAGATGATGCAACTGCTGTAGGCTGTGGAACAGCATCTGGAAACGTAGCTGTAGAAACGGTTGTGCCAGGAGGAACTGCAATCTGTTTTACTAAAAATCAAACCCACAAAAGTTAGAAGGGTTACCAGTGCTTTGAATAATGTGACATCTTTAATCAACAAAGTATGCAGAATTGAAAATACTGCTTACAATACTTAAAACACAACTGCTGAAAAATGGAGCACAACATTACAGAGCACATTTCAGAACTCAAAAAGTTATGTATGATTACACTGAACAGTTAAGAATTAGGCCTTTTATGTTTCTTGAATGGATAAAAAAGTAGTAGTAGTAAATACAATGAAACATATAAGTAAGCACCGCCTCTTTCTGCAGTTTATGTCAACAAGCCATTCATTATCTTTGGAACTAACTCCTCATTTGTGTTTGCCTGTCATCAGTCTCTAGCTGCTAGTTCTTGTCATACTGGAGACTATTCTGCAACTTGTTAGGCATATAATAATTTTTATGTTGTAAGCAGATAATTCCTCAACTCTTTGTTCTGATGATCTAAACAAACTGAGCCTGAATATTCCTATTCCAAGAAATTACCTGCAGCCCTTTATATGATCTGTTGATTTCTTACTCGCCTAGATTCTCCATGTTACCTTCATATTTCTCCTTCTTACACCACTGAAAGAATTCCAGCCATCATCTCACTATCAATCTTACCAGATGAGCATGTAAGAATCATATCATTGTTATGCTGTGGAATAAGAATCATCTCAATTTTACATTCTGCTCTTCAAAAATCTCATTAAGGCTTTTTACCAAAATCATTGTACTGGGTAAGCATCATCAGTGCACTGGACAACAGTAATTAGGCTTCCTTTACAAGAAAGGTTAGGCCAGATTCTCTCTTGAGGTCCTTTTCAACCTGGGCTGATTTTTAAACTGTCAAACCCTTCTAGTGTCATTATTGGGCGGCTCCCTATGCTGCTTACACACATCTATTTACATGTCATTTATTTATTAGATTTCCTGGAGGGCTGCACTGTGTGTTGACACTTGCTCTCTTCAAAACGGGAGTTATTCGCACAAATTCCAATCCTATAAACAAAGTCTTACACATTTGAATCTGAGATTTGTGGGACCGACAACCACTTGCTGTTTTGCTTGCTAGCTGTAAAAAGACCTTTTGTTTCTCATATTTTTGAAAAAGAAAAAAAAACACCTCGAGTGGCATTTTATGTTTGTGTACATCTAATTGCTGTGCTCAAATACTTAATACTATCAAAGCTAACAAACTCATATACTTCAAAAGATCTGAATTTAGTCCTACGATCTTGCCGGCAAACTAGCTAAATAAAGATGCACATCAAGCTACATATTGACTTCCTAGCCCTTTTCCCATCTTGTAAAAAAAGAATCTCATACCATGAGATTTCTCTTTCAAGCATAACAGAGTTTCTGTGAAATATCCTACACCTGTCAGGAACTGCTGCAGACAAACAGAGAAAGAAATATAAACTAATGTTTTCGTTTAGTACCTAAAAGGGTTTCATTAATGCCCAAAGGAGGAAAAGAATTCTCTGCATTTCTAAAATGCTACTCTTTTTGAAGACTGTATGTGCTGTTTTACCTGTAAGACTTGCAGTAACGCTGAATGATATTTTCCAGCTACACTGGATACTCTCTTAGCACACTCACGATACTGACAGCATGGGTGAAAATACTTTTAAGCTATTATTAGGAGTGCCTGTCATCAGTCAAATTTAGGGCTTATTATGAAAGGTATTGTGCCAAAACAATGAACCAGCTCTATGTTTGATTCAGATAGGTACCTATTAGTCTCACAGCTTACTGACTTATTATGGAATTAAGGAACCTAGGAAAATCCAGAATTTGTAATGAATGCCAGAGAGTCACATACAGAAAAATAAAAGATAATTAAGATAATTTTGCTATTTTGGGCTAACTAGATGTATGATGCATGATGGCAAGACTTTTTTTTTCCCCACCTCCATTTCGAATTTCTGCCTGAATCAGCTCCTGTTTGAGCCCCTCAATTTCTTTCTTCAGTTTAGCATTTTCCACACGGAGTTTCTTCTCTTCTCTAAGAGATGCCTGCAAGACTAGAATTGACACTACATTAAATCCATCAGGTTTCAATAATTATCATTCATCATTAAGCAAACAGAGACTTTTAAAAAGGGAAAAAAGTGAAGCAGAGTGAGAGAAAAACCAAAATTGGTAAACTTTTAAGGAGTACGTAAACAGAAAAATTGCATTGAAACATATGTTTTTTACAATAGTTCTATACTCAAGCTGCCTCTCAATATACTAGCTTCTGAGTCCTCTAAATAGACTCACAAACATCCAAGAAATCTATCAGTAAAAGCTTGAACACCTTTGCAACATGGAGCATTTTAGTTCAGTGAGACTGACATGCGTGAAATATCAAAGCTGAAGGTCTGATACCCTTGAGAATCCTGCAGTGGTGAAAAAGCAGTAACACATTCAGGCAAATGCAGAGTCTCATATTCTTTCCAACTCCCTTTCTTCCTCAAAATGGAATTGTGTTCAGTTTGTATCATTAATGCTTCCTTATTCATGTTTTTTCTACTTCAGAGCATGTGGCTTCAAAAGAAACCCTGACAAGCCACAAGACAATGAAGCAGTGCTACTATTATAAGCTTTATCTTGGAGAACTTGAACACACTTAAGAGACTGACAGAACCAATGAAGTTCATGCTCTAATTTTTTCTTATAAATATTTCATGTTAACCATCTGGTTAAGAAGTTTATCAGAAGACAGATACAGTTCCTTACTAGCTTTCTCCTTGAGCAGAGCAACTTGTTGCTTGAGGTATTCAATAACTTGATCAGCCTCTGCACCCTTCTGCTCCAGCCTGTTCAGCACTGCATTGTTAGCTGCCATCTTTACCAAGTAACGGGCTAAAATCCTAGACAAACAACAGACAGCAAAAAATTAATGACTTCTTAACATTGCAACACTACCATCTCGTACCACATAAAGCAGTTCTAAAATCAGTTGCTGAATAAGAAAATCTGCTAAGTGAACAAGCTGGGCTCCCACCTCCTAACATAAAGACCAAACAAAAAAATCAACATTCAAAGGAATCTGATATTTGACAGCTGCTTTCAAGTACTTTGGAAGAAAAACTGCTTTTCTGCCCAGCTGTAAAAAATATGTTCTTCCCTCATGAAACAACAGCAAAAAACCCTTTCGTTCTCAGAAAGTAAGGTCTGAATACACTGGAATAAAAATAACAACAACAAAAAAAGGCAGAAAAGAGTACAGGAGAACATTCTATCTTGTTTTCAGATGAAAAATGCTTCAAGTGTATGTAGAATTTTGAAACTAAGAAAACACAACATGCCACAAAATTTATTCCAACAACACCTAATACTTATTATCATATGGTTGTGCACACATTAAGAATTTACTGTTATTTAACTTTTAAGTAGAATTCATCAGCATTTTAACTCGTCTTGGATTAAAGCAACTTTTATTGCGGATTACACATTCGGAGTTACTGTAGCACTTACTTCAAGTGTCTTATTTTGTTTCCACTGAAATGGAAGGCCAGACACACAGGTAAAAAATATAAGAAGGAAGCACAAAACACCAGTAAGGGCAAGAGCATACATTAACCTTCTTATAGGTTTTTCAAGTCCTTTTACTGGGATTCTTTAATGCTCCATACTGCTTTGTGTATAGTCCTTATTTCTTGAAAGCCACCAAATTTGGCTTTATTTCTTCACTGTAACCTTTGTGTCTAACCATAAAAGCTTAGTAAGTAGCAATAGAATTATGAAATACAGTAAGTCCCAGGTATCTGCGTCAATCATGACTTCACCCTTCTACTAAGTATCTAGATGAAGGAATAAGCTGCACACACTGTTTTGATTAACGGCGAGTATTAAAGCCATCACACCTTCAATTCACATACAGCAGATTTTTCTTCTTAAAAAAAACAAAACAAAAAACCCACAACACTCTTGTGGAGAGAAGAGCAATAAAGTCATCTCTCCAGGACAGCAAGCAAGATTTTACCATTCAAATTCGTCTTTACAAAGCAAATAATTTTGTTTTCATATGCAACCTGAAAACAGGTTTAGAAAAGGAAATGAGCAATTCCAATAAGTTACGATTTAGATGTCAAATGGAAATAGGCATAAAGCTGCCATGGCACAACACAGCACGATACAAAGCCTGGGATATTACTGTCTGCATACCAGTACTATTCCTTGTAAGCTGCACACTGTCTCAGGGGAATAGAACGCTAGCAGTGGAAACTTTGCCAACAACAACAGCAACGCTACTAAAACTTCAAAGCGAATAGAATTGGTACATTTTTTAGGTTTTAGCCAAGTTGGCTAATGAACTGAAGATCTGGAAATGAAGTTACATGATTACAATGGGTAGACATTTTCCCACTTGTCAAATAAATTTCTGCAAACCCAGAATTCTAACAATAACACAAAGGAATAGGTATTTCCGATACTGATGTGAAGAGCCAACAAGCTGAAATGAACTGCTGCACAGGAACCCACACAGTATAGCAATAAAACTTCATCTAAAAAGGCACATAAAGAAAAAAAAGTTAAGATCCACCCTTTATTCTAAAACACAAAGCTTATTAAAACCATGAGCACTATAGCAATCAAAGGTTACAGTCAACAATTATTGGGGGGGGGGGGGGAGGGATGACATCTTTTCCCCATTTCCTAGGGCCCTCTAAAAAACTCAATCAATCAACTCCTATTGGTAACACACAAAGTAAACAGGGAAAAAAGCCCAAAACCAACCAGGAATATCATAGCTTGAAAATCAGACCCATATCTTATTACAGATTGATCCTGACCTGCTCTCCAGAAAATGTTTCAGAGGTCAACTGAAATTAAAGTCACTCCCTACAATTGTGCCTAACGAGCTGCTTTCCTTTCAAACAACATAGTTCTGAAAACCAAGGAAGGAAAGAGCAGTCCTGAATAGTGTAACCTCCTGAAGTTACCGGGCTGCTTAGCTGAAAGTGTTTCATCTGAGGGCTATTTTGTTACCTGCAAGAAATTCAGAAGTGCTCCAGCATCTACTTGCTCCACTATAACAAACTGAATCTTTAAATGAAAGAGTCAAGCCTTGTAATTATTCATGAAGTTACATATCAACACACAAAAATTGTTAGAGTGCTCATCATTGTACTGATTGAAGAGCTGCCTTTTTTTTTTTAAACAGAAAGCACTGCCACCTGTGGCTTTCTGTAGCTGCCATACCCTCAAAGGAGAAAAAAGGCATTATTCTGCTTTGTTTCTCAGTGGTCCCCAAGAAAAGGCAAGCCTTCTATAATAAATCAAGACTTCTCATATATATCACAAATTGCCTCAAAATTTTGATGTTTCACAAATACTGGTTTATCAGCATTGGCCTTGACCTCAGAATATATCCACATCAAAAATAAATACACCAAGACGACACAGAAAATGCAAATCCTATTGCAGTTAGGTCTTCAGTATTAGTATTACCTGGCTTTAGAAGTGAAAACTCCCATAAAATTAATGACAAGATTTAAAACTTAAAACTAAAAATTGTATTTGGGATCTATCCATAGTCTCATATGGAACCAATTACAACAATTGGAATAGCAATAATTTAACCAAAACCACAGAAATTAGAAGCCAACTGATCCCCAAACCCTAAAATAATTAGCACTAAGCATTCTTTTTCTCCAGCTGGTGGTTCAAAAAAAGCTCATTACTTGGAAGTTGTCACCTTTTTCTTATGATGCTTTGTTAATACCAACAGACAAAGCAAGACCGCTAACTGAACAAGGTCTAACCTGCAGGCTGCTTAGTAATGATTACTGCATACAGATCAACATGCTCTCCATGGCAGTATCAAATTCACCTATGACACTGATACAGCTTTACCTCAGCACTTTTAATTCAGGAAGGTTTTATGCTGCTCTCTTAAGTGACAGGTATTTTATTTCTTGTTCTCATTCTTCCTCAAGAACATGTGTTGATACAAGCAATTTGGCTGAAATCATGCAAAATGAAATAAAAATCACCAGGCTTCTCTGCTTCTTCTCTTTTCCTTTCTCACATATTCACTAACTCCTCCACAATAAGAAGGTAAACTTTCACAGATGACCAAACGTAGGCAGCATTCTTCACTGCACAGCTGCCTTCAAGCCATCCAGCAAAACCTTTTGCGCTGTGCCACCTATACCAACATCAGGTATTTCTCCAGCTAATCCAATCCTACTCAAATTTAGCAAAGAGCAAACAGTAATCACAAGATGGCCCAAATAGCTTAAAATGTGCCTTGCAGAGAATGCCATATTTATGAATAGCTGCCAACCAAGGTAACGAGCTACTACCTGAGAAAAATAGAAGTCTGCAAGGGACATTCGACTTTCAGTTGAAACACTCTGAATTAGGCTTGCTATTTTGAAGCAGAAACCTTGTTCTAAGAGTTATCAACACCACAATGGTAATGTATCCAATGCTAAATAAAAATTACTAAATATTTAAGGATCATTTCAATTCATAAGCTTTTTGTCTTAAGTTTCAAGCAGCTCTCAAATGCATTCTTTTGTGAGATGCCTCAAGACGCTTTATTGTGGCCAACTTGTATAGCAAAGTATTCTGCTTTCTGTAAAAGAAACTATCAACAATCACTATGTTTCTGCTAGAAGCGTGTTTGATGACTTTTATCTGAGCATCTATTTTGAGTTTGGTCAGTCCTGGCAGACAATTTCACAAAACCCCATAAATAAAAAAAGAATGTGCCAGCTGCTTGCCAGATTCTGCTTTTGTAGTCTTTGCATTTCTATGAATTGCCAGGACAAAGTGAATTAGATCTAAGATTCTCACATCGCACCTTTTCATTCTGCAAAGTAAGAAACAGTACTGAGTAGGCTAGAACAGAGTGGAACTACATTATCTTCTACTAGGCCAAAGGACTAGTGCAGCTAGGAAATAGTTGCAACTTATCCCACTTCTACTGTCTCAATGAATCTGGATTTGTACTCAAAAAATGAATTCTGTCTTACGAGTTTCTCCTAACTTTTGACAAATTATTCCAGACCTGATGCCATACATCTTTGGCTAAGACTTAAAACAACTGATTTAATTTCACATCTTGGATAGAACTACTTGTTTTCAAAACTTAGCAAATTTAAAATATGAATAATTTCTTTTTTAACTATTCACAAGCGATAAGCTCCAGTGTAGTCAGTATAAAGAGCTATTTGCCAAGCAGCAAAAATTTTAGGCAAAGTTGTGTTTCTGCCATCTGTTATTTCAACTCACATCTTTTGCACCAGGAAAGCCAGAATAATTTCTTTGCAGATTTCCAAACAACAGACATGTCTAAGAGTCCATCCAAGTAGCAATGCCAGCTCTAAGGAATGATTTGCTAGCTCCGGGGAGTACAGTCCAACCCTTCTCACTGCCAGAAAATGCAGGCTCAATCCCAGCTGCAGACAGGTCTTTTAGTAGTCCTAAGAGCTTACCCCTCCCTATTTTAAAGAACCATAAATAGTAAAAACACACACAACTAAACCTTTTCCTATTGAAAAGCACTGCACCATGAAAGAGATTTGTCAAAAATGACACGGAACACTGCACAAGTGAAGGCTCATCCAATGGAACCCACTTTGAGGCAATAGAAGTTACTCAGTAATCATTACTATTAAACAGGAAGACAAGTCTGTTTTGAAAGGGAAAGAATACCAAAGCCACAAGCAAGTCAGTGTTAATGAGACAGGCATAAACCCCTCTGAGAAGCAATGAACAAAGAACTAACATAGGCACATATTACAACAAATAAAAGCAGATGCATGACATTTGTACTTTAAGAGTATTACGGCAGATTTAGTTTGAATTAAAATGGATCTCTTGGATATGCATGGTGATGATGAATAGAAATTCAAGAATCAGAAGTGTGAATTATTCTAGTACTTTGTTCAAAGCTTAGTAGATGCCAAAATACATTAACTGCATCATATCTTAACACACAACAGCTGCAACATTCAAAAGGTTAAGGTAAGTTAAGAGTACTTGCAATTTCATTCACATTCTAGCTGTAGGTTTGTGCTAGATTTGTATTCGGGGACACATTCCTACTAATACTTGTCTTGGTCCAGTTCAGAATTAACTTTTGTACACGTTCCCAATGTCAAGCAGACACCCCATGGACTAAACAAAGTAGAGACATGACTACAAGGAGTTCTGTCCAAGCTAAGAGAAAAGTCAAGTGATTTGGTCTGTAACAAATTTTTTTGTCTTCAGAGCCACCAAAAATTTTCAGTAACAAGAAAAGCCACATGTAACTTTATTTCTCAGAACACAGCCCAGTACCTCCAAACAAAAATGGATGGCTCACAACACAGCTCAAGAAAGCCAACTTCTTTGCACACACCCACACACACAGGTCACACACCCACCGCATCTGCCAGGTCCCCTGAAGTTCAGTAGAGCTTCATCTGGTTGTGCTTTACCGTGCAGTCTGAAATTTAAGTAGCAGCTTGTATGCCAAAACAGTTGGACAGATTTGTGTATTTTTTCAGCAGACTGTATCTTTTGTATCCTGCTCTGTTAATATTTTAATAGTACTATCAGAACTTTGTGGTAAACAATCACCATGTGCAGAAGGAATTCTCACGTAAATCCCACGATGGAAAAGATGCAACACTCGCAATGTGCTACCTTGGTTTTTTGACCTTAAGGACTGATTTCCACACTCAAAATACATCCAGTTCTTTGGAACAGAATGCTTACGTTAAAAAAAATAAAAATAAAATGACAGGGTTTAGTTGTTGGTTTGTTTTTTCCTGAACTTATAAAAGCTTAATTTTCTGAACCATGGTGTATCCTGTGGCTGTAACAAAACAAGAATGCAAACAAACAAAAAACCAACCTCAAACACACACACTCCAAAACCAGGTGCTACTCATACCTCAAAGTATCTTCATAAAATTTCCTTGACAGGTGGTGGACTTTACAATTACATACACCTGCCCATAAAGTCAGAAATACAAGTGGACTCAGCCGCATCTAGACAGCCTGAAGGGCAGCATATGCCACAGGAACTCCAAGAATCTGTACTGCATGTCACCCACTAGAGTTTACTGGGAAATGAAAGCTTGAGGTTGCTGTTACAACTACAGTGCAAACCACCCATAAATCAGACAGCAGAAGCATAATCAGAACTGCACCAAAATCTACCTGTTGATACCATGTGAACACTTTTAGTTATTTTATTGACCTTTGTAACTTTATCTTTACAAATGTAGTATTCACACCATGTCCCTAACTAAGAAAAATCACAGCAGTTACAAAAAAGGTGAAGAATTAAAGGTTTACTCCCTCTAAGACACATCTCACTTGAGAACAAAAATGCATTTTAAAAGTCTCTCCTAAAATCCAAGTGAGAGCATTAAGGAAAATAGCCCTTGTGTCCAAAGCCTTATCTACTAAAATTATATTTTAAAGATACCTGCTCCTCAGAGACTTGGAGAGCTCAGAAACAAGACTATCATTAAGGAATGTATTTTATGTCAGCAATAATCTGCAAAATAATGGTATTGTTGGTTGGGTAGTTAACAGGAACACGGATCCCACTTTTCAGTTTTAATTCACAGTACTTGGCATCTGAAACCTGCCTAGTAGTTACTGTACATTGTTCAACTGTGGTAGAAACTAATCTTGAAATTTATTACTTTTACAGTAATACTAGCTTTTCTACATGTAAAAGTAGTATACTGTTGAAATGAAAGGAAAACAGTTAAAGCAAGTGCTAAAAATTACCATTGTTTATGTACAAAAGTATTCAAACACCATGCAGATATGCAGTCAAAAAAAATCCAACCCAAAACAAAACAAACAAAAAACAACAAACAAAAACACAAAAGAAAAGAAAAGAAAAAACAGTCTTCATTAACCACAACTGCATTAACAATTGCTGGTATTTACTAAGGCTGAAATTTCAGGTATTCTTTTATATGGGTTAAATAAAAACTGAGAAAATTAAACTTGAAAAAGTATATGTTTGTGTGCACGTGCCTCTGTGTGTAAGCAATGCAAAAACAATGCCAAACATCTGATGGGGAGCAACAAAACTGTCAGACAAAGCTATAAGGGGAAAAGCAGACCTTGACCAACTTTGAGCCTGCAGTGTGACAGCTTGCAGTATTTACATAAGCAAAACCCTCCTACACACATTCAAGACCCCAGTTTCATTCATCAATAATTGTACATTCCAGTGTTCAGTTCAGTCACATTAGACAAAAGGATGATATTTTAATTAAAGTCTTCAATAAAAGATACTAATTTATTCTGCACAGAGATTTATTAATCTGTGGAGTGAAAAGCCTAAATCAACTTTTAAATCTAAAGTGGGGTGACAACAGCTAATCCTCAGCAGCCAGAGCAATTACATGTCACTTCAAAACCACATGCCAGTACCATCTACCATTGCATATTCCTGCCACCAGCCTCCAAACACAGGACTTAAAATTCCTATGAAGCATCACACCCACTTAGAAAAACCTGCAGATATAAGAAATAAATTTGGTAACTAAGTAAGTTTTGGATCAATTATTTTAATTTGTGTGGCAGAAACACATAAAATTATTTTTTCCCATTTGGAAACAAACAAACAACAAATGTAAAAAGTTTTTGATAGATTTACATTTCTCGAGATCAAGACTTCACTGCTTTCAGCAGGAAAACAAACCAGCTTCTGAAGGAAAGGCTGTACAGCAACCACCTGTCAAATAATTTCTAAGTGCAAAAAGTAACAATTCAAAAGATACTTGAAATCCAAAGTCTGTTTTCCTTCTGCTCAGATGTGAACAGCCAAAGCATTATAGTACATAACTGTTTCAGGTCTTCTACCCATTTGAAACAGAAGAAAATTCTGAAGATGCCCTTTGTATTAAGAAAAAAATACTTTTTCCTGCACAGTATCTTCAACCTACAGGTTTTTTCCCCCCTTTTAAAATGAGAATTGTTTATTAACAAATAAATATCCATTGCACAGATTTTGTATACTTACTTCATATCTCAAAAAGCAAATCAGTTTGCCAATAGTGATAAATCAAATGTAAGCCCCATTCAAAAAGACCATTTTGACTACTGTAGTTATTCTAGCTGACACACAGAATCTTCCCAAACCAGAGGGCCATCTTGAAAAGGTTATTTTTAGCCTGAGTTATTTCCCATACTCTAAACTAGAGGGGAACATCAAAGAGATTTTTTTTATTACCTTTTAGCACCCCTTGCAAAGCTCCAGCTGTTACAGTACAGTTAGGAATGTCACTATTACTAAATATCTGGGTCTATGAGCACTTGATAATCTGATTTTCAAAGTAAGCATACTCAGTAGTCCTTTGGGCACAGTTCAGAATAGAAACATGGTTATTAAGCTAATAGCATGTTAGTCTAGGTGAAGTTCTGGACCACATCTGCTGTAAACATTTGAGCACTGCTTGAGAGAAAGCACAGCAATAATTTAATGGTACCAAAAAAAGTAAGCAGCCCTATAATTGCCTTTCAGCACCCTTTTTGTAGTTGTATGTAGTGAGAAGCATTTCACATTCACAGCTTTTAAAACTTCTTGGATGAAAATTATTTTCCTCCCTTTTAGTATTAGATTGGTGCAGAGCAAAAAAACCAAACAAACCCTTCTGCACACATCTCGGACATCAAAAGGGCTGATGTCAGTTATTAAGACTGACAGTACCTGACAAAAATCTTTTAAGTAGCTTTGGGGAACAGCCATATTTCATCTATGAATTCAATGCTTCTTTTGTTTCCACAGTTTAAAACAAATTGTGCTAAATTCTAATTTTGCTGTGCTTCAAATTGTGTTAAAAATCTAACCACTTCAGAACAATTAATTTACAATCAGAATATCCTAGGTTAGCATCTACAAATGCAAAGCTCAAGTTTGCAAGTAAGCTCTCAGTAAAATTTCATCATAAGCTATATGTAAAGGAACAAATCCAAATTTGTGCCTAGTTCCTATCATTAGCATTATTTTATAGACAGTCATACAGATGTGAACTAACTTACCCACTGTGACATACCAGGGTAATTCAAGCCCCAAGAAAAGATTAATTTCCCTAGCCTAGTTGGCAGGGGTGACTTCCTTAGTGTGTTACTGTTACCAATTACCAGAGCACTTCACACAGGTTTCAAACCTTACAGTAGGACAAGCACAAATGTGAATTTACAGCCCTCATTCCAGAGCAGCTGCTACCAAGCCAAAGCTTGTGCATTGTGCATACCACGTGCAAGCCCATGTGCTCTTGTGGGAACAGCAGTCCCTAGCTGCCCTGAACAACTGAGCTGCTGAAGCGATCTGCTCACTTATCTTCAGAGTCTGAAACAAGATGCCCATACAAAGCTGTATATTAAACTGTAATTGAGAAACACTCTGGGAGAGAAACCACATCCAATAGCCATGGATCATTTCTGAGAGAGGGTCCTGAAGTCAAACACTAATCTTTAAACTATTAATTCATACTCAGTTGAAGTTACATTGGGAAAGCTCCTGATGAGAAGGAAATGAAAACAAAAGTCTTCTATAATAAGTAGTTTTATGCCAAAAGATTATGCTAAATGATCCCAAAAAGAGATCTGCTAACTTTAGGTAATTTTTGATGATGTTTTATGCTCTGCCAGCTGCTTTCAAAAGCAAAAAGCATCTCAGAATCTGTCTTCTTTCAGATAATTATGTCAGGAGACAACACACCAGGGAAACTATTGTAGCCCAGCATTTGGAGGAAAGAAGAATGGGCTCTTTAAAGTAAATTGTATTTAATAGATAATGGCTAAAGACAGTATATATTGCTTTCTAACATGAAAGCTAGTTCAAGATTCTCTCCCTACATTTTCTGGAGTCAGTTTCTAGGCTGTTAATTTATATGAATTGTATATAAACGTATGAAATGTAAAACAAAAACTATTAAAAATAACAATAATAATAATACAACGTAAAAGCCAGGTCAGTAGAAGGTACTTACTCTTTGGAATTTCTGGAAATCATATACAGCACACAAGCCTTGATGTAATTTCCAGTTCAGTATGGTATCAAGGCAGTTTTCTTTTGAGACAGCAAGCATCAAAAAATTACTACAGCAGACACCACTGATGCATTTAATCATCAAGATAGACCAGTTTTGGACTATCACAACCTCAGGTTGTAAGTATACCTTAAGAGAAACCATATCTTTCATCTCTAAGCAGAGATAATTCCCTCACTTATCCCATTAAAAGTATTACAAACCTTTAGTATTAATGTTCACACTCTATATGGACAATAAAGGTTTTATAGAAAATCATCTCCTCCTCAGTTTCCATGGTCAGAAAGGGTGACCTACCCTTATCAGAAGGCCACTGACCAACTGATAGTATCCTGACAAAATAGAATGAAGTACAACAAATCACAAATGTGTAAGTGAACAGCTAGTAGGTGCTCTGCTCCAAGACTTCAAATGAAATATTATTCAGACACTGACTGTTACTTTTATCCCCCAGTTTGTGTTCCAATACCATGGTAGGGGGACAAGATTTATTGAGCAACAGAAGAGGAACAGAGCCAAGGACATTCAAGAGGAAAAATATACATGATGATTCGGAACAATTCTTTGGTGGTCACACATTACTGCTAATTCAGCTCAATGTTACCCTGTAAGCAGCAGCAGCAGCATTAGAATTATTGGAGTAGATTAATTATCATAGCAAAATAAGCAGCACATAAAGGAACAAAGGAGCAACTGAATTCCTCCTCTTCTTTTCCCATGTGAACCAGACAGTTATTTAAAACACAATATTGAACAAGCAAACTGCAAACTACTTCACAAGGTAATAACAAGAACGGAAGAGCGCATAAAGATCTGAAACAGACCTGCCAGTCCTGAAAGGCACATAATTTTATAATGGTTTCTTTAGGGGAAAAAAGTAATGGTAATTAAAAAAAATAAAAATAAAAACCAACACTAACATTTAGAAAATCTTATAAAGTAAACTGATTTCTCTTTGTGTTGGCCAGTCACCTGGTATCACTCAGGAGCAGGCCATGACCTGCATCATAATCAACAAGAAAACTGAACAGACATCTAGAATGGTGAATTTTATCAAGAATTCCAGCAATTGCCATGCCTGAAAACACATTTGTAATTGCTTACACATTTCTAAACATACTGAATTTAAAAGCATTTCTTGGAAGCACAGAGCACGCTCAAACAAGGGACTTCACTTAATTCTATTTAAACATGTATGCACAGGCTGTTCAGGAATACTCAAATAAACATGGTGACAAACTCAAAACATTTGGAGCCACCATGCAAAAACAAACTAGCACATTTCCATTACACACAAAAAGTGCTGTCCCTCGCTCTGTCAGATCCAGTCAACAAAGAGGCTACAATTTCAGGATGGAAATTCCTGCTTGCAAAATGTTTCGTGCTTGGTATGGACCATTAGAAGGCTTTATGGCTCAAAAAACATAAAGGCAACTGACTAATGAGTTAATTAACACAAAACCAGACCACAAACATTAAGAGAAGAACATCTCACCTGGGAATACATTCCCTTGCCATGCCCCATAAAATCAGCACAAACCTGTAATTTCTGGAAAAGTGAGGAAGACAGGAGAAATAAAGGCGAGGCAAGTCAGGAAAGGCCTGACTAGCCACATTTTACTATAGGCTGCCTCAGCTGCTCAAGAGACTTCCCAAGCAATATTCACATTGCATTCATGCATAATAAAGACCCCAAGCAATTGCCAAAAAGATTTGCTTTTGTTCAGACTTTCCTTTCCTGTCTCTGAACTCATTAGACACACTTCAAAGAAGATCAAAAAGCTTGAAAGAAGTGCAGTTGTTTAGTCTGTAGAAGAGAAGATAGATGGAATACCTGGTTTTGCTCTTGAAGCTGGTATGAGAATAGGCCTAAACTGTTCACCAGCTCCACTGGAGACAGAAAGTGGGGGAAAATAGGAAGATATAAGTTAGACACTTGGAAAACTTTCAAGAGTAAAGAACTGAACAGACTGCCTATGGAGGCTGTGGAATATCCATCACTCCAAGGTTCTGAAAACAGATTAGGCAAACATCTGTCAGAAGTGATTAAGGTATAACAGATGAGAATAAACTCAAGATCTTTTGCTTCTCTTCTCCTAAGGTTTTTTCATTATACCTGATGTTACAAAACCAAGATTTTTATGCCTCTTTGATATCACCGTGTTTTATTTAACTTTGAAGAAATGTGTAGTGAAACCTACCCTTCTAATTGTGATACTGCCACATATTCAAGTGGGATTATTTAGGAGAGGAAAACACATCAAAGGCTTGCTAACTGTGAAAACAGGATAAATAAAACACCTGTGAAATGAAACACCAGTGTATTAATTTCACACTCACTGTGCAGAAACTGACCTTTAACATCGTAAGGGAGACAGAACTGGTTTTCTTGTACTCCGAGAGAAAAGAGAATGATGAAAGCTTTAGCTGATGACTTACTGATCTGTGGTCACCAAGCCTAGACAGTAAAATATTGTGCAGCTTTTTAAAAGGAAAGTCCTTTTCACCAAGGGGAAAAAAAAAGTAAATAAATGACAAACCAACAAAAGCAAAAGCACCATACTAAATTGAGAAGAAACATGTCTTCTATCACACCAGGGGGAAAAAGCAAAGACTTTCCACTCCCCCCCCCCCCTACTGTTTAATACCAATGTAACTATGGAAATGAAAACCAAACATTGATTTCTCACCCCACTGCCAATATTAAGGGAAATACAACAAGAGAAATGTTTCTTGGTGACAGTAATAAGAACCATACAGGTAACTGTTTAGAAGGAGAATAAATACAGGTTTCTGGGGGTGTCTGCTGGAGTAACATTATATAAGTTACGTTCCTACAAGAAACAACAAATGCTATTTACCTTGTTTTCATGTTCCTAGTAACCCCCTTCTTTGTCAACACCTCAGTTTTACCTGTATTGTCTAGCAATTGACATTATTTAGGAAAGACTCCCTCAGAAGAGACAAAGGTGAATGAATTCATTCACATGGCAGCTGCGGCATACAGCAACCAAATCATAACCAGAAAAGTCCCAAAATATTATGGTAGATATGAGATTTGTCTTCAAAAAACACCATGAATTTATTTAAAGGATTTTGCAAAGTATAAGAAGTCCTAGTGGGTTGCTCGCTTCCCCTCATCATAGGATGCAATTAAAGTCATTGCTGGTCATCTTGGATAGCATTTCAGAGCCTTAATTTGCAGAAAAACTAAGCCAACAAAACAAAACAAACCCCAACCAACCCCAAACAAACAAAACCAAAACAAACAAAAAAAACTAATAGACAAAATAAACCCAAGCCTACTTCACCAACTATTTGATAAGATTTGTTGAAGTTCTGCTACTCATTTCTAAGGCCCTTTTCATAACATCCAATATCAAAATTTCAGTTTTAGGACTTTTATTTTATAGGCCAACAGGCCTGTCAAATAATGTATTATTATTTAAACCTAACTGGAAAACTGCATAGCAAGGGCATACAAAAATGGGATGCTGTATTTAATTACTACTGCCTCAACTAAATAAACTTAAGTATCCTGAATCATAAAACTAATTGTGAAAAGCAATGACTGTATTAAAAGAAAACATAGTACCTGCATTATAGGAACAAAGAGAGCAGAAAATGCAGGGATTACTTATTTTGCAGTAGCATTTGTTTTGCTAGGCACTAAGCCCAGCACAAATCCACTTGGCTGATTACCTTAATGTACAGGGTATCTGAGTAGCATTTTCATGTGCTGGTTGGCTAGCTGTGGGCTCATAATATAAGCCAACAAGCAATAAATCATAAGCTCAGTCCTGTTATCCAGTCCATGGATGCCAGTACAGTATAGGTACTTTGCATCAGCTCTTGCAAGTATCTCTACTGAGGATGGACCAAATGGCAATACTCTGTTTTACACTGACATCTATGCAACTGCTTAACGAACATATGCATACTTCTTCTATTTTGGTACATAGTATCTACTTTGCAATCCGTTACAGCCATTACTTTGCAAAGCTCAGTAGATACTTTCCAGATTATTACATAATTTTCTTCAACACCCAACCACTATGACACTCACAAACTGTCATTTCAGCCGACGGCCTGACTAAAGGCACATAAATAATTTCAGAAGAGCCCCTTCACATGTATGGTTCCTTGCCCTAAAGTGCGGTATCTGCATTTCCAACGCCACCCTAAAGCTACAGTGCACATTAAGCTCGACAATTAAATCCTTCATAAGACTTAAGAAACAAAGAAAATAACTCCGTTTCCTACAATTTCAGACACTCATTCTGGCACCCCGCTGCAGAGGAATTCCCCTCTGGGGAACGGCAAAGCCCTCCCTAAGCCCACCCCTGTTAACACACATCCCACAAGTAACGTTCACTCCAGATGCTCCCACACTGCGCCGGTGCCTCGCAGCAAACTACTAAGGCCCTGGCCAGGCTGTGTCTGCCCGCCCCGGCCGGGCCCGCGGGGAGAACCCCAGGGCATCACACGACGACATGGCCCTCCAGTGGTGAGGGGAAGCCGAACAAACCCACCCACGGACGTGCTAGGAGAACGCTGAGGGGGAACAAAGCCACCCTCTCTAAATTGAGCCTCAGCCAGCTCCCTACAGCCCTTTACCAAGAGGCAACTCACATGAACCGAGCCGCCGCCACACACCTTCATCCGCTAAGGGAAAAGGACCCCTTCCTCCGGAACGTCCAACCGAGCGCCTGAGGTTTACAAAGAAGGCACCTCGGAAAGTCTCTCTACCCCCAGGAAGTACACTTTTAACAGCCTAGGCACTCAGCACGTCGTTCTGAGCGCACTGGAAGAGTACACGCACACATACATGGAGGGTGCACACACATGGAGAGGAAGGGTGTTAAAGCTTTTTTTTCCTCCCTTCCCAAACAAAACAGGTTGCTCAGGCATCGCCCTGCATGTCTCCATGCTGGGGTCCTTCCGGCGGCCGGCGGAGCGAAGTGACGTTGCCCTGCGCGCGAGGGAGTGACGCAGTGTTTGAGGGCGGCCGCGCGCCGGCACGGCAGTATTGGTGTGAGTCCTGGCGCTCTCTTGTCTCTGCCAGGTCGCGCCTAGGCCGGCAGCCCCCCGCCAAGGGCAGTCCCTGCCGGTGGCTGTTGGGTAGCGGAGGGGCTGAGGGAACAGCTCATTCGGCCAGTATAGCGGGAGCGAGGTGAGATGAGGTGGGGGCGCAGGGTGGACACTCCCCCTACAGCGCGGTGAGGTGCGATTTGGAAAGCCAGCGCCGCTTCTCATATCTTTGGGCTAGGTTTTGGGTGTAGCGTGTGGAGGGTGTTTCTGGCGCGCTGCTTACAGGTTCTTCGAGATTACCAGGGTTGATCGGGGTTAGCGGCTTTTCTAGCAGTCATTTAGCGTTTATTAAATCTAGTTGTTGGCCAGCTGCGTACAGTGTGTAAATCAAGTGGTAACAAGCCCCACCCCTATGCGCACAAGGATACCCGATGTAGCAGAGCAGGCAAATCGGTTGTAACCTAAAGATGAGCCGGTAAAATATATAACAGGTTTATAGAGAGGTATGGCGATAAGTCTATCTTATGATTAGCTTATGCATTTTCTTCACGCTACCCAAGTGATGTTATTTTTTCCCCACTAGCTAAATGTTCTACATGCAGATAGAAAAGTTGAGGTGTCCATATGTCTGATTAAGGCTGGGTTTCAAATCAGCAGCATCTTAATCTGTATAGTAACATTGTAGGTGCTCTAAACACCACTCTTCTTATGTAGAATACAAAGGCTTTTGTGCATGCAGGACAGAGTTCTTGAAATATGGCTGAGATAGAGAATTTTGTAATATCCCTGATGAATTGTATTTCACTTGAGTAAAGTGATGCTTTAATATCCCTAGAACAATAGGGAAAGTACTTTATATTGATACATTTTATTGAATATTGATATTTTATTGGAATAACTCTTCAAATTTTTATTAGTTACCTGTGCCAAAAACATCATGATACCTGTTTGGGTTTTTTTCCCCAAAATTTGTGTATTTATTGAAGATAAAATGACATTGGAGCCTTCTAAAAATCTGGTCAGCATTTCCTGTTTATCTTGGTCCACAGTATGTGAACGTTGCTGAATTGCTGTAGCTGGAATCTGAAGCAAAATGTTTTTCTACATAGAATTTTTTGGTTTGATAAGAATAATAATGTGGAGTTTGTTTAAAGTATGCCTCAAGTGAGTGTAGTCTATAATTATCTGGCAGAATACTTCTTCTTTCAATGAATGTTTGAGAAGTTAGGAAATTTTGTAAAAAAAAAAAGCTGTTTTGATGTTATGCCCCGGGAGAACAATGTGTATTTTGCATTTTAATACATTTTTATGAATAGCCAAGTGATGACGGGCAGGGGGAAGCAATTTGCGCAGTTTTGATTCTTTGTGAAGTGGCAACACTGCAGCTAAAATTGCAGATTGTGTTTCAATTGCTTTGTCAAATTAGTAATTACTGTAGTTGCAACAGGAATGTTTTCAGACTTAAGAGTTACTGTGAAGGAACTTATAAAATGGCCTACATTGAAAGCACTGTGATTTAATGAGAAACAGTGTAAGCATGGAATGTTCAGGGCACCTGCTCTCCTGAAATTGTTCTCAATTGCTTTAAAAATAATTCATTACTGATTGCATTTATGTTTTAATCCTGCAAAGCTGCCTTTGTGCAAGGGACATTTATACCTGGATGCTCAGAAGGCATGCAGATAACTAGTAGTTTTTAATTAGTAGCAGGTATTCGCATGTGGCTAGTTGCCTTTATTGCTGCACGTGGATGCTTTAGAAACCTAGGATGTGTTTCAGAAGATAGATTTGTTTAGTTTGGTCTGTTTGTATATGCAAAATTTGCTTCTGAGTCCAATTTGTGTGTTTTGATATTTATTTTTTTAGGGCAAAGTTCTTGGTGACCGTTGATTCATAAATACCTTAGCAATGCTGCAGTGAAGAAGTTGTAAATGATGTCTAGAAAATGCTAAATTCTGAAGAAAAAAAAATCTTTGTTCTCTGAGAGCCCTAGGTATTTGATGGAGCAAAAAAGAGTTGCTCTGTAGATGAGGGGCTACCTTTTGTAAAAAGGCAAAACTAGCTACCAAGTGGAAGACTGTCAAAACAGTGCTGATCTAAATATCAAATAACAATTTGTAAAGGTTCTGCCTGTGGTGGATTTTGTGGAGAATGTTGCTTAGTGTTTTTGTGTACTGTAAAGGTTTCTAATGGAGGTAGTGGGCTAGGGAAGACCCTTCAGCAGTGGGATGCAAAACAGGCCTCTTCTGGTCTTCTAGTCTTTATGCCAGACCTGTTTCACAGATGTGATAGACTCCCTCTCATACACAGAATAAATGATACTTTGGGAAAAAAATGCAGTAACTTCAGATGACACTAAAAGACAAGTCTTTGTTTCCTATTCCATCCTTGCTGTTTTGGATTATTAGAATTGAATGTTCAGAATTCAATCCCAAAATGGAATTTATCTTAACTCTCTCTGGTGTTAAAGTAACAAGGCATTCTTTTTGTCTTCCATTTTTTTATTTCAAAGCAATAGGGAAGTTCTGAAGGACATAATTCATTCCTCCAAACCATAAAATTAATGCAATATGTGTCTTTTCAATATAGTGAAGGTGAGTCAAAGGTGTAAAGCTGTGTGCCTTGAACATGAGGAGAATGCATAGCATGCTCCTCTTCTGGCACAGTTTGACTTTGATATGTATTTAAATGTTGTTACTCTATAGCTTTAAATAATAGAAGTGCTATAATATATGGATACTAGATTATCACTAAAGCTGTGGTATTATGAAAGTATGGCCTTCACAAAATGCAAAGTGATATCCTGGAGGTGTTTAAGAGGAGACTGGATGGGGCGCTTGGTGCCATGGTTTAGTTGATTAGATGGTGTTGGGTGATTGGTTGGACTTGGTGTTCTCAAAGGTCTTTTCCATCCTTTTTAATTCTATTCTCTTTTTAAGGAATACAAATTGCTTCAAGGGGCTTAAGACTCTGTGAAGATGTTTCCTTTGAAAGACACCGTGATGGGTGCTTCCACCTTCTTTGCCTCTGCTCTGCCACATGATGTTTGTGGAAGTAACGGCCTTCCTCTGACACCTAACTCCATTAAAATTTTGGGGAGATTTCAAATCCTCAAAACAATCACCCATCCCAGGCTCTGCCAGTATGTTGACATAACCAGAGGTAAACATGGTGAGTACCTGTATAATGAGGAATTTTATGTACACTTGCAGTTTTATTTTTTTGACAGTATATCTGAAATTGAGCAGGATGTTGCTTTTACAGCGCACAAAAGTGGATGTTTTTCAGTCTCAAAGTGACAGTCTGCCTTTTCTGTGGCTGACAGTACTGGTGGTGCTTTTGTTTCTTCAGAGTCAAGGTAGAGGTCAGCTGTCTGTCCTCTTGTATGTTATGAAAACTGATAAAAGCTAAGAACTGTCCTCCTTTTCTATCTTTGTGTAAGATTCTTGAACATGATTTCTGTGCCATACTGTTTTGTGGGACATTGAAATGCATGTGTCATTGACGGTGAACTTCTACACCCATGTTCTAATCTTGTGAACATTCTCATGGGATGGTTGTGTTTCTTGTACTTGATTTGCAGCTGGTTTTGTTGTTTCAGTCATCTCATGTCTTGGTTGCAAGCTTCCTTTATTTATCCCCTTATGTTTGTTTGGTTTGGTTTCTTGTTTGTTTTCTGTTTTAAATCATCTTCTAGCTTTTTAAGATCTCCCACACTAACAGTTAATTTATTCTAGTACAGATATGTTCTTTTTGTTTAACCATTATCACACATTGTCATCTCAAGCAAGGCTGCAGTTGTTATTCTGCTGCAAGTTCCCCAGGAGGATACAAAAGGGTTGTGACTCTTGTGGCAATTTTAAGTGGTTGCCAATTTTAACTTTTAAATCGACAGTGGTCCAATGTAAAAGTGCATTTTAGGTACCTCTTCAGTTAGCTACAGGATCTCATAAAATGGAGAAAATTTTTTTTCTCTTAGAATGCAGTATGGTAGAATTTTTCAGGTTTTCAGAGTATGAGGACATTGTCAGCTCCAAACACTGAAATATCCTGTGGGGCAGGGGTTCTGTGTGTGTTCTCATTTGCTCCAAACTCAGAAGCTTTTCATTTTCTGCAATAAGGAGATCTGGAAAGCTTATTTATTTTCATCTTGTTTTGCTACTACCTCTTTAAACTGAAACTGTGATTTTTCTTACAATACTGTTTGGGATGAAAGGCTGAAAAACAACATCAGCAAACATAATGTTGAATATATAGAAGATCTGGTTAAATAGGGAAACATGGCTTTTTTTCATAAAGAGGAGTCCCTAACATGGAAGTTTATGAATGTGTATAAATATGAAAGAGAAGACATCTTCTGATAATCAAAGTAACTTGAAGGATAGCAAATAAAATGTCTAACCGTGAAGTCAGGACACTGTTCTGTTTCTACTAGTTAGAATAGCAATTAATCACTTTCGGGTAATAGGGCAAAATGGGTGGCAAATTTTGTCATTCTAATCCTGAAAGAATTTTTTTGTTTGTCAATCCTATGCATAGTGATTTGATGTTATTTTTCTTGTAAACGTCAGTTTCTACTCTTACAAAGAAACAGAAAAGCAACAAAACCCCTGCATTTGATGTTTATGTTCCCCTCAAAAGACCTTCAGAAGGGAAATGCAAAAGAAATAGAAAATCATTGAAATTGATTTTTTGTAGTTCAGTGTGATTTGGTTTTATATCTGAACACTCACCTAGTAGTGAGTAGAAGCCTGGCTTCTTCAGACGTTTTCACACGCTTGTGTAAGGTCTTACACCTTTGTCTTTTCCTGCTATATAATTGTTGCCTTCAGTGCAACAATTGTTTTGTCTTTTCCTCTGTATCCAGAGCCATGTGGGACCACTGCACATCTTATAGCTAGTTGTTGGGCAAGAGGTGCTAGAGCTAGTAATCTGGTTAGCCCATGAGGACTGGAACTTCTGTGCTCACTGAGTCCCTTTTGTCAAAGCTGGTGTTACTTCGAGTCTCTTGCTCATCAACCCAGCCACAGATTTCTGCCAACTTGTAAATGTTTATCTTTTTTGAAATATCTGTTCTTAATTTGACTGACATTGTGTGAGGAGCTCATCGTTTATTAGGAGGTTACTGCATGGATGGATGGATTAACAGTGCTTTGCCTGAGGAAACAGCAAAGATAATCTGCTGTATCTTATAAATAAAAGTGATGGTGATCTCAAAGGTCTTTTCCAACCTGGTATTATTATACCAACCTCTTATATTATCCAGCATTTAATTATATGTAATTTTCTTTCCAATGCATGTCAAAATAATTTCTTCCTAAGAGGTAGGCTGAGAAGTTTATACTCCCATTGTCTCCCTTGAATTACAGTCCTCTTATGTTGGGGTTTTGGATTTTTTTTCAATTAGAAAGACTGGTTGTGGCAGCTGAACACTGTGAAAAGAGTCTGGAAGATTTGCTGCGAGAGAGAAAGCCAGTCAGGTAAGGTGTCCACCTAAAGTTGGATTCACTCACCATAATGTCATCTGTGTCAAACTCCTAGACCTTTTTTTGACTTCTAGTGATTTATATAAATTTTACTTTGTTGAAACTTAACCTAAAAATACTGTTTGTCAACTAAAGCACTTGCCTGAAAGGAGGCATACTTGTTTCCATATGATTCTGAAAGGCAGAAGAGTTATGCTTGTAACTGATAAAATCTTAAACTGGTAAAATCATAACTCATAACTCATAAAATCATATCTGTCTTATATTAGTAGTTTTGGTTTGGTGTTGGTTTTTTTTTGTTTTAAATAACAATCACATGCATGACAGGTTAAATACCTTCCTAAGAATTCATTTGACGTTTGTATGTGTGACACATGAGGAAATAAAATTTTCACTTGAAAGAACAGAATCTGTTGTGCATTTTTTTCATATGCAGAAATGTAGTAATTTGCTACCTAAAAAGCGAACAGGATGTCAGATACATATGCCAGGGTGCTAACAACCAATTTGAGTTTGGGTTAACAAAGTCACTTTGGCAAGGTTTTGCTCAAAACCAAGTTGAAAGGCTGGATATCAAGAACATTTACTTACACTCTAGGATGTATATAATAGTAAACTGTCTATTTATGAAGTGGCCTGTTGGCATAAATATTATCTAACATGGAAATTGTGAAGAGGCAAGGCGTTGTAGACTAACTGGTTATTTCCAAAACACACAAATATATGAATATAAAACACAGAGAAATCCAAAGTCTCTTCATTGTAGTTTCTGAAAAGTTTATAGCGGACATTAGATCTAATCTCTCCTGAGATTCATGTAAGCGTAGCGATCGTGATTACTCAGTAAAATAGGCAACAAATTTTTATCTCTTTCCAGTTAGCATTACAAAAATCTAATTTGGGGTGAGCCCTTGTAAGATGCCTAAAGGGAGTAATACTGGATCTGTAGCCTTTAGAGACTTGCAACCCCCGAACAAAATGCTGACAATGTTGTCTGGCTTCCTTTTTTTTCTTGAGACGGGGGTGTATTTATTACAGCCCTTCACACAGTTTTGCATCAGGTACTTAGGGAAAGTTCCAGAAATAGTTGAATGATTAGAAACTCTTACTTCCTTTTTCATTCAGTTCTCCCACCGTTTCTAAAACATTTATATCTGGGTGTCAGATGAGAAGCAGCTCAGACTCCTGCCTCTTGATTGGCTTTGACAAAGTGGGCTTGTAGCTGCTGTAATTTGCTTTGAAATGCTGATACAGTGTACTTATATAGATTCTCTAAGAACTTGTGTGATTTAATCTTGCAATGTTAGAATTGGAAGGGGCAAGATGTCCTTTTCTGAGGCAGGGAAAAAAATTCTGTATCATAATTGTGTAAGCAGAACTTTGTCAAGTAACAGTGGCGGTCTGTATACACACCCATTATGTCCCTCTCTACTAGCATGTGTTTTGTGGCATTCAGAAAGACTTCTGAGGCATTTTTAGACAATTTGCTCAGGTATACCACTTTGGGTTTTGACATGCTGAGACAAATGACTTGGTTTGTGACAATTACCTCAGCTATATGGATTGTGAATTTGTTGAGAGTAGATGTATAAGGCCTGACTTAAATTTTTACTCTTAGCTTCAGAGAGTTTTCCAACTATCTGTTGTTTCTTTTAAGGAGGCAATTGGGATTTCTTCAGGAAGTTGGAGCACTTTGGGTATAGGGCTAAAATATAGCCTGTATGTATGTTCATAGCTTTAGGAGACATTAGTGATTCATCTACTGTAAATTATAGTATTTGCAGTAGTAGCTAAAAGAGAAATTATTTTCACATCAAAGTTTCTTGCAAGACCGATGCTTTCCCTCTACTCCTGTTTTGTGTTTGGGGTTTGTTTTGTTTGTTTTGGTTTGGTTTTGTTTGTTTATGAAAACATTCTTTTCTGGTTCTTTTGCAAGGCCCATAGATTTCCAGAAATTACTTGGATGGGCCAATTCCCAGTTACTGGTTCTGTCATTTATCTATACCAGTTGCCTTTGGTGGGAGGTATCTGGCTTTTCCTGCGCCTTTGGGTTCTGTTGGTCAGTGGTAGCATAGCTGGTTACACATCCAGAGCTGATGTGTGTGCTATTGCAATTAATTTTATGAACTGTTTATGGAATGTGAGAAGCTGGTTTCTAGATTAATTTTCCTTATGTCTGCCAGTAACCCAAGTCCTTTGCACCTGTACCATAAGCTGATGTAAAATTGGCAGGAAATCTTCTATTAGTGTTGAAATTCAAGACATTACATTATGGATTGTCTATCTTTCCATACATACTGGAAAACAGGCCATACAGCTGTTTGGTTGTTACTTGCAGTTAATCTTTCCTGAAGCCATGCATCAGGTGTAGCATACATTCCTGAATATATGAATTATATGTGAAAGACAAAAAAGGCAGTGCAGTTCTTTGTTCAGTTAACCTCAGAGTTTCACCAAGTCTTCTAATTCTGAAAAATCACTTCCATGTAGGGGCCCAATACTGAAAGTCAGAGCTCTAGCCATTTGCTTCATCTGCTCTATCACACTGCAGTAAGTCATTCGACTAAGCATGCCACCAAAAATTTTCTACAACTTGGATTTGCACTGTGTTCAGGAATGCATGCATTACCTAACAGTACTTTGACAGCAGTCTCTGGGAATTACAGAGATGATTTGTCTTTGTTCTCAAGGTTAACATGTTCAATTTCACTTTTTAAGTGCAGATAAGTATTTGGTAATTTATAGCCAGATTACTTTTTTTTTGGTGATGCATATTTGGGATCCTAGAAGGAGCATATGCTGCTGTTAGTAGAACCTCAGGTAAACTTCAGGAGCTCTCAGATGGATGAAATAAGTTGACTCTTTGCAGTTCTTGCCAGAAGTAACTGGATGCAGAGAAGGAATTGAATACAACTCTTTACAGTTTTCTCTGTTTCATTCACAGGGTAGCCATGTGGACATTGTAACTACAATTACTGCTTCTAAAAGTGTCATTAATTCCTGTTTTCTTCACTGTGCCAACATAGGGCAGCACAATAATAACAGGGGAGCTCTTTTGGAATTGTGTGCCACAGGAAACTCGGGCTCCAACCATGGATAAGAGTGTTAGGATAGGATAGGGTAAGAATTTTAGTCATATATCCCTTTATTTGCCAAACCACTCTCTGTTGTCCTTTCTGTGAGAGATTATAGCCTGCGTCACTCTTCTCTGCTTATTTATTCCCAGTTTATTGTCCTGTTTGTTGTTACAAAGTATGCACTTAATTCTAGTTTATAGCAGTCACGTTGGTGCAAAATCAGCTCTCTGAAGTATGTCCTGGAGTCAATTAAATGTTTAAAGGGCAAGGAATTTACCTGTGTAGTCAAGAAAAAGTAGTAAATACCTGGTTTAAGCTCGTAATAGTTTACTGCTGTTCAGAGATTTGGAAATGTGTCTTGGTCTGGCAGATTTCCTCATGTCTTCTTGCACATGCAAGGATTTTTTTTTTTTACTTGGGATTAACTTGAAAATAAGTAACAAAAAAATATCATGGGTAGAAGGTTTGTACTTACAGACTCACTAAGGCTACTTTGTGTGTTTGTGGCAGTCAGTGTTTTACCGGATTTTCAAAGTTGCTAGTTATTTTTAGCACTGTTGATACCACAGACCCACATGTAACATGGGCATTTGTTTTTAAGGTTCTCCATCTTTTAAACACATTCCCAGCAACTCCTTTGGGATGCTTCTTTAGGCTGTCAAAGGAGTTATTTTCTCTGCTCCTGTGCAGTTATAATAGAGTTGTGAACTTTTTCTTTTCTCTCATACTTGAAGTCTGTTTTTTCTTTGAAGAAGTTGATCTGTGCTTACATTCATCATAATAAAAATTCCAGCAAGTGCTGACATTGAGCAGACTTTTGGCACTTACAGTAGACTGTCTTGATTGGTCTTGAGTTTGTGGCTAGGGCATTCTAAGCCTGTTCCTTTCTTCAATAAAATATAGTTGTTGTATGTTTTGGAAGTCATGGTTTTGAAAAATTACTAGTGAACCATCAGAGATACAAGGTATGGTTTGTTATACATGGAGCATTTGATGGGAAGCAGACCATGTCTGCAGCTGTTTACTAGTTTAGAGAAAACATGATCTGACTGATTTGGATGAGTACATTTTATTTGGCTATATTAAACAGTTGTCTGCTCATTGATTGCATTAGATTTTTTTCAAGTCATCCTTGCTGTTAATGTGCCTTTGGCGAACTTTGAACTCCATTACAGAAGAGATTACAAGATGGGGAGAAAACCCACAATTTTTGAATAGCCAAGGATTCTTCAAAAATACTTTAAGACAGGTGAAAGTCATCAAAAGGCTGAAAGTTTTACATAATTTGACTTGAAGAGCTGCATATGAGCAGGACTTCAAGGGCTGAGTGTATTCTGCTTTGAATCAAGCCTGTGTTGGAATTTCACATGAGAGATCCATATGTTGTAATGAGGCTGCATTTAGGCAGGATAAATGATGAAGTAGTAAAATGAAGTAGCATTAATAAACAAACAAAAAAGTGGGTGTTGTTTTTCCCCTAAGCATGTGTTAGAGTCCATAGTTAGGGCATTTAGTATCTGTAGAGTTCTCCTTTAGGTTTCTTTTTTTTGTCAATGCTTCTGTTCCAAAATTCTGATGAAGACTTAGTCTTAAGTCCAGACTTTGATATATTGTCCAATGATGTTTCATATAGGAGATTTTTATATTTCTATAAGTACTTTTTAAACTGACTGCAAATCTTCCTGTAGTGTTCCTTTTGGCACGGGTTGTCTCCTGTGACTGCCTTTCCCTTCACAATAAGAAAATGATTGAGTGGAATGGGAAAGGGATATGGCTTTCACAAGGTGGCTGAGGTGAGCATTTATTGCTTGTCATGTCTGAGTGACTTCTTTAGGTATGGAACTTGTTTAGTTGGCTGCAATATTTGATGGCAGCACCAAGACATTTCAGAACATGTATCTGTGTCTCCCTTACATGTGAAATGTAATAGTGAGTGCATGCTTGTTCCTTATCTTTCTCCCTTCTGGGATGAATGGCAACAGAGGAGTCTTACTCTTTCAGATGATGATAATCTCTGCCTCTAGCCATTAGAAAGTAGATACACTGGGTGTATCTTACAAAGTCTGTAGACATGGAACAAGTACATAGGCATTCTATTTCACTCCTCTGCTCTACCGTGCTTCTTTTCCGGCTGCTTGTAGACACTTTGTACAGATTTCCGTGCTAAAAGCAGTACTAAAGATCTTGAGCTGAAGATGAGTTATGCTCAGTTAATTGAGAACAAAAGTAGTGGAGAGTTCAGAGTCTTTCACATCTAGTGTTAAGAGGATGTTGAGTTTCTCTTGAAGAGATCAGACCAGACACCATCCTCAGCGGGAGGGTGGCTTCATCCTGTGGAGATATTTCTGCAAGGAAGTCTATAGGGATCAGTATTAAAATTCCGTTCTGTGCACATGAGCAAACTGCTACTAATGAGCTAATGGCTGAAAAACCAAATGTCACATTTGTACTGTGCAAATCTCACTGGATTTAAGCCACATTATTAATCTTAATGTTGATTTATGATAGTTATGTTTTCGAAGAAAAATTTCCTGTAGACTGCGAGAGCAAGATGTGGTTACTATAGGATTGCTTTAACTCAATACAGCATTTGGCACTTCATCCTGCTTTAAGGAAGGAAAAAAAGCAAGTGTTTTTAAAGTGCAAGTTTTTGCATTTGGAACTACTGAGCAATGTCTTCAGGGATAGCATTTGTCACTAATTAGGGATCAGACAGCTGGTTTATTTTGATGCACCGATATGCATGCAAACATCTCTGACGTCATTGTGGTTTGATATCATTCGTGCATATAGATGCTCTCTCTTTGGGTTAAAGCTCTTGTACTTCAGAGTGCGTATAACACTGCTTTCAGTCCAAGCTAGCTGCTTTCCTGCCTAGAAGCTCTACTAGTCCCATACTATCCCTACATCAGTGTTGTGCCAGACTTGAAATGTTAGATTCACAGAACATAATGTTACAAGAAGCATCATACAGCACCTTTTTCCTCACCCTGCAGTTTTATGGGCACCATATCCTGAGCACGGCACTAATCAAACAGGATTGCTTGGCTTCTAAACCAACAAGACCTTCAGATGGACAAATGAACATGTGGATTTGTGCATGCATTAACAGCTAAAGATGTAGCAGGGAATTGGAGATTGCTATGGTAGGAGTGTTTGGAAGGCTGTTGAACCAGGCTAGTTTTAAAGTCTGAAATGTAATTTAATTCGGTAACAACATAGTTCTTGCTAAAGGTCAAGTCATTCATGCTATTAATCATCACTGTGTACACTAAACTGTTTAACACATGTTGTAAATTAGCTGTGAGTCTGCAGTGCCATGGGGCTGATGCTGTTAACTGTGTAGCTGTGGCTCTTGGTGACTTTTGGAAGTTAAGATGGTCAGGCTTCAGAGATCTTTATGTGAAGTAAAACTGAGCATAGACAGTTCTTTCTTCTGCTATTATTTAATGCCTGATATTTTTGTTAGCACCACTCTCCAGCCTCTTACAAGGAGTGGCCTCCTGTACTTACAGTACTGCTTGCTTTGTTTTACCAGTAATCCTTAAGCATTTGCAAATATATTCTGGGTACTTACCCGCTGTGCTTCCCTTGGCCTTTTTTCAGGCAACTCGTGTTGTATGGGTATCTCATACATGCAACTATATCCACCCCTTTCATCACATCTCTCACGAGTTTCAAGGAAATTTAACACTAATTATATACTGATAAATACATTTATAATTGATAGTCACAGGCATCCACTTTGGCTCCACTTCAGTATTTTGTTTCTCTAGATAGGTGCTTCCTGCCTGCTGTGATGACGTGTACTGGCATATAGATCAAAGTGATGCACTTCTAATGCCTTTTGGAATAGTAGTTGTTAGCTGTGAAATTCCTAACAGCACCATTGCTTATTGGCCTAGTTGCAATGTCCCTTTGATCATCTGTGCTTGCAGATTGTTCTTCTCTTGGAACTTGCTGTTCTGCTTCACTTTTGAGTAGCATCCTGTACTATTGATAGAGGGATCCAGGTTTTTGAGCTAACCACGTATGGCTTGTAACTTGAGATGCTAGTTGTTCAAGTGTGGTAGGGCCAAGTTCTTTGTTAAAAGAACACTGTTGGAAAGACTACTGATTTACAGGAAGTGCCTGGCTTTCAAAGAGCTGTGCACTGGTACATTTCTTGTTCATGGCTTTGAAATTGTATTGCACCTTTATAAAATGGGCAGAGAGTTAAGTAGGAATGCGGCTTTTTGCGAATAGAATAGAATAAACCAGGTTGGAAGACACCTTCAAGACCATCACATCCAACCTATCAACTAATCCAACACCACCTAATCAACTAACCCATGCAACCAAGCACCCTGTCAAGTCTCCTCCTGAACACCTCCAGCGATGGCGATTCCACCACCTCCCTGGGCGGCCCATTCCAATGGCCAATCACACTCTCTGTGTAAAACTTCCTCCTGACCTCCAGCCTGAACCTCCCCTGGCACAGCCTGAGACTGTGTCCTCTTGTTCAGGTGCTGGTTGCCTGGGAGAAGAGACCAACCTTCGCCTGTCTACAACCTCCCTTAAGGTAGTTGTAGAGAGCAGTAAGGTCACCCCTGAGTCTCCTCTTCTCCAGGCTAAGCAACCCCAGCTCCCTCAACCTCTCTTCATAGGGCTTGTGCTCCAAACCCCTCACCAACTTCGTTGCCCTTCTCTGGACTCGTTCCAGCAAGACAACATTCTTCCTAAACTGAGGGGCCTATCATGCAGAGATGCCTGAAGTGCAGCCTTCCTCTCAAAGGCTGAGAAATTTATAAAGGGATGCTTTAGTGCAGTTTTCTGAAGTTTTAAGTGCTTTTCCTGCTGTTCTCTAACTTCTAAAATTATAGCATGCTTAGTTATCAGTCCTACTAATAGCTGTATTTATTTGAGTTACTGCTTATTTTTGTTTCTTTGAGCTTACTTTCCTTTTTTTAAAATAGTTTCTTTTTGTAAAAGTTAATTGTCTTCTAGCGTGTTAGCTCTGCAGCTACTCTGTCAAGTAGTCAACAGGCCTGCCCTGCCCTCTTGGTTTTATTTCTAATTGGCAGTGCTTCACAGAACTGCAGAAATGAATAACCAAAAATCAATCCTGTCTGGCTGCAAGAACAGCATTATTTATTGTTAGCTAGTCACGATTTCTAGAGCTGTCAGTTTAGTTCATATTGCTACACAGCTGCAACCATCTTAACTGTATTAATAGCTAGACTTCATTTTCAGCATTTCTTTAAAAAAGTATTAATTAAAAGGATTCTTCATGAGGTTTTGTTGTTCCACCTGGAGCAGCACAGAAAGACTTGAGAGACTGCACCCCATTGTATAATGAAGTTAGAGACTCAGCGCTTCTGTTGCAGTGGGAAGGAGAGAGTTGGCATGGCTAACATTAAGCAAAATTCGGTTCTCATGCCATAGGTAAAAGTTTTCCATAAAAATCAAGTAAATGATGCTGTTATCTATGGTAACCTTAAATGGGAGAAAGCATCCCTGTGATATTAAAATGTCTGCTTAATATCTGCCCTCAGATACAATTGCGCAAGAGTCCTCTCCACCCTGAGTGGTTAACCATATATGCTCCTTGGCTGTGGTGGAAGAAGCTGTGGACAGTTTGCAGCTCAGATCATTGCCCCCTGCTTATGCCCTGGTGCTGTAGGTAGGAGTTCATACACAAAGCTGGCTGAGGCTGGCAGCTGGCTTAGGTGGTTAGGGACAGCCTGTAGGTGCTGTGCTCCCCTTGGCCCACACTGCTAGACTGTATTTCTGGAATCCAATAGCATAGGTTACTACAGATGAGGTAAAAAAGCCTTGGATAACCAACTGTAAGAAAAAGAATCTGTCTTAGTTTATCTCCATTAGCAAGTAATGTGGACCAGTAGGAACAGTTCTGTAAAGCTATACATCTTTTAGGGGTGCTGATTCCATATATTACCCAATGTATTTCAATGCATACACTTAGTATGGACCAACAACTGTATAATATAGGAATGAAAGCCCCCGCTGAAAGACTTAACCAAGGCATTGCTTCTAAATAAAATCTCTTTAACTTTTTCTTTGTAAATAGTATCATTTTAAGCAAAAACTTCTTGGAAAGTGTCCTTTTAGTAATGCTACCTCAAAACAATTACTCTGTATGCAGTTGAAAACATGACAAGACCTTTAGTCTTGTAATGATATAGTTGCAGAGTTGTTCCTAAGAGCAAACACAGATTTTATCCCATTCCCCATCAGCATTAAAACTTAAAAATGTTGCTGTCTTCATCTGTGTTTCTGAAGAAATCATGATGTGATACTGGTCTTTGTAGCAGAGAATCCTCAGCCTTAGGAAATCACAGATAGCTTTATAAAGTGGATAAAAGTTTACAGCTTCCATTTAATGAGGCTTGAGTTCTGTCTGGGTAAAGACAGGAGAAGGACAGTAGGTGCCCAGTGATGCTGTTGTTTGATATGTACGTGGATGTGCCTTTAAGAAAATGTTTCTCATCTGGCCTTGGTGTATAGAAGGAAGCTGCACTCAGTTAACAGGAGCACAGTAAGGCAGTTCTGGTACTATCCTTCCACCCAGCCCACTTCCCATTTTTTTCATGGCAAAGACTATACTAGCAAATGCTGTGTGCTTAATGAGAGAAGGCAGAAAAGCAGTGATGAAATTAATCAGCCGTATCCTGTCAGCAAACCTTGAAAAGCAGTAGTTCTGAGTGACTAATGCAAGTAGTGCTGAGACTTTGCTGACTTCATGGAATAGCTACTGAACAAGGACATAAGTGTCTATTTTAATTGTAGTATTGAAAGATTTGCCTAACTTTTGGATATTCGTTGGGTAGACTAACAAGCCAAGATGGATGGTTTGGTTTAATTACTCTGTGAAGTTGTCCTTTACCTGTGCCTTCATTCATTATTTTATGAACTGTTTTATCATACAAGTTGAGACCTTCATAAAAATGTAACATCATTTGTGTTACTTCTGAAGTCATGCTTGCAGTTTATAACTTGAAATAAGGAATGAAAGCACTTTGAGTTTCCTCAGATGAGTAATATGAACTTGTTGAAAATACCCTGTGTGAAATACCTTTGTGGATGACTTAAGAGACTTCCTGAAGACTCTGCCTATAAATGTCTTTTGCTTTTTCCTTATATTCTCTGCATGTTGCATTCCCTTCCAGTTCATTTCATTCTGATAATGTGAATGCATTTCCAAGTAAATTGGCAGTGTTTATAACCTCAGTCCCTAGTGCCATTTTTTTTAATCAAACACATAATAAAGTGCTAAATAAACCATTCCCACCTGCATCAAACTCTTTATGTTTTGTATAGGGTATTTTGTAATTTATTTACCCAGGAAGACCCAGTTTATCTTCACATCTGGTTCTCAACCCAGTCCTGCTTTTTATCCAGTTTTCCAGCTGGTTAACTGAGGCATAAGGAGGTCAGATGGCTTTCTTGAGGTCAGTGTAGTGATTGTCTCAGCTGGGATTATACCCAAACTTTATTCTTTGCTGTAATCACTTGGCCACACCACTCCTAACCAGTCCATCCACTTTGTTGGCTGTAATGGAACTAACTGCAAATGTCATTTTCTTTGTTTTATAGTTTTGCTTGTATTGAAATACTGTCACATTTATGAGAAACATTACATCTGTTCACAACCTGGTCCTGTTCTACTTTGAACAGACAGAATCTTTTGTGATGAATCGCCTTCCTGAGCTCCAAATGCATGTTAGTTTCCCAAGTTGTGGGGTAGTGTTTGATGGCATTGCTGGTTTGTGTTGCTCTGGTGTGCCTCCTTAGGGCAGACCCTGTCTGACACTCCTCTCTGGAAGAGAAACCCGTATTTTTGCTCCCATTATCAGTGCCATACGATTCTGAAGACTCTGCTGAGATTCTCTTCCTTTAGAGTTTACTTGTTCAAAGCAATGATATAATGGTAGAACAAGATACAGAGATTTAATCAAGGACTTCTTTAAGCATACATTTCTGTGTATGTATCCATGAGTTGTAAGTGTGGGGAAAGAGAGATTTTTGGAACATATCATCAACATAATCTTATCACATTTGGTCTTGCTCTGTCTTCCTGAGAGGAGCTTTTGTTGTCAGTTTCCTCTTGCCTTGAGTCACTCACTGCATGAGAGAGCTGGCAGATGAGCTGGCCAAGCCACTCTCCATCATTTTCCTCCAGTCCTGGCTCACAGGTGAGGTCCCAGGTGACTGGAAACTGGCCAATGTGGTCCTCATCCATAAGAAGGGTCGGATGGAGGAACCCGGAAACTCCAGGCCAGTCAGCCTGACCTCAGTGCCAGGACAAATGATGGAGCAGATTATCCTGGCGGCAATAACTGCACACCTGAAGGATGGCCAAGGGCTCAGGTCCAGCCAACATGGATTTAGGAAGGGCAGGTCCTGCCTCTCCAACCTAATCTCCTTCTATGATCAGGTGACCCGTCTGGTGGACGTGGGGAGGCCTGTGGATGTGGTCTACCTGGACTTCAGCAAGGCCTTTGACACCGTCCCCCACAGCAAACTGCTGGCTAAACTGTCAGCTCGTGGCTTGGACCGCAACATTCTGTGCTGGGTTAGGAGCTGGCTGGAGGGCAGAGCCCAGAGAGTGGTGGTGAATGGTGCCACATCCAGCTGAAAGCCAGTCACCAGTGGCATCCCCCAGGGATCAGTGCTGGGCCCCATCCTCTTTGACATCTTCATTGATGATCTGGATGAGGGGATTGAGTCAATCATCAGCAAATTTGCAGATAACACCAAGTTGGGAGCAGTTGTTGATCAGTTAGAGGGTGGAAGGGCTCTGCAGAGGGACCTTGACCAACTGGACAGATGGGCAGAATCCAATGGGATGGCATTTAACAAGTCCAAGTGCCGAGTGCTGCACTTTGGCCACAACAACTCCATGCAGAGCTACAGGCGGGGGTCGGAGTGGCTGGAGAGCTGCCAAACAGAGAGGGACCTGGGGGTGCTGATTGACAGCCACCTGAATATGAGCCAGCAGTGTGCCCAGGTGGCCAAGAAGGCCAATGGCCTCCTGGCCTGCATTAAGAATAGCATGGCCAGCAGGAGCAGGGAAGTCATTGTGCCCCTGTACTCTGCATTGGTTAGGCCACACCTTGAGTACTGTGTCCAGTTCTGGGCTCCTCAATTTAGGAAGGACATTGAAATACTTGAACGTGTCCAGAGAAGGGCAACAAGGCTGGGGAGAGGCCTTGAGCACAAGCCCTATGAGGAGAGGCTGAGGGAGCTGGGATTGTTTAGCCTGGAGAAGAGGAGGCTCAGGGGTGACCTCATTGCCCTCTACAACTACCTGAAGGGTGGTTGTAGCCAGGAAGGGGTTGGTCTCTTCTCCCAGGCAACCAGCACCAGAACGAGGGGACACAGTCTCAAGCTGTGCCAGGGGAGGTTTAGGCTCATGGTGAGGAGAAAGTTCCTCACTGAGAGAGTTGTTTGCCATTGGAATGTGCTGCCCAGGGAGGTGGTGGAGTCACCATCCCTGGAGGCATTCAAGAGGGGTTTGGACGTGGCACTTGGTGCCATGGTCTAGTCATGAGGTCTGTGGTTACAGGTTGGACTCCATGATCTTTGAGGTCCCTTCCAACCTTGGTGATAGTGTGATACTGTGAAGGCTAGTCCACTAGTCCACATACCCACTAGTCTGGTAGGTAAAAAACATTAGAGGGCTCTATACAGTTAAGGAGGTGATGAGATTTCGTTTCTGGTTCCAGTCCTGTGTTGTTTTGAACTCCAGTTTACTAGATCATACACTCTTAACTCAAAATACTACTAAGTGTATATTTCATTTTCAATACTTTCCAGACATGGCTTTCTTCCTTCTACAGAATGGATTAAGTGCTCCATGTTGACTGTTATAATAGAGCAAAAGCAAGTGAAATTTATAGCTGGCAATTAGCAGTTAAAAATACAAATACATTTGTAGCAACCAGAAATATTTTTCCTCTCCAAGATTTTCCTTCTGCCTTCATGTTGCATCCAGCCCCAGTTATCTTTGTTCCTGTACTGCTGGAGACTGGAGACAGTAAGCAGACAGAACAATCTTCTGAGATACTCCATTGTGCTTTCATATTAAACTCTTTTATTAGAGCACCAGAAAAGGCTTGATATGATTTATTTCCAGTTGATACCACAAATGCACTTCTGGTAAGTATGATGAATACAGTGAATTCACGTGCAGATTGACATTTGTTTTCTTTTACACTGGAGGAAAAGAAATTTGTGTGAAGCTGTAGCTTCCATGGTACTGACCTAAATGCTGATATTTTTTCTCTTCATTATTTGGTTTGAGTTTTTGTTTGATTTTTGTTTGTTTATTTTTTGGTGGTTGGTTTTTTTTTTTCCCCTCACATTGGAACTATTTTTATTTAAACAGTTTAATGGGTCAGGTCTCCTGACCCACACATCTCTGATTTCCAACTGCATTACCTACAGTCTGCTTGATCTTAGGTATTCAAAACATTATGCACCAAGTAGGTTTCATTTTCTCTTCAGCAGCCTGTGGTATACGTAAGGACTCCTGCTGCTGGCTGTCAAATTCATTTTTCCAAAACCAATTTTCTTTCTGTGGAGTTAATTGTTTTCTTGCTTGAACCCGAAATTTAGAATTGGTGTTCTGGAAGTTACAGCAACAGAGCACCATGAGAAGGTCCTCAGGATAAAATAGACAGCAAGGAGATCTTACCAACAGAACGCTCAGTGACTGCAAATTTCCACAGTAACTCCTTGCCAATACTCTGTAAATATGAACGTGGCTGAAAGACTTGGAATAATGGTTATCTTCTTATGAGAGCTGTTGAAGGCTTAAGGGAATCATATTATGTTCTGAATTAATAAGACATGATGCTTAGGAGGCAAACTTCCCCTGCCCTCCCCTCCACTAGAAGCAAGCCTGAATTTAAGAGGTTGGAAGCCAGGAAAATATCAGGGAACATTTTGTATATGCTTGTCCCTCTCTCACAGGCATCTGCCTGCCATCTTTTTTTGGAAGCAGGATGGTAGTCTCAAATAGTTTTTAGTCTGACCTAGTATAACCCTTTGTAGGGTTTGGAAGACATTATCACTGCCATTAAAAATTACAAATAATAAATAATCAAACTAAATAGGCGATACTGTTGGGTTGGGATTGTTATTTTTTTTGCAAGAATTCAGAATCCCACCTTGACATAAACTTTCTGATTTCTAAATATGTTTCCAACCTTTTTTTGTTTGATCTTGTTGCTTTTGTAGATCAACGGCTTGGGCAGTTCTCCCTAGATGCTGGTTGTTCCTGTGTGCTGCTCTATGTTCACTTTTTGGTCTTAATTCTATTTGTTAATTCGGGGCTTACTGGCTTTACTTGGTTCTTGATAAATTCCTCTTCCTTCTCCACCCGCCTTTCAGTTTTGTTAATGTCTGATCCTTTTGAAGAAAGGTAAGAGACTCAGTGTGCCAGTTTCTTCTTGTACAACTTTTCCCTGTCATCCTGGCCTAGAAGCTGGTCTCAAAAAGTGACGAGTGTTGTAAACTATCAGATTATTTCATCAGTGGGTTTGCAGCACCACAAAAGAATGAAACTCTCCTAAAACATCTGTTTCCTAACAGGTTAGATTCCTGAAGTAAACTTCCAGAAAATGACTTAGTGTCCTTCACAGTAAGAATTCAACAGGCTGGTGATCAGGCTGACAGCTAAGTGGAAAAGTTCATGTGTTTCGTGAAGGCACAATGCAGCCACCTGTATACTATTACAGTGTGGCAATTAGTCATTTGTCTGGTATAGCTTTTGGTCTGAGAAATCCTGGAGGTAATAAAACAATCCTCATTTTTGTGGGTTTTTAACTGTCTTCCCTTCTCTTTCCACCCACAAATGCCATGGCCTCTTAACCATGCTGGTTTTGTACTCTTGGCTAAACTTGCTCGTATAAACTTGTCTTGGTTTTTTTGGGTTTGGTTTATTTTTATTGGTGTTTTTTTTTTCTTCCTGCTTACAATAGAAATTTGAGGGAGGAATTAAGTTATCTTTTGTGCTTCCTTTGCTGTACATTCTGGTTCAATAGATTCTGTGTAATCAAGCTGCACGCCTAAATCTGGCATTGGTTTTAATCCTTCAATTCTTCATTTCTAGAATGAAACAACACAAAATTACCCCTTTCCACGGGGCTACATTTCTTCTTCTCCAAACCAGGAAAAAAGAGGGCTCGGGTTAAATCCAAGCAGTTTGACTTTCGTATCAGTGTGCAATTCTTTCACTTGAAAAGAAGTGTTTTTCAAAAGCCTAGCTCAGTAGGTGTCTGTCTGTAGACCCTATCAAGGACTAAACTACTAGAGTTGCTGTGTCACCTGATGATGCCTCCCCAACACAGAAGGGGAATTGGAAAAGGGAGACAACACTTGTGGGTTGAAATGAAAACACATCTAATGAAAGAGCAAAACTAATAATAATGCAACTATATTCAAAGTTATACTAAGCCAAGGGAATGTACAGTGGTCACAATAAATGAGAGGGCAGTGCTTGTGAGCAGAACGATAAGCAACGTTCTTCCAGAGGTACTGACCTTGAGAGGAGGAGTAGGAACCTGAGTCTCCTGTCCTCAGCAAACTACTTTTACAATGAATAGGATGTTTATGATATGAGATACACCTAATAGCCAGCTTGGGTCAGCTGCCCTGGCTTTTGCACCTTCCTAGCTTAAGTTCCAGCTCACTTGAAACTTCTAGCAGCCTGCATCTATATCTGTTTTGAGCAGTGGAATTTTTTGCTTCGCTGTTTTGAAGTCACAATCACAGTCATTGGCTGCTGAGATGATGAGGGGATTTCATTCCACACTACTGTTGTTATGGCTCTTGCTAGTTCAGTGATACAGCATGGTTGATGTTGAACCTGCTATGCCTCCATTCTGCTGCCTTTTCTCCTGTCTTGGTTCTAGTGCTTTTGCTGTTGGCTTTTTCTCCCACTTCCTGATAAAGGAGGTTACTGAAGCCTCTGCAGTTCAAGAGCTCCAGTAGCTAAACCACTCCTCTAGTGATTCAACTATAGCTAGTCTGTTTAAAATTAAAGCCAGGCTTCCAGATAACAAAGGGAAAAGTTTTGGAATCTGCTCAGACCTTGCCACCAACAGTGGGTATTGTAAATGTCTTTCTCACAGATTTTTCTTTTTCTATTTATGGAGTGCTTTTTAAAGTTCAGCTTAACCTGAGGCCTGGAAGCAGCTTCATGAGTGCATCTTCTACACTTGCAGAACTTCTTTGCAATGCTTGGAGTGTTGACAGTGGCTGTAGAAACTAGGAGAGCAGAGACCCATGATGCAAGGGGACAGCCTTGGTAATTGTCTCCAGTGAGGCAAGGGATTGCTGTTGAACTTGGCCTTGGGGAGTTTGAAGCAGAGGGACCTCCTGTGCTCAGTTACCAGCAATTAGTGTTGTTGTCAGACCCTTTGCAATTAAATGCAGATCTCGTGGGTGATAGCCACAAACAGTGTGCTTGGCCTAATAAATGAAATAAGAACCAGGTAGTGTGCAACAGCAATACCATGATCTTGTACAGAGTTGCCTCTTTTCTGAGGAGGTAGTACGTGTATTTCAGCTTGAGGGTGAGGTACTTGGCTGAATGCTTCTGCCCAACATGGTGGCATGAAGAGCTCAAGAACACTGAGAATTATGTGCGATAAAAAATGCTTAGCATTCATGTATTGCTGGCCCTGGAGGTTTTATCCTAAGGAGCAAAGAATCCGAAAGCAGTATTATCAGGGGTTTGCCTGGGCTGTTCTATCGACTGCAAGCCGAGGCAGGTAATAAATGGGTGTCTGAGGCCCCCTAGCGCCTACCAGAGCACACTGTGCTCCTCAGACACAGCGTCTACCAAGTTGCAGGAAGAAACACTTTAAAGGCTAAAATACTTCACAGTGTACTAATTGTTCACATGTGATTGTTTCCTTGCTGGAAACATGAGTTCTTCATCATTTATTTTTCACGTTTTGTTTTGCAAAGCTATGCAAAAATTGGGAGAGAGGATTCTGTTTGCAGCCATTGTTGGTAATATTTGTGTGGCAGGCAAAAACCTCTCTGGGGAACCGAAGGCTTGTAAGGGATAGTTTTGGCCACAGTTACATCTCTACCCAAGAATGACAAGGAGGAAACTCTACACAGCTAGTAGTGGCTGATGCTGTGGTCTATTATGTAACTTGGGTGTGGGAGGGATGGGGAAGGAAAAGTGCCCTTGAGGGAGGATTGAGATAGTTGTGGGGGTTTTGTTTGGTTTTGTGGTTATTTGCCATGTGGTTTTGGTTGAATTGCTAAGACATTGAGAATCACTCCCAAATGCTATGATCCTTAGATCATAGTGTGGACATCTGTTAGGATAGCTTCCTTTTCTTCTTAAAACTTAAAAGTGAGCGTTCACAGCTAGTGTGAAGTAGCATAGAGCTATATCTCAAGGAAAAAGTTTAGAGAATAGTACCATGTAAAGGAATAATGGTGGCCTTAGACTATTGTTAAAACAGCTCTTTTGTACTTCTGTGTTGTCTTGGTCTCAGAAGTAATTGGAATTGTGGCTTTATCAAAATCTAGCTATTTACTCTGTAAAGATGTTTTTGGTATTTCATCAGGTATGAACAGTAGCTAAAGACATTAATTTTGGTGTTTGGCTGGCTAACTGGCTTTTCACCCGCCAGTCTGTAATGTTCCCCTTCATTTGGCTGTTGCAAATTTTTAATAAGCAAGAGAAGGTGGTGACCCTTGTATGAAAATCTATTGTATGTTATTCTTTTGAAATTAATTTTTAAAATGGGAATGTAAATTTAGGCCTTTGTAAAGAGAGATGCTTTGTGTTCTGGGCATTTTTATAACCTGGTCTCTTCAGAGAGAAAGTTGCCAAACAGACCCGAAATGTGCTCTGAGGGAGAGTGGGTGGGAAATAACAAGGGTTAAAATGTTAAAGGGAGATCTCTTGGAGTGGTATTAGATCTGTGCCTTTTCTTCTCACACACTTAGGAGACTTGATGCTGATGGTCTCTGTACCAATTCCTGTTCACTTATTCACAGAAACTCCACTTTAGAGTTATCAGTTCTTACAGTAAATAACTTTTGTCAAAATACATAGTTATGCTAAAATGGTTTCCATTTCTTTCCAAAGACTTTAAGATTGATAATTCCAAGGCTATAAGCCAAAATGTGCTGAAAATTAATTCTTCTGCATTTTATTTTGTTCCTGGTTTCAGATGTTGAGACGACCAAAAACTAGATCTCGCCGAAGGAGTGATCACTCCTAGATGTTCCTCTACACTGTCTTCCAGTTGACATCTGAGTTTCAAAATAAAATTCTGTTCAGTTGAAGTTTTCTGTGAACATCAATAGCACATTTAAGAAGGACAAAAACAAAGGAGGGTTGGGATTCTTTTTTCTTGCTTAGTTGCTCATTTCTATTGCAGGGAGTATTTTATACTTTGTCACAATCTTCTGCCGTTTTTGATGACCAGTTCAAATTGCAGGGTGTTGAATGGCATTGAATACATCCTACCATATTCAATGCTGAGCCTTTAAACTCCTCTGGAATTGTAAATGCTTCGCTTGGTTTTGTAATAGCTGTGGAACACTACATTTTTACAAATTAAGAAGGGGTACATTCAATATAACCTTTGATTTTTCTTCTTTCCCAGTCCATCAAGAATCTTATGCATTGCATATGAGGTTTTGCAAGGTTTGCAATATATGAACAAGCATGGAATGGTCCACCGAGCACTCTCGCCTTGCAATATTCTTTTGGATCGAAAGGTACAGCTACGATAATAAATCTGGGGATTTGTTTGGTTTGTGGTTTTCCTTCTTGATGCCAGCAAGTAACACGCTGTGTCACATATGGAGACTGGGCAGTTGCAGTCCTTCTAATGGGGGAAAAAATTGTATATCTGGAAAAGCATTAGCTTAGCTTTGTTTATTGGTGTGTGTGTGTGTGTGTGTGTGTTTTGGTTAGTTCATTTTTTAATTACAAATTTATCTCATTTTCTATATTTCAAATTTATTTCATTTCCCCCCCCCCCCCCCTTTTCCCATATTCTTCTACCCCAAACCAACTTTTTTAACCTTTTGATTCTTAAGAAGAGCTTACTTTTCATTGTAATTAGCTTCAAGACCTTCCTAGGAATAGGGAAATATTTCTTCTGGCTAATTAGCTGTTAATAGTGTTTCCTGTGCTTCCTGGTGACCTGATACTTGACTCTTACTTTCAAGGTTTCAACATATTTCTTTGCTAATATTAAATTATTAAAATTCCAGTATTTCTCAATTCTCTTGTCACAGACTGTTGAGTTGGCAGCATTTGCTACAGGTTCTGCTTATAAAAGCTGAGAGAAATTAATAGCTGCTGTTGTACTCAGAACAGTCTCTTTATCTGAACTGGCAGCTGAAGAGCTTATCCTGTCTGCATAACACCTTTCTCCTTCCTCTGCTTACTCACTGTAGATAGAATTGCTAGATCCTCCCCTAGGGTGGCAGAAAAGAAAAAGGGACACTTTTATATATTTGTAAACAAAGTAACAATGCTCTAAGAAGCAAAAGTCTTTTAGGATTTTAATATACTGCTGACATCATAAAAAGAATGAAGAAGGGCCACGAGACCAGAAACTTCTGAACTTCCCTCTTGCGCTATGAAGGGTTTGCTGATGGAGCCTTCACTGTTGCACCATCGGCAGGCTGGCTGAGTACAGTTCAAAATCTAGCAGAAACAACACCTCAATTTAGCTTCTATGTTTATTTTTTTATTGCTTTGGTGTTAACTTTCTGCCTCCAGAGAATAAAAGCACCTGGAAAATTTGCTTGTTTGAAATGTGGGTTGATATAGTTAGGGAGAACAAGATAAATTGAGGGGAATGAATGGAGGAGCAAGGCTGGGTAAAGGAAGGAGATGAGGGAATAGGGCTGATGGTCAGGGAGTTCTTGTATTCAAACAGGATTTTGAACAGTTTTCAAACAGGGAAAATGCTCAATAGAGTATTAAAGCCTTTTTTACTGAAAATATACTATGAGTTACAAAGTCCTGATTTTCTTTTGTGTCCATGTACTCAATGCCCTTAAAAAGTAGAACTATTTGAAGTAAGCACCCTAGTAACTTGGAGTGGAGTTCTGCATAACAGGAGACAAATGTAAGAGGATGACTTTGTATAGGTATCTGTCTGTCTTCTGACATCTGATGCAACTTGACAGTAATTTATTTATTTTTTTAAACTTAAACAGATTCTGCAAATGTCCTTTTTTTCCCCCCCCATTTTCAGGGTCACGTGAAGCTGGCTAAATTTGGACTGTACCATATGACTGCTCAAGGTGTTGATGTTGATTTTCCTATAGGGTAAGGCTGTAGCTACACAAATGTAGCAGGAATGTATTTTTTTTTCCCCCCGAAATGTATTTATGTTTTGAGAAATTACCTTCAAAAGCGTGTTGTACACACAGGTTGCCTTTTTAATTCCTAGCTGTTGCATACATCCTTTACATAGAAGCTTCTGATAATGCCACTGAAGAGAACATCCTCTCACTAGGTGAAATTAATGAAAGACAGGGAATTGGACGTGGCACTTGGTGCCCTGGTCTAGTCATGAGGTCTGTGGTGACAGGTTGGACTCGATGATCTTTGAGGTCTCTTCCAACCTGGGTGATACTGTGGGTACCATGCAGGAATGTTACAATAATTATGCCATGTCAGTCCTTACTGCCTGAATTTGCTCTCAAATGCTAGTAGTTCCATTTGAGCCAAATTGTGGAGCTAAGAGCTAATTTCAAATCCAGGAAGGAGCACAATCAGGCCTCACTTTTTCTCATCTGTGCAGGCTTGTTGCCTGTGTCCAGTTCTGGGCCCCTCAGTTTAAGAAGGCCATTGAGACACTTGAACGTGTCCAGAGAAGGGCAACAAGGCTGCTGAGAGGCCTTGAACACAAGCCCTATGAGGAGAGGCTGAGGGAGCTGGGATTGTTTAGCCTGGAGAAGAGGAGGCTCAGGGGAGACCTTATTGCTCTCTACAACTACCTGAAGGGTGGCTGTAGCCAGGAGGGAGTTGGTCTCTTCTCTCAAGCAACCAGCACCAGAACAAGAGGACACAGCCTCAAGCTGTGCCAGGGGAAGTTCAGGCTCGTGGTGAGGAGAAAGTTCTTCACTAAGAGAGTTGTTTGTCATTGGAATGTGCTGCCCAGGGAGGTGGTAGAGTCACCATCCCTGGAGGTGTTCAAGAGGGGATTGGACACTTAGTGCCATGGTTTAGTCATGAGGTGTTGGGTGACAGGTTGGACTCAATGATCTTTGAGGTCTCTTCCAACCTTGGTGAGTCTGTGATTCTTTATCATTTTGTGATTTATTTTTTTTGCATGAACTTACTGTCTAGACATGCTTTGTTGCAAAGTTTCCTTACCACTTTTTGTTTTTATGAGGTATCATGTTTGCAGTTTAAATAGTGGTTGTTAAAGAGGTGACCCAAATAAGTAATGATGTTTCTATTCAAGATTTGAATTATTTTTTTTAAGTGTTCTAGTGAATTGTTGAAAAAAAAAAAAAGAAATAATGATACTTTAAAACTATGTAGCAGCAGTCAGAATATGTCCTCAACAGCTTTTGTTACTTTTTTTTGTCTTCACAACTTGTAAAGTTATTTGATAGAAATGCTGTCAGTGGTGTGGAATACAGCGAGTGCTCTAAAATATGAACCTAATCTACAGTTATCTAATGTATTGCTGTTAAAACTTGATACAAATTTTCATTGAGATAAGCAGACACACTACTTTGAAAGCTGCTGTTATTCCCTCCGTTTTACACAGTAGGCTCTGTGTTTTGCAATTGCAGTGAAACTGCTGCCATGTCTAGATTTTAGCTCAATTCACTAGAGCAGTCTGCATTGCTATGAATTCTAGTTTATCAAAATGCAAAATTATTTTGATTAACTGAAAAGTAGAGGGGTTTTGGACATGCAGGATATTACTTAATGCTTGTGTATCTTTCTAGGTATCCATCATATCTGGCACCTGAAGTAATTGCACAGGGAATAGTCAAACCAAGTGATCATACTCAGTGTGAGAAGCCTCTGCCTTCTGGCCCTAAATCAGATCTGTGGTCTCTTGGTATAATATTATTTGAACTTTGCATGGTATGTAAGAGGATCATTCTCTTCATCAAGACTCTTGGGGAACAGTTAACTTGGTTATCTTTGAGTATGGGGTTAACGACACCTTGCCCATCACAAGGGTCCAAATACCAGAATATGTTAACATTTCTACCTGGACATTAACGGTGGGAGTTGAAGTAGTAGGATGTATATTGACCTGGTATGTGTGTTAACCATGAAGGGCAGCTGCCTGTTGAGCCACAATAATGTGATTGCATGATGGAATTCTTAGCAAGGAATAGCTTCTTAACCATGAAGTCTCTCTAGATCATTTGGATTTTTAATTGTGCTTTCAAGCACAAAATAACCATTGCTGCCGTGCCCTCATTCTCCTTGGAGAGGATGAGAAACTAATGAGGTTTCATTGAGAGGAGGAGAGGAGAGAATCTGCCTTATCACCAAAGTTTGAAGAGATTCTGTATGGAATTAAAGGGTTTATTTGGAAAATGCTTATTTGACTCCAGAAGTTGAAATTATGGCAGCATATTCTTTACTGTTTGTATATTTTAATTTGGACTTCTCTCATTTGAACAGCAACATGCTGTAGGGAGATGTGATCTAGCCAATACCTCAGTACTTAGACTCATTGTATCAGAAACTAAATTGTCAGGCGATTGCATAGTCGAGAACCTCTTTTATATAATGATTAGATCAGGACATTGAAAGTAGTGTTCTTTTGCAGGTTATACTTTGTGTTATGTATTGTTCATAGATGATTATTTATTCTTTTGAGTAAGTAAATTTCCTTTAAAATACAGTAATTACATTTTTTGAAACACCTTTAAAGGGATTTTCAGATGACTTTGCAAAAGCGCTGTGCAGTAATACCAGCTGGGATGATTCCCGTGTTTAGTAATGAATTAATCAGTAATTAATATGTTCATGCTCAAAAATAGTTTTTAAAAGCTTGTTGCTCAATTAGTAATAAACCTGCAATTTGCTAAGATGGCTTTGGGCTCTGTCTTACATATTTTGTTTGTGCTTGCATTTGTCTCAATTAAGAGACCTTATGAATGTTGTATTATTTGTGATGGCATGAAACAGTTTCTGCTACAGTTGGGGTAAATAATGTTTTCTGTTCTAACAGCTGCTTTCTCTAAATCTGAAATTCATGTGTGGAAGCTTATTTCACTGTGTTTGTATATAGATGAGTGTGTATGTACATCTAAATACCTAAAATTTATTCCAGCTATTAACTTGATTTTTGTTATTCATTTAGGGGAGAAAATTATTTCAGAGTTTGGAGATAGCAGAAAGATTGAAATTTATAATTACGTTGGGTAAGTAGCACAAACCCAGTTCTGTAAGTTTCCAAGCAGGTCTATAATTACAACTGTACATACTAGTCAGTTTGTGATGCTCAGACCTAAGGCTCTTTACCTTGTCAGCTTTCATCTCCAGAATGAAATAGGCATTTGAAACATGATTGCTTGTCTAGGGGAGATACAGAGATGGGTGTCAGGAAAAATAACGTTGCAGACAAGCTAAGAGTGTGTTAGAGTAAGGGCAAGCTATTAAAAACCCCATGCTGAGGGAGGGTTGTCATTTTCATGGTTATTGGATTACTTTTTAAAATTTTCCTCTTTTGGTGTGTTGCAGGAGATTTCTGAAATGAGTTAGGAATTACATGGTCCTAAAGAAAACCGTCCCTGCAATGGCAGTGCTGATGTACCAAATCCCAGGCAGGGAGACACAGAACTTAGATAGGAAGATATATAATAATAAGAGCTGAGAAGCATATTGCTGGATCCAGGCTTTTGTTTCTGGCTGCACCTATGAACTGTAAAACACTACAGTAGACATGGAATTTTTGCTTAATGTAAATGAGTCTGGGAGTGGGACTATTTTGTGGATTTTAAAACTTGATTTCCTGTGGGGTTTATGTGTAAACCATGGGGAGGGCATGAAATTGCCATTTGTATCTTTACCAGTAAGTTATTACTATCCAGAGCATACAGTACTGTTGTTAGTCACTGTCAGCTGAAACTTTGCATTCAGCAATTAGTGCTTGGGTGCTGCAATTCTGACTGTTTTGGCAAGTGATTTGTAAATAAAGCTTCCTGAAGCATTTCAGTCCCTTTCAAGTTGAATGCAAGTTATTGTTGACCTTCTTACCACTGCAAAACATTTGTATGCTTACTTGTGAATTATTGTATCAATTAACAGTTCTAAATACTGCTGGTATTATCTGCAAGTAGAAACAAAGCAAAAAATACTTTGGGCTTCTATATGCAGGCATTTTGAAGTGTTTTTCAGGGATTTTTTTTGGTAATTATTATTTATTATAAATAGAAAGACTGTTTTAATTAATTTGGCAGAGACTAATGCTCTGATTACTAAGCCTGCAAGAAGCTGTTAAATTAGGTGTGCTACTTAGCTTATTTAAGCTTCAATATTGTGTCTGCAGAGGTGATTAGAATTTTCATTTCTCAAGTTGAGAATACCCTTTCAGGTGATGTGGTGATGTCAATAAAAGCCCAAAGTTGAATGATTTTTATTAGGATGGAGTTTTATCTGATAATTTAATTGGTATCATTTTTTGTCATGGTCTTTAACTTTTTATTGTTCTGTTGGTTTCTTTTCAAAGGCTGTGTAGATGATATTGTAACTGTATTGGCTGAAGAGCATGGTTGCCTTGAGACTATTAAGGTTTGTGGATGTAGTTTTCTGTGCTGTCTTGGTATTTCACATATATGTTAACTTGTTTGGTCACTTGATGTATTGCAGTATGAAGCAAAATTTTGAGGTCTAAAGTACATACTTAAGATCCTTTCAAGTAGCCAGTACCGGTAATATTCATTCTTTCCTAAAATTACTGTCAGTCTCAATAAATGTTAATGCTCTCTGCATAGGTTATAAGTTTTCTTTAAAACATTGAGGTTTAAGTATTATTCCTGTAGAATTTGAGTCCTCTATCTGGTCCACTTTACCTGATAGCTTAGGTTTATAAAGCTCACTTCCTCTTCACTCCTAAAATTGTTCCCTGAATTTTAATGTCTGTGAGTGTTGAGATATTGTGTAAGAGGATCCTGACTACTTGCAAAAGGGAGTTCCCAGGTACTGCATTGTTTCAAGCTGGGTGAAGAATACCTACACTAAAAAAGGCAAAATGTGAGGATTTTTTTTTTTTGTCTCCTCGAAGCAGATGCAGGGCTGGGGCATGAGAAGTATTACTTCTCCAATCTTTTGATCTGACACAGCTAACCTCATATGTGTAGGTGTGAAATTCTATTACCCTCAAAGGAATAGCTTGACTATTGGAAGTTCCATATGATCTAAGTGGCTTGCTGAATTATGAAAGTGATAAACAGACCTCTTCCATATTTTTCTTATGTTCCAGGACCTTCCAGAAAATATCATAGCTCTACTGAAAAAATGCCTTACGTTCCAACCTTCCAAGAGGCAAGTATTAAATTCAAACACCTACTAAACTCTCTTGGAATGCTGTGAAACGAGGAGATCTGTTGCTGAACCTTTTTTGGAATACTGATAGTTTGTGCTACCTATAAGAACTTCTTGATTTTGTTACTTTATGGTGTTTGAAGGAAAAAAAAATTGGAGGGGGAGGAAAGTGGAGCAGGCAGAAATCAAAAGTGCAAATCCCTGAGATTCTATCTGAGTATGTTGGGGGAAAACTTCAGGCATTTGTAATTCCAAGTCTACAGCTTTTACTGATCCCATGTCTGGAAGTTGGTAGTGGTTACTGTGGCTATGCTGTATCCAGAATTAGTGCTGCTTTATTCAAATCTCTTCTTTAAGAAAAGTACTTTTTCATTATATCAGTCCACTGTAACTTTCCTTTGTGCTTTTGTTCCTTAATCAAGACTTAGCAATTTTCCATCTCTGCTTTGGAGTAATTAAAGGGGAGTTAATAAAATCATTGCTGTGTGTATTAAATGAAGGTGAGATATGAACTTGTGCTGTAGACTGTGTTGTTATGCATGATGAGTTGAACAAAATTGGTGGACATTTTTTGCTATTGAAACTTCTGAAGTTCAATGTAATTTACAGTAAGTTGCTAGTATTTGTTACTGGGCACATTTCCTGATGTTACATTTTTGGAAGCACTTTTCTCTTAGTGCTCTTACTCTTTTCTTAACTCAAGGCCAACTCCAGAGGAATTGCTACATGACACTTTGTTCAGTGAGATATCTTCAGTGTATCCTCTCTTCCACAAACCTGCTGGTCTGTTCTCATCTTCTCCAAGGTGTGCTAATTTAATGCTTCCTGAAGACATAAGTCAATTATGTAAAGGTAAAAGCAGATAGTGTGACAAATGTCATTGGAGGGGGGAAGAATAGGAAATGTTTCTGCATTTTCTTTGAGTACTTTGTTGGAGAGAAACTATGACATGTTACAGTGCTACATTCTTGTAGTAAATTGTTTAATGGGCAGGGGTTTCAGCAAACATGTCTTGAGGGATGTGTCCAAGTCAAAGGAGGCTATGCTAATGTGTTTTTTGTTGATTGGTTCTTTCGTGTTTGTTTTTTGGTGGTGGTGGTTTGTTTTTTTGTTTTGTTTTTTTCTTTTGCCTCAGGGAATAAATAATTATTGTTAGTATTTAACATCAATTTGGAGTATCACAGAATGATAGGTTTTGGAAGGGATCCCTGGAGATCATCTAGTCCAACACCCCCCCACCAGAGCAGGTGTCATATTTTACCTTGGAATTTGGACATGTGCGTGTACATGAAGAGGTCGTTTCTCATTAAATTATGTTGTGAATTGATAATTGGATTGTGCTGGATCATAGCAGGGGATGATATTTGTAAGTGTTGAAGAACAAATCCTTATGAAAGAGGTCACATTCTACAAAAAAAGACAACATTTCTATGATTAAAACTGCAGTTTGCTGAAACCATAACTGCTCTTAAGTTTTCATTAACTTTTTCTGATGAACTCCAATTTCTGTGTCATTAGAAAGTCTCATTGTACAACTTCTCAGGAGTGAGACTTTGTGTGTTGTTACTATGGGTGTGATGTGTGAAGGGAAGATAGATCTTATTTTTCCTCTTAGTGCGGTGCTGTCTACCAAATAGTGTTTGGATTTTTTTGAAGAAACACAGACAATTAAATCCACACTTCAGTATATTTACCTGATTGGGTTATTTTCTGCCACCAAAGCAAACTGCAGGGATATTTGCCTTTTCTGATTTCTACCCATCTGCTTTTCCCTTAAATCTCCCTAAAGGGCACTTGCAAAGGAAAGAAGGCTTTTGCTCTAACTTTACTTAAAAGGTCTATGACCTTTCAAGCATAACAATTTGTTTTTAGAAATCTTTGTTTAGAGTGGTAGGAAGAAATACACACTGCCTAGAAGGCTGTAATTCATTTTTATGTGATTTCTCCTAATAGATGAAGATATTGATTACCTAGCAGAAAGATCAATTGAAGAAGTTTATTATCTCTGGTGTTTGGCTGGAGGAGATTTGGAGAAAGAACTTGTCAACAAGGAAATCATTCGATCAAAGCCACCTATCTGCACACTTCCCAAGTAAGAAAGGAGCAGCACTTCAAGGGAAAGGAGGGTGGATGGGGAAGGCTACATTCTGTAGCAGATTCTCACATTCTGAATTCCCTTTCACAGAGTGGCAGCACTGAATGGTCAACCCAATTACTCAGCAGATCATAGAATCATTTTAGTTGGAAAAGACCTTTAAGATCAAGTCCAACCATTAACCTAACATGACCAAGTCTGCTCCTAAATCATGTCCCTCAGCACCAAATCTACAGGTCTTTTAATACCTCCCAGTTTTCAACCACTTCCCTGGGCAGCCTGTTCCAGAGCCTGACAACCCTTTTGGTGAAGATTTTTTTTCTTACAGACAACCTCTGCCTCCTCTGGTACACCTTGAGACTATTTCCTCTCAATCTGAATCAGATGAGCTAATTACTTTTTTTTAAATGCTTAGTTTTCTGACTTAAAGTTTTGTAACAGCATTTTGGTTAGTTACTACTTTCATCTTACTGCTGCACACACATGATCTTAAGTATATTTTTGTGTCCATATAGATAAATTTGCTGGTTCTGGGTTTTAAGAACATGTGATATCAGTGCACAGCCAAAACCTTGGAGGGAAAAAAATGTCATACCTATCTGTCTTGAAGATGGAGTGTTAATTACAAAATATAATCTCACTCCATCTTCTTGGTGATGCTGAGAATTTTAGCCATATTTCTGGAAATGTAGTTCATGTTGTCTGCTTTAAAAATATCACCAGACAGTTTGTGTATCCTCTTTCTTGGTTGCACTGTAAGCTTAAATGGACTGCAGACTTCAGTTTGGATATTTGTCATGGTGAGAAATACTTTAGTTATGACAATGTTTTATTTGTGCTGTTCACAATAAATGGCCATCCTGATCTGTGCCAGGTCAAGGAGTAAAATGGGAATATTAATTCCTTACCTCCTTACCTCTTCTTTTGTGTGCAAACCGAAGTTATAGAAAACCTGAAATGTGGCTTTTTACAGCAAAAACTATGTGAATAATTAAAGGTTGATTGTACGTTCCCTTGACAGTGAGTTTTTTGCTATGCAGAGTCAATACATTGTACTTCTAAAAGCTAGTATTCTGTTTAAAGTGGAAACTGACTGATGTAAGAATTTTCTGCTTACAAAATAAATTAATTTTTTTTTTTTCTTCTTTCTCCCTTTTGAAGCTTTTTGTTAGAAGATGGTGAGAGCTTTGGGCAAGGACGAGATAGAAGTTCCCTGCTAGATGACACAACTGTGACTTTGTCTCTTTGCCAGCTGCGAAATGTAAGAATAATATCGTGCGCTTGTTCTTATGTCTTCACTGCAGAAACGCTTGTTTAAAGGGAATATGGAGCAGCAGCTCCTACTGCTTTTCCTACAAGTTAGAGTGTTATTAATTCCAAGAGAACCTTCTTGGTGTGTGAGTCATATGATGCTTTATGCTGTTAGATTGCTGTGTCTGCAGAAACTTAACAAAATTTGATGTGCTTTCTGTCTTCCCATTCCCTTCCTGTGTCCTTTCCCTTCCTTATTTGTGCTACCTGCTTTGTTCTGGTATAGCCCAAATAGTTCTCTAACATCTGATACTCTCCACAACTGCTGAACTAAACTAATTGGACAGTGAGTGTCTTCTTGCAGCCTTTAATTCCTGTCTGTAGGTGGCTGTCTTGATTTGAGGCCAGACAGATCCTCTCTTGCTCTCAGAGAGGGACAAAAGAATGACACTCACACAAATGGATTGCAGAAGTGATGGAAAGTTTAAATGGAAGAGCAGTAAGTGTTTTACAGAAGCTGCAAAGCATATTGGCAAAGATACCCCAAAATGTGGAGTCCCTTCCAGCACACCCAAAGGCCCTGATTCTCCCCACACAAAACCCCCAGGGCTCTTTCTTCTTCCTCCACTGCTAGGCTAATGTCAGGCTGGCCAGGTCTGAGACTACTCCCCTTCCCCCCTTCTCCTCCTGCATTAGGCCTAGACAGGCCTAAGAGGCCTTGAGATACTCCCCCACTGTTACCAGATAGGGAGCATCTCCCACCAGAGAAGAGAGGGAAGAAAGAGGAAGAGAATGACTTTGCAAATTAATTTAAAGGATGCAGGATTTATGGGTATGAAATATGCTATTTCCTGTGTCCACCTATTGGGCTGGACACTCAGTACACTGGAGGTGTAACTTATGTGGCAGGAACAGGAAGCACCCAGTCTAAACTGCCACAGTGGCTTACAATATTCACAAGAAAGATCAGCTCAATTTGGTTACAGCTCTGTATCACAGTATCACAGTATAACCAAGGTTGGAAGAGACCTCAAGGATCATCGAGTCCAACCTATCAACACAGACCCCATGACTAGACCATGGCACCAAGAGCCACATCCAATCCCCTCTTGAACACCTCCAGGGATGGTGACTCCACCACCTCCCTGGGCAGCACATTCCAATGATGAATGACTCGCTCGGTGAAGAACTTCCTCCTCACCTCGAGTCTAAACCTCCCCTGGCTCAGTTTGAGACTGTGTCCCCTTGTTCTGGTGCGGGTTGCCTGGGAGAAGAGACCAACCCCTTCCCGGCTACAGCCACCCTTCAGGTAGTTGTAGAGGGCAATGAGGTCACCCCTGAGCCTCCTCTTCTCCAGGCTAAACAATCCCAGCTCCCTCAGCCTCTCCTCATAGGGCTTGTGCTCAAAGCCTCTCCCCAGCCTTGTTGCCCTTCTCTGGACACGTTCAAGTGTTTCAATGTCCTTCTTAAACTGAGTGGCCCAGAACTGGACACAGGACTCAAGGTGTTGCCTAACCAATGCAGAGTCCACGGGCACAATGACCTCCCTGCTCCTGCTGGCCACACTATTCCTAGTGCAGGCCAGGATGCCATTGGCCCTCTTGGCCACCTGGGCGCACTGCTGGCTCATGTTTAGGCAGCTGTCAATCAGCACCCCCAGGTCCCTCTCTGTTTGGGAGCTCTCCAGCCACTCCGACCCCAGCCTGTAGCTCTGCATGGGGTTGCCATAGCCAAAGTGCAGCACTCGGCACTTGGACTTGTTAAATGCCATTCCATTGGACTCTGCCCATCTGTCCAGTTGGTCAGGTCCCTCTGCAGAGCCTTTCTACCCTCTATCTGATTAACATCTGCTCCTAACGTGGTGTCATCTGCAAACTTGCTGATGACTGACTCGACCCCCTCATCCAGATCATCAATGAAGATGTTAAAGAGGATGGGGCCCAGCACTGATCCCTGGGGGACACCACTGGTGACTGGCCACCAGCTGGATGTGGCACCATTCACCACCACTCTCTGGGCTCTGCCTTCCAGCCAGTTCCTAACCCAGCACAGAGTGTAGTGGTCCAAGCCATGGGCTGACAGGTTAGATAGCAGTTTGCTGTGGGGGACAGTGTCAAAAGCCTTGCTGAAGTCCAGGTAGACCACATCCACAGGCCTCCCCACGTCCACCAGACGGGTCACCTGATCATAGAAGGAGATCAGGTTGGAGAGGCAGAACCTGCCCTTCCTAAATCCATGTTGGCTGTAAAGGCATTATACTTGAAGCTGGATACCAAGTTTCCAGTACTTAATTACTAATATTTGGAATATATAGCAATTGAACAGCTAATTCAAAAGATCACTTGAAAACTTTGCCAAAATGATTCTTCATCATTTTGCTGGATGTAATGATCAGTTACAAGACTTACTGCATATATTAAGGGAATGTCTTAGTTGTCCTTGTCTCTACACGTGTAAAGTTTTAGAGCTGTAGAATTAGCAATTTGTGCTCCTCTGTTAGCAGCTTGCTTTTTATAGTAGCAAACAGAATTCTGTTATGGTCTTTACAAAAAGTCTTTCCATATGACTAGAGGGCTTCATCCAGAAAGGAAGGTGACTCCTGAAGACTTGATCTCTGCCACCAGCATCTTTGAGGGCAATGCGACTAATATTGCATAAACATTTTCTCAGTAGAACTTTGTATTACTTCTTCACACAAATGCATGCAAAGAGATTGAAGAACTGGGTTGTTTGCTTGGTTGGTGGGGTTTGGGGTTGGGAGAAGGCTAAGAGTACACAACAGCTATTTTAAAGGTCATACACACTGCAGCTGCTGCTGTTGTTTCTACAAAAGAGCAACTTTTTAAGGCATTTTTCAAAAACTTTTTATTATGTAATTTTGCATATTGCTTCTTACTTTATGGAGACAGCAGGAAAGAAGTATGTACTGAAGGTTTATCTTCAGCAAGGTACAAGCCTGAACCTTGCAGTGCTAGTTGAAATAAATTTTTAAACTTATGCAGTTCTTCAAAGACCTTTCATAGAGCAGATCATGATGCTTAGAATCAAAAGAGGATCAGTACTGAATGAACTAAGAATGAACTGTTCTGTTCGTTCCAGGAGGAATGGGCTGTGTGCCTTTAAGTTAGAGACTGAGCTACAAAACAGAAGATGGCATTAAACATTAATCACAGTACACCAAAGATAACTGAAAACTTCAGGCAGAAGTCCAGGCATGCTTGTCTGTCACGTTTATAGAGAGTGTCTGTGTTTCTGTGCAATTTTCAAATGATGCTGCTAAAAGGAACTCAAATTTGCATAACTCAAACTGATTAAAAACATAAAATTAAGTACTGCAATTGCATTGCAGCCACTTGGATTGGAAGTCCCTGTAGAAACATGAGGAAAAGAAAAAACAGCTACGTAATACTGTTGATTTATTGATTCATGGCCCATAAAAGCTATTTTTTATGTGGAAGTAGGTTTATGAATAAAATAAGTGTAACCTTCAGGCAGAACAACTTCCATCAACCCAAAAAGCCTGTATTAGCAAAAATTTTAGTGTTTAAAGCTGTACGTTTGTTTGCTGATGGAGGACTGAGCTAATGCTTAGGTCTCAAAGCAAGCTACCCAATTTGGCACGAGTTGCTAATGAATAGTTTCATATTCCATTATTTCCACTTAAATTCTGGACAGCATTCCTGATAATGAATTATTTTTATTCTTCATTTCAGAGACTGAAAGATGTCGGTGGTGAAGCATTTTATCCATTGCTTGAAGATGAGTAAGTGTGTGTTTAAGTTTGTACAGGTGTAAGGGACTGAATTTTGAATTTTTAGTTGTGAGTGACACACTGCACCACTGGACACAACTGTCTTCCAAAAGAAAACTTTCACATGTCCTGCTTTGGCTCTTGAAGTCAACAAGAGCTGATAAGCACTTGGCACTGGTGGATTTAGGGCCCACCTACCAAACTGAGGATCTTAGCCTGTTTCTCTGTTCCAGAAATCAACTGTTTCTGCTGAATGTTCAAAATTACCCATTTACACTTGTTCATGACACAGAAATGCATCACAGGATATTTATTTTTTCAGTGATTTGTATTTCCTGCTGTTCAGCATTAATACCTGAGGGTTTTTTTTCCAGCCAGTCAACATTACCTCATTCAAACAGTAGTAATGAGCTGTCTGCAGCTGCAAGTCTTCCTCTGATCATCCGGGAGAGGGACACAGAGTACCAGCTAAATCGCATTGTCCTGTTTGACAGGCTGTTGAAGGTATGGAATCCTTCTGATGCTGGGTAATTTGCTTCAATCTGCTAATTAGAGGATTTTTAAAGGACAAAGTAATTGAAAAAGGAAGCAGATGCAAGTGACCACAGTAGGAAAGGGAGAAGGAAATGATACACAAGTATCAGAAGATTGAAAACAAAAATAACAGAAATTTGTTTTTTTCAGTTGTGATGAATGTTCAAGTAGATTTTCAAGTATGTACATGAAGGCAGAACTGCTGCTAATACCTGGTATTTACTAAAGGACATATTTCTGCATCTTTTATTTCATAGGAGACTAAGCTACTGTATGTATAAATATGCCTGTAACATTTCTGCCTTTCTAAGCAGTAAGGTACTTGAAAACAATACCAGTCTTTAGCAGTGCCATGTTAGAAATACGGGGTTTATATTGAAGGAGGGAAAGTACCAGCCCCTAATTTACATGCATGCAGAGAGATTCTTGCTTAAGAAGAAGAGAGCTGATGTGCATCATTACCTTTCTAAGTACTGCACTTATCAATTAGAAAATGTTTAATTAAACAAAGCTGGATACATTGTATGAAAAGAAACATGTAATGAAGAAAAAACTTTTATTAAAAGTTTGGATTGGTACATTTCTATATCCAAGACACATGAGTGTGTTATAAGTAGGTGTGTCAACATCAAACAGTAGTCTTCCATCCAGGCCTGCCAGTTAGAAACTCACTTGCTGAATGCTGTTCGGCCTGACAGTATTTTTTCCTTTGGGGAAAAGAGTTTCCAAGGATTGGGATTTGAATTGTTTCTGTTACATGCTAATGTGTTTTACTATTAATCTCTTCTCTTTGAAGGCCTACCCATATAAGAAAAACCAGATTTGGAAAGAAGCCAGAGTTGACATCCCTCCTCTTCTGAGAGGCCTAACCTGGGCTGCCCTGTTGGGTGTTGAGGTAAGGGTATTTGCAGAAGTATCAGTACTGACTGGGGAGGAAATGGGATAAGAATTGGATTGACAGGGAAGCTGGAATGGGTTTGAAGATTTGGCAGATAGAATTGCTGGACTTGCAAACAAAAGGAGTCGTGAACTGTAAACACAATGTTGAGGCAGACTTGCTTCTTATGTCTAATATTATTTGATTGAAGAAAGTCTAGCTTGATTGCTTTAATCTTGATTATTGAAAAATACCACCCACATAGCCAGATTTTGCTAGATTGTTTAGAAGCAACTGGTTAACAGGGAATTTTGTTATGATTTTTAGTTTGGTGGTGTTTTGTTTTGGGTTTATTTTGGGTTTTTTGCAAATGTGGTTGGAATCCTTCTGGTTGAGTCAGCAATAGTTGGGCAAATCAGAATGAAACATACAAGGTTTATTTTCCCCTTCTGCTAATCCATGTATTTCCTCCAAAGACCAGAGAACAATAAAATAAATGTAAACTTTTTGGACAAAGGACTGGAAAGGAATGTCCCAGAAGTAAGGACTCTTCACAGAGGTTGCTTCACTGCCCAGCTTTTGTGACTATCCAGTTTTTGCATCTGCTCAGCCTGCAATCTGCAGTAGTGTTGCAGAGAGTTCTTACACTTCCCAAGTTATTTAGGATACTTAGTTTAGCATGTGATCTGCTGGATGCTTTGTGATGTGATCAAAAAGAAGCTATAAATGTTAAGAGAGACTGCTGAATGGTGCCTTGAAGGATGACAGTTCTTATGCTTCATCAGCTTACCATCCCTGTCCAATATACATTGAGACTTGTTAGCCTGCCTGTCTTGAGTTTCATGCAAGGACAGGCTATTGGTAGAAGTATAGATGTATATTTAAGAGGAGTGTATAGTGCTACTATCAATATTACTTACCAGGAAGCTATGATTCAGTCTCTTTACAGAAATTATGTTGAAAACCACTTACCAGTGGCTGAGATAAGCACAGAATTTAAATTGTGAGCCTCTAAACTGTATCAAGTGCATAGCTTTCTGCATAAACAAATGAAGATCACACTGAGGAGGTTACACAGGAAGAATTGCATGTCCATAATTGTACCAGAATGAAGACAATTTTATTAAAATTCAGCTGTTTGAATTTTCTATACTTGGGGAAATCTTTTCAGGAAAAAAAAAATTGCTAACAAAAGCACTTAACAAAACCAGTCAGCTTCTGGCTATCAATGTGTATGTTGTAACATGCATTTATGCCATTAAGGTCTTTCTCAATTTGAGTATTCTTCTTCCACATCTAGGGAGCCATTCAAGCAAAGTATGATGCCATTGATAAAGACACACCAATTCCTACAGACAGACAAGTAAGGCTTCTAGTGGTATCAAATATTGTCCCTTGGTGTAATGAAGAGAACTTTTCCACCAGTTGCAGTCACTTCTGTGCTACAGCAGATGCAGCTCATAACAGTAAAAGGGTTCCCCCTGTCGTCTTACCTTTTCATGCCATAGCAAGGAGCTTGTAAAACAGGTGGAAACAAGGAGTTTTACTCAAGCTATTAACAACATGTGGAAAGTGAAATCCTCTTTTACTTCAGAATCACTGTTTCTGGAGCAGCAGCAGAGTCTAGTGAATATTATCACTGTCTTGTTAAAACTCTTGTTTTTATTAGATGTTTGTTGTGCCTGTTGGACCTTTTACCTGATAGTGCTGAGTATCCAGAAATCCTGTGAGGAGAGCTGGTCTTCATAGAAGGGGGTTCTTATGCAGTTTGGTTCTCCAGGAAGTCTTGCCAGATGTAAAAAGATATCATGAGCAATGACATAGGTGAAGAAATATCTTCGATCAAATTGGGTACAACATTCTGAGACCTCAAATTTGATTATCCTTTTGAGCAAAGTGATACCTGAAATGTGTCCCAAAGTTGGGTTGTTAAAAAATCCCCTGTATCTGTTGCCTACTTTCTGCTGTTTTCAAGACTTAGAACCCTTTTAAGAATGTGAATCTAGAAAAAGAGAAAGGGAAAGGGGGGGGGGGGAATTATCTCTCTTTTTAATCTTTGACAGGGTTGTTAAGAGTCCCCTGTCCCTTTTCAGTTTTGTTTTTGAGAGTGGTGGAGGAAGTGGATTGTGTTTATGATGGTGGTCTGACTTTGATTTGTTTGCTGACTTCCACCTCTAGTGTTGCAAGATTGATGTAGTACTACCCCACTTACACTGATTTCTCTTTGTGTTATGTACTTGGCTGTGATGCAGATTGAAGTTGATATTCCTCGTTGCCATCAGTATGATGAATTGCTGTCATCACCAGAAGGTCATGCAAAGTTTAGACGTGTATTGAAGGCCTGGGTTGTTTCCCATCCTGATTTGGTGTACTGGCAAGGTGAGTTTGACTAGCTGGCAAGGTAAGATAATTAACTGGAAAGCTATGGCTGACCTAAAAATACTTGTCCCGCTTCCCTCTCCCCGTTCCCCTGTGTAAGCTTCTTTTGACTACTTTTTTTTCCCCTATTGCTTTGGAAGAATAAATCTGACTTAATGCAAATTTAAATCCTAATAGTTTATATTTAATATTACGCAGAATTGCCTCACTCATGTATTTGCTCTACGTTTCAATCTCCTTATTTAGAAAAAACAATGAAATGTGTTGCTTACTGTTCGTTTCCAGCATAGAATGGCAAAAGTTAGTGAGTGAGTCCTTGGGATGGTAAACAGCATTTCTTGCAAGCCTTGGCAGAATAATCAGTTCAACATTACTGTTCATCAGTTTGAAATCCTCTCTGATTTCACATATTGATTTCACAGTTGTTCTCAGCATTACCTGTGAAGCTGACGTTGCAAAATTATGATCAGTGTCAAGTATGCAAATTTTCACAATCAGTTAATGAATTTATCTTGTGCATTACAATAAATGAGCTCTTTATCCTGTTTCTTTTCATGGCTCCTCTCTCTTTAGGTCTTGACTCTCTCTGTGCACCATTTCTGTACTTGAATTTTAACAATGAAGGTGAGTACCTTTGTCTGTTAGGGGTGAAAGGGAAAAGAAAGCACAGTCTGTTGTTTGTGTCTAGGTGTAGACAGATATATGCACGCACACCTGTAAGCTTTCTGTAGGGACATTGTAACTCTTATTGCCCCAGGTCAAAAGGTTTGGTTTTGAAAAGTGTGTGTGCTGTGCTGCTCTTCAAGCAGGAGGTCAAACCCTGTGTTTATTGCCAAGTAGAATAATTGAAATACAATAAAAAGCACAAATAACCTTGATTATAGAAAAGCAAGCAATGCTTCTTTAGTGTTTGTCTTTTTCAGTGATGCTGTAGTTCAGCCTTTTTATTATTTGTTAGCCCAACTGTTAAGCTGTCAGATTAGCTTTATGCAGGAAAGCTGATGATGGTTTTAGGTTCTTAAAAGCTTTGGATGTGTGACCTTTATCTTAGAACGTGATTCCTTCACAGTAAGTCTAGTCCGGTCTTTCCTCCTCTTGCACCTGGCTTTCTTTATCTAAGGTCTGTGTGAGGGAAGACTGCTATCCTAGGATAATGACTGCTATTATGCTTATTGTGCAATCTCATTTAAGTACTTTAATGGGGTTTTTCTTGCTCTTGGACATACTCCTACACATTTTGATTGCAGAATCTGGTTTCTTTCATGTTGAAGCAAAAAACAATATTAGTTAATTATGTAAAATTTTGTGGTAATTAATGAACTTAGTTGTATATTTTTGGTTCAGGTATTTAAAAGTTTCAATGCTAGAAAAGTTGCAACACAGAGCTTGTTTATACTATGATCCTGTGTTATATTTGCTGTGAATATGATGTTTGCTTAGTAAATTCCAAAACAATGTTCATCTTTCAGCAATTTATGACAAACTCTTCTTTCTTTTTTTGTTTTTTGTATCTGTAGTCTAGCACCATAACCAGGAATTGTATTACAGTAGATTGTCTCTCAGCAAGTTCCCAGGAATTAATCAAGGGGATAAACAGGTTTCATTTTTGTCCATTTTTTGGACAGTATTTTTAATTATCCTGCACACTCTTTTTTTTCCTGAATGCTGTTGTCTTTACTCTGAGTTGAAGTAAAGAGATAAGATGTGAGTCTGATGAGGTATAAACTGGGTGTAAGTTCTATTAGAATAGTGCAACAATGCAGTTGTCTGAAATTTTGTCTTCTAAAAATTCTATTCATTCAGAGACCTTCAGTTTTTGATGCAAGCATCACCAGGGCTTTCCAAACATCTTGTTACATGGTCAGTGGGAAATAGGAAAATAAGCTAGGAGCAGATCAGGTCCAGCCAGGTTTGTATTATTTACTCAGTGACAGAAAGAGACTTTTTTTAGGAGCTTTTATAATACATTGATGAGCAATGTGCCCTTTTTAGGTGTATAGATTGATTTAAGTATGCTTCTTTTTTGCTTAGTGAACTTCTTTTAGATGCGCTCGTGTTTCTGCCTCTCTAGTTGTAACCATTTTCCTAATTCTTTCAGCTCTGGCATATGCCTGCATGTCTGCTTTTATCCCCAAGTATTTGTATAACTTCTTTCTGAAGGATAACTCTCATGTTATTCAAGGTAAGCCAGCCCTTTTATTTATTCTTTCTAGTTCTAAGAGAAGTAGAATTAGTTTTGGGCATATAAATAAACTTATTCAAGTGGCTGTAAAATTGGAACACAAGTAGGATCAAACTGTAGAAATACCCAACTATTTCTTTCAAACTCTTTATTTTAGATGTATAACAACTATGCAAGATAAGTAGGAACAAAATGAGGGGGTAAAGATTCAGGCAGGTGGGGGGGAAAAAGGAAATAAACAAAACATTTGTGCATACACAAATATTCTGTGTAATATCCAGCACTGGAGTTGGAGGAAGTTGTATTCCAGTGTTAGATCGTAAAGACCTACACTTCAGGTGATGAAAATCATAACTGTTACAGGAACTATTTTGGCAGTGAGGGATAATTAAGAGGAACAGTACAAACTAGTGATTCCTCAGAGAATGGAAGTTACGATATTCAGAATTTGAGAGGAATTCTTTACTGAAAAGAAGATAATGTTATTCAGTACAGGGCAGGAGTTTGAGAACTCTGAGGACTAGTGCCCCATAGTTAAGTCTTCAACAACTCTGTAGGTAATTCAGAGAAATTAAAACAATACCTAGGAGGTAAATATCTGTTCTACTGGAAAATAAATTGTAAATTTCATGAAAATACAAAGAAGGAATTCTATAGCCCATAGAAAGCCATCTTGGCACGGTCTGTGTGGGAAAGATAATTTGTCTTGCAGACTGTTTTAAAAACTAAAAGAGGCTGTTTGAAAAGCTATCAGTAGTTTAAAAGAGCAGGTGGTAATGAATGTTTTCAAGTGCTGGCAGGTATGAGTGTTTATTGACTACTAGTTTTCAGCATGGCTTGCTGTTCTTGTATTTCTTCTGAAGAAATTATTTTGTGTATAACTTGTGAAAATCCACAGCTTAGAGATGGTGCCTGTCATTTTTTGTCTTCAAAAATTGGAAAAGAAAATTAAGAATTCATCAACAAAAATTAATTAGCTGTAAAAGCATTTACACATTGAAAAACAGAGAGACAGCTAGCATAGTGAGAGAACACAGTGGTCAGGAGAATTTACATATGAAAGACAATTGGTAAGAGGTGTTATGAACCAAAGATGTAAACCAATAATTTGGAAAAACTGTTCAAGAGAGGGAACTTGTTTGAATCATTTTGTCTGTAAAGAAACAGTGCTTGCTGGGAAAAAAAAGGGGCAATAAAGGTCTAAAGGTGACAAGAGAATATTTTATCAGAAGCTTCAGTGGAAGCAACTGCTTTAGACTTCAAGATTAATAGCTTCATAAAGACTTTTTCCAAGGAGGTGTACTCTTCTGTAAAATAATATTTTGGCTCTCTGAAGTTCCTTAATGTTATTCCTAAGGGGCTTTACAGAAAAAAAGTAGCAGCTAAAGTTAGAAATCTAGGTCAGTAGGATTTTTGTGAGCCCGAAGTATTGTAGGTGTTCCTGAGTTCCCATGCATCTGTTACCATCAAGGATTCGGGGAGACTGTACCTTTTGGGATTCTTACAGTATGCTAATTTATTTAGGGTCATATCCTGAACACCAATGCTAATACAGTTTTAAAGGAAAATTCTGTGTAATTGCCTTGCTTTGCTGGGTTGGAAGGAAATGTTAAGAATGTCATTTAACTGCCTACTGCAGTTTTAGCTTCCTAGCTTCTTTGTGCCTGCCATGTAGGGATGGATAGGAATCTTTTGAGCTTCAGAGTGCAGTGTGCTTTGGTTCCCAGCTTGTGCTGTGCAGTGAAGACAGCTGTTTTTTCTAATGAATTAGATCTGTTTCATCAGATCTATTTCATTATGTGAAATAGGAAGCAAGAGCAATTAAAGGGGTTTGGATATAGAATGCCCATTTATTTAAACTAAAAATTGGTATTGCAAAATTCCAACTAGCATTAATTGGATGGATGTTGTGTTTTCAATTAACTATAAAAATGAACTAAAAGATCAGAGCTGTTATTTTTTCTACAGCTTTGTGGTTGGCTCACAGTGTGTGGTGGCTTGTGTTTTGGACAATGACTGTCAATCTACTTGTCATTTCAGAATACCTGACGGTGTTTTCCCAGATGATTGCATTCCATGATCCAGAGCTGAGTAACCACCTTAATGAAATTGGCTTTATTCCAGATGTAAGTACTATCAGTATTATCAGGTAGTGATATTATCAGTATTATCAGGTAGTGATAGGACTAGGGGGAATGGAATGAAGCTGGAGGTGGGGAGATTCAGGCTGGATGTGACGAGGAAGTTCTTCACCATGAGAGTGGTGAGGCCCTGGAATGGGTTGTCCAGGGAGGTGGTTGAGGCCCCATCCCTGGAGGTGTTTAAGCCCAGGCTGGATGAGGCTCTGGCCAGTCTGATCTAGTGTGAGGTGTCCCTGCCCATGGCAGGGGGATTTGAACTAGATGATCCTTGTGGTCCCTTCCAACCCTGACTGATACTATGATACTAAGGGCCCCTCTAAGAAAGTGAAAAATAAAAAGTGAGGGCAGCTGGGGTGAGATGTCTTCCAGACTGTTTCAGTAGCAGTTTGACATAAGTGAAACTTTTAATATTAATGGACCTTTCTGAGTGTGCTGATAAAATGGTCAAGTTATGATTGTTATCTTGCATACTTCAGTCCCTCCTATTCTGTTGGCATGGCCAATACAATAAAAATACTATCAGTCACTTATTATAACTTGTGGATTAGTCTTAAAGGATTCCTCTAATTTTATTTTGAGGCATGGATTATTTTTCTATTTTGTTAAAGTGACTATAAATTACTAACAGCAAAATTTCTGCAAACTAATTAAATACTATTGGCTAACACAAGACAGAAATTTCAAGCAATTAAACAAAAATACATGCAACTAATGGTTAATCTGTAGATATATGAGACTTTGGAAAAGGCTTAGCAGTCACTTGTTGGAGTCAATCAGAAGCATTGGACAGGTGCATAACTTGTGTCTAAGTTTTATGCTTTCCGTCCAAGAAGCCTCTAAGACGGAGGAAAGTGGAAGCTGAGAACACAGCTAAAATGTAGTAGAAACGGAGGGGTATGTTGGAAAAAGCAAAACAAGGCCTTCTTTTAGCTGTCATTGTAAGTAGTCAAGTCTTCCTCCGTTGCTTAGAGAGGCAAGTATAGTCCAGAAAGCCAAGATGATGCTCTGTAAAAATGTTTGTCTGCTTACTATAGCATTAGCAAAGTTTGTAGCTGATGTTTCTGAAAAGCAGATTTGAACAAAGTTGTGTAGAGAGGACATTATTAATGGATGTGGCCTTTATCATGATAGATCTGACATTTAGAAATTTGGCAATAACAACTTGGTCATAAGAACAGATGATGACCTGGAGGTCAAAATAGAAGATGAAAACTGCAGTCAAGTGGTGCTGATATAGAAATACAAATTCCATAAATAAGAAATTTATCTGTGTTTTTTCCCAAGCAATATAAAGCTTATTTTATCAGAAAAGCCTAATCATCATTAGGAAATGCTTTAAGTCTAAGAATCAAGGCCAAGCCTCTGAAAACACACAATTCCAGAGTGAATTTGTCTTTTTGACTGGCAGATATTCATTATCACTGTTTACAAAGATTGTAATGGAAAACCAAAATATATGTTTTCATTTGTAGAGATGTTTTTATTGTAATGATATTCTTTATGGATTGCATAAATTTAAAAGCTACTGTTGCATTAAAATAGGCAGGAGAGAAAGCCAGTACATTGCATTATAAAGAGAGATCTTTGAGAAGGCCACATGTGTAGCTGATGATCCATATCTGAAGAGAGTGAGTAGGAAGAAGGTGAAGGGAAAGTAGGGAGAATATTAATCTGTAGAAAGTCTAAATAATTGGAGAGGGATGAAAGGCCTGGTTAACAGCAACATTTAAGTTCCTGAGGGAGAAAATTTTCAGTATCATTATGTAAATGCAATTGATAGTTGTTTGTTGAAGTCTGTCGATGACTAAAGCAATTCCTCTGTGTATTTTGTCCAGGATGCTAGTTCCCACCTAAGATGGAGAAATGTTAACTTCCCTGACCATTTTACAGGTCTCCATTTCTGCTACTTGCCTCTCTAAGAGCTCTGTAGCAAGGTATCTTAGGTGTTAGCTGATGTTTCAGCTGAAATCTTTCAAGGTGCAAATCAGATGGAGTAGTATAAAATCACTTGTTATGTTATATTGTAGTTTTTGTGTTCCACTCGTCATCAGACAGCACATAGTCCAATGTGAGCCTTGTCTCCTAAGTGTGGCAGTCTGGAGCTGATTACTTAGACTCATTAAATAATTGCAAAACAGAGGTATAATTGTGTAAAAATAAATAATAACACACACACACAAAAAAAAACCCATACATAAAACAACACCATTAAATAAAAAACCAACCCAACCCAGCACCTTGCATTGAGTACAAATGCCAGTTCTGAAATTGATGCTAATATTTAAAGAGAGGTTGTGAACTTATCCTTTTCATTTGTCTTTTCTGGTTTAAAAATAATAAAATAAAAGTGGCTCTGCCTCTTAGGTTAGTAAGAAAGGTGATTTTTGTACCTGTAACAAGACAGAACAGGATCCATCAAGGTGAAGGATATGCACTGTGGTAATGAGATCTGCACCAGAGTTTCGTGCTTGAGTACTAATCCTATCAAAGTAAACCCTGATTAATCTTTCATCGCTGAAACGCAGGCTCTGCTGCAGGAAAGATTGTGTTTCCTGGCCCCTTTCTCATTTGCTCTGGGTCACGTCGCTCTCGGAATATTGAACACTGCTGAAGCTTGAATAGTTGTGAATATTGTTAGCTGATGTGCTGCCTGGATTAAGTACATTGCATTTGCTATGTGATTTACATGTAGATGGAGGGTTATGTACAGTGGAAGTTGAAGTTCGTCTTTACTCACTCTCCCAAAGTTTCTAATCTCCCCCACCCTTTATGATGCTTTATAACACATTTTGTGTTTTATTGAATAATTCTGACATCAACCATTCTGAACTGAAGAAAAACAAAGAAGTGTGCTACATTACTGAAAGGGTAACTATAGCCATAAATAATTCTAAAGAGCTTTCAGCCACAAATTATGGATGCTAGACACAGTTGTGAGCTGGCCGTTAACAGAGATGACAAAGTTTGGCTGCATTTACTAAATATCATTGTGCTAGGGCTGCTGTCATAGATAGATAGCTTAGCTTGGTTTTGGCAGTATGCAGGAGGTGTTGGTAATAAGGCTTCAACTAATTGAAAAGTCCTGTGACTGAGGTACTTCCTCTCTGTTTCTTGTGTGAAATGATTACTGTAGTGGAGAACCTAAGTGGGAGGTTTCTTCTGGTATTTTTATCTGGTGTAGTTTGTAGTTGTGAAATTTTGTTTATGTAGATGCCTGTAGGTAGATGGAATCAGATACTAAAAATGGGACTCAGTCCACATTCTCTTTGCATTTCCAGTCATCCGTACAGTTTTGCACTTTTCTGTAGCATTCAAATGTATGATTGTCTAGGCACCATAAATGCCTGAAGCTAGGTATGTGTGTACCTATTTCACAGGCAGAACATGAAGGTGCAAGAACAGGGTTTTCTAGAATAGACTATTTCAGTTAGAAGGTACCTAAAATGATCATCTGGTCTAACTGCCTGACAAACTCAGGGATGACCAAATTAATGCATATTGTTAAGGACATTGCCCAAATGTCTCTCGAACACTGAGAGGCTTGGGGCATTAACTACTTCTCTAGGAAGCCTGCTCTAGTGACAGACTTTTACCCTCTCAGTAAATAAATCTTTCTTAATATCCAATCTAAAACTTCCCTCTCCAAGTTTAGAATAGAATTAACCAGGTTGGAAGAGACCTTTGAGATCGTGTCCAACCTATCATCCAACACCACCTAATCAACTAAACCATGGCACCAAGCGCCCCATCAAGTCTCTTCCTAAACACCTCCAGTGATGGTGACTCCACCACCTCCTCGGGCAGCCCATTCCAATGAGAAATCACTCTTTCTATGAAGAACTTCTGAACATCCAACCTAAACCTCCCCTGGTGCAGCTTGAGACTGTGTCCTCTTGTTCTGGTGCTAGTTGTCTGGGAGAAGAGACCAACCCCTTCCTGTCTACAACCTCCCTTCAGGTAGTTGTAGACAGCAAGAAGGTCTCCCCTGAGCCTCCTCTTCTCCAGGCTAAGCAACCCCAGCTCCCTCAGCCTCTCCTCACAGGGCTTGTGCTCCAGACCCCTCACCAACTTTGTTGCCCTTCTCTGGACACATTCCAGAAACTCAACATCTTTCCTAAACTGAGGGGCCCAGAGCTCGACAGAGTACTCAAGGTGTGGCCTAACCAGTGCTGAGTACAGGGGCAGAATGACCTCCCTGCTCCTGCTGGCCACACTGTTCCTGATGCAGGCCAGGATGCCATTGGCCTTCTTGGCCATGTGGGCACAGTGCTGGCTCATGTTCAGCCTACTATCAACCAGTACCCCCAGGTCCCTTTCTGCCTGGACATTCTCCAGTCACTCTGACCCCAGCCTGTAGCTCTGCATGGGGTTGTTGTGGCCAATGTGTAGAACCTGGCACTTGTATCTGTTCAATCTCCTGCCCTTGGACTCTGCCCATCTGTCCAGCCTGTCAAGGTCCCTCTGCAGAGCTCTCCTACCCTCTAACAGATCAATACCTACCCCCAGCTTGGTGTAATTTGCAAACTTACTGATGACTGACTCAATCCCCTCATCCAGATCATCAATAAAGATATTGAACAGGATGGGGCCCAGCACTGATCCCGGTGGGACGCCACTAGTGACTGGCTGCCAGCTGGATGTGGCACCATTCACCACCGCTCTCTGGGCTCGGCCTTCCAGCCAGTTCCTCACCCAGTGCAGAGTGGTGCTGGCCAAGCTGTCAGCCCCTGGCTTGGCCAGGAGTTTGCTGTGGGGAATGGTGCAGCTTTGAACCATTCACACACTTCCAATCAATGCACCCCAGGGTGAGGAGATCAGCACCTGTCACTCATCTTCCTCTCCTCAGGAATCTGTAGAGAGCTTGATAATGAAGCCTTGTTATGGCCTTGCCTCCTCATACAGACCACACTCCTTGGTACAGCTCAAGCACATGCATTGATAAAGTTACTGGAATGCCCAGAATAAGGTTGTAATTTTGAATATTCTTTTGTGGTTTTGTCTTTTTTCAAAAAAATTTTTTACAAGGTTTTGTTTTATTTTACTTCAAGATAGTATTTTGGGCCTGGTCATGCTACAGGTAAGGTCAGAGAGATACAGTCACAAATATGCACTACACAGCCTCTCTTTTCAGTCCAAAATCACTCAGGAATTGTGAACCTGGCAATATGTTCTTAAAAAAGTAAATAAAAAGTACAAAATCTCTTTTATAGTAACTTTTTAAAAAGAAAGAAAGCAGGGCCTTGAATCTGTGTGTCTTGGGAGGAGGGAGTCTGTAGGTGGAAGGGGACAGAAGGGGGCATCTCACCCTAGTAAGCTGGGGAGTGATTTGTGTATTGATTGTCAAATAATGAAACAGTCCAGACAGTAATAACAAGCAATCACACAAACCCTCATGGAAAAGGCTTTCATCAAGACTGGAGCAAATATCTCTAAGGGCTTTGAATATCTAATGGGAGATGGACTCTTCTCAAAATATGACTATCTAACTATGGGCTAGTACACATCTTTACCCTGTTGAAGACCAGTGAACTGCATGTCCAAGCTCAGATACTGACAAATTTGTCCCCAAAGAGCACTATTGGGAAGGAAGCTTTAAGTAGGGATAATGAAAAGATAGAGAATGAAATCAAGTGTAAGGGCATGAAATTTCAGTTGTAACAAAAAAAAGGAAAAAAAAAAAAAAAATACCCATTGTTTCAGGGTTCAGTAGTGAAGGGTTGATAAACCTCTTTCAATAGCAGCTTCCCTGCGCACCAGCGTGGCCGGGTGCTGTTCCCGCCGGTGGTTACTAGAGGGCACTATTTACTAATAATATGCTAACAGTGCAGCCGTTAAGCTGGAACAATTTGGTGGCGTGTTTATTTGCGGATCTCACGTCAATATAGTTCTTTTTGTCTTTGTAGTTTTGTCAATCGGACTTGCATGGTGGAAGTGGTGTGGCTTTTTCTGCACTTGCTTATTAGTGGTAATCATAATCTCTTCAGTGGTGCAAAAACGTCTTGCCTTAGAAAATTCTAGTTGTGAAAATCAGAGGGATAAATCTGTTCAATAAAAACTTGCCTAATACCTTCTACATAAATAGTTTGACCTACTTTTTACATCGCTGTTGATAGGTTTGGTGAGGATGCTTTAGGGGAAAGCGGTACTTTGCCTTGTTACCTTTTAATCATCTGTTGAATGCTTCACATTTTGTGTATGTTCTATATGCATCTACATAGAGATATACAAGATAGAGATGCTTGTGAATTTAGGAGTAAGTGTGGGTCTGCTTTAATCCAATGCATAAAAGGAGAAAGCAATTGCTTTGAAATACCAAGGAAGTAATGTAGTTCAAAATGATGTCTGCATAATATGTACCTCAAGGCAAAGAGAAACCTGAGGCTTTTAAAGATTGTTTTCCTGCTGCATGGAAAACAAGATACTGCATACAATCAAGCAGGTAAACAGGTACTGGCTGATCACAACCAGACAAGGGGATATTTCAGGAAACAGAGTATGTTGTTATTCAGAGAGCCATATATCGAAGGCATGACGAAGATATGCTCAAGGAAACATTATGAATGGATTGTAAGATGAAAATGGTGATAGAAATGGATTTATTTAGGTATTTGAATTCATAACATCAGTTGGTGGGTTGAAGACCGAGCTTTATAAAACTCTCTTTAATATTGAAATTGGTGAACACTGTGTGTGGGTACTGCAGCTGATTTAGTTTTATGGACAGTATGGTTCAGACACTATCAGATGACCAGATGAAAACTTACAAATAAAATTCCAAGAGAGCTGCTTTACAGAGCTTTTCACTATTTCATCAGTCCATGGTATAACTCAGCTAGGAATTTATGGAACAAGTAGTAATTTATTAACATAGTATCAATTATGCTTTCTGCTTCTCATTTGCTTAGTTCCAGTGAAAGCTTAATAGGACTAATTTGCACTCTTTATGCATTAAATGGTAATATATTAAACTTTATGTCTAACTGTAAATCTTCAGAAGTGGAAAACGGAGCACATGAGCTATCCAACTGAGTGAAACTTAACAACGTTGCATTGCTAATTTGTGGGGACTTTCTGTGCAGTTCCATGGTTAACGAAAGTCAGTGTTGCCTTCAGTATGCTAAATACTGAAAATTAGGAAACTCTTAAGGTGTCATAAATGCTTAGCTCTTCTAATTCATACTGAATTTTCTCTGTATGATGCCATGAGTATGGGAGTTTACAGAAATTAAGGGTTCTCTGTAGCCAATGCAACAGCACAAGTTCTTAGTCTTAAAGTAGTAGAAGTGCTGAAGCAGCCACAAATTCTTCAGATTATACTTGCTTTTAAAGGTCACAATAGAGTACATAAATGGCTTAAAGTATCAGTAACTGGCACTATATCCTTTTGAGAATGAAACTGTTCTTATTGCCTTTCATTGACAAACATATTTTAGTAACCACCAACTTTGGAGAAAAGGCAAGATAGGATTAATTTTTCTGTTGTAGGTTGTGATTAGCGCTTCACCTTTTTTTTCCATATACAATGAGATATATTGAATCGAGTTATTTTATGCTTTTTCAGGCATCCTTTGCTAATTATCAGTTAGGATTATGTACATGTAAGGTGAGAACAGTGGCAGGTCGATAGATCAGGTTTATGACTTCTTTAAGACTTTGGGAGTTGTTTCTTGCAAACATAAGACTAGTGCCTAGCGAGGGAGGTTGTTTTTGTTATTGTTTTTCATACAGTATCATAAACTAGGAGCTTGAAAGAGATGAGAATGGGGACCTGGGGGAAGAAAAAGCTTTTCTGAGGAGCTAAAAGTTGTGTGATAGTTTTTCTACAGCTGTAGTTATTTCCCATTTCAAATACATTCGTGCCAAGCTAGGCAATTTTTAATGTAGCAGACAATTGTCACAAACTTTAGCTCTTAAACTTTATCTTTCTTTTGTTTTTCTTTCCATCATCCTTATGTTTTGCAGCTTTATGCCATTCCTTGGTTTCTTACAATGTTTACACGTGAGTACGCATTCTTCTGCTCTGATTAAATGTTCTTAATGTTTCTTAAGCATAATTTTTCTCACTTTTTCAGCAATAGCCTTCCTAATTGGTATGATGTGTCTGTCATTTGGTAGATAGGTTGTAATTTGCAGGCATGTGTGTTGTGGTTTGCATCTCAACAATGCTTGTTACATAGCTTCTAGCCTAATTCAACCATAATTAGTTCTTTTTAAAAGTATTGCATTTATGCTGGTTTATTTGGTGCATGAAATATTTCAGGAGTGTGCAAATTAAGCTGTTACCTGCTGGAAAAAAATGTATAATAGTTTAAAATAGTTAAAACAAACAAAACCCGCCTTCCCCAGCCCTCACCCAAGTAATGTAAGAAAGAGTAATTCTTTTTTTCTTGAATGCAAACAGAAGCTTTTTTTCATTTGTAGTACACTTTGATACATTATTATTCTACTAGCACTAGTTTACTATGTTTTTTATCTCTCTGTGTGTTAAGAGCAAAGAGGGCTTTGTAATTTGGTGAGCTTTCAATGAAAGAGGATAAAGTTACTACAAAGCAAATCTGGAAAGAAAGTCCAAGTCTCTTTTTCAGAGACCTCTGACTTATTTTAGTTCATGTCAACACCGGTGGACTTTGAGTTACATTTTCTTATATAAAAAGGATGAAAAAAGCTGATGGATTATTTTTCTAATTAAATATTGAAGTATTTCATGTGATACTGTTGTTTTTCAAGAATGTGACTATAAAGCACTGTTTCTGGCAGTTGTGCCTTCTTCTAAGACTTTCATGAGAATCACCAGCTTTGCCAAGGGAACCATCTCCTTGGTCTTCCTAATGCATAACTGCCCTGTACCAGAAGAAAAACAAGCTGCTTTATTTTGTGTGTTTACAATCTGAGAACCTGAACATGTAAAAATATTTACCAATGAAAGAAGGCACTGATTTCCAGAATAATCAATGCACATGAAGACAAACCTGCTTCTGAACATGCGAACACTTGAAATTGCTTGAGGAGTGTGTGTGTGTATATACATGTCTGTATATGTATAGGTATATGCACGTATGCTTATGGCTTCTTGGTTTTTTTATTGTTCTTGTTCACCATGCAGATGTCTTTCCTTTGCACAAAATTTTTCACTTGTGGGATACTTTACTGCTTGGAAATTCCTCCTTCCCATTCTGCATTGGAGTTGCAATACTTCAACAGCTGAGGGATCGTCTTCTTGCTAATGGATTCAATGAATGCATTCTCCTTTTTTCAGATTTGCCAGGTACAAGAAAAAACATATTTCTGCACCTTTTCTCTCTTTTTCAGTGCATTGCTGAAGAAAGTATATGCTTGCATGGATGTATATGTACCAGACATCTTACATATGCTCTGAAATCATGGTAGATTGGGGCAAACTCAGTGTTGGAGTGTGCAGATCTTAACTACAGCTTGATGAAGTTAGTAGAAGTCTTTTTACTGTCATCAGCAATAATTGGGCCAGCTTGTTGTTATTTCCAGGTGAATATTGGAGTACTTTCTTATGAAACTTAGAATTTCTGATTTTGAACAATTCATTTGCTACTGTCCATAGACATTCATCATAGAGAAACAATCCAGTTGATAGCGATTTCTTAGTAAGTAAAATCTAATTCTGAATTATGTTGCTACTAGCCTGTTTTCCTTCCAAAAAATAATTAAACTTCTGCTATGGAAGCAATTAATGTGAAAAGAATTGGGGAAAGCTGTGTAGAAGCCATTGGAGTTGCCATGTGTTAAATCAGTTTCCATTTGAAGTGTGAAGCTTTCAAAAGAACTCTCAAAATAGGATCAGAGGCCATGTGGTCACTGTGCAGAAGTTCTGTCTTTTTGTTCAGTGGGAGGTTGTTAACCTATCCATGCAAGCATGTGTTGCATCTTTAAAAAGAGACAACTTTTTGTGCAGTTAAACATGAATTTTGGGTCCTACTTCTGTGCAAGTTTCTAGTGAGACAGTAGAATGCATTTTAACTGAATAAGCCCTGCGAAATGTAAGATGTATTTTCATTTATGGTGGACTAATATTTACATAACACATGAATTGGAAGGCTGCTGCACCCAGAACATACTTACATTCTTGTGTTAATTCTCTCTCTCCAACCCAGAATCTTACTATCATAAAATAGGTCTTGCTTAAGAGGTGACACTGTTTTAAATGTGTGGTCTTTCTCAAGGTAACTTGTGTGTAATTCCTGGGCTAATGATACATTTATTAGTTTCTGTTTGAACACCATGTGTGCAATTCGGTAATTCGTAATTCATTTTAACAGAGGTTACTCTTTTTCAGAAGAAATGAGTGAGAATCAAGTTTGGGAGAACATTTAAGCTTAAAAGTTCTTTTTAAGTGTGGCAGTCTCCACAACTACAGTTTAGAGGTTAACAGAAGTCTAGGATATGGCAGCAAGTAGGCTGAGGCTAAGTTCCCCTAGCTGCATAAACCAGTCACTTCAAAGCTTTCTGTGTCTTGCTGTATCCCCTTGGATATGTCTGAATTTAAAAACTTTGCTTTTTTGCTACCTTTCAATTTAGTCTGTATTATGCACTTGCTACTGTATTTTTTAATTTGAGAAATTTAATCAGGTCATTCCCATGGTGTGGATTTTTTTTTTCTTTCATTTTCAGTCTAGACATTTAGTCATTTCAAATGCCCTAATTAAATTTAACTGGATATCTTTAACTGCTTTGAAAGGTAGGAGCTAAACTAAAGACTGTCTCTCCCCCTGCTTTCCTCCTCCTCTATCTATTAACTATATGTCCTAGTTAAATTTAGATACATTAATATTTAACTTATTTCTTGCCTAAGGTAATTTTTCCCTATTTTCTTTCCTTGAGTGGTTCTCTCCAAATTTCAATTTATCTTGAACCAGCTGACTTACTGACAGTTGAAGTACTTTGTACTGAGGTCATGTGTAAGAACACATTAGTTCTCATAATAGATACCTGCTTCTATAATAAAATCAAATCACTGAAGTCCATAGTGTTACAATGTACATGTCTTCTGCTAATTATAGTTCATGACAACCTTGCTGGTAACTCTGTTAGGAAACAAGTTGTTAAAGTGTTTCTGAATTTATTTATTTTTTAACATTGGTGATGTCTACAATATTTGGTATGTCAACAATATTGTAAGATTAATCCAAAGCATAGTCATAAACTGACAACAATGGGAGAAAGGAATGAGGATGGGAGATGATTCCAGTGTGACATAAAGTTAAATGTTACTGGTCTAGCTGAGACTTCTGTAATCAGTAACTTCCTTGAACATATAATTATTACAGTCTAGTGCCTTCTCTTTCTGACCTAAGTCTTGTTTCTGATGAATAGCTATTAGCTGCCTTTGGGTTTTTGTCACCTTTGTCTTCCAAACAGGAATTCTGCTATTTTGGTAGAAAGAAATTGTGTGCCATGCCTGAAAATGTTCTGAAAGTAATTTACAAATGACCTTCACCTGAACTGGGTTGCCCCAGGGAAGAAATTTTGTTCAAAACATCTGCAATAATTTCAATCTATAATCAATTGTTGCTCAACAGCCTGAAACTCCTGTGGTTTCTAAAGCTTTCCGTACACTGCAATGGCTTATCTCAGGCTACCAGTGAAAGCAACTCGCCTTCCCAACTGATAAAGCTGTTTTGCTGCCATCTTGCAACATGGTCAAACATTTTTTTATAAGATTCACTGTTTTTACAGTAGCTATTTCTAAAAATGTTTGTTTACAATTACAAATGATGTATTTCCACTGACAGGACCAGAATTAAGAAACACATCAGAGAGGTCTGATTTGGTTGTGTGTCTAACCCTAGGTAGCTACCATATTACTTAGCATTGTTTTTCTTTCCTGAAAATCCTTTCTCTGCCCACATCCGTGTTTCATACACTTTTATTGTGTTAGAATTTCTGGTGGTTCAGCATTTAACTAAGATTTGGTAGGAGGAAGAAATGGCAGCAACCAAGCCTACACTGAATTAGTGGGGTTTTGATGTTTCCCTTTATTTTGCTACTTATTGAATAAAAAATGTAAACTGAGCTCAAAACACACAACTTTGAAGAGACTGAGATACAGTAGAGTCTCCCATTGACAGTGAACAGCAACGAAGGTAATGAGTGCACTGTTTTGATTAGAGTGTGACTTTTTATCATACAGTTTGTAAATGTCCTACTGCTCTGAGGAAGAGACATCCTAGTAGGTCTTTTAAAAGGAAAGTTTTTTCATGACTTCAGCTATGGAACTTTGGCATGTGGCTTTGTCATGTTCAGAACTGTTGTCCCCCTCAAAAGACAACACTGCAAGGTGCTTTATCATGGAGTTAGCAAAGCTGGAGTGCCTTTTCAAATGGCAGTGTGCCTGAAAAAGAGAAAAGAAAAAAGCAGTTTGATCTCTGTCATGTGGCAATATAACTATTACCTGGAACAATTGGATAAGAATATGTAAGAAGCAAAAAACGAAGTCCTGTTCCTAGGTTTCTTTCTTGAATGATGCAAGTATGACTCTACTCCTTGAGACATCTTTTTCTGAACATATTCCTCATCTTTGCTGTGTTAGATGGCTTTTTCAGATACAAGTGGCAGGTGTATTTTATAGTGCAATCCCTGAAGATTATTGTTGCTAAATAATGGTATTTCTGAAGTAGAAGTTGCACATAGGTGCTAGTAAGTGTTGCTTAGTTTGTGGGTTGGGAGCTGGCTTTGGTACAGAGGCAGAGCAATTTGTTAGGGCACACTTGTTCACCATGGCTGTTCAGTAGTGTCAGACTCTAAGACTAATGCCATTCTCTCTGAACCTGTGAACTCTAAGTACTTGTTTTCCACTTGTAGTGACATGAACAAAATTCAGTTTTATTTATGAATTCTACCTTCCTGAGATGAAGGAGAAATGTTGCAGTGGGTTACACACCTCAGGAAAAAAATACCCAAGTTCTCTATTGTTCTGGCTAGTCCCAAGTTGTCACTTGCGGAAGAAAATCAAACATATATCCTTTAGCAAAGGACTGTGTCTCAAGAGATGGTGTTACATTGAAAGGGTGGAAAGTGAGTGCATCATGCAGGTTTTACTATCAGTCTGAGGTACAGCTTTATGCATTGTATTTCTTGATAGAACCTTTGTGTACCCTTTATAGCGAAAGGGAACTTCAGAGATCAAAATCAACCACCTGTTAGTCATGTAGGATTTTGTACACCCTGACCCTGGAATAAAATCAAAGAACATGCAGGCAGAACGTCAAACATACTAGCAATTTTAGGCATGGAAGTTCAGGCCACCCTTACCTGAGCTTCCATTTTAGATGTGGTGATTTTATTTTATTTTTTCTCTGCTTAGAAAAGCATCTTGGAAAAAAGTGCCTTGTTTTGTTTCATTAGAATTGTGAGCATAACTTGTTAAGAATTAGAAAGCAGTATTTTTTTTCTTCCTCTTTCTTTTACTAAGGCAGAACGTGTTGCTGACAGGGCAGCATTTCTGTGAGAACAAGGTGCCTAATAGAGTATCTGTCTACAGCTTTGTGCTGAATGTGTGTTTTTGCCTGTACAGATATAAATAGTTTCCCCAATACTCTTTAGTTCTTTATTTGTTAATTGCAGAGGATTTTAAGGTGAACTGCCCAATACTACGGTGTTAAAATTCTCTGATTAAAATGCACCTTAGCAGCACATTCGTGACTGTAGATTTATTTTAGAGGTGTGTGTATCCAGTATGCTTAATAGAGTTGCACATAACTATTTAAATACAGGCAGAATTGGTATGGCTTACAGCCAGAAAAATCTTCCTGCCACAATAAGGAGTGAGAAATGAGGTCTGCATAAATTCTCAGCAGTCTCATTCTTTGGGTTAGCTTGTTAAAATAGACCTCATAGTCAAAGAACATAAATTTGCCTTTATAGGCCTGCATGAGGAATGCCTCATGATTATGTCTGTCCAAACTTCTTTGTTTTTAATATATAAGGAGATGGAGTTCAGTAGAAATCAACAGAAAAGACCAGAGCTAAGCATGGAGAACTAGAACAGGGTTTGTACCTCCAGCAAAGGTTTCAATAATTGCAGGCTCAGAGTAAATTTCAGGACTAGATTGTTAGCATTCAAGGGCGAAACTCGTTCAGGAAGCCTGCATTGTATGTGAAGAATGCTATCTGTGTTCTGAAAATGGTGATGAATATATTGAGTGCCCATCAAGGGTGTCTAGGCAGGCATCTGTAGGGGATAGGCTAGTCATATGTCCTTTGGCTTCAGAGTAAGGCAAGGAGGTCTTACTAGTTCTTCAGTCCTTAAGGATGCTTAAGCAGTCATATAAGCTGATGGAGTGTAAACCGAAAACTTGTCTGCTTGAACGTAACTCTGAAATTTACACATGTGTAAATTCAAGTGGAGGGGTTTTAGAGAACTTCATGGCACAGAGAACTTCATTGTTGTTGAGTAGGTTAGTTATACAACAAACTTTGAACCATTTAGAAATGTATATTGAGAAAGTTGGGCTGATGTTACATGTTAAAGCTACTGGGTTTACACTGTGAAACACCAACATGGACTTGACTAACGGTAGACATTGAAACTTGTGTCTCAGTAGGTTATCTACTGTAGTATCCATTTTTTTTAGAAATGAAAGCAGTTTGAAACATGAGTACATAAGCAAGATGGTTATTGTCTTTCTGTTTACAGTTGTTGTATTTGTGGGAAAGTGTTGACATTGCAGTCTGGTAGAATACATTTTCTTGTTTTGTGGTAGTTTGTGGGCATTACCTGGTTCAGGATACTCTTTAGGCACATCTAGATATCTATATTCATTTTTATCCAAGTTTTTTTTTTTTTCCATTAATAGTCTAGAAACCACTGGGTCAAATTAGAGGCTTTGATCCTTTTTTCAAGGCAACAGATTCTCCTTTTCAGTTACTTGATTTTTTTTGTCTTTTTTAAAAACCAGAAATTCTAGATTACTTCATGTTATTTCCTTAAAAGAATATTCTGAAGGCTAATAAGAGAAGAGCTTTGCTAATACAGTGGTAGTCTACTTATGGCTATTTAGAGATTGACCAGTTTTACAAACATTTGGCCTGGTTAGAGTTTCTCATTGTAGGGTTTTTAACTATTTTATACCAGCAGCTGAACAGACTTATATCTACCACCCAGCTAGAAACTTATAGACAGCATGATCGTTACTAATGCATACTGAGCTTCAGTATTTATTACTTTCATGAAAAACAGATTGGGAATAAAGGAGCTTAGTTTTTCTAGTATTTGAGATTGCTAAGTGTCTGTTGAGTCAGTTTTAGGAAGATTTTAACAAACCATATCACACAGAAAAGCCGTGTTGGACGTTATGTGGGTGGCATATGTATTTCTCTCTACGTTGATCCCTGCAGTTTTTTAAACCTGTCCTTCTATGCATCTTCTATAGATGTCTGTCATCTAGCATTTTGTTAGATTGTAGAAATGTCTGGGGGTAAACAGCAGTGCCCCCCCTCATAAAACAGTTTAAAACATGCTTTCCTGGTAGAGTTTAGCTGACGCTGCAGTATTTATGTAATCTGTTTTGGTCTTCTGTCTCAGTAAGCTATAGCAGGTAGCATTTTGTGGTGCACTTACAGTAATCCTTTACTCTTCATACAGTCATTCATCTTTCTATGTCTTCTCTGTTCACCTCTGTCAGTGCAGGACAGCATTACACATCCACACTAGAGGCTGTTTTCATGAAACCTTTCCCCTAAACTGCTGAGTCAGATGAATTTTACAATCATGAGTAAGAAAATGAGTTGTTTGTCCTTTATGGAGCCAAATGTCTCAGGGGATCACAGTATTTACTGCAGCCTCTCACTATTGCTCCCTACTTTGAGTGTTGTGTGAACTGGTCCCAGCAACTGTGTAACTGCAACTACTGCAACAGCTGGACTTTCCATAGCTCTCAGCTTCTCCTACATAAACAGAGGCTGCGGACAGACCTGCTGTTGATCTCAGTAGAAGTGTCACATAGATATGTCATTTCTACTTGAATCTTTATCTTTATAACATCCTCTGCTACAGAACCCTTTATCTGGATGTCCTCAAACATCTCATTTATGGATTAAGTCCAGAGACCATGAAGTTCTTTTTCTGCTCTTTGGAGACTGCATGCAATTTCATTTCATTTCCAAGGGTTTCTGAAAGCTGATGCGGATGGTTGATGTGCTTTCACCAAGCAAGGGCCTGTCCCTTTTCATTGCTGGCATATTGTTTGTGGACATTCAGGCTGAAGAATAGTTTAAGTTGTCTTTCCTTTTCAACAGCAAGAGAACTGTCACATATATACTGAAAACAGCTGTGGTGGTTGAATGTAATCCAGAGGTAGTAAACAATACTGACTGTGAAGAACTATCTAGAGAATTATTTTTATTCCAAGATACTGAAAGAATTGTAGAGTCACATGCTCTCAGACAAGGTAGGCTGCCAATGTATCTCTGTAATTATTGATCCTTATTGTAGGCATGCAATCTGCCTGAAGACACAGTACTGTAATTTATTCCTTTGCTTCTGCATCCAGTCATTTTTCCTGACTGAGTGCCATTTCTGTACACCTGCTGTTTATGCAGCTCTTGAAAGATGCACAACTTGCGTCCATATAGAAAGGAAGAACAAAGACTTCTGCCTTACTAGCTGAAGAGTTCTCAAATTCATGGCTGATATTTGTGTTACCTTTGAAATTTTGTCACAAGATGCAGAGAGAAGGATGCTGATGTGTGCAAGTAAGAACAAATTACTATCCACAAAACAATGAGATAATGCAACTATCTTGTAATGTATGAAATAAATTATATAGGAAGAATAATTTTACATTGACCTTTTCATTTATAGTAACCTTCTAGCAGTAATATATACAGAGGTGTTGGATTGAAATGTCCTCTTTCTAGGTTTGTCCTTTTTAATATCTAGGCTCAGTGTATCTTTTTATATGTCATCAGGAAAGAAAAGGTTTATGGTCTCTCACCTCTATTTCTTCAAAGAGCAGGAATCAGGAGATTGAACTGACTGACCTATTCAGCTTCCCTGATTTTATAGCACAGAGGTTTTCTGGCCTATTTATGTGGCTGAGTGGTGAAAGCTAATATTGCCTGGTAGAGTAGTAATAAAATATTTGTGATAGAGAGGTCAGACCAAGCCTGTAATTCTGGGCCGATTCCAAAATGCAGAAGCAGCTTATTTTGGCCAAAGTTCTTAGCTGGTGTCTAGTTACCCAAGGAAAAGGCTCTGGAATTGATTAACTTCACACAAGACTTGGTCTGTGTATGTTTTCATTAAGGAAGACCTATACCTGTTATGCTGGGTTTGTTTTTTCCACTACTTGCTTTCACTTGCTGTGAGCAACCTATACATGTCTGGTTTTACTATAAAAATATAACAAATTCTATGTGCTTTTGTTGCAGATGTGTTGTATTTGAATTGATGCCTCAAGTGCAGTCTACTTCTTTTTTATGTCTCTAATAATAAACATTAAATATGTGTAGCTTAAAAAGCAGCCATGCCAGGCAAAGCCATCCTTTTCAGTTGAGGCTGTTGTCAGAGGGAGGCAGCAGCTTGGTAGGGAGTGACAGTTTAGTTCAAACAGAGCAAAATAAGTAATATCTTGGAGCAATCAGGAGCTTTAGTTCAGAAAAGGAGCACAATATTTCAGTAGGCTTAGTACTGGGATGGGGCCATGGCGAAACCAGGGTATTACTGTTAAATCACTGTGTTTACTTCCCCACCCTGCCCTTTTCAATCCCCTATTACTTGCATATTTAGAAGTCTCAGGAAAAGCTTTTTGATGCCGGGAAATGGAGCAATTAGCTGATGCCATAGAATTGTTTCCTGTAAAGCTTGATTGCTAGTTTACTGTGAAATGTTTGAGCTTAGCTGAGCCAGAACTCCTAAAAGCAATGTTTTAAAATGAAATTTGTGATTTTTGAGTTCATAGGTAGTTTGGTGCCAGCTTTGGCATTTTGAAATGCAGGTGCTCTGCACTTTCTGACCAGACTGCTTGATGACATACTAAATTTTGAAATAAGAACTTGAAGTCTTTGTATTATGTTTAAATTTCTTTTTTTTCCCAGTGCACCCTTCACAGTTAATGCCACCATGCTATGTCAGCAAGTTTTTGTCAGAGGTTTTCCAGCACAGTAATTTGTCTGAATGAAAAATGGAAGGCAGGTGCCTTTTAAACTAGAAAACACCTCAGTGTTGGAACCTTGGAGAGCACAGAAATGTTTCGTGCACATCTACAGGAGTGAACAGGCCCTCCCTGTCCTTTTGAAATGTTTTGGTTTGATTCTCGATGGCACTTTGAGATTTATGCAGAGCTTGCTCTCAGAAGGATGTTCTTCTAAGTGTTCTCCACATGAGAAGTAGTCTGGCATCCTGATGAGATACGCTGGTCATTTGTTCAGAGTCCTGCTCAGGAGTCTAGGTAGTACCTGGATACATTTGCAGTAGACCAACTGCGTGCTTTTACTAAGCTGCACCAGAGGAGGTTTAGACTAGATGTTAGGATAAAGTTCTTCACAGAAAGAGTGATTGCCCATTGGAATGTGCTGCCCAGGGAGGTGGTGGAGTCGCCATCACTGGAGGTGTTTAAGAGGAGACTGGATGAGGCACTTGGTGCCATGGTTTAGTTGATAAGATGGTGTTCGGTGATAGGTTGGACTTGATGATCTCGAAGGTCTTTTCCAACCTGGTTATTCTATTCTAATGTATATGCTTCGGTGTTTTCTGGCTCATAACACAGTTACATGGGAGCAGGAAGAGTGCAAGCAGAATTAATGCTGTGTGAATGTGAAGGTCTTCTTGTGAGACAAAAAATGGATATTTAATTGGGGATCACCTCATTTCTTGTATACTTGAAAGGGCACAGGAAGAAATCAGTATTGAAGTGGCACAGCAGACCTTCATTCACCAAAAGGAGGAGAAACAATCTTATCCAGCAAGGTTGCAGAAGACTGCATTGCAATTTAGTTCCTGATGGGAAGTCATTTTTCTTAAACCAAAATTTCTGACAACAGGTGAAGATGGTCTTGAAGGTTACTCAAATGTGAAGCTTGTTTGTGCAATGTGGCTAATAAGTACTCTGTAAATATTTACACCAGGCTGATGTTGTCTCCAGTATCCTGAAACTTAGTTGTTTTTTTAAGAAAAAGAATACAAGTAAATTCTTTTACTACCAATAGTCTTGACTCCCTTATAAGTGATAAACGTTGACCGTTCCCATAAATACACATCCATGTGCCAAAATGCATACATACATATTTTCAATTATTTTTTTTGTGGAAAACACAATCTGTTTAATATATTTTTATTTTTCACTGCTTATAATTGATATTAGTCTTTCCTGTTGTTACACGGAATTTGTTATAAGGCAATGGCCAATGCTGCTTAGAAGAAATGAGAAACCAAAAGGCCAAGAATCACAAAACAAGAGAGTCCTACATTTTTTACTTCCATCCTGATGTAAAGAACTGGTTATCACTCTTAGGAAAACTTATTTCTGCATTTTCCATTTCTCTAGATGGATTCCTTTTGGAATGATAGAGTTTGCTTCTAGGAAAAATATTTTGATAGTCTGTCACAATATTTCACTTTGTCAATCTCAGTTTCTGCTTTCAGTTCTTTCATGAATTTCCACTGCATATAGCTTTGAGTCCATCATCAGTACATTTGCAGATGACACCAAGCCGGGGGCAGGTGTTGATCTGTTAGAGGATAGAAAGGCTCTGCAGAGGGACCTCAACAGGCTGGACAGATGGGCAGAGTCCAGTGGTATGAGTTTTAACACATCCAAGCGCTATGTGCTACACATTGGCCACAACAACCCCATGCAGTGCTACAGGCTGGGGTCTGAGTGGCTGGAGAGCAGACAGGCAGAAAGAGACCTGGGGGTGCTGGTTGATAGTAGGCTGCATATGAGCCAGCAGTGTGGCCAGGCGGCCAAGAAGGCAAATGGCATCCTGGCCTGCATCAGGAACAGTGTGGCCAGCAGGTGCAGGAGCAGGGAGGTTATTCTGCCCCTGTACTCACCACTGGTTAGGCCACACCTTGAGTCCTGTGTCCAGTTCTGAGCCCCTCAGTTTAGGAAGGAGGTTGACTTGCTGGAACGTGTCCAGAGAAGGGCAACAAAGCTGGGGAGGGGTTTGGAACACAAGCCCTATGAGGAGAGGCTGAGGGAGCGAGGGTTGCTTAGCCCGGAGAGGAGGAGGCTCAGGGGAGACCTTCTTGCTGTCTACAACTACCTGAAGGGAGGTTGTAGACAGGTGGGGGCTGCTCTCTTCTCCCAGGCATCATCACCAGAACAAGAGGACACATTCCCAAGCTGCACCAGGGGAGGTTTAGGCTGGATGTTAGGAAGAAATTCTTCATAGAGAGAGTGATTGGCCATTGGAATGTGCTGCCCAGGGATGTGGTGGAGTTGCCATCACTGGAGGTGTTTAGGAGGAGACTTGATGGGGTACTTGGTGCCATGGTTTAGTTGGTTAGACGGTGTTGGATGATGAGGTGGATGTGATGATCTCTGAGGTCTCTTCCAACCTGGTTTATTCTATTCTTTCCTGTCCCCCCCTGTCCGCCCCCCCCCCCCCCCAGTTCTCTGTTTTCAGTTTCAGCTATTTGTAGATTACTATGCCCTCTCACCACCACGTGTTTCTGGTGGTGTTGCTTATTGTAGCTCACATTAATAGAGCTTTTTTTTATACTGTCTAAATTCTGCTTTCATTGTAAAAGTACAATCCTGCTTATTACAAATGTTCCACTAATGTTTCCTTTGCTAAGAACCTCAGGAGACAAGGCTGTAACTCACAATTATAGCAGTTTCTTTACAGGGGATACAGACAACAAAAAACCATACCAAAACAAGCACAAAACCCAAAGCAAAAATTCAAAACATGCTTGTTAGGTTCTCAAAAGAAATTTCAGAGTTTGTTTAGTTTTTTGTTCTTCTTTAATTGGAAAATATTTTTTTTAATTATGTGCTCGGGGGGGGGGAGGAAGGAGAAAGACAGAGGTATATTTAGCAATGTTAGGTTAATTGACTTGATGCATTTATTTTGTGTTTAAATCCTTGATCAGAGATTGACATTGAGCGTTGTGTCCGTGAATCCATCAACCTGTTCCGCTGGACGCCCAAGAGCGCTACCTACCGGCAGTACGCGCAGCCTCCTCGGCAGGCCGGCGAGAGCAACAGCACAAGGACTTCCATGTCCTGCTTCTCAGCAGACTACCAGGAAACACCTCGAAGTGACCTAGTGAGTGACTTGGGAACTGTGGGAGGTGAACTGTTCAGATTGTGTGTTTCTCCAGCCCCAGGTGGTTGGGGTTGGTTACTTTTTTTGAATTTGGATAGGGAGAAAATATCCACTGAATCTCAGGTACTGGCAGTTATGTTCTGACTTCCAAGCACAGGGATTTGACACATACTTCAGATGTTCAGATTTGCCTGTCAGCCAGTGCGCAGTGTTAGAGCCTATTCCATGTTGTTACATCTGCTGAACAATCCAATGCGGTGAATGAAAAATAACTGAAAGGCTGCTGGGTTTGGGGGTTTTTAACTTTAGTGCTTTGAACTTCAGCTTCTTTGATGTATGTGCCAATAAAATAATTTCTTCTTGTGCTGGATTTCTGCCTCTCCCAGTTCCTGCTCCTTTGGATCTGCCTTTTTTGTTACTATGACAGACCAATGTTCATGAATCACCTGCACAACTACAAGAAGACTTTATCTTGGGAGGAAAATAGCAACAAGAATAGCTTGCCAGTGATAAATAGGTAACTGGAAAGTGATGGAAGCTCTTTCCATCTTGGCATGTCAGGTTAAAGCTATGGCTCAAGTTATTTTGAGAGGTACTCTGAGAGTTACACCTGTGTTTGTCTTGGCAGGGAACAACTAGTAGTTAAGAATGTATATGCATGAAGTATTCCATTTAGCAGAACCTGATAGTTATTTCTCTCATCACATACCCCATCTTGAAGAATGGTGATTTCAAATGATTCCTTTCCTTCTTCTCAGCAGTTTAATTTCTGCAGTCTCTTAGAAACTAAACAAGTTGGGGTTGTGGTTTGGTTTTATTCCCTTCCATGTTCTCCTGCAATCAGACTTCATTCACATTACAATAATATGGGAAAGATATATGCACCTGCCATATCCATGTGGCCAGTTCCAGTAGGTTTTAGGCTTCTCATCTGTTTTTTTTTGTAACTACTAAGAAACTTAGACATGTGTTGTCACTCAAGTGTGTCTTAGTTTTTAAGTAACTCTTAAACCTGTGTCTGAGACGCAGTCATTTTCTTGAGTTTTATTTTAATTTTTATTTCGTTTCTGTGGCTGCATCTTCTGGAAGCCTTAGACACTAATCCAGGACTCAAGTGCTAAACACGCAGATACAGGACAAAAGGAGATTCCAAAGAGAATGCAGAATTTTTGAAATAATAAATGAATGTAGAAGGACATTTGGGAAGAAAAACTATATGTCTGCTTGTTGTCCTACACATTGTAGCTAACAAAATGGCTGCTGCGCTGTTCTAGAGAGATGTAGAGAGGCTTGCTGAAAGAGCTTAAGGCTATGCATTCATAGAATAATTCAGAAAGGACTCTAGGAATTTTTACCAGGTGACTTCCTACAGAAAGCAGGCCCACCACTGAATTTAGATGGGGATTCCCAGGGCTTTTCTCCATCAGGTCATGGAAACTTTCAAGGAAGGAGGTTATGCAGTCTCTCATGGCGGCCTGACAGTGCTAGCAGTGAAAATATTTTTGTGTGTGCTAGCTTTTCTTAATGTTATGATGACAAGAGAGTAAAAGGACAAGTCTCCTCAGGATGTACATGTGCATTTCTGAGTACAAGTGAGAGTGAAGGGACTTGGAAACAGCAATGAGGGAGATGGGAGGAAGAAGCAGAGTTCTACTTAACTGATAAATAAAGATTTATATTTTGTGGCAAAGATAACAATGCATTATTTTGGGTCAACAAAGTTTCTTTCAGTGTTCTTCCATTTTCTGAAAATTTTTTGTAGTGTTTTTAACTAACAGAAGTTATGTTTGTAGCTAGTAGCTAGTCTCATCCATCCCACAATTTCCAAGAAATTAAGCTAATATATTTGGTATGTTACAGAGAAAATAAATACCATAACCTTGTCTTTAATTTCTACTTCTTTCTTCTTAACAGCAAAGCACTTTTCTTTTATTGCAGTGTAACTGGTGGTTTAGATGGTTTAACTTCTTTTTTTTTTTAAGCTCAGGTGTATTGGATCTTGGGTTTTTTAGCACATCATTTGGACCAGTGTTGTGTGATTTATGTAGAAATATGTGAACATATTCTGACTTTTTCTGTAGCAAATAGGAAACTAATTTCATGGACACCTGGATGATAAGGAATTTGATTCATAAGTCAAGTTATAGTCTACAAATATGTTTGCTCTTGTGTGCTGCATTTTTGAGTGTCAGAATCGAGACAATTGAACATGTCCAGAGAAGGGCAACAAGGCTGGGGAGAGGCCTTGAGCACAAGCCCTATGAGGAGAGGCTGAGGGACCTGGGATTGTTTAGCCTGGAGAAGAGGAGGCTCAGGGGTGACCTCATTGCTGTCTACAACTACCTGAGGGGTGGTTGTGGCTGGGAAGGGGTTGGTCTCTTCTCCCAGGCAACCAGCACCAGAACAAGAGGACAGAGGCTCAAGCTGTACCGGGGAAGTTTAGGCTTGAGGTGAGGAGAAAGTTCTTCACCGAGAGAGTCATTCATCATTGGAATGGGCTGCCCAGGGAGGTGGTGGAGTCGCCGTCCCTGGAGGTGTTCAAGAGGGGATTGGACGTGGCACTTGGTGCCATGGTCTAGTCATGAGGTGTGTGTTGACAGGTTGGACTTGATGATCTTTGAGGTCTCTTCCAACCTTAGTGATACTGTGATACTGTAATTTGAGTTTGATATATACAGGCAAAGTATGTTGTGGTTCTGTCTGGAGCCAGAATTCAGATTTCAAAAATCCTATATAAGAGAAACCACATCTTGCTTGTGACCAGTTCTGCACTTCTGGATATTTGTCTTGATAAGATGACACTTCTCAGGGTTTTGAGCAGTATTAAAAGAAATGCAATTGACGTTATTGGTGACATACACTGTTTACACCCAAGGGTGTTGTCTTTGATTTTTTTACTCTTAGTCTTGCAACTATCTCTCTCTCCAGACACATGTTCTCCTGCTGCCACGGGGAAACTTTTTTGTAATTGAGAGCAGTGGAATCTGAGTTCAATCTTTAGCATGCATAGTAGCCTTTACTAGATTTTCTAAAACACCATTGTGCCCTTGCTGGTCAGTGTGGCTCTTAAAAAATTACTTTGCTGTTTCCCCTGCTATTTAGTCAGTCATTATTTGGACAAGCACTTCGCACTGTTTTTGTATCTCAGGTTTTGTATGTGTGGGTGACCTCTATATCTGAATGTACAGAGGGTAGGAAACAATTCCTCTGTAAACAGAGCCGTGGGTTTGCTTCCAAAGGTAATTTATGATTTCAGCATCACAGTATCACCAAGGTTGGAAGAGACCTCAAAGATTATCAAGTCCAACCTGTCACCACAGATCTCATGACTAAACCATGGCACCAAGCACCATGTCCAATCCCCTCTTGAACACCTCCAAGGACGGTGACTCCACCACCTCCCTGGGCAGTCCATTCCAATGATGAATGACTCTCTCTGTGAAGAACTTTCTCCTCACCTCGAGCCTAAACTTCCCCTGGTCCAGCTTGAGACTATGTCCTCTTGGTTTAGTGCTGGTTGCTAGAGAGAAGAGACCAACTCCTTCCTGGCTACAATCACCCTTCAGGTAGTTGTAGAGAGCAGTAACGTCTCCCCTGAGCCTCCTCCTTTCCAGGCTAAACAATCCCAGCTCTTGCATCATTAAGTGCTTAGTGTATTTAATTTTAAACACCAGCTGTCTCCTACTCCTATATTTGTATGTTCCTTTTAGGCTGCTTCAGTTTATTTCTTGAGTGCTTTTTATTGGCTACTTAAATGTTTGTGTGTGTCTGCATGTTACAGTGATTTGGTTAATAATAACAAAAGAAGTATTTGCCCCCTGGGTGAGCACTTTACTTCCTAAATCAGCAGCCAGTAGAACAAAACTGTTTTGACTCTGTCACTAGCATTGCTTAGTTTTCATTTTAGGGGCATCTGTTTACCGCTTCATAAACAGGCTTGGGTGCTCTCTTTCCTCCTGGACTTCTGTTGTTGCTTAATCTTTTACTCTTTCAGCCAGTAATCAATATTTCTACTGAGATAAAATCTCAAGGAGGAAATAGTTTCAGAGTGAATGAATGTACATCTAAAGTGATTTTGCATGTTTCTTTTGAGGAAGACCTAATGTGAAAAATAAGAGCAGGAAAACCCCTGTACATTCACTACTGATTTCCAGTAGCAGTCAGCTCAAATGTGTGTCTAATTTTTTCTTGACCAGTACACTGGTATTTTATTTTGTTTTTCTTGCTCCTGCTTAATCTTGCCTTCATACCCTGAGAACTCCCAAAGTGTTTAATGTCCAGGGGTCACAGACAAAGAACACTTGTCATGTAAGAATGCTCTGCTATGCCTGGATATCTCTTATTAGATACATTCTCTCCAGGTACCTGCATACCTCTAACTAAAAGCAAGAGATTGATGCAGTTTCTTTGATAATCTTAAGTGCAGTGGGTGGACTCCTGGAAATCCCTCATATAATACAGTTATACCTTCCTCATTGTTTTCTATCACCAGTTCTGTTTTTTAAGGTTGGGTGTGCCGGGTGAATGTTGGGGAATGAAAGCATTCAACTGGAGAAAAGTCTACCAGGTGACTATTAATGCATGCACATAGCTGAATGCCACCAGTCCAGTTCAGCTTTTCTTTTTTGATGAAGCAGAAGAAATACCTAAGTGAGAAGGCGGCTTAAAGGCTTGATGAAGCAGGACAAACATGAAAAACAGTTTCCTAATGGTAACTTTGATTTGCATATAATCAAGGATAGCTTCAATGAGAGACTTCTCATAGATGAGAATTCAGGTGGTCTGGAAATAAATACACCTGCACTCAGTTGTTTTTAGTTTCCTGTATGTACCTAAGATACATTGATCCAGATAAAGTGTATTGGCTAGGTTTAAAGTAAGACCTTAAATAACTGCTGTGTAAAGTCCATCTATTCTTCTAAAAGAACAATGAGCAACATTTCAGTGTACAAGTTAGGCAGTGTTCAAGTGCAGTGTCCATCCTGTTTATAAGGGCTGGTAAATATATTCTGTCTCAAGGGTCTTCTGACTGCCTTGACCCATTTCATGTTTGGTTTGTTCTGGTTTTGTAAGGAATTTTTTTGTTTTTCATTGTTGTACTTAACAGAAAGGTGTTCCTCAAATTTATCTGTAGTTCATGTCATTCAAAGCACTACCTGAGCAAGGTCTGAGTTAATGCTCCTGATATATTTTGCATGTGCCTTTGATGCTTCTGTTTTTCTGGTTGTAGCTGCCAGCAGCTTGAGTGACAAGTTTGGTTTATTTGTCTTTTTTGAGATGAATTGATTAAAATACTCTTTTTATGTCACCCTCCTCTGAGGGAATAAACAATTCACCATTTAATTAGGCATGTTATAAGCTCATCATATTCTGGCAAATATTTTTAGGAATTGTTGAAAACTTCAAAACTTTCTTTGTGTATTTGTTAGTTTTTTCAGACTTTTTTGATACTTGGTAGCCAGGCAGCCAGCAACCCAAAAATGGGGAGTGTAAGGAAGCATTTCTTTCCAGTGCTTTGGTTCTCCAAATTAAATTAGCTAAAAAGGCCTTTTTTAGCAGTTTCTTTACTCTCCCCTGTTTTAAAAAAATATTGTGTTTTGTTACATTTTAGGACTTCTCTGATAGAAGATAAGACATTAAATCAATTACCAGTGTGGGTAAGACATGAAGTATATGGCTCATGAAAAGAAAAAGCCCATGTTAAATGTTAATTTAAGAGTCTGTAATTAATGTTGTGGTTGGGGTTTTTTTAACTTGTAATATAAATAGTAATTCTTTTAACTGAATGTAAGCCTATTGAAACAAATGTGCTGTGTTTTTTTCCTAGTTGAGGCAGAATTCAAGGAGTATGTTTATAATGATTTGAATATTATTTATATGACACTCCAGTAGTTTGTTAGACACTGACTTAGATCAAATGGAAGGATTGTAAACATATTTTATACTGGGTTGGTTTTGGAGTCTCCCTATGAACATAGATGGGTTGTTGGAGCAACCAGAGCATGCTCTGCTGCTGCCTTAGGCTCAGGTTCTGGATTTGCTGATTGTCCATCTAGTTCTTCCTTACAAGCCTTTTCCATTACAACCACTTTGAAGTTGAAAGCTGGGTGTATTTGACCTTTTTGACCTCACACAATTGGGATTCCATGGCTGATTAAAAAACCTATTGGTGACATGGGAGGGGATAATTATACCTAAAAATAATTTTTAAAAAAAATAAAAATCTAGCCCTGTCCTCTCTCTGCATCTGTGAGAAATTTAATTAGAAAAATCATAAGCAGTAGGTACTGTATGACAGAACAAGGAATATAACAACTATTGTCACCACCCATCACGGCATGAAAGTTGGCAAATGAGCTGTTTACAAGATAAAGAAAGGATTTGGCCCATGATGAAGTAGTATACACAACAGAGCGATATGCTCAGGTTAGATACAGCTGCTCAGAGTTGTTTTCCCTTTTATGCTCAGTGTTGGCCCCTGTGGCTTGTGTCCTGTAAGAAGACATCTGAAATGCACATGGTAGTGCTGCTAATGTAGTTTAAGGTCAGTCCTTACCAAAGTAAATGACTGGAATATAGAAAAGGAAAATGGAGGATACACAGAATTTCTAAAGTCTTTCTGGCCAGTGTTTAGTCTGCCTGGCCATACTCAATCTGGATCTGAGTTCTGAAAAGTGACTCTGGTTTTTGCTGGTGCTATTCACACTTGCACTGGTTGGTGCCGGTTTTCCTCACAGATGGCTGGTGGGTCATCTCTGTGATAGGTGAGTGGTACTGTTCCATTCTTGGTGTTGTGCAAATTTTTCTTTCCCCAAGTACTGGCTGATGGTAGGCTGAACATAAGCCTGCAGTGTGTCCAGGCAGCCAAGAGGGCCAATGGCATCCTGGCCTGCATCAGGAACAGTGTGGCCAGCAGGAGCAGGGAGGTCATTCTGCCCCTGTACACTGCACTGGTTAGGCCACACCTTGAGTCCTGTGTCCAGTTCTGGGCCCCTCAGTTTAGGAAGGATGTTGACTTGCTGGAATGTGTCCAGAGAAGGGCAACAAAGCTGGTGAGGGGTTTGGAGCACAAGCCCTATGAGGAGAGGCTGAGGGAGCGGGGTTTGCTTAGCCTGGAGAAAAGGAGACTCAGGGGTGACCTTCTTGCTGTCTACAACTCCCTGAAGGAAGGTTGTAGACAGGCAGAGGTTGGTCTCTTCTTTCAGGCAGCCAGCACCAGAACAAGAGGACACAGTCTCAGGATGTGCCAGGGGAGGTTTAGGCTGGAGGTTAGGAGGAAGTTCTACACAGAGAGTGTGATTGCCCATTGGAATGGGCTGCCCGGGGAGGTGGTGGAGTTGCCATCACTGGAGGTGTTCAGGAGGAGACTTGACAGGGTGCTTGGTGCCATGGTTTAGTTGATTAGATGGGTTGGATTGGTTGATAGGTTGGACGCGATGATCTTGAAGTTCTCTTGCAACCTGGTCTGGTCTATTCTATTCTATTTTATTCTACAGCTGGAGCAAAGCCTTATGCTGCAACTGCAGCTTAGTAAGGAGGGATTTGCTTGGTCTCACCAAAGAGTAGTGTCAGTAAACTATTTTTCAAATGTTTCCCTTTAATTATCTTTTTTAATGCACATCCAATGCATAGAGCATGTTGAAATATAGTTGTACACTTCAGAGTTTTAACAATTTCACTGGTAATTATTTATTGGATTGTTCAGAATATGATGTAAAGTTAATGTTTTGTGAGGGATGCTTTAGGATTTTCTCTGAAAAATGTGTGGGATCATCAGATGGTGATCACCTAAGGAAAGCATAATTTCAGGCTGTAGTGGTCCTGAATTTCAGAGTGGCTGGCTGCTTAAAGCCGCTAAAGTCACTGTTGTGACTTGGATTTCAGGTGTTCTAGCACTGACTCCCACTCTTTTAGAGTGGAAATAAGGTGTTTTGGCAACCATTATAAATACCTGCTGTGGTTTGCTGTGTGACTGTATTTCATACTTCTGTAGATAATCCCTTTTTTATTAAAAAAGAAAAAAAATGGCCTCCATCTAAAAAATAAGAAAATAAAAGAAAGAAAGAAAACCTCATTCTTTCTCAGTTGGTACAGGAGTTAAGTACTTCTCCTTTATCAGGCCATCAGAATTCAAGGGAGCAGAGGGAGTCATTCTATTTGCTTAAAACCCAAAAGCAACCCACCAAAATGAAGCATGTAAAGAACAATGCTTCAAGGAGATTATGTACTGCCTTGGTCAAGTCAATTATGAAAGTTATAAACAAAAGCATTTCCATGGAAAATACTAAGTGCAAGCACACTGATAATTACTGGTTTCAGTCATGAAGTCCTTTTAGACGATGCAGCTAAAATCCAGTGTTTTTATTTGGTCTTGTTTTCAGATACATCCAGACAACTGACTCTGCCTGTCATGGAAACTACTTTTTTTGATTAGCAGTGGCTTTGCCTACAGATAGGGGCCCTGAAGTATCCTGTTCTTGCTTATTCCCCCTCTTCTTTTCTACCTGTTGTTTTCATCTGACTGCTCCATTTTAATTGGTGTAAAATAGTGCTACTGCATACAAATACATTTATCCCAGAGCTTATATGATGGGACCATGACATGGGAATTCACTGTAAAAAAAAAAATTAATTAGATTTCTTCATTTATGCTTATTTAAAGTAAACTTGAGCACAAACAATGATGTCTTTGCTACAAACTTTTGTGACCCTTGATTCCGAGCTGGTGAGTCTGCTTTAATCTCTTTTTTTCTGTTTGATCAGTTCTTCAGAAATCTAAGATGGGTTTACACTTTGTCATCTTGTGTCTAGGTAGACACACTTACATTGATTTCAGAAACAAAACAGTATGTTCCAGAAGTATGGATTGACATCTTCCATGAAGCATGTTTCTTTATAAAGAACTTTGAATAGATTATTTAACTTGGACCCCAGATTTTAACTATATTAACTTCCAGACTGAAGTTCCTTTTGTATTTGAATTGCTGCAACAAGTTTTGCTGTCCTCCAAGACATAGGAGGAGAAACCCTGCTTCTGCTCAGATAAAGCTATGCTTTCCATGGATAAAAAGTTGCTTTGTAGCTTTGATGTTTATCTGTTGGGACTGTTAAATTCAAGTTTAGCAGAACTGAGGATACTTGCTTATTTTCTTAAAAAAAACCCCATATCTTCACTTAATCTCTTACAGCCATTTCATCCTGGATATTACAGACTAATGGAAAAATAGATAGGAGCTATGATTGTGCCAGCTTCATGTTCTTGAGCGCTTTAATCTTTCTGAAGCTTCACTTCTAATTTGAGAATGCTTAAGCAGCTTTAATTCCTAATATTTAAAAAACATTAAAAATTAAAAGCAGTAAATGTATATGGCATAGTAATTCCCAGGCCTGTTTGAAAATTAATGGGGTGAGAGGAGTAAGTACTTAGAAATTAAAGAATTTAAGGTGGTGTCAGAGAAACTTCTGGGAGGTAAGCAGACCTCAGATTTCAGTTTAAGCATGCTTTTTTTTTCTCCTTATGACCAACCTGCTGGTGAAGTAATTTTCCCAATGAACAACTTACAGCTGACTAGTCTAAAGAAAGATTCATGCTTGAAGTCAGGATATGCTAAAATAAGTCTTGTCTCTTTGCAGGAAAACAGCAGAAGCAACTTACATAGTAAGATCAGTATCTTAGCATGTCTAGACTTGTGTATACAACTGTGTGTGAAAAAGTGTGTGTGAACCTTTCTGATAATTCCTGCCTTTTTCTTAGTAATGACAGGCAGTTCATCTCTCTATGAACACAGTTCTCAATTTCAGTGCTGAGGCCCTTTCCAACTGGGTATTCTATGAATGAGTCTATGAATATATTGACTAAGCTGTTGTAGCTGTGTAGTGTGTAACTGGACTTTTAACTCTGACACTGTGCTTCACATAGAGCTTTCACCCCTTTTTTCAGAGGAAAAAAAAAAAGTAGGAGGTGGTTGAGTTTTGGTTGAGTTTTGTTGTTCTTGTTTTTTTGAGGAATTATGTACTACATCTGCCTCAAAAAGAGTAAACAGACCACAGCAGAATAATTGAAGGGAAGAAACTAATGTCTTATAGGCACGATATGCTATTTGTACTTAAGTTTCGCAGGGGTTATCCTCATTCTTAATTGTCCTGTTTGTACCCCCCAGAGATATTCAGTAAGTATTGCTAGCACAAAATCATTGTATGTGGGATATTCCTTATGCTCCTTTCATTGTTTAAAGCAAACCAAAAATATTCCTGATGATAAAGTCAAAAAACTGTTGTAAGCAGCTGTCCTGAGATGTGACTACCTGCAACCTAATTTGGCTGGAATCAAAATCTCACTTGGATACTACTGCCTGGTTACAATTTGTTGGACATTAGTAAATAAGAGACTATCAGTGCTAAAAGCTGTTCCTGAGAACAGCTACCCTTACTTTATTTTAAAGTGGACCCTCTACCTTCCTTCACTTACTGTTCCTCACAGCTGGAAACCAATGCCTGCAATGACACAATAAAGCCTAAACAGTGAATTAAATGTAGCAGTCTGGACAAATGTTGAGCCTCCTGTCTGAAATGATAGCCTGCATCTAGTGCATCTCCTTTTATCATAGTTAGCCAGGCTGAGGTAAAGAGAGAAGTCACTGAGTTAGTAGAAAACAGCTGGAACACTCTTGTGGAGAGAAGTAGGAAAGTTATTAAAAGGTTCAGAAGAATCTGCATGATTTGGGTGGTCAGTGGCTGGATTTGGGTCCTCAGAAGCTGGCTGAACTCAAATCCAGTGCCAGCCTACAGGAATCTATAGCAGGATGGCGGTATGGAGGGTTAGTGTGAGGAGGCACATCGAGACACTTGAAGGTGTCCAGAGAAGGGCAACAAGGCTGGTGAGAGGCCTTGAGCACAAGCCCTGTGAGGAGAGGCTGAGGGAGCTGGGATTGTTTAGCCTGGAGAAGAGGAGGCTCAGGGGTGACCTCATTGCCCTCTACAACTACCTGAAAGGTGGTTGTAGCCAGGAAGGGGTTGGTCTCTTCTCCCAGGCAACCAGCAGCAGAACAAGGAGACACAGTCTCAAACTGCGTCAGGGGAGGTTTAGACTCGAGGTGAGGAGGAAGTTCTTCACCGAGCGAGTCATTCGTCATTGGAACGGGCTGTCCAGGGAGGTGGTTGAGTCGCCGTCCCTGGAGGCGTTCAAGAGGAGATTGGACGTGGCACTTGGTGCCATGGTCTAGTCATGGGGTCTGTGTTGATAGGTTGGACTCGATGATCCTCGAGGTCCTTTCCAACCTAAGTTATACTGTGATACTGAGGCCTGTGTGGAAGAATTGACAGCTTGGTGTTAGCCCTATTTAGCTTGTCATGGCTAACAGTTTGTTAGAAAATTCCTGTGGGGAAGTGTCTGAGATGAAATCTAGTTGTTACCAGATACAGCAGATGAAGTCAAACTTAAATATAATTAGGAAAGATGATCTTGTAAGTGCATTCATATATTTCACTTTGCAATTTGAAGGAATTAAATTGGTGTGGTAAAACAGTTGGCAAAAGAAAGAACTGTTTCATCAAGTAAGTCTGAATTAACTGCTTAACAGCAGGGACCATACTACTGTATTTTTAATTACATAGTGTATAAAAGTTTTAAAAAATAAGCATTTGCAACATTTAACTGAAGGGATATGAGGACCTTCTAGTGCAGCAGTTCCATCAGGGTAGCTGAGAGATTAAAGTCAAAAGCCTCGTGTTTCCTAATGTAATAATAGGAAAAGTGGCTGTAGCAGTCCTTTAATTTCCAGGTCTTCAGGTAGGTTTTGCAAACCTGGTATTCCCAAGGACAAAAGCCTAGGGCATGCTGCAGATATTTTAACTTATTGCTTGTAAAGAGACTGAGTTTGACCCTCTTGAACAAGCTGGAGGTTTCCCTCATGCTTTATTTTGAGTGAGTCAAGGTAACTGGTTTAGGTGAAATAGTACTGGCACTGAAGATATTCGACACTGTAAAAGAGCCTCTGAAGGAAGGTGGGGATGCAACTTGACAACTCTCACAGTTTTCCTAACTGTCTTACAGTGACCATATTTTAGTTTTGCTGCTGTGGGTCAGAGATTTCTGTGTGTTGGTGTGGTGGTATAGGCTGGGTGCCGGCCCCCTGATGCTGCTGCACAGACCACACCTGGGATGTCCCAAGGGGTGGGCCCAGCCCAGGGGGTGGTCACAGGAAACCAGGTATTTCATTCCCATAATGCCCTCCTCCCCTATAATACATCAACACGGGGTCTTCATTTCCTCTTTCAGCCTTCGCAGGTGCCTAGGTAAAATGGCCTGAGCTGCCTCCCTTGGGCTTGCCCAGGCCCGAGGCTGGGTTGGGGGGGAAGAAAGAGCCCTGGGGGGGTTTGGGGTGTATCCCCAGGTGGGGATGGGATGTTCTTGGGTATGTTTTGGGATATCTCTCTCTCTTTGTCACAGTGCTTGTGGTTTTCTGTAAAACTTCCATTGTTTTTCCATTGAAACTTTCCACCATTTTAGCGATCTGTTTATCTGAGTCCTCCTTTGCCTGCGGTGGGAGAATTGGTCTCCCAAACCACGACAGTTGGTAGTTCATAAAAGTGCAGGATTTTTAAATTAGCTGTTACTTAAAATGAGGAAGGCTAATTGTTTGAGGATTTTGCTGAATTTAGATATGCATGAGCCTTTAAGACTGAAGTGAAGAAATTCCAGCACGTAGGAAAATTTCTGAGGTAATTCACAATGACAGCTTTCTTAGGAAAACAGTTTTGTTATTATCAAACCAGTTGCTTCAGATGGGTGGTGGTATGTGTTGTATTGTCAGCTGTCCCATCCTCCAGTTTCCCTGTTTCCCCATTCCTAAAACCAAAGAACAAGTTCTTGCAAGACTATTTCTTACATTTCTAGTGTCCTGATTTGTGCCTAAGTCTTTGGGCTGGGGTAACACCTGGTGTTATATAGCTTTGTGTCTGTTAGAGGCATCCCTGCTGTTTGTCTCCAAATGAGCTACCCTCCTTTCTCTTTCCAAGCACGAAGCCTTTCAGCTTCTTTCAAGAATCACAGAATCACCAAGGTTGGAAGTGACCTCAAAGGTCATCAAGTCCAGCCTGTCACCACAGACCCCATGACTAAACCATGACACCAAGTGCCACATCCAATCCCCTCTTGAACACCTCCACGGATGGTGACTCCACCACCTCCCTGGGCAGCCCATTCCAATGGCAAACGACTCCCTCAGTGAAGAACTTTCTCCTCACCTCGAGCCTAAACTTCCCCTGGCACAGCTTGAGACTGTGTCCTCTTGTTCTGGTGCTGGTTGCTTGAGAGAAGAAACCAACTGCTTCCTGGCTATAACCACCCTTCAGGTAGTTGTAGAGAGCAGTAAGGTCTCCCCTGAGCCTCCTCTTCTCCAGGCTAAACAATCCCAGCTCCCTCAGCCTCTCCTCTAGCTAGAGTGCTCTCTAGCCAATTTACTTAATTTCTGCTGTTGAGAAACCTTGAGTAGTGTGTCTGCTGCAGCCACAGTGAACAATTCACTAGCAAATTACAAACGAAAGTAGTTTGCACAGATTTTATTTTTTTTACAACTACAACAGAAAATGGAGCTACAATCAGCAGGTAGTCATTTGGCACTGCTCTGGAGCTTTTCTGTATGGATAGTTAAACCACTTCAGAGCTACAAGGAAAAGATCTGTTTCTGTCTAACTGGGTTGTTACACTTGGAGCTAGTCAAGTAAGTAGAAGTTTCAAAGAGCACCATGTCTCTAATTCTATCACCTCTAATATTAATTTTCTTCTTTTAAAGTCTAGGGATTCCATCAAGTTGGATGACCTGAAGGCAGAGGTGTCACCACGAATTTCAGCAGAAGATCTGATCGATTTGTGTGAGTTGACAGGACCTAGTCATTCCAAAACACCTGTGAAGAAAACAAAGCCTAGCAAGCCAAAGCTGCTGGTAGTGGACATTCGTAACAGTGAAGAGTATCCTTCAGATTTGAGTGCTGGCCTTGCCAAATCATGCTTATATCAATTACTTCCTCGTTGTGTGCAGGCAGTGAGATGTTAGAATGTTAAATAATGGAAAGCAATGTGGTAGAGGTACAGTGGAAGGACTGAAAGCAATTACTTTTTTGTCATGGGGTGGCCTGGTTTGCATAAAAAAAAGAGGACAAATGTATTCCTGCCTTCCCATTTTAAATTGTGGGTCTAGCAGGCTTTCTACCAGTAGCCAGAGTGCTTTAATGCTGCTTTTTTTTAATGAGTCAGCAGACCATTTAATATGACCAGTATTTTGGAAGGCTTTGAGTGAGGCTTTTCAATTAAGTAGAAGGGAAATAGAGAAAAGTCGATAGCTGGTGTGCTTTGGCAGTCCCTCACTGGAAAAGCACTCTGTGCTGGGTTACGATCTGGCTGGAGGGCCAAGCCCAGAGAGTGGTGGTGAATGGTGCCACATCCAGCTGGAGGCCAGGAGGGGGTTGGTCTCTTCTCCCAGGCAACTAGCACCGGAACAAGAGGACACAGTCTCAAGCTGCACCAGGGGAGGTTTAGGCTTGAGGTGAGGAGAAAATTCTTCACAGAAAGAGTAGTTAGGCATTGGAATGTGCTGCCAAGGGAGGTGGTGGAGTCACCATCCCTGGAGGTATTCAAAAAGGGATTGGACATGGCACCTGAAGCCATGGTTTAGTAGTCAGGAGGTGCTGGGTGACAGGTTGAACTTGATCTTTGAAGTATTTTCCAACCTTATTGCTTCTATGATTCTTCCTCCTGTCATGTGAAGCAGCCATGTGACTGCCCCAGCTTATGTCCTTTAATCAGCTTATAATCAGAGAAGTCTTAAAGTATCTTGAATCTGTTAGGGATGCTGCCCTGTCTACATATTACTCAATTACTCTTTTTCAGTTACACTGTGGAGTTTTTTTTTTTAATTAAATTAAAATGACCATTTCAAGGAATTACAGTTTTATTGTATGCCAAACTTGAACCTGTAGCCTAGTCTGCTGTGTGGATAAAACAGACTGTTCAAAGTTATTTTTTCTTTCTCTTGCATGCATTAATGCATCAGCCCAGGGTTCCAATTAAGTAGAGATTTATGTCTGACTAGCTTGACTTTGTTTTCTGGAGTCCTTTACTCTCAGATCTAGATTGCTGAAAATGTGATCCTTTTTATTCAAAAACTAATATAAATGCAAGCTGTTTTCTGAGAGGTTTTTTTATCAAGGGATAATACTTTCTTAGACTCCAATTTGAAAGAGGAGTCCCTTGATTTGAAAACTACAAACAGTTATTGTTGGTGCATAGAACACTGATATTACCATGTTATGTTTCTATTTCTACATGCATCATTCTGCTACTATTTATTTAAGCTACTTCCTAGAAGTGGTCTGGGAAGGTGCAGGAGGAGAGCAGGTAGCATAAGATGCCTAGACTAAAATCATTGCACTGAAAGGCAACGATCTGTGTACAGGAATGGATTTATTTCTGTTACACTCAGGATCAAGGGAAAGTTGTTTGCTTAAATGTTTCTACAGCTTTCCTAATAGCTTGATAAAGCTATGTTTTTTTCCACAGCCGTGTTTTTACCACACTATAACAGCGATGATCATAAAGCTGAAACCATTACTTAAATCATGAGAAGTGAATGCTAATATTAACCCAAGTCAATTAAATCCAGCCTACATTTAAGGCAAGGATTCTGAGGTTTAATTTAAACCAGCTCTCTGCAAATACAGTAATAAAGAGTGACTAATCTGGATATTTGGCATTGTGTGCATGTTTACAGAGCTTTTCTGTTTCCCATCTTTTCAAAACTCTTCTTGTTTATTGTTGAGGATGAGAAGTGTTCCAGGCATGAGTGTGCAGTCTCTGAAAGTAATTCAGAGGTTTGTGAAGGTCATGCTACATTTTTGAATTCATAAAAAGCTAGACAGTAGTGGTTCAACTTAATTTTTATTGACAAGACCTTCATATTCAATATTTGCTTGTAAAATCTTATTGAACCATCATGCTTTGAAAGTGAAACACAACTAACCATATCTCAGAGTTGCTGGCACTCATCTATTGTTTATATTTCAATACCCAATACACATTTGCTGTAAATGGGACTGCTGATAATGTATGTAATACTCATTGTCTGGGAATCTGAGTGCGTGTACATGAGAATTTCAGTTTGAATCAAAATTTTAGGGTGCTTGCAGGGATTGGCAGGAGGTTTAAGGAATTTTTCCTGTAATCCATATCTAGTTTTGATTATCACTGGAAGTGCTTGATTCCTTTTGCATAAAAATACCCTGAAAGGGCTGCTTCCGCTGCTTATTGGTATTTAGGCCCTGTTATCAGACCAGAGATGAAGTAAAATCCATAGTTGTCTGTTCTGTGGATAGTCTGTCCTTGGCATGAAGTGTTTCATTTAGCAGATCACTTTCTGTAGTGCTGTGCTGTGTCCTTTATGAATCAACTCTTCGTTCTGTCTCCTTTTGCCTAGTAGTGTCAGTTGGTGTTTTCTCCGTATGATTAAATGACATTTGTCAAACTATGCAATAGTGTTGGACTTTTGTACTATCATCATGGCAGCCAGGATGAAGAGGTTCATCTTACAGGTGTGCATGTAGCATGTACTAGGGTTTTCTCTGCTTTTCAGGCATCCTTAACTGATCTTCCTAAGCTTTAACCGTGGCCACATATCTGGCAGCATCAATGTCCCATTCACATCAGCATTTACTGCAGAAGGGGATCTCATACAGTGCCCAGCAACTGCCACACTCCAGAGCTTTAAGGGAAGAGTTGTGGTGATTGTAGGAAATGCAGTAAAGAACACAGCTGCTGTAAGTATATTGCTTTTTACATCTGCTATACATAGTATACATACATAGATGCTTATACTTCAAAATACCTCAATGGCATGAGTACAGACAGTAGTAAATAAAGGCCAGTCTGGATAATTCACATTAGTAACTTCTGGGTATGACCAGGATTTGGGGGGATATTTTCGATCTCGTTTATTTCTGCTTCTAGACAAAAACATATTTTTCTTCAAGTGATCAGCAGTTGAGAAATTTGATATTTTGAATGACTCAGCTTAAATCTTAACTTTAGGCATGTTGTAGAAGTCATCTCAACACTTCTCATGTGCATCAGTAACTGACTTACATTAGCTTTGTGTGGTGTTAGGATGCACACACAAGGTAAGCACGATGGAGGCAGATATGATACAAAGTCCAGATGAAACAAGATATAATTCATATACCTGTTAATAAAAGATATAATATATTGATTAGGGGTTTCTTTGAATCATTTAGCTCATGTAGTTGTGCTAGTGAAGAGGAGATGTGGAGGTATTCAGGAGGAGACTTGATGGGGTGCTTGGTGCCATGGTTTAGTTGTTTGGGTGGGTTGGATTGGTTGATGGGTTGGACGCGATGATCTTGAAGGTCTCTTCCAACCTGGTTTATTCTATTCTATGTGTATTCTATATGTGTAATCATTCCAGTGAAGAATGGTAACTTTCATATGACACTTCTGTTGTCAGTGCCTTTAAACAGAGAATATTCAGACTTGCCTATTCCTTTTTATGTTTGGTGCTGTTGTGAACCAGCAAAGTAACAAGTAGAAGTTTTTCTTTTGATGAAGAGGGAAGGTTATTTCATTTTATTCTGTTTTGGTTTTGTTTGAAAGACATGCTCTTAGGTGGTATACTTTAGTTCACCAGTTTCTTAAGCCTGTTTACTGAAGTGGCATGAACTGTGCAACCCTGGCATGACAGAGAGTTGTGGCTCATTAAATACCTTCATGCAATGGACAGCAGAAGCATCAGTGTGGCAAATGTTGGAGTTTTTATACCTGTACAGGGTTGTAAGCAGTGTGAGAAATCCCTTTCAGTAGCCTGTATTTCGTCATTTAGAAAATTAACCAGTAACAATGATGGCACAAGAGAAACCATACAGCATATCTCAAATGGTTTTGGTTAGTGAGTATTTAAGATTGTGCATGAGGTTTGGGTAAGGTCATGATAAATATTTCAATATGAAATCCATTAACTTGAATAATCACAATAGCTCAGTAAGTGTTGAATGTACAAATCCCCTTCTCAGAGGAACAAATGCAAAAGGCATAAAATACTCATAAGCTAAATGGAGATATAAATGGTGCTTTACACCTTTGATGGTGGGTTATTCAGCTTCTTTCAACAATTACATTTTAAATCATTGCACACCCTAATTGAGCTCAGTAGGAGACAAACCATTCACTTATGTCCTGAGGAATAGGAACAGAGGAAAAAAGTGCTTTGCTATTCACTTAGGAGTATTGTTTTGGCTTTTAAATGTGGGTGTTGTGTTTTTTTTTTAATTAAATATGGAATGGTTCCTTTGCAATGCAGCTAAAGCGAACTTGCAGTATGCTTAGTGCACCCTCTCAGTCCCTTGAGAGGGTGCTGCCTTATCCTCAAACACAGACTTTCTGCAACTGAGACAATGTTTGCCCAGTTTACCTGGAATTGTCAATGTTATAACTTTCCATAAAAGAGAAAAGCTGATTGGCCTCTTGATTTGCTTTCAGAGAGGTCTTGAAAGTCTAACCAAAGAGTGTAGAGTTTTAAATAGGAACAAAATACTGGATTAACCAGTTTGACCACAAATTAATTAAATGCTAAATCCTAAATATTGACAGGGACTCACCATTCTATAACACCCTTATGAGTAGATTTAAAACCAGCCTCAAAATGACTGTGTTGAGAAAAGTTAGAAATCCTTGCTCTTGTGAATTATCTTTAAGGTAAATTTCAGTTTTAATCTGCATGGATTAAATATGCAAATATGCATTAACATAGAAAATTGCCTGCCAATATTCATAATATCATAGAATGGCTTGAGTTGGAAAGGTCCTTAAAGATCATCTAGTTCCAACTGGGCAGAGACATGTATTAGACCAGATTGCTCAAGGTCCTATTCAGCCTGGTTTTGAACATTTTCAGGGTTAGAGCCTCCACAGCTTCTCTGGGCAACCCGAGCCAGTGCCATTCATGAATGTAACCAATCTAAAACCTGTGTAGCTTGAGGTTTGACAAGAACAATAGCTATTGCTTTTAAAATTTTACTTGGTAACCCAATCATATGAAAAACTGCAGAACTGAAGGTGTGGAAAGAAAAAAAAATATCCTCCAAAGGAATGTTGTAAGTTTAAGATGCAATTTTTTTTCTAAATAGTTATATATTTCCATTTGAAAAAGGAATGAACCACAAATTGTGCCCTCCACCATGGAGGAGACATCTTCAGAAGTGTTTGCTGATATTTACTGCATTAAAAAATGGGGAGTTTGGCAAGGTTAGATGTTTGGTTTAAATTTATTCAGGGTTGACAGAGTTGGGGGTTGAGTATGAAAAAGCCAACTGATTATTGATAGGGTTGTTTGTAACTAGAAGGTTGAATCTTTCAATTGTGTTTCATATTAGTAACCTACTTGGCATCATTTAAATAAAACAAAAACAAATAAACCCAACTGAATCTAGAGAAAAAAAAATCACATTTCTTTTCTGTTTCTGCCTTTTGCATTTGGTTAGGTGCCAGATGATAAAACATTTAAACTGGAAAGAAAATGCTGTCTAGAACTTGATAGGCAAGAGGGAAAACTGAAAACTTCACCACAGTACTGTTCCAGCAGGAGGCAAAGGAAGCCAACAGTGCTGCAGGCTCTGCCTCCAGCTGAACACTTCCTTAGGACAGAATTAAAACAGGCTCTTCCTGCTTGTTAAGCTGCTTAATTTACTCACCCTAAAAGTTAGATGAATAGGTCTGGCTGACATACAAGAGCCTTACTGAAAGTGCCATTAGCTGGATAATGGTATCATGAAAAGGAGCTTGCACTGGGCATCATGTGGTGGTGCTTGGCTAGCAGAATATTCGTTCTGTGCCAGCCTTTCTTCTCCTAGGAGATTCTGGGCACTCATTAATAGAGCAGATACTTGTTTGGCTCTGAAGACAGCAGGAAGCATCTATATAAAAGGCATTTTGCTGGAGTTAATAAACCAGGTTGTATTTTGGTTTTATCTTTTTAAATGTTAAGTGGCAGCATCTCTTAAGTGAATTAAATTCCACTTTCCCACGTCCATCGACAGAAAATACCTTGTAAATTGCAGTATGGGCAAGGTGTCATTACAGTTGGGAGTATAATAGTGACATAAGCAGCTGCTTGGGTTTTTTGGTGCGTGGTAAATAGCATGTGTCCTGTTTTTTGTCACTTTCAAAGTCTGAGATACAGAAAGTACAAAGGCAGATCGTAGTTATGCACCTGTGGGAAGGGGGAGTTTCATTATTATTTCTTCATCTCCCCTCCTCCAATCAGTTCTGAAGTGATAAGACATTACCTGTTTCCATGTCTAACTTTCTTTGCATGTATAACCACAGTGTAGACTGAAATTAGAAACTAGAAATACTTTACCTGATATTAAATCATCCTCTAGCAACTCAGTTTTGACAGTGACACGCTTCTACTTGTGTGGCTGTTTAATATATGTGTGTTTCCTCAGTGGTTTAATATGTGTAGTTTGTTGTCAGATAAATGCTGTAACAAAATGAACAGTACAGGACATTTTAATCTGTCTAATAATTAGCAGTTTACTTATTTCTTGCCTTGCAAAAAGACAGATAAGCTGTAAGTCCAAGCTTAGAAGATGTCTGTCTCTTGTAACTTCTGATTGTTACATTGGTAATTTTTTTTAACTAGGTAAGTTATACTACTATAAATACATTGTCTAGACAACTTCCACAAGTTGTTGAGGCAAAGTAGTAATTTTTGCTGCATCACAATACCTTATAGAAGAAGTATATGAATTACCTCAAAGACAAGCAGTCCTTGTTTTCCATGAGATCTTTCTGACCCTTTTCAAGGCAAGAGGGTCAAGTTCAAAATTTTTTGGCATAACCTATGCCTAGCCTGAAAGTAAGATTTTTCTCTCAGTGCCTTGTCAAGATGCACTGCATATATGAAGGCTGACACAAAAGTGTCCAGTTATCACTGACTTTGTGTAATTTCGTTGTTATCTTCCTCAAGTCTGTTAAAAAGGCCTTGCCAGAGAAGCGAGTCCCCACATGCTGAAGCTGGTTTCTTGGTATAAATCTGTCTTAAAATCACAAATGGATACCCAAGAAACTTCATAGGGGGATCTGAAGATTAGGTGTAGCATAGAACAGTAAAGGGTGGATACATTTATGCTTCTAAAGAGAAGTTGTTTTTAGAAGGACTTACTGAAATGTCCACAAAGAAAGTAAGTAGAAATTGGGCAATAAACTTCATGAGATGTTTCCACCATTCATCTTTTAGATTCTATATTTCCTCTTAAATATTCTTCGCAGCAGATTGTTTGAACATGTGGAATGAAAACTGAAGTTATTTCCTCTTTGCAGTAATGGAGAGGTTCCTAATGAGTCCCAAAATGGCTTTTTCCATGTTTGTTGTGTTAAGGCATCACCTTCAGAGTCTACTGGAATCATCATTTGCCTCTTTGTTGCCTTTAAAGAGGAAGAGATTAAGCTTGTCTTTTAAAAAGATTGAAAGGCTTAGTTAATCAGGAGCAATCCTACTAGTTCTATCTCTACCCAAGACTTGGTAAAATCTTCACTATTTTGTTCTGCAAAGCCTGTATTATTTTACTTAGTACTTTTTATTATTGTACCATATGTTCTTGTTTGCCTTCATTGACTAGCTATTGCAGGTACATTACTCTTCACATGGTCCAAGAAACACTCAGGTGTCAGCAAGGAGTTGTGTTACACTGTTGTAATTCTGCCCCTGCCAGTGGATTTGCCTTGGGTACAGCAGAGGTTCCCTTTTTCATCTACATATGAAAGAAGAAAAGGGAAAATGAAAGATGTATGCTCAGGAGTAAAATTTTAGTGTTCCTCTTTCTCTTAAAAAGTAAGTGCCAAGGAGAGATTATTTGTAAAACTCCAGGTAGGTTCTGTTCTTTAATTTTTATTGAGACAAGCAGTTACAGTAATGGGACATTTTAGTTGGTTGGTCGATGTAGACATTGTCCAATTTGTGTGCCTTAGTACACAGAGGTTTGAATCTTTCTGAAATGAGGGATTGTGTGGTTATCAGCTTTACCTGTCAAAAATATGTCTGATTTCTGAAAAGTGCTGGCAAGCTGTATCCAAACTCTTCTCAGCCATCTGGGACGTCTGTTGGAAGAAGGAAGATGGGACATGGTGGATATGCATGCTGGTGTAGTGCTCTTTGGTGCCACAGTTTCCTTCAGGCATGTCAGTCTTGGCTGTGATTATACTCTTTGGCTGCACCTCTGAAAGGGCATTCTTGTCCTTTCAGTGAGCTTGCATGGATTAGGCTGTATCCATGTCACTGAAGACATGGATACAGGCATTATAGCACACAGTTATCATTTTCTGGGGCAGTGTTTTATGTTTCCTGCTATTCCAGTTCAGAGAATCTGAAATGATAAGTGAAATAGAGATGGTAATGTGTTAACTGCGTGGTTTAGGTCCATCCAAGAGGCTTGCGTAATGATATTGCCAGCCAAAAACACTGTGTCTGAATCAGCTTTTGAGGAGGGCTGACTGACAGACTGCTACAGGAGGGAATGTCTGTTATGTGGGAGATCCAAGGACTTATTTCCTGGAGTTTGAGAAGAAACAGGGCAAAATGGGCAGCGTAGGCATGCCCTCAGTACTGTTCAAGAGCTGGTAGTTTCTGGATGGATCTGCCAGAGGCTTTCTCACCAGCTGTCTCTCTGGATAAAAACTAAAAATGTTTTTAAAAAGCTGCTGTTTGGGCAGCATTAGTAAAAAGTACTGCAAATCACAGAGAGGTTTTTTCACTACCAAGTATTTCTTAGAGCATTATTCCATCATCTAGGAGAATCTTTAGACTTGGAGAGGGGTTGAGTCTTTCAGAAGGACATGTGATTTCTTTTTCATATTCGAGCCGAATGTTGCACATTTTGGTCAGTATAAATGAGCTGTGTTACAACAGCTTAATCTCTGCAACTGATTTTTCATTTTCAAGTGTGCCCTCTCAGCTGGGTGTTTTGTAATTGGAAAATTAAAATTGCAGGTACTGTTACTTGGAGAAATTGGAGAGTTTACTCTTACCTTCATTCTCAGTAAGATTTATTCTGAGACCAGCTAATAAATACCCATTTGTGTAGGATTGCCTTCAAATCTTTTCATGTAAGTCCTTGAAGGCACTGCTGTCTTTTGCACTGATGAAAGGGAAATGCTCCATTTTGGCCAGGTCGGTGAAGAATTTCTCCTTGATCTTTTTGTCTTTTTCTCTCTTCCTTCTCTTTCTTTCTCTCTCTCTCTTTTTTTTTTTTTTAACATACTATCTCTTTGCTCAAAGTTTTGGTCTGTTTTGTACTTCCATTTAGTGTATACTAATACCGTAACCATTAACTAGGGTGAGTTTTGTTCAAAATAGAAAGCTTTAGGTGCCTATAATTCCCTTAGTATGTGCCATTTCTTTTATCTAGGAACACTTTAATGTAAAAAGTAGCTCACTAATAATCATCTTGTGTACTGAGTCTGCTCTATGCTGTATGGAAAGTGGTGTTTAAGAAACTCTGCACTGCTCACCTTGACTGTGGTATGCTTTCAAGGTGCTGAAGTCTTGACTGAAATCATGCATCTAAACAGACTGCTGTCCCTGAGAGTTCTGTGTAGCATGTGTTTGCACATGAAGAACTGATAATAATCTTGTGGCAATGGATGAGTATTGAAAAATTTGGTTAGTATTTCTACTCCAGCTTCTAAAGTATTTCTTGTTCTTCTGCCTCTTTCAGTGTATGATACTAAAATTTATACCCTGGTAGCATTTGTCACAGCAGTCTTTTTTGGTATTCTGTTAATGTATGTTACTCCTCCTTTCCTCCCAGCCTGCCCTTTAATTACAACCTGTCACAAGAATGTCTGTGAAAGTGAATAATGTGTACATAGCTGCCCTGATGGCTAGCCCCAAGGGTGCTGGGAACCATGCCACTCAAGCTGTGTTGTGTTATGAGACTCTTTGCTGTAGACAGCCTGAAAATGTGATGGGCCTGGTGTAATACATTCAGCATACTTGAAAGCTGTGATTTTACTGCTTGGAACAGGGTAGTAGAAACATTTGGATTAAATGGTTCAGCCTGCACATTGTTAAGGTTCTTTATGGTACTTAAAGGCACAGTCCCCTTGTGCTGTTTGTATTGAGAGCAACTCCAGTGTAGGCTAACATGTTTAATATTTGCCCAAATTTTTATATCAATTGCTGTGATCTTGCCTATCTTTGAAAGCCTGATTTGTATCTGCATGAGAGAGGTGTAACTGACTGCTTTCAAATGCAAATTACAGTTTTCTGTCTCAGTTACACTCACCAAGAAGGTTGTTTATTTACATAGAGTTGATTGATGCAGTATTTAATAGAGCTAGCGTTTCCAAAGTCTTCACCAAAGCCATCACAGAGTAGTCATTAATGAAGTTGCTCACACATTCATCCTTTCATATTTAATATTTGCTGTGACAATAGCAAGGAGAAGTTCAACCAGTAAAAACACACACAACTGAACTTTCTTGGGAAGTATATTTTGAGGAAAGGCCACCTGAGACAGAAAGGAAAAAGCTCAAAGCCTTGTAGCATTCCTTTAATCCTCTGCTTCAGATAAGTGTAACTCCATTTCCCCCCAGATAGTGTTGATGTCTAAACAAAAGCAAGGATTACAGAGGATTGTGATCCATTAGTGGTGTGGGGAAACAGGTGTATCTCAGAGGTTATTTCTACAGAAGCAATTGGCTTGGACAGGAGCACACTGCGTTGGGTTAGGACCTGGCTGGAGGGCCGAGCCCAAAGAGTGATGGTGAATGGTGCCACATCCAGCTGGCGGCCAGTCACCAGCGGTGTGCCCCAAGGATCAGTGCTGGGCCCTGTGCTCTTTAACATCTTCATTGGTGATCTGGATGAGGGCATTGAGTCCATCATCAGTAAATTCGCTGACGACACCAAGCTGGGGCAGGAGTTGATCTGCTGGAGGGTAGAGAGGCTCTGCAGAGGGACCTCGACAGGCTGGACAGATGGGCAGAATCCAACGGCATGAGATTTAACACATCCAAGTGTCGGGTTCTGCACATCGGCCACAACAACCCCATGCAGTGCTACAGGCTGGGGTCAGAGTGGCTGGAGAGCAGCCAGGCAGAGAGGGACCTGGGGGTACTGGTTGACGGTAGGCTGAACATGAGCCTGCAGTGTGCCCAGGCAGCCAGGAGGGCCAATGGCATCCTGGCCTGCATCAGGAACAGTGTGGGCAGCAGGAGCAGAGAGGTCATTCTGCCCCTGTACACTGCACTGGTTAGGCCACACCTCGAGTACTGTGTCCAGTTCTGGGCCCCTCAGTTTAGGAAGGATGTTGACTTGCTGGAATGTGTCCAGAGAAGGGCAACAAAGATGGTGAGGGGTTTGGAACACAAACCCTATGAGGAGAGTCTGAGGGAGCTGGGGTTGCTTAGCCCAGAGAAGGGAAGGCTCAGGGGAGACCTTATTGCTCTTTACAACTACCTTAAGAGAGGTTGTAGACAGTCAGAGGTTGGTCTCTTCTCCCAGGCAGCCAGCACCAGAACAAGAGGACACAGTCTCAGGCTGCACCAGGGGAGGTTTAGGCTGGAGGTTAGGAGGAATTTCTACACATAGAGAGTGATTGCCCATTGGAATGTGCTTCCCGAGAATGTGGTGGAGTCACCATCATTGGAGGTGTTCAGGAGGAGACTTGATGGGGTGCTTGGTGCCATGGTTTAGTTGGTTAGGTGGTGTTGGATAATAGGTTGGACACAATGATCTTGAAGTTCTCTTCCAACGGGGTTTATTCTATTCTATTCTAATTGATAAATTTGAGGAGGTATCATCAACTTGCAAATGATAGAGGTTTGTTTCTATTTCAAATCAACCTGTATAACAGAAATTTAATTGTGTATGACCTTTAGCTGTTTCAGTAAATCTCTTTTAAAAATGTAGGTGCTTTACAGCTTGCCAAGAATGTTGTACCCCATTTGCTTATCTCCTCACCTTGTTATCTTCTGTATTAAGAGCATTTCTGTCAATTGGGATATTTAGTGGAGCACAAATTACATATTTAGGTACCTGATACAAACTACTGGTTGACACTTTACAATAGCATACATAAAGGAAATAGAGCCCATTTGTGATGTCCAAGGTGGCAGCTTTCTGCTCTAGAAAGTCTGTGGCAGTAATGCAGAAGAATGCCTCTGGCTCTTTTTGACACATTAATTTATTATTTTATTTCTTTATTTCTGGATCACTGGTGGTTGTTTTTTGGTTTTTTCCAACTCTTTTGGAATTTTATTTTTTTTAATATTTGTTAATTTCTTGGATTTAAGTTACTGATTTTTGAACCTAAATGAAGGTCACATTGGGGAGGAAGTCTGTGTAGCTATTTCAAATAGTCCTTCTTTTCATGCTCCTCCATCAGCATACATGCCAGAAATAACACTTTCATGTGTTTTGAAAATACCTGCTTCACACAGTGTATTTTGGCAGGGAGAGATGCCAGCTGGTGTTGGAACATTTCAGAAACATGGTTACCAAGTTCTGGTCCTGTCTGTGACAGACTCCTCTGTCTGGGAGGTGAAAGCACAAGCATGTACTGAGGAACAGAACTGTAAAAAGTCAGAGCTTTAATTAGGAAGACTGCAATGCTAGTAAGATGACTGCTTCTGAATTTACTGTAGATGTACTGTTTCTACTTTCAGTGACACAGGGTGGGAAGGCAGAAGGTAAAACTAGAAGTGTCTTTAATTGGATCAGATCCTATTACCCTGGGAGTTAGAACTTGACTCTGCAGTGTGGAGACAGGTGTATGTGCAAAGCTCTTGGAGGCTGATATTTGCAGTTTGATGGCAGCTCTTGGCTTATGGCAGTGCATATGCTTCTGGACCACTGACTTTCAACTAATTGCCACAGTAGTGAGGCACCATTAGTACATTCCCTACTCACTGGGTTGTTCCTGGTAAGATGTTTAGATGCAATATTTTGAACTGTTTGCAGCCTTTCTCACTGAAGCTCCTGTAGATAACTGCAGACATTTCTGTGAGAACTTTCTGCCTGTCATTTGCTAACAGTGACACATTCTGCACTGCTTACTTTGCAGAGGGTCTGCAAGAAGTGAGAGATTCCTCACCATAAGGTTATTAAGGAACCTATGCTTATATGCAGCGAAGGAATTTTATTTCCAGCCATAGCTTGGTTACTAAAGCACTTCTTCAAAAGAAAAGCAGTGGGATACAGGCCTCAATGCTAAAACCCCTGTTTGCATATTTTATTTTCAGATGCCATGGAATAGGAGTTATATTATGGCTAGGGCATCTGAAAACGTGGAGCTGGGTTTACAGTTTGACATCAGAAGTGCAAAATTATCAGTAGGCAGAGTGGAACTTCTCTGTTGGCACATGGGGCATTACACTCAACAAATAACAGACTGCTTCCTGTCAGCCAGAGCACTTGTTGCCATGCCTGATTTCTGCCAGCTATGAGCAGCATCAGTGTCCAAGACAGAGCACTATCCATTAGTCAGAGATGGAGAGCACTGTGAGGTGACAGTTATGTACATTTGAAGTAGAGATGCCTGGTAGGAGTATTTCATGAGGCATAGATACTATTTTTGTACCCATGGTATGCACAGCTGAATGCTATTTTTGACAATGAGAAGTATCTGTCTCTGTTTTACTACACACCACATCTTTCTGGACTGTGATTGTAATGAGAGGTAGTTAAAGTCTCCTAGTCTCTGAGCATATTACATGACCTCAGCAACAGTAAAGCATGGCATGGCCTAACTTTAGGTGTTTTGATTGGTTGATTGCTTGGACTGTTTCATCTGACCCTTTGGAATCCTGCACTGACTGGCTGTGGTGGTTTTAGGTCAAAACAGAACACTGACCCAAACTAATTGGGGAAGAGATGATTGAACTTATTCTGGTCTTCCTCAGGCAAGAGTATGACTCAGAAGTATGACTCGGAAGTATGTCCTGTGACCTCCTATTCTGCCTCAACAAGTTCTCAGTGGTCACAGATCATCAACTAGCTGCTCACTCTATGTTTAAATCCAGCCTGAAACACAGAGAAAGGAATGTGGGAGCTATGTTCAACACATAAGTGGACAGAAACTAATTCCTTGCATATATAAAACATCTTCAGCTTGAAACAAAGGTCTGGCTATGGAAGGAGTTTATATCTTTGCTACTGTGAACTCTTACTCATTAAAGAAATTATTCCAAGACTTCTATTTGATCAAGTCATTACGTAGTGCATCTTGTTCTGCCTTACTATCTGTTATACTATCAAAGGTAATTAGGAGGAATGTAAATACAGAAAGAAATCCCATGTCCTAAATTTAGATAGGGTGGGTGCCTGCTGATGTTCTTGATTTAGTTGTTTGTGCAGAGCTAGTTATTTGGGCATTATGCTTTCACTGAGTTCTGGAACAGTACCACAAATAATTGTAAAGGGTGAAAAGGTAATTACAAATGTTTTACACAGTCCATTTGGGAGCAGTTAGTGATTTTACAAATGGTACTGATTTTTTGGTCAGGTATAAAACAAGAGTCTGAAAGAGTGGGATGGCAGGGCAGGCTTTTCCACAGCTATCAGACATAAGGTGAAACTTGTTGTTTCTTTTGGATTAATCCATTTTGGTAGCTTGCTTTTTAATGTATTGCAATCAGTATGTAAGAGTTTGACACATGATACACAAAACAGAGTTCCTTTGTGGCTTTATTCTATGTTTTGATACATGCTGTTTGGTATTTTTTCAATCATTATATTTGGATGTACAAAACATTGTTTCTTCATTAAGCAGAGCAACTTTGTCATGAAGTCACTGCATGGAAACCAACAACTCCTGTGTTTGGTTTATGGAATGAATGAACTGAGGAGGCTTTCAAGGACTTGGGTTATGTGTGTGTATGCTTGTGCTATGTAACCTGTATGTGGGTGTATTGGGAGTGCAGGTCAGAGTACAGCTGCTAGACACTGAATTCATATCAGACATTTGTGAAATGATGTCATGTTGTCCAAGTTTCACAGGTAAGCAGTGACTCCACCATCAAATTTGGGAACCTATAGAAAACTACTGGGGGTTAGATTAATGCAAAGAAAAGCATCTCTTGTTTTGTTCTTTTTGAGAGGTTCCAGTGAGTACTTTGAGATTAAATTATCATGTTAGAACGAGGTGAAATCCTGCCTAAGCAGAGACAAAAGAAGTTCTTTATCAGTGTGACACTTCGATGACTGACCACTGAATTCATCCCATCTGTTTCAACAGACAGACCTGGGTTCCTGAGTTGGACTAAGTGATGCAAAGAAATCTAGAGTCAGATATTTATTTTTCTTTGTGATAAGTAAGGACAATTAAGCAAAAGTTAATTCAATTTAAGGATTATAATGTGTGCTAATGATGTATTTGTTTCAGTTTGCAGCTCATCTGGTGAAAAACAAGTATCCAAGGGTCTGCATCCTAGATGGAGGGATCAACAAGATCAAGCCAACTGGTCTCCTCACTGTTCCTTCACCACAGATTTAAGTGGCTGTAAACACTCAGGACAATCTAAGTGGGGAAGTCTTTTCATTACAATATTGATATCCCAAACCCAAAGGGCATTATGAAATTTTCACTCTAGAAGATGTCCAGATGATCAGTGTCTTATCCTGAAGATTTAGAGCACAGGAGCTTTGTGTTTATTCTTTTATATGGAGCTGCATTTGGAAAAGGTAGAAACTGTGAAGCTTGAAGCTAAGAAACCTCCTTTAGCATTGATGTAGTGCACAACTGGTTGAACAAGTCTGAACATAAGAAGAGTAACTCAGATGGTGTTGGGTATCTTATAAATATTTCTGCAGAACTAAATAAACTGCCACTTGATATCTCTAAGCTGCACTTAAACAGATTTTTCTTCAAAAGTATTTTACTGTGAATACAGAAAGTAATGTGCTGGAAGTGTACCCTGTTTGTATTATGTGGGGGGGAAGTGTGTTCTCTAATATTTTAAAGAATAATTGCTGTATCATGGGAGTTTTTTGTGGGTTTGTTTCATTTTGGTTTTTTGAGAAAGCAATTTTTCATCTGGACTGGAAATAAAGATGTGTCCCAGACTGGAGGTCACTGTAAGAGCTGCTGCTGAGCCAATCCAAGTTGTATCATATCCTGTGGAAGTGGAGAAGGCCACCACCTCTGTGGAGGGTTTGACATTCCATTTCAGTAAACACAGCAACCACAACAATTTCTGGAACAATTCTGTTTACCAGAAAGACAGGCTTTTGGCAATACTGTGTCTTACAGCTATGGTTCAGTTACTACAGAAACAGTAGTGGGTTTCCATTTTAGAAGCTCATGCCTTAAAAAGGAACAATGCCATTTTAATTTTCATGTGAAAGTGCTGTAGAGTAATAGTCTTGTATGAATTGGAGGTGCACAGCTCTCTTTGGTTCTTTACTCTAGCTGGTGACATCAGTTACTGGTTTAAGTCCTGTTTGTTAAACATGAACTTTAAAACTGACAGATTGAGACAGCAAATCTGTTTCTAAACCAAACGGGATGCAAGTACTGTAGATGAGTGAAAGCAGGCTTCCACAAAGGGCACGAGGTGACTGTGCACTAGAGATGCGGAAATTACTTTTGCAATAGGAAACCAGAAGTATTGAAAGCACCAAAATAAACAGGATTGCCGTCTCTTTGTTGCCAAGAAACTAAAAATAAATTTGATCCGGACAAGTATCACCTTTCAGATGTGAGAAGGTCCCCATCCTAACTTCCACACCTCACAATCCCAGGTTAGCATTGCTAGCATGTCAGGTCCGTTATTCTGAAAACAATGTGTGGGAGGAAAAACCTAGAGGGGGGAAAAAATAAGATTCTGTCTTCAAGAATGCTACTTGAAAATCTACTGTTAATCCAGGAAAGCCAGTTGTGGTAATGTGAGACTGACACTATAGCTCTGAAATTAATGGGGACTTCAGAAGGATTGTTTCAGGCAAGAAGTAAACTCAGAGGAGCAGTGAGGTTCATTAGCTTCCTGGTACTACACTGTGATCCACCATGATCAATGTTTTGCTTGGCTGCACGAAGAATGAGAAAGACTCTGATACTTGATGTCAGAGGGATTCACTATGAAAGGGCACACACAGGGCTCTGGAGAACAACCTTTTAACCATATTCAACAGTGAGTTTGTTCACAAGTAAGACATCACTGCAAATGCCAAATAGCTGCCAGAAAGCCACTGAGTATATCAGTGACTTTAGCAAAGGAAATGAACAAAACCAGTTCTAACATCAGAGAATTAACCCATATGTTACACTTTGAACACAGCAGAGATGCTTTGTAATAAATAAGATACACAGGATTACAATGGACACAAAACAGAATCAGAGTAAGATGATATGTTGACTGAAAAGTCTTTGGAAAAAGAGGCAACTGGAATAGAACATCCTAACCTTTTACCAAACTACATCCTTAAAATATGGAATTTGTCACCAGAAGTGGCCAAGAGTTTATAAAAGTGCTCATAAAGAAGGATTAGATGGCTTTGTGGAGGAGCTCTATCTCTGACTGTCAACTATGACTGTTGAGAAACAGTACACAACTGTGGAATTTCCTGATCTGTTGTTAAGAGAGCCTGGGAGAATACACCAGAGGAAGGTTTTACCCAGTTTCTTGCACTCCCTTCTCAAGCGTTTTGTCTCTGTAAGTATTGGTTTGGCTTTACCTGAAGGAGCAGTTCAGGTGATGTATTTAAATCTAGCTGGATATGTTCTTCTCCTTTATACAGGTCCTCAGAAAAGGGCTGTATGCACAAAGAACAGAAAGCCTCTGAGAAAAAAGGGTTGCATGTTTCCCCAGCTACTTATCCTGGTCCTAGGAAAGGAAGGAAGTATTCTGTATCTCCTACAGGTATTTTTATTCTTAGAGAAGCCAAGTTATTTTTTGAGTGAAAAACATCTAACAGCTTCAGCAATTTTACTCATTTTTTTGCAAATACAGCTGGGTTTAGGATTTAAGTTTTGAATATCTATTGATTTCAGCTATACTGTAGTTCAGTCTTACATGTTGTATTTGTGTATGAATACGTTTTAGACCGAAGACTTAAAAGCTGCTATTAAGTAAAAGTTTACATTTTAAAGTAACATTTACATGTGTTTTCCAGGAAAAGTTGTGAGAGAGGGTATGTCTAAAAGCAGGAAATGTCAAGAACTGCTAAACAGTATTGATTTTTGTCCCCATGTAAGCAGAAGTACCTAGAAAGCTCTGCAGCTAACATCTGGTAGTGATTGGCAGTTGCTGTCATAATTGCGCATACTATTTTAATCACAGTATCACAGTATCACTTAGGTTGGAAAGGACCTCGAGGATCATCGAGTCCAACCTATCAACACAGACCCCATGACTAGACCATGGCACCAAGTGCCACGTCCAATCTCCCCTTGAACACCTCCAGGGTCAATGACTCAACCACCTCCCTGGGCAACCCGTTCCAATGACGAATGACTCGCTCGGTGAAGAACTTCCTCCTCACCTCGAGTCTAAACCTCCCCTGGCGCAGCTTGAGACTGTGTCTCCTTGTTCTGGTGCTGGTTGCCTGGGAGAAGAGGCCAACCCCTTCCTGGCTACAACCACCCTTCAGGTAGTTGTAGAGGGCAATGAGGTCACCCCTGAGCCTCCTCTTCTCCAGGCTAAACAATCCCAGCTCCCTCAGCCTCTCCTCATAGGGCTTGTGCTCAAGGCCTCTCACCAGCCTTGTTGCCCTTCTCTGGACACGTTCAAGTGTTTCGATGTCCTTCTTAAACTGAGGGGCCCAGAACTGGACACAGTACTCAAGGTGCGGCCTAACCAAAGCAGAGTACAGGGGCACTATGACCTCCCTGCTCCTGCTGGCCACACTATTCCTAATGCAGGCCAGGATGCTATTGGCCCTCCTGGCCACCTGGGCACACTGCTGGCTCATATTCAGGCGGCTGTCGATCAGCACACCCAGGTCCCTCTCCGTTTGGGAGCTCTCCAGCCACTCCGACCCCAGCCTGTAGCTCTGCATGGGATTGCCATGAATCACTAATTTTGAAACAACTGTGCCTATAAAGAGGCAGGCATGCTGTGCCTGGTCATTTTAATTGTTATATAGGATAGGCACTTGGTCAAAAAATTAGCTTACTTTCTGATGGACAAGGAAAATTCTTGCATTTTCTGGTAACTTTCCATTAGGGAATTGTATCATAGAATGGTCTGGTCCCGAAGGAATCTCCAAAGGTCATTTAGTTTGACCTTCCCGCAGTCAGCAGGGACATCCCCAACTAGACCAGGCCACCCAGGGCCTCATCGAGCCTCACCTTGAATATATCCAGGGAAGGGGCCCCAACCACCTCCCTGGGCAGCCTGTTCCAGTGTTCCACCACCCTCATAGTAAAGAACTTGTTCCTAACATCCAATCTAAATCTGTTCTTCTCCAGCTTAAGGCCGTTGCCGCTCATCCTGTCACTGCAGGTCTTTGAAAACAGTCTGTCCCCATCCTTCTTGTAGGCCCCCTTCAGGTACTTGAAGGCTTCTGTCGGGTCTCCCCAGACACTCCTCTTTCCCAGGCTGAACAACCCCAGCTCCCTCAGCCCATCTTTGTGGCAGTTTTTGCAGTATAGGCCCAGTTGAAGCGTATGTATTTGCTTTGCTGCACCAGTTTTGGCCTAGAAATTCTGGAAGAGCAAGCAGTTGCTTGGTTTTGTACAGCTCTCGAAAGGTTTCTGGAGGCCAGGTTTTCTGAATATGTACATTTCTTGCACCATGTTTTGTACAGCTGTACCATTGTAATTCTGTGGTTTAGACTGCAACTGAGTGCCATAAAGATCTAGTAGGAGAGAGGAAAAAAAATACTCATCTGCCATCATGATGTCTTCTATTGCAGCCACAAAAATATCCTAACTAAATATTTCCCACTATCTGGCCTGGAAAATTCAGCCTCTCCTAATCTGTTTTTTTCCTGCCATTTTCAAAACATCCTAAATCTACCCCAGCCACCTGGGCCTACAGCTTCCTGCCAGCACAGCCAGGGTGCCCACATGGGCATCTCAGGAGAGCAGAGCAAAGGAATTAAAACTGTTTTGGCAGTTGCAGACCATATCGATGCCACAGGCAAACAACTGCTGTTAAACTAGCCTGTCTTTCTTCAGACAAGATACAGTCCTTTGAGATTTTTAGTTACTTTGCATCTCAATTTATTAGTTGTCTTTTTGGTTGGTTGTGTATAGAATAGAATATGTTGGAATAGACCTTCAAGTGTTGTTTGGGTTTGGGGTTTTTGTTTGTTTTGGTGTGTTTGTTTTGGGGGTTTTGTGTGTGTGTGTGTTTGTTACTAGTAAATATTTCTCCCATTTGGTCCATTTAATTGAGTAAAGACTGAGGCTGGTCATCCTTATCCTAGGAACTTTGCTTCCTGAAGCCATTGTGTTTCCCTTTTTCGACCTGATTTCTCTTAAGCCCAGAATCTATCTTTAGGCTAACTGACGAGACCTCTATACTTCAGTTTGTTGCCATCCTCCTATGCCTTTGTGTATAGACGATCTGCACAGGTATAATACAGTGGTGCAATGTTATTTTTTTTGTGAACTGGATGTCAGTATCTAGATTTTTCCTTGGTATTCTAGCCAGAAAAGGAAAATGTTTATTGAAGCAGCTTTCACCTAGCCTTTGCAACTCAAAAAACAACTCAACAACTCAAAAAAACAAACCCCAAATTACAAACTCTTCAGCAGCTGCATCACTCATGGTATTATTCAGAGAGGTACCATGAGAGCCTGTTAGTTTTGTGGCTGAAGACATACTCATAATTCCTATTTGCAGGATATGAATGTTGTCCAGAATTACCATTTCAATTTGCATTTTCACTTTGGGTAGCTTACTAAGCGTTTTCAGCTAAGATGAAAACTAGCTGTATGTTTTATTTAGCTTTCATGATGTACAGACTGAGTTACTAGAAGGTCTGGGAATTGTGTAGGAATGAGTGTGGCCTTTTAATCTGCCATTTCCAGTTATCTTTGCTGATGAGTCAGACTGGCCTCTCCCACTGCTATGTTAGAAACTTTACTGTCATCAATCTTATCTTGCTGTTTTTAATTCCTTCTCTTGGGCTCAACTCCCAAACACTTCTTGAAAGAATTATTATTCCTTCCAAAAGAGAGTTTCTTTCCAGGGCAAAGAAGGAAATGTGATCTGTGCTGACAGAGTTAACATCATATTTGTGTATTAGACTAGCAAAACTACTGTTTTGTTTTTTTTTTTTACCCACAAGCTGTAATGCCAGAACTCTCTTTTTTAAATTTCCAACCTCAGTAGAGGCTAGAAGGTGCTTTGTGCTTCTAAACTGGCATTTTGTTTGCCTTTCAAAGTAACCATGAGGCTTGAAGTTGGCTGCTGTTGGTCCTTTTAAATAGGAACACCAGAATACCTATTGGACTCTATGACAGCAGAGTCTGTATTCCATACTACCTCATACTACCATATGCACATTGGATTGGTTGGACATAGTTCAGTGTTGCATTGTTGTTGTTTATCATACCATTAATCAGTGTTATGCAGAGTTTAAGGAAAATGGTCCGAAAAAATAGGATCAGTAAAGTATTACTACCCCTGAAACAATCTGTAAGCATTTCCTGTAAAGTTTTTTCCCACAAAAAATGTAACCATAATGTAAATCCATGTTCAGATTAACCTCTAGTAGTAATCTTGCAGATGACAGAGTGGTGCCAGTGTGTGCACTGCTATAATTCACATAGATTTACTTCCCCAGTGTTAGGTCTCTGTGTGCTTTATAATGCATAGGCACCAAACGAGTTCCCAGGCACAGGACTGTGTGAAAGAACAGATACAGTAGAGTGGCTTAGTGATCATTATATTCCATAATCATTATTTTCAATGGGCACAATCCAGAGAAATGTTGTAGTTTATTGTTTAATTAATACTGCCTAACTGAAACACTATTACATTTGTCTGTCTGGGGCTATTTGGCATTACATCATTTTAGAGTCATACCATCTGATGGTATCAGCTCCTGTCAGCAGAGCTGGCCGGAGGAGCCAAAGTCCTGTGACTACAGAACAGGTCTTGTGGGTTTTTTAAGAGATCCAGTAATTATGGCAGTATCTTGAGTTATCAGGCTGTTTTTAACCTGCCTTGCTACAAACTTTTGATATGTCTTGTATAATCAGAGTGGCACAGTTCTCTTTGCTAAAATGAAGCTAATAACACTTCTTAATTTCACTCAGTGTTGACAGAAGAAATATAGTGAGTACTGTGACCACTTAAAAAGTGTGAGTGTGAGGACAATGCAGACACTAAAACCTAAACACTTTAGCTAGGAACAAGATATTTCCTTGGAAAGCCAAAGGTAGATGACAACATGAGTTCTCAGTCACCAATTTTGTAAACAATCCTTTCACTAGTAAATACTGTTCCTGAGTGCATTTGGGCGTTCCCACAAAAAATTAACAGAAAAAATACAGTGTTAGTGGTGAAAAGGGCCTTGTATTACAAAGCTTTTTATTAAAAAACTCAGTTTGGGTTAGCTACCTTCAGCAGTCATGTTCATAGTATTTAACAAACACTCTTGTGTAGTTAGGCCATAATGAAATATGATTTATTTTCATTGACTGCAGTAACTAGACTTTCCTTTAATGTTGATCAGGATTGATAGCTTCTGTAAGACTAACCAAACACCAACCTTTACAACCCTAGAATACCAGAAATAACATCACAGCCTTGCTCACAAAGCAGTGTTTGGGCATAGTAAGGAAGTATTTTTATTTTTGATTTTCAGGGGTGTTTTTTTTCTCTTTTTGCAATTCACGTGAGTTTGTTGTGTGCACAGAAGCTAGGTGTAGAAGAGATCAGTTTGCATGGTACTCTCTTGTCCTGCTATGGCTTGATAAGGCATTAAACAAGCAGCAGTAAGACACCAATTTCTTTTTTCTAGCAGTTTTCTCACAGCTTCTCAGTAGGGGAATATAGACACTGAGGCCTGCATGGAGGGATAGCAGGGGGATATAATCTCATTTATATGATCTACTAAAATACCTAGGAACTGTCAAGCTTTTTGGATGGATCTCTCTATTCCTATCCCATGCACCCTTTCCCCACTTCAGATCAGTATTAAAAGAGCTCTGTAACAACCAAGTCATTTTTGTTAACAGAGATAAATCTAGATGAGAATCTTGGAAATGTGATATTTAGCCTTTGCTAATAGTCATTGTTTGGGGTAAATTAGCATGTGATACCCTGCTGTTACTCAGTTTCCCATAGTTTCAGACTGTCAGAGTTCTTACACAAATTGAATACACTCATCTTCTGAGTATTCCTGACATGTTCTAACAGCTGTTGAAAGACAGGTTTTTAGCCTTAAATCTTTTCACTTGGCACTCTCACAGGAGGATGACTCAAAACAAGTCAGAGCTGTACTACGTTTTTTTTGCCTGGAGAGAACTTTATCTTGTTTGGGAGGTTAGTGTATAGATCTGGCACCAGTGAGCACAGGAGTAGCACAGTGCATCTTCTGCTCTACAATTCTAATTATTACTTTTAAAGTATTGTGCAGAGCTGGAGTTTCAGAAATTTAATTTTAGTGAGCACATAATGCTTAGGGTTGCCTTTTTTGCCATAATGTCAGCTGACTTCATTTGACCCAGTTCAGTAGCTACTGTAAGTACAAATTTTCTCAAACCCTTTGAAATTTGAATGAGCTGTTATCTATGATTTCAAATCTTTGCTTCAAGTAAAGATTCAAGCAATGTTGTTTCTCCAGCCTCCAAGTAAAAGGTGGCATCAGATGTAGGATGATGCCTTCAAGCAAAGGACTTAGTGTCTTGAGTATTATGTTCTCATTTCATGGCAACAGTGGTCATTTTTCATGGCAAGAGTGGTCAGGCACTGGAATATGCTGCCCAGGGAGGTGATTGAGTCACCAACCCTGGATGTGTTTAAAGGTGGTTTGTATGTGGTGCTTGGGGATATGGTTTAGGGGTGAACATTGTAGAGTAGGGTTATGGGTTGGACTTGGTGATCCTGAGGGTCTTTTCCAACCCAAATGATTCTGTGATTCAGTGTAGAAGCAGTTCAGAGCTCTCTAAGGGCAGCTTTTCAGCTACTGAGACACTCTTACCCCATGTCTAGAAATCTGCCCCATTTACAATATGTACCTGGAAGAATCAAATGGTTTATTTTAGCATATAACTATGTGCTATATATAATACATGCAGAACTATAACAATATAGTTACCAGACAGCTTTCTTTACTGACAGTGCTGTTTAAAACTTCCAGCTCATTTTGGAGGGTCCTCTGAACCTTAGTAGAATAGCTGAAAGGAACTGGAGTAAGGAACATTCCTTCTTTGCAGTATTTGTATAGACACGTAGTGCATAGACGTGAATCTGAGGGTTTTACTGGAACAGATAAATCCTTTTGCCATTTCATGCAGAGAGAAATTTTCCAGTCACTTTCGAAGGAAAGACCAGCAAAATGGGCAGGGTTAGGACCTAGTGCTATTGCAATATATCTGAGCTCAGTTGTTCCAAGTATTCTTAAGTCCTCTTGGTACTATATGTGCAAGTGTATATTTACCCTGTGTTTCTTCTTCGTGTCCTGCAGGTAAACCAGTATTTGCTCAGATTTCTTTGTTGCCTTTCATCCTGCCTGATAGTGCTTTTACAGTGTATTTTGCAGGCTCTCACTCCCTCCAGGATAGCATTCAGCTTTTCACAGGCCTTTACCTTTTGCTCACCTTTCCTGTCAGAAACGTGATGGGTTTTCCTTCTTGGAAGAGTTTTTTAGTGCAGTCGTCGTGTCTTCTGGTAGTGAAAACTGCTTCTTCCTTATCAGCAGATGCTTGAAGCCACTGATGTTAGGATCTTGGGCTTGTAATGAAATGGGGTTGCTGCTGTGCAGAGGGGGAGGAAGGGAGAAGTGGAAAATTCTTCCCAGTGTCTCCCTTGGAAAGACAGCCCTCTTATAAAGAGAAGTCTTCGTGATGATGGATGGGGACCAGTAGGGGTGGCAGGAGGGAGTTGAAGGCAGCAGGAGTTATTCTCTAATTACTCTTTCCTGACAAGGTAGGGTGACTGACACCTAGGGCTGTGCTTCAGACTACTGCTGCTTGGTCACTGCTCATTATGGGAGCAGCAGCATCCCTCTTGGACATGGGCTGCTCTAGGATTATCATTTCCTGAGACAGTGGCATGAAGTGTCACCTCCCATTGTGGCAAAGACAAGGTGGCTGCTTTTATTTTATGTGGGGTTATTTTTTCCTTGCCTTTTTTATTGTTTGGTTTGCCTTTTTTTAAGTAGTGAGAAAGAAAACAGTCACTGTAAAAAGGCAAGCAGCCCAACTACATGTGCTGCACATTAGAATTGTGCAGTAAACCATCAGAGTAGCAAGTAAGCTAAACATATGGGTACTAGAAATTTATTATATCCAACCTAAAGGCATCCTGTGTTTCTGGTGGTCATCTGGTGAATGCCAAAAGAAAACAAGAACCTCAGCCTTCCTTCACTTTCCATTTTATTCAAGCTTCTTCTCACTTTGTCTCATCTCCTTGATGCCTCTCCATGAGAATCCAGATCTGGATGAATACTCTCAAGCTTGCTGTAGGACAGACCTCAGATGCTCAGCAAACTTGCTAACAATTTGAAGTTCTTAAGGTTGAATAAATACTGCTGTGGCAGACTGCTCACCGAGATGCCATGTTACAAAATAGGATTTTACTGTTTTGGCAGATGGAAATTTTGCTGATTAAAGAGCTCTAAAAGATTTTTACCTTTAGGTCTCTTGCAAATACAAATAGGTGTGCAGCCTGAATAGTCCTAATTTTTAAGCCTTACCTGCACAGATGTGTGTATGTCCAAGTGCAGAAGGAAGTCCTTAAAAATGAGGTGAAGTTAGTCTGAGAAAGTGGGAAGAGGTATTAGTCCTTTAGATTGCAGCCCTTTAACAAATTTGTTTTAAGAGTTTATAAGGAGCTGAGGGGCCTGAACCCAGAATAAATGCAGGAACTGCAGCTTAAGTCCCTTGTTAAACAGGCTGTAAGAGGTAAGAGTTTCTGAACTTTTCAGGACTAATGTTAACTTCACTCAGAAGCCTAGAAAGATAGCTGCAAAACCACCATGGGGGGATGAGATAGAGTGCTAAGGAGCTCTTCTCTACAAATAAGACTGCTAAGGTGTACCCTCCTTGATCCTTTGCCACTAGCACAAGACCCTGATTTCATTCTGTGATCTTCAGCTACTACTGTAGTTGAAGCAATAAAACATTTAATAGTTTCATTACAGAATAATGTGCCCAACAATTTCTCAGATTTGTTTTGGTGTTTTCAGGTTTGGGTATTTTTCTTCGCACTGGAAGCATGTATTGAAACAACAAAATTATGCTGGAGAAGCCCCTAACGCGTTATATGTTCCACAGTTTTTGAGGGTGGTTGTCACCTGTAGCAAGCAGTGATGGGTCACCAATTCGAATGTGGAGCTGAGCATAGAATTAGAATTATAGAATGATGGCAGGAGGGACTGGAAGTTCTGTCTCAATGTGAGGAAGTTCAAGGTATGTTTTATTCTCTGTATAAATTCACAGCTGAAAGTTGAGTCAAGGAGACTGGCCCAAGAATCAGAAAGTAATGGTTCCCAGGCTCTTACACAGAGCTAGGCTTAAGCCCATATTTGCTTGAGGTGCACTGTAAATTTTTGCATAGCCAGCTGTCATTACTGAGGTAGGGAGCAGACAATAAGGACTGAATGCTTGCCCCAGCCTGTTGGTGAGCATAATTGCATGTTTAGTCCCTTGTTCTGCTACATTAAGGGTTAGGAAAATCTTCCCTGTCCACTTGTTCAAATGTTGTGTTACCCTCTTGCAGAGCCTTACCTGTTCATGCATATAACAGCTCGATAGACTCTTACAGCATTGGGTTCTTGCACTTTTGTGCAGAAACAGATCAGACTTCTGTCTGTGCTACTAGGTATGAACCAAGGTGAGTAAAGGTTATTTCCTGCAAGAGAAACTGCTTCTTGTAAGGCAGCCACTTTTCAGAGGTCTTGAGTTAGTTACACAAAGGACTTCAGAACAATCTGAACCCTTTGTTAAGTGTCTAAATAGGACTCAAGTTCCTGGAAGTCTGACCTCCATATTCACTGCTAAACAATTAAAAATGTGGTCTTGAGCTTGGAAAAATTGTCCCCATGAGGATCTGGGTTTACATAGTCTGGTAAGTGGTTCAGTGGGAAATACTGGCAGAGCCACCCCTCTGGTGTTAATTGTTAACCTGTTCTGCAGACCACCCATTCTGCCTGTGCACCAGAACAAGCCTAAATGGGGCATTCACTGCCAAGGTTTATCCTTACTGGTTTCTTTTAGTTGATTAAAAAAAAAAAAAAAAAAAACAACAAATAATTGCTTTCAGCATGTTTTCCCCATGAAATCTTAAGCTGACTACAAAATCCTCTTGAAGTCTCTGCTGGCCCTGATGCAGATTTCATTTTTAGGAGCATGCTTCTTCATAAGAAACCTTAGGAAGCTGAAGTATTAGCAGCTGCACTGTTTTATTGAATCAGTGAAATACTTGCACAGATGATCAGAGGCACTGTCAGTGAAGATAATGTTGTGATACCTAGCTTTGGGTTAGGTGTAAGCTTAAATACTTTAAATACTTTATTCTGATCAGGCTAGAAACAATTGGCAAGGCTGATCAAAACATCAGGCTTTTCCTAAATCCACTCAAAGACCTGAGGGTTCTCTGCTGTGTTGTTGTTTTGTTGTATTAAATCAAAATTAAAATTACAGAAAGCCTTAATCAGGCTAAAGAACAGCAGTCATAATAATAATAATAATAACAATGGTACTTTAAAGGAAAGAGGAGGAGGTAGAAAAAAATGAAAGAGAGAAAGACCACCCACCAAAAATGTGTTGAAGGGATGTAAACAGCCTTGAGAGTGTGCACACAGCTCCAGGAGCTGCTCATGTTCAAGTAATACATTCCACTTGTGAGCAGTTACTGTGAGAGAGGAGGAGCCTTCCTTGGCTGTAGTTGTGGAGTTGCAGCCTATAATTAGGTAATATTTTGTTTCAGGGGCCTGCTGGATGGGTGGTACTGCTTGTGCAAAGATAGCCCTTACTCAGGGATTCAGCACTGGCATATCCTCCAAGGAGAAAAGTTATCTCATTGATTCTTGGTGAGGAGATGATGTGTAGCCAAGAATGCTCCACATGTGCACAGCATGGTCTTCATCACACAATACAGTTTGTAATTGCTGATTACTTTTTGGCTGATGTTGAAAGCCTGCCTGTGAAAACAGTTAGTAATCATCCTCCCCCACCTCCAGTCTAGCTGAGCGTGAGCTTCACAGAAGTAGCAGGCAAGTCTTACCGTAAGTGATACTGATAACCTTTGGTCATACACAACTCTTTAAAACTAAAATAAATGCCTGAAGAATCATACTGTAAGAATGCACTTAATGCATTTCAGAAGTGTTTTTTCTTTCCCTTTCTTTTATACTTCTACCATCTATTCAAGTGGCTGGGCTGTGGGTTTTGGGAGGGATTTTTGGTTGATCGGTTGAGTTTTCTCATGATAACCACAGAGACTGGGAAACTGTAGATTTCTCATACATCCAGTACAAGGTTGTTCTTGTTTGCAGTCAAGCAGTAGCAATCATCCCAGCACATTTTGGAATATTTATAAGACAGTACTTGGGCCATTTTTTGTTGTAGCTTTTGAAAGTGAAATATTAAGGAAGTTGAAATGGCGTTGTTTTCATCAAGGTGATTAAAAGTCTGGAAAGGTCATGAGAGTGAAAACAAACAAATGAGTATGCAGAAGACAGAGGTACTGAGTGTAATAGATGTCTTTTTCCTTTCAATTTTAAATATTTCTCAGTGGTCCTGCCTCTCTAATGAAATTGTTTTCAATGCAGCACATGAATGGGAGAGCCACCAGGGGCTATTGATGCTTCCTGAAAGGAATCCCCAAGCTGCTATTGTGGTGGAATAGTTCCTCCCTCCTCCAAGGCAAATGAACAAATCTGGTGCTCAAGTGGGCATCTCTGCACACACTGCACAGATACACCTGGCAAAATCCTGTGCAGTCTTAGTAAAAGCCTTGATTTTCACAGATAAGTACAGGACTTTAGGGAAGGGTTTTCCTAAAGGGGCAAGTCTATCAAACTAGATTGTCTAGTCACTAGGGTTGTGGTTAGCTTGGTTAATATGAATAATTCCCAGGTTGCTGACACCAGAACTGTGAATGGGGAGAGCCTGGGTGATGCTGACAGATTGGCATGTGGCAATATCTGTTTTTGCTGAAGGCTGGAATTTGTGTGTGTGCTGTATACAACAGCATTTCTGTTTTGATTAGTGTGTGTGGGAAGCTCTTCATGCTTGCAGGCTGCCTTATTAAGGTATGATGATTTATAATGTTGGCTGTGGGGATCACCTTAACTGCAAAGTTATTGTCTGGGAAAATTAGAGATAGCAAAATAAATTAATGCTTTCTCTAAAGATGTATTATACAAAATTATGATTATTTAAAAGGAATATTTTACTGTGGCTTAATCCAAAAGATCCAGAGTCTTCAGTGTCCAAGTGGGCCTCTTGAGATATAAGCAGGGCTGGAGAATATTGCCAGTACAGGTGGAAGCTACAGTAAGGTATTACTGCATGAGTTTGAACTTCAGACCCATTCAGAGGGAAAAGAAGAGTTATGGGAAACTTGGGAGACCCGTGAAGTCAAATAAATAGTTTGTGTGGGCATTCAGAATGTACTGTCAGTGCAGAAAGGGGGGTTTACCATTAAAAACAAATGTAGAATTGTGTTCTTTCTTCAGTATTCAGAGTAGTTGCATGTAACAGACAAGTCCCTGTAGTCTTAACTGCAGAAAATAGATTGGAGCAACTTAGTATGTATAGAGAACGAAGGGATTAATGTCAAGTGTTGCTGAACAAATTTGTTACCCAGAAACTCTCAACTGAGTGCAAGTCTGGAATGCATTCATTCTCCCAGTATTGCACTAGTGTGATTATTTGCTTAAGAAGTATTCCCATGTTTACTACCTGTGCTGAAGCTGGTGTTTGTTTTGCGGAGACCCCCAGGTAGATCTGGCCTCTTTGTGATCACAGTCTCGGGCACAGTCACACGTGCATGAGGTGCACTTCTCATTGAGTAAGCCAACAGCTCGGTTCTGGGACAGTGTGGCATGTAGAACATTAAATGGGAAAGAAAAGATCATCAGGTACACACCTGTGTCTTGTGGAAAAGTGGCAAGTGTGCTGTAACACCAGCTTGACATATGGATATCCTGAGGAGCAAGCAGTTCAATTGCTGTAACACAGCAGGTTCTCTCTTTCAATTTCATTGCCTACCTTTTTGCAAGCATTGTCTCTTTCAGTTGTTTACCAGATGTATGGCCGGTGGCAGCATTGTGTTGTTGTGTCATGCCTGAGGTTTTTGTGTTTAGCCAGTTCACATCTGGCTGTTTCCCTTACTGTCTATGAGATTTGCGTACAGCTATTGAGCAGGAGTTCAGTATCTTCCAGTAGCAGTGCATTCAGATGAAAGGCAGGGAGCTGACCAGAAAGCTTGTGGATGCAAGTCTCCAGTTCTCCTTTATGGCACAGATTCTGTTTTGTGTCGGTTACTGTCTCTGCTCTCTTTCCTTTTGCCATCTCTGAGGGTCTTAACTGTTGCTCTCACTCAGCCTGTGATCAGACCTGATGATTTCTTTACAATTAAAATTGAGCACAGGGACTCTTCTGACAATGCAGCAAGCTTGATAGTAAGTAGCTGCAAAAAATGTGATTACACCTGCAAGAGTAACTCAAAACAGTGGAGGAAGTCTGATAGCTCTACTCAGTGAAGATTATTATGCATTTTTATCTGAGAACCAATCTGGTCACTGTCTCATGTGTGCAAATGTGTCTGTCAAGAGTAGTGTAGATTTGGAGCTAGAAGGAGAAAAGTGAAATGAAGAAGCAATTCAGACTGTTTGGTTTGGGTTTTTTTTCCTAGTTTTGTCTCATTCCACGTCTCTCTTACTAGAATTCATGGCGAGTGAAAAACCTCTCAATTAAAATAGAAACTACTTGAATCTGATCTGCCCCTGAAGGAACACTGAGGTGAGATGCTGAAGCTGATTGTTTTGGCCAGAAACTTCCATACTGAACTACAGGAGGACACTTGAGTACGTGCTTACTAGTCAGTCTTTTGTGCTCTTGACTGCACTGATAGTCTGCTTGTTCTGCATGACTTCTGTACCTTGTTAGGACTTGAGTTTCTGTCATTGTTCTGCTACACTGCTGCTCCTGCAGTGACTTCTGCTATTGTTATCTTCTTTTATTTGTTTCCTTGGATTGTTATTTTTGCAACTTCTGAGTGCATGTAACTATGACATTTCCTGAACGCATTTCAAGGACTGTATTCCAGTGCAAGTCAGGGAGATGATACAATAGTTTGTCACTCAATACCATGATTTTTGTTGAGCTATCTAAGCATGAATCTATGAGAGCCTAGGCCTTAAAGAGTGTTGTTGAAGTTTCTTCACATGCTATGAAGTGCTGTTTGTGTGAGCTGTGAAGATCCTATTTCTCAAGCTGTGCTGAGCTGGAGGGTGGTATGCTTCACTGCCATTTCTTTTAACCACCAGTGAGACAACATGAACACATGGATACAAAACTGGGGAGAGTGTAAGTTTATTCCTGCCTGTGCCACTGAGCTGAGACTGCTCAATTAACTTTATTAGAGCTTTGTTCTCCTTCCCGTGCGTGCCTGGTTTGACTGACTCTTCAGAGCATATGCTGTTTAGAAGACAGATGTGTTTTCCTCCATGCTTATGTGAGGTCCAGCTGGTATTGCTTTTCTGGATGCTATTGTAGTTCAAATTAGTAATACATTACCATTTAATGGTATTTAATACCAATATTTGAAAAGCTTTCAGTGAATTCTTTTTTCTGTTATAAACCTGTACACAATATCTGCAGCACATGAAAGCTGTGAGCACTGTCTACCTTAGTACTGCATCAGTATCATGGCTCTTAAACAGAGAAATGGCCTACTGGAAATTAAATCATCCTGTGGTTTGTATGGGGATCCAGAAGTAAACTTTGACTATATAAACTCAGTAGCTGCCATTGCAGTGGTCACAACGTTAGATCCCATGTGTGTATCTAGCAGCAGAAGCATTAGACCCTGTTTCTGAAGTCTCTTGGACAGTGTTTTGGTAATCTGAGAATATTGGAAGTTACTTGCAAAAAGCAACCACCTTTAAAGGCAGTTTAGAGATGAGAAGATGCTGTCCCTCAGCTAAGTAAAAGCATGAGGAGGAGAATTTGTTACTGGGAGCTACAGGCATTGTACAATCAAGAGGACTGATGGCTTGCATGTTGTATCATTTGCATGTCTGTGATGCGTTCGTATGGTCAAAGGACAGGGGCTGGGAAACTGTGTAAGATGACTGACAGGCTTTTGAGTTGCCTTTTGTCTGTTTTAAAATATTCTTAATTACATTAACTTCTTCTGAATGAGAGACTGCAGTGCTGTGCTGACAGAGCAGCATTCAGCAAGCAGCCATGCTTGCTGCAGGCAAGTGGCAGCAGTGTCAAGTGATGTTTGGGTGGGAGAGAGATGGTGCTGACCACCCGATTTCCCAGACATGAAAACAATTAATTTATTCAGCTTTTGCCTTAATCAGGCACTGGGCTGGAAGCAAAATATAACTATATTTCCTTTCCAGTTGTGCCAGAACTTTCTTGTGGAAAAATACACCCACTCTGATTGTAACAAGCAGAGTTACAGTTAAGGCAAAACAGAGTTCAGTTTGGCTGAGAGACAGGATGCAGTGATTTTGATAAAATGGGGAGCATTCCTGTGAGACAGCGAGCTACTCCATGCTAGAAAATATCTTGATTCATTTCTTCATATTTTCGATGAACATGGTCAAGAAGTGGAGCTCCAGCCAGCTGCTGCACCACTGCTATGTAGGCTGCACCTTGAGTACTGTGTCCAGTTCTGGGCCCATCAGTTTTAGAAGGATGTTGACTTGCTGGAACGAGTCCAGGGAAGGGCAACAAAGTTGGTGAGGGGTTTGGAACACAAGCCCTATGAGGAGAGACTGAGGGAGCTGAGGTTGCTTAGCCTGGAGAGGGGGAGACTCAGGGGTGACCTTACTGCTCTCTACAACTACCTGAAGGGAGGTTGTAGACAGGCGGATGATGGTCTCTTCTCCCAGGCAGCCAGCACCAGAACAAGAGGACACAGTCTCAGGCTGCACCAGGGGAGGTTTGGGTTGGATGTTAGGAGGAAGTTCTATACAGAGAGAGTGATTGCCCATTGGAATGGGCTGCCCAGGGAGGTGGTGGAGTCACCATCATTGGGGGTGTTCAGGAGGAGACTTGATGGGGTGCTTGGTGCCATGGGTTAGTTGATTAGGTGGGTGGGATTGGTTGATGGGTTGGACGCGATGATCTTGAAGGTCTCTTCCAACATGTTTTTTTAGTATTATTATTATCAGTATTATGATGATGATGATGTCAGACCTGTGGATGTGGTTTCCTTGAAGAATTCTCTCTTGCTCCTTTAAAAGAGGCTTCTTTTCTGTTGTGTTATTTTCTTTTGAAAAGGGACTTCTACAAGGTGACAGCTTTTCATCATTTATGAAATGGGTTTTTGTGTGGGGTTTAACTTCCTGTGAAAGGTTTTTTTGAGGAAAAGCCTTCATCAGGTGCAACAGAATAAGTGCATCTCTCTTCAAACTGAAAAGTAAAGTGGACACTCATGTCCACAAACTCAGGGAGAAGCTCTCTCAAAACTGAAAACAGATACCTAGTTTCTATTTTGCCAGACACTTCCAGTCAGAAGAGTGCCAAGTGCACACCCTACAGAGGGGGGGGAATGCTGTAACCTCCCCTGTGATGCTAGATTAGCAGCCTGATCCCTGCCATTGCATTGCCCTTGTCTGCTGGAGGTGTGCAATAACTGTCTGAGCAGAAGAATGGAAATTAATAGATGATAAATTTATTTTGACACAGATGAGCTGTGTGATTCAGAGGGGGGAAATTGCAAGCATAATGCATTCGGGAAATAGAGTGAAGCAGTCAAAAACTCAGAAGCTGCTGAAGCATGTTTAGATGTCAGCATTCTGACAAGTCTCAATAGCATGTACTGTTACTGAAAATGGAAATGGGCATGTTTTTCCTTAACTGTCTGGAGGTTTGTTGGACACATTGAGGGCAGGACTCAGAGGTAACTACACTTAATTAGTCTGGTTTAGCTTGGTAGTGCAGACAGCAGTAGCTGTACTGACAGTGAAACTCTGCAGATTGACACAAACTCTACAGGAAGAGTCCAACCAAGATAAACTCACATCATCTTTTCATGCATGTGTTGCACTGTGTCCTCAGGTATGAATTTTCTCCACTGGTCTTAACAGATTGTTTCTATGAATGGCTGCTCTTTCACTGTGAACTTAGTTGAGTAACCAGGATGTTGAGAGGAGTATGGAGAACTCTGAATCACAGAATGTTAGGGACTGGAAGGGACCTCAAAAGATCATCTGGTCCAGAAGGACATTTCAGCTTTTTGCCATTTAGATGTACAGTAGCTTCATTTCATCAAAATGCCATTGCAGTTTATCAGGGCACATATTAATTTCAGGCCAACCACTATGGAAACTATGGCAAATGTATGGATTCCTTTGGAGAAAAGATTAACTATTCTAAGTGGCCAAGAGTTTCGCTGTGTGATGCCTAAAACTGTCACACACTGGCAAAGTGATAACAAAAATTACTGATAATGTTGTTATTGAAGATAAATCCATTCTTAAGGGTGGAAAAAGTGATGCTTGGGCAGGGTGTTCTAAGGGAGAAAATAATTTAAATTGATCTTTTTCTGGTTAGGGGTGGAGGGAGGTGTTGCTCTCCTCCCCCCCCCAGTTGCTGGCACTTCACTTTTCATGGAGATTGGTGTGACAGCTCTTGTTCATGGCAATCCCTGTAAGAAATACTGTTTTCTTTTTCCTAGTGTTGTAAATCAATGTCTTAGATTTGCAGAGGATCACTTCAGTATTGGAAAAGAGTAAAACCAGTAAAATCCATCTTGCATTCTGAAGCCTGACAAAATGTAGCATACATGATGTTGATTGTCATGTTTCCCTGGGCATTACATAGCAAACTTGAGGTGCATAAGAGAGGTCCCATTAGGCCCTGAGTGAGAAGAGTATTTATCCTGCATATTGGATGTGCCTGCTCACTCCCAGTGGACTAGATGACCTTTGGAAGTCCTTTCCAACCCAAACTGCTCTATGATTAGCTTTGGCAGGACCTGAAATGAAACTCTTGCAGTCTGGAGACAATTTTATAATGCCCAATGAAGACAGCAATGACCTAAGTGCTGCCAGTAGGCTCTGATGAATTCATCTGAGGCAAGTTTCTTCTGGGTGATTGCACTGTACCACTGTCAGGAGGGGATTGCAATGATTAAGCCACTCATTATAGAACATTCTATCTCTGGAAAGAATCTGTTCAGCTGGAAAATATCCTGAGGAGGAGATGCATAGACTGTTCCTGGGGTTTTGTTTAAGCAAATGACATAATAGATGTCATTCCCCTGAAGAGACATCTCCCTGTTTGTGCAGCATCTAGTGTAAGATCTCTCATGGGTTACTATGGCACAGTATAACATCACTTACTTGGACACTATTGGCTTTGCCATTACAGCAGCACAGGATGTTCTCCATCAGTTCTTTCAATGTTTTGTAGTCTCAAAGACCAATGACTTTTCTCACACCACTTTGTGGCATCACTTGTGTTTGGCATTCAGAGTGTGCTGATGCTAACAGCTGGACAGCAGTGAGTTGTGTGGTAGGAACAGCAGCCTGGAGGCATGGCTAAGAGGCAGTCATCCAGGGCTGCTGTCAGGCTTTGGCATGGTGTCAAAATTTGGCAGAACTGTCATGCAGGAAGCCTCAGTGCCTGCTTGCTCACTGCACAGTCTGTAACCTTCTGTCATTTTGTGCAGTAAGATTGGTGACATGGTTCACATCATGTTTTAAAATAGATGCTACCATGTGACTGCTCAGAGTTAGGGAAATTTTGGGGCATGGAATTTTCCCACTGATGAGCCAGAATACTGGTTTTGGTGGCAGTTTACCTGCATTGATTGGATGTTGTTATTTGTCCTTTGTTTCTTCATCATTTTTAATTCTCTCTGTAGCAGTCCCTGCCTCCGATCCCCCCAAGCCATGGGAAATAGTTGGTCATGGCCTGAAAGGGGAGCTAGGACTGGCTTGGCAGCCAGTGTTGGGTACATTTAAGCCCTCTGATATTTAAAGTTGCCCTAGAAGCAGGTTTTAGTGGGGTATTGTCTGTGCCATGAACAAAGCAGGCAGACAGCTATGAACTTACTTTGGGAATGGTTTGGGTGGTAAAGTGTGGCCATGCTGCAGCACAGTGCAGACACCACATCTTACTGCAGTTTCACCAACAGTCTAGCAATAGCAAGAGGGAGCTCGGCAGGGGCTCCAGTGCTCCACTGCTGAGCCCTGTCTGGGCATTGTGCTGGTCTTAGCAGTGTCAGCTGTGGGAATGTCTTCTGCCTGCAGTTGCCGTGCTGTCTGGTGCTCTGTAGCTGTCTGGTGCTCTGTAGCTGTCTGAAGTAGGAGATTTCTATGTGTCAAAGGAGTCCTGAGGGCAGCATCAAAACCAGCAGAGACCAAAGAGCTTGGTTAACCAGGGAAGATCAAAACACCTGCAGGGCTGAAGTTTGGCCAAGTGAATTAGACACAACTAGAACTGTACAAAGATGTTTTGGATACTCTCCTAATGGGAGAGTTTCAAATTAGTTGAAGCAAGAATTTTTGCTGAAGGTCAGGAGAACTCATAGGGAACTCTGTTGTCTGCCAGGAGCCCAAGTTAATGATGTTACCAGTAGGCTGCCTAAACTGGTACAGCCCTCTGACTACTACCCCTTACTAGTTATGCAGTTAGGGAATGATGATGTTGCAACCAGAACTCCCAGGGCTATCAAAGATGACTTCAGGGCCCTGGGAGACCTGGTTGAGGGGTCAGGGGCACAAATAATTTTTTCATCAATACCCTTAACTGCAGGAGGGAATACAGTAAGGAACAGGTCAGCAGCTATAGTTAACAAGTGGCTTAGAGGCTGGTGCAGTCAAAAGAATTTTGGGTTTTTTGATATTGGGAAACTTTCCACTGCACCAGGCCAGCTGGCAACAGATAGAGTACATCTGTCCCAGAGAAGGAGAAAGATCACTGTATATGAGAATGGACTGTCCCCCAAAGATAAAAAGATCCTGGGTAGGGAATTGGCAGGTCTCATCGACAGGGCTTTAAACTAGTTTCGAAGGGGGAAGGGGCTGAAAATAGTCCTCTCAGACAAGAGTCTGGGGGCGACAAGCTAGAGTCGGAGGTGAAACCAGCAGCCCAGCTGAAGTGCATGTACACTAATGCACGAAGCATGGGTAACAAACAGGAGGAGCTGGAAGCCTTGATGCAGCAGGAAAATTATGATATAGTTGCCATCACAGAGACGTGGTGGGACAACTCACACGACTGGAGCGCTGCAATTGATGGTTACAAGCTCTTCAGGAGAGACAGGCGAGGAAGAGGGGGTGGAGGGGTGGCCCTTTACATCAGGAAGGCACTAGATGCCATTGAGATGGAGACTAGGGACGATCGGGTTGAATGCTTGTGGATAAGAATTAGAGGGAAGACCAGCAGGGCAGACACCCTGGTTGGAGTCTGTTATAGACCACCCAACCAGGAGGAAGATGTTGACGAAGCATTCTATAGGCAGCTTAGGGCTGTCTCAAGATCTCCGGACCTTGTTCTCATGGGCAACTTCAACTTGCCTGATATCTGCTGGGAACTCAACACAGCAGAGAGGAGACAGTCTAGAAGGTTCTTAGAATGCATGGAGGACAGCTTCTTATCCCAGGTGCTGCGAGAGCCTACCAGGGGCAAGGCTATGCTTGACCTCCTCTTCACCAACAGGGAAGGACTGGTGGGTGATGTGGTGGTCGGAGGGTGTTTGGGGTCCAGTGACCACGAGATAATTGAATTCTCGGTTTTTGGTCAAGCCAAGAGGGGCAGCAAGAAGACCTCCACTCTGGACTGCCAGAGGGCAGACTTTGGGTTACTCAAGGAACTAATTCAGAGGGTTCCTTGGGATAAAGCCCTTAAAAACAAAGGGGTCCAGGAGAGCTGGACCTACTTCAATGAAGAATTGTTGAAGGCTCAGGGACAGGCTGTGCCAATGTACCAGAAGATGAGCCGCCGGGGCAGACGGCCAGCCTGGATGGTTCATGAACTTTTAATGGAACTGAGGGAAAAAAAGAGGGTGTATCACCTTTGGAAGAGAGGGGAGGCAACCCACAGAATGTTTAAGGATGTTGCTAGGTCTTGTAGGAAGAGAATTAGGGAGGCAAAAGCACACTTGGAGCTTAAACTGGCCTCTACTGTGAAGGACAACAAAAAGTCCTTCTATAAATACATTAATAGTAAGAGGAAGGGGAAGGAAAACCTCCACTCCTTGGTGGATACGGAGGGGAACATTGTAACCAAGGATAAGGAAAAGGCAGAGATACTTAACACCTTCTTTGCCTCAATTTTTACTAGAAGGGCAGAACGTCTTCCTGACAGCTGGCCTGCAGAGCTAGCAGAAGGAGCCAGGGAGCTGCACAGTTTCCCTATGTTCCATGAGGCGGTGGTTGGAACTCTCCTTAGCAGCTTGGATCCCCACAAGTCCATGGGACCAGATGGGATTCATCCTAGGGTGCTGAGAGAGCTGGCAGATGAGCTGGCCAAGCCACTCTCCATAATTTTCCAGCAGTCCTGGCTCACTGGCGAGGTCCCAGAGGACTGGAAGCTGGCCAACGTGGTGCCCATCCACAAGAAGGGCTGGTTGGATGAGCCAGGGAATTACAGGCCTGTCAGCCTGACCTCAGTGCCAGGCAAGATCATGGAACAGGTCATCCTGAGTGCAATAACACAACACTTACAGGATGGCCAAGGGATCAGGCCTAGCCAGCATGGATTTAGGAAGGGCAGGTCCTGCCTGACCAACCTGATCTCCTTCTATGATCAGGTGACCCACCTGGTGGATGTGGGGAGGCCTGTTGATGTAGTCTACCTGGACCTCAGCACGGCCTTTGACACCGTCCCCCATAGCAAACTGCTGGCCAAGCTGTCAGCCCATGGCTTGGACGGGAGCACACTGCGATGGGTTAGGAACTGGCTGGATGGCCGAGCCCAGAGAGTGGTGATGAATGGTGCCACATCCAGCTGGCAGCCAGTCACTAGTGGTGTGCCCCAAGGATCAGTGCTGGGCCCTGTGCTCTTTAACATCTTTATTGATGATCTGGGTGAGGGCATTGAGTCCATCATCAGTAAATTTGCTGACAACACCAAGCTGGGGGCAAGAGTTGATCTGCTGGAGGGTAGAGAGGCTCTGCAGAGAGACCTCGACAGGCTGGACAGATGGGCAGAATCCAACGGCATGAGATTGAACACATCCAAGTGCCGGGTTCTGCACATTGGCCACAACAACCCCATGCAGTGCTACAGGCTGGGGTCAGAGTGGCTGGAGAGCAGCCAGGCAGAGAGGGACCTGGGGGTGCTGGTTGATGGTAGGATGAACATGAGCCTGCAGTGTGCCCAGGCAGCCAAGAGGGCCAATGGCATCCTGGCCTGCATCAAGAACAGTGTGGCCAGCAGGAGCAGCGAGGTCATTCTGCCCCTGTACTCAGCACTGGTTAGGCCACACCTCGAGTACTGTGTCCAGTTCTGGGCCCCTCAGTTTAGGAAGGATGTTGACTTGCTGGAACAAGTCCAGAGAAGAGCAACAAAGTTGGTGAGGGGTTTGGAACACAAGCCCTATGAGGAGAGGCTGAGGGAGCTGGGGTTGCTTAGCCTGGAGAAGAGGAGACTCAGGGGTGACCTTATCACTCTCTACAACTACCTGAAGGGAGGTTGTAGACAGGCTGATGATGGTCTCTTCTCCCAGGCACCCAGTACCAGAACAAGAGGACACAGTCTCAGGCTGCGCCAGGGGAGGTTCAGGTTGGATGTTAGGAAGAAGTTCTATACAGAAAGAGTGATTGCGCTATGGAATGGGCTGCCCGGGGAGGTGGTGGAGTCGCCGTCATTGAAGGTGTTCAGGAGACTTGATGGGGTGCTTGCTGCCATGGGTTAGCTGTTTGGGTGGGTTGGATTGGTTGATGGGTTGGACACGATGATCTTGAAGGTCTCTTCCAACCTGGTTTGGTTTATTCTAATAAAGTTTATTCTATTTTAATAAAGTACTGCAGCATGAGCTCTCCTGCATCTGTTCACATCAGATACCACCTGGAGGTGTGTGTCTCACCTCAGGGCCTCTGTGTGCCAGGCACAGTGTGGGCATACACAGAGGTAGAGTCTGTATGCCTGCTGTGAAGAGGGGTCACCCAGGGCAGGATGAGCTGTTTGACTGTACAAACTGTGATTCTGTGACTTGGGGTTAGAGTGGGGTGGGTGTGTTGCACACTCCACGTAGCACTTTTAACAAGCTGATGTTCTGTTTTTTTTGAACCCTTTTAAAATGTCAGGAGAGTGAAGGCTTTTGTTACAAAAACAAAAGCCTGACAAACTGCAGAAGATTCACACCTGTGACATGGGGAAAAACTGGCACTAGGGAGGTTGTTCCTTCTTAGGTAGTGTCTGCTGCCCAGCAGGGCCTGGGAAAGGATTTGAAAGGGCCTGCTTTCCCACCACTGGCCAGCCTTGGCAGCACTTCTCAACTCTTATGTGTCTTGCTTGAAAGCATAAATAGGTGTATTTATATTTTAATACATAGAGAGAGAGATATTTTTAATATATCTGCTGTTCTTCCTATATAAAAAAAAAGTGCAGTATTGGAATTAGCTGTCTGCTAAAAGCATATTTGGCTTGTCATCTGTTGCACTTTAATGCAGCTTGATCAGAGGGGAGTGAAAGCTGACTTTTTTTTTGTTTCCAATATCTGGAAGATTGAATAAAGAGTCTAGAGATTTAGATAAACCACTGGAATTATAGTATCACAGTATCATAGTATCAGTCAGGGTTGGAAGGGACCACAAGGATCATCTAGTTCCAACCCCCCTGCCATGGGCAGGGACACCCCACACTAGATCAGGCTGGCCAGAGCCTCATCCAGCCTGAGTGCAAACACCTCCAGGGTCAGGGCCCCAACCACCTCCCTGGACAACCCATTCCAGGGCTTCACCACTCTCATGGTGAAGAACTTCCTCCTCACCTCCAGCCTGAATCTCCCCACCTCCAGCTTCATTCCATTAGGCATTCATTCCATTAGGCATTGTAAGCAATATTGACTGGAGGGAAAAATGCTTACTTTTGTCCACCTGGGATTTTGCTCTTTTTCTGTTGAATGAAGTCCTTCCCTTTTCCCTTCTGAAACCAGACAGAAGTTGCTGATAAATTTTGGGTGGTTTTTTGTTTGGTTGGTTTGTTACTGTTTTCTTACCCAGCAATTCTTAGCATTCAGCTTTAGACAGCCCTGCTACCCTTCACCTGTTTTTGTCCCTAAGTTTGATGGGGAGGAAGCACAGTAAGTTTTGTCATTCTGCTGTACATGAAAATCAAATTTTTTTTTTTTTTTTTTGAGTCAATGCTGGAATTCACAGACTGGAAAAGCAGCTAAGAGAAAACCATCACAGCACCCCTTGAAGGAAAACCTTTATTAGAACTTTGCTGTCAGCTGAGTTTGTAGATGTACTTTCTTAGCATAGTGGTGACACTAAGCTTAGTCCTGCCGTCTCTGAAGTCAGCAGCTGATCTCCAGGAGGAAGGTGACCCAGGTTGGCTGTGCCAATGGGTGAAGCTCTGACCTGCATGTATCTCACTGTACCTTATTTTCAACACCTCTCTGGGACAGAATTTGAAGATGGAGCCATCAGAAGAGGGAAAAGAGCATTAACTTTACATCTCAAAATCTCTTGTTACCAGCTGCTGAACTTGTCGTTTGTGAGCAAGTTAGGTTTTGACTTGAAAAAGGCTTTTGGCTCAGGGTGCATTTGCAGTAGCAGGAGTGTGGCAAGGTGCAGCCCTGGGTCATGAGGGGTTACTGCAGAGCTTTTCATATCCTGTAGCCTTACAAGTGTTAGGGCAGCAGCAAGAGTGGGTTAGGGTAAGGAGGACAGGTGGCTGCAGACTTGCTCCAGCAGGTAGAAAATGTGGCAAGAGGCAATTTCTTCTTCATAAGGGCACGTTGCCACTGCCTCTTCTCTTGGCTCAGGCAGGGGAAAAGCTGATTTCACCCTTAGGAGATGGCCAGAAGACTGGAAAATGTAAAAGGATGGGAGAAAAGAAATGAGGTCAGGAACTGGGAGTGAAAGGTTGATTGCTTGGGAGTCCTTTCCCCAGGCACAGACCATGGGCAAGCAGAAATAAATTGTGTGTTTGAATAGAAAATAGATGGGGTCTGACCTTGCTTACTGAGAAGTTTAACAAGGGTTCAAACAATGAAATCAAGGGAAGGAGGAGATATGTGCCCTAATTTTAATCTTTGTTTATCTTTACAGAATCTAGGAAAAAAATGTTCTGAATGTTTTAAACCAGGGAACAAATACAGAGGAGAGAGAACTGCCAACTGCTCTGCATCCCTGAACACTGTTTTAACAAGAGGTCCCCAAGACAATGTGGGTCAGCATCATCACTGCTGTGGACTTCATGTCTTTATTAGAATTACCAGCAAAGTCACAAAGTCAATTTGCCTGCCATCTCCTGGGACAAAGGGGACTGTGATTATTGGAGTAGCTTTGGTAGGTGCCCTTCCATATTTTTAAGTCACTGATGGTATTTTTTCAGGTATGGAAAGTGTTGTTATTACATGGGTGGGCAACCTCGCTTGGGTTTTGGTTCACTACTTTTGCTTGTCAAAACATTGGCAAGAGATACAAGTTTTTCTTTCTTTTTTTTTTTAGCATGTGAAGGGTCCAAGTTGTAATACTCAGACCTTGGACATGTCCAAGATGTGATGGAGCCTTAGAGAAGGAACTAAATGGTGGTTCCTTGCCAGGTCTGAGCTGCTGCCCAGGGAAAACAAGAGATAGAGTGAGGGTTACAAAGAGAAGAGTTCCATAGTTGTTGGGGTTTTTTTTTGACAGCTGGCTAATCTTTCTGAATTTGGAAGGTCATAGTCACAAGGCATAGATGGAGTAATAATAGCAATGTGTGTCTGCCAGAATGCCTCACTGCTTTATGGCTATTAGGAAAAATACCACAGGAATTGATATTTTAAAAATAGCTCAGTGTTGCAGGCCCAAGGGGTGTGACTGTGGCTTCAGGAAAAAGCTCTGGCTTCTTAGTTCCTAAAGGTAAAAAAAGAAAAATGCTGTTTGCTTAATCTTTATCTCAAGGAGTAAACTGGCCTCTTGTGCCAGAATGAAACAGTCTTTGGGTTCAGCAAGTCCTGAGGCAAAGAAGCTTTGTTACTGTTTGGGCAGGATCTGGCAAACACTGCCAGGTGTAGTGCTTCATACCGAGCGTGAATCTTCCTGGTAAATGGTGGAGACTAAACCTACAAGTCTGCAGGTGAGGATGAAGGCTTTGATAGCTGGTTTTCATCAAAAGCTTAAGGCCAGAGCAGCAACACAGAGCTGAGAGATGGAGAGAAAAAAGGCTGGGGTCTGGGAACAAACAGAAGGGTAAGAGAAAAAGTGCAGTTGGGAAACTTTGGAGAGCTGTGTGAGGAGAAGGAAAAGGCAGGATGGGAGAGGAAACAGCCTGTGCAGAGGCTGGGGAGCTGTAGGCCCATGTGGTGTGCTGCAGTGAGTGCATCCAGCTCCAGAGCACAATCCCCCTCACCATGGACCAGATCAAGAAATACTCCTGTGCTAAATTCACACTCTTTAGCCACTTGCTGCTTAACCAAAGATTTAGAAGCAGGACCAGTGCCTCCTCTCCTGCTGTTGGTACCTTACCTGCTTCTGGGGCTGTCTTCACACCCTGGGGTGGCTGGTGCAGGGTTGGCGAGCTGTGTAAATTCAGGTGATTGTTCTTTGGGGATTGCCCAACCATAAAGGCTCAGGAACAAATGAGGCCTTTTCCAGTTTAGTTTGTAGAGATTTGGTTTGCATCTGTTCACACCAGGGGCTCAATGCAGCCCTAACTGAAGACAGGGGCAGTAGTGGCAGGAGTTAAAAACCCCACTGTGGTAAACTGTTGCCCATGGCTGACTGCTGTCATGCCTTGCAGAGACACCTGAGCAAGCCAGCACGTGTGTGTGGGTCAGGACACCTCTGTTAACACAGGCTGTGCCTGTGCTGGTTTATTCCACCTTAGAGTTCAGCCACCACTGGGAGAAAATGGCACATCTAGGGCCCATCCAGAGTGGTGTTGGCTTGGCACTGGATCCCATGGTACAGGAGTGCCATTGGCTGCAGTTGCTGAAGCTGAGCAGTGGGCATTGCCTTTGCACATTGCCCAGGGAGGAGAGCCTACAAGCTGGGACTAACTGTGAGCAGCACAACCTCTCTACCAGCCCAGAGGCTTGTAGTGACTGAACCAGAGGAGGCAGGTCAAGGGTTTGTGTTTTGCAGGTAAGAGCCAATATTTCAGTACAGTGCTTATAAAATTGCTGGTAGGTCTGTTGAAGAGCTTTTGACAGGTGAGTGTCATGGTGGGCAAGACTGGAAGCTCTGTAGCAAAACTGTTATGTACTGAAATGGGAGGCTGCAAGAGCTCTCCCTTTGTCGTGCCCTGACGCTGCCCTGGTTGCACTTTGTGAAAGCCTTTGAATGTTCATAGCCATGGCTTAGGTCAAAAAGCCACTTTGGAACCGGACAGAGCACTCTGCATGGGAGATGGGAATGGCATCTTGTACCCAGGTAGGGAGAGAAAACATGTAGCACAAAGCACAACATGGTGAAGAAAGGATGAATGTTTTTCAGTTCTTTGATGTGGGTACAAGAAGTTTGTTCTTTTTCAGGTTCAGGAGAAGCAGGATTTTAAGCACCAGTTCCTACCTGAGATAAGACCTCCATTTACTACATCTGCTTCAAAGCGCTGCCTGGGTGTTTGTTACTGCGGCGCGTGCGGTGGTTCTGCAGTGAGTCTGCCAACCGTTTGGCAAGGCACAGGAGAGCTGCCTGTTAAAAATTAACTGGCAACTGAGATAAATCACATATAAACAGCTCAGGGAGCATGGTGATTTTATCAGTATCTCATCTGCTTGCCTGTCTCGTGGCTGCCCAAGCTGCTTTGTAACTTTTGTTAGTTAGTTTTCTCTGCTTTCTGCACAGCAGCCTTCTAGATGCCCTGTTCAGAAGTCAGATGTCTGAGCAGCTGAGGGCATTAATTTTAATCAGAAGCAAGGTGGGGTTTGTGGTATTAATGAAGCACCTGCTCTTGTGCCACAGAAGCCAGTGGGAGCTGGGTCCAAAACAGCTTCAGCTTGACTGTGGCAGTGACAAAAGGACCGAGGTCTGGGTTTCTGGAAGTTGTAGACAAATTAAACTAGTTTGTAAGCTTCCTCCATGCAGTAATGCTGGGTAACGGAGGCTTTTAACTGTGCTGCTGCTTTTAACTATCTGCTATTGCAGGTTAGGCTGGTTGACCTGTGCCTGTGTATCAAGAGGACAGCATGCAGCAGTAGCATTTCCCAGTAAGCTTCAGTAAATAGAGTTCACCTGCCACAAGATACACCATCCAGCCCACTTCTCATATCTGCCATACTGAGTGAGTTTACTCAGCTTGCTTACAACAGTATGAACAGGGGTGTGGAGAGGTGCACCCCAGAGGAAGTTCCTACCCTTGAAAATGTTTGGGGAGCTCCTGGCCAGTCTCACTTCTCTGCTGAAAGGCTGATGGGCAATGCCCGAGACCACTGGAGCAGCCTGTGCCTGTTCTGTAGCAGCTCTGTACAGTTCCCTTACAGGTGCAAATTGTTCATCTTCCCAAAACTGCAGTCATCAAGGGGCAGAGCATTCATTTCTGCAGTCTGTGCATACCCCCTAAGGGAGCTGTTGCCCTCTCACTGAGATGTGAAGCAGGGGTCGTCCATGTTGAGCGTTGGGATGCAGCCATCACTCCAAAGATGTTTTTTACAGTGAAGCTTGAAAGTCCCCCTCCTGTATTATTTTCAGTATCACTAAGGTTGGAAGAGACCTCAAAGATCATCGAGTCCAACCTGTCACCACAGACCTCATGACTAGAGTAGGGAGGACACTACTGCCCACTGCAGGCTTGAACTCACGACCTTCCCATCAAGGGTCTTATGCACTACCAACTCTTCCAGGTTTGACCCAAAAAGGTAATTTTGCATGCTGCAATATTACCTTGTAGTCAGTGCTGGCAGCCTTGAGTGTTTTGGAGATGCTGTGTTCCCAGGCTGTCCCAGGCAGGCTGGCCGTCACAAAACTCGTCAGTCCAAATGTGGGTTGGAGCATTTTGGGGCCAGAAATGGGTCCAGTTTTGCAGTCCCATACTGGTAAGTGCAGTTGCAGGATTGCTTGCACTCCCTGTCTGTGCTTGCTGTAGTTTCACCCACAGTTCCCTCTCGAGGAGTCCTAGTTCAGATCTCTTTGCCCTGTGCTGAGGATATATTTGCTGTGCAGTTTCGGTCTCCATGCTGGGACCTCGCCGCAGAGTAGTTTGGTCGGAGCAGTTAGTGCAGAGGGTGTACCTGAAGGGGTCTCTTCTGCTGAAGGTCCCTCATTAAGAAGGAAGCAGACTTGCATGTCAAGGATGGAAAATCTCCTCCTTACTTTCACCAGGGAACATGTAAGTTTGAATTTGTGCACTGCCTTTAGTAGCACAGCTCATACCTCTGACAAAAAACTTGAGAGAACACACAGTCCCAGGCAGCCTCGGGCTTAGTCACTGCTTGTGTGTTTGCCCTGATGCTAAACACACTCTGCCGACTAGGTGGTGTCCTGGGAGGGGATAGCTGAATGGAAGATGAGGAACAGTGTTACAAAGAGTCTGGGTGAGAGGCCTGTGGTCTAGAGCTCTGTGGCTAAGCCATGTTTGAGCCCTTAAAAATGTTTTGTCTAGCTGTCTAGCTGCCTATGTAAGCTGATCAGAGACCATATGGTAGTCAAGGCATCCCTTGATGCACTCTCTACTTTCTCTGTTTTTCATATTAATGAAATAGTTTTTTCAAGACCAGTCACATATCTTTATTTGGCAAACAAATTGAATTTGGCAAACAAATTGAAGTTGGCAGAGTGGCTCACAGTGAGTTTCCCAGTGAGTGTGCCAGGCTGCTTGCTAATACACAGCTGAGCTGCCAGATTGCCAGGGGCTCCTAGCACCCCATAAAACTGCCTGATGGACCTTATGGGCAATTAAACACTGCTCAGGTTTAGCATTCAGCCCTTGGCAATGGAGTTCAGCCAATTAAAATATCTTTTTATAAGCAGTATAGAACCAGTGGCACATGACAGCAGGGTGACTGAGCTGCTCACAGGTTAGTGGCACCTCTACAACCATGCAATAAAGGTGCCTAGTTTCTTTGTGAGTTGGTATACACTGTGGAGTTGTGGGGTTTAATATTAGGGAGCAGTTTCAGTGTCTTGGAGCCCTGTTTATACACTCCAAGCACAATGACTAAAGGGATTGCCTAAACTGCTAACAATAATCCTATGTAGTTGATATTGAGAGAACACTAAATGCAAACTTTGAAAAGCCCTATGGGGTCACAACTTCTCCTGTCTTCCAGCTGGTCCAAGAAACAGGTAAAGTGGCAACATTTCCTGAGCTAACTCAGGAATGAAAGTCAAAGTTGTTCTCTGGGACACCCTTCTGAATCCTCCTAATCAAATATTTGCCATAGACAATCTTCCAGTTTAGAAGCATAAAAATCTTCCTCATTGAGAAGTATAACTGGCACTGCTTGGTGCTTTTTTTGGGTTTGATTCTCTACTTGCATCAGGCTGGAAGTCCAAGATGGTCTTTGCTGAGAACTCTAGTGTTGCTGTCACCAGCTGAGGTGCTAAATCTGAACCCAGGGATGGGAGAGTGTTTCACTGTGCCGTTCAGTGTTTGTATCTAGATGGAAAGGTGTCAGAAAAGGGGAGAAGGCTTGCTTGCACTTGTCATCCCAAAATACCTGTCTTGAGATCCAGTGAGTTACGTTCCAGCATTTGCTGGAGCAAAACCATGTGCAAGAAAGTTAAGCTTTTTAGTCATCCTGGTTTTGTCTTCTTTATTTAGAATGTGAATGTTGCCTTTGATCTGTTGCTGGTCACATACCGTGGTATACCTTTGGCTCCCTGTCCTTTTTCTGTGAGCACTTGTGCTATACATGTATTCTTGTGCTCAGCTGCAAGTAAATCCACGTTAAAGATTACTATAAACTGGCAGGCACATGGTTTTTCCCACGAGTACAAGGTGTGATCCTGTCCAAGGACACCAGTCACAACTCTTGCTAGGGACCAGCCCCTGATGGTGGTGGATGCAGACATCCTTGGGATTGTATTCAGAGGGATTTTTAGGGCTGTCCCACAGCTGCAGAACTTCCCTCCTTCTCCTGTGCCCACTCCTTTTGCTTTGATGCCATCTGCCCTAGCTCTGGCCCTTTATATGATTCTGAAATGTACTTTGCTAAGCAGCTATGCCAGGAAGAGGCCACTTGTGCAAACTGAGAGGCAAAATGTGTGTGTTTGTGTTAGGGGTTGGCAGAGGAAAACAGTCTGCCCCTATACTACAGAATGAGGTTAAATATTGATACAAGTAAAGACTGAGTTAGTTGATTCTTAACAACTATTGGGAAGCAACCTGAGAAAAATGATGATGGAGTGCCTGGTCCATAGAGCAGGGAATTACTTCTGCCCTTATACAGAAAATTCAGGTCCACTTCATTGTTTAATGTGTTGTTAAGAAATTGAGGGATAGATCCACACCTCTGACATGCATCAAGCATGTGTAAATATGAACTCTCATCTGGTTAGCTGGAGTTAAATTAGAGATCTCTTAGGAAAAGAAAGAACCTGGCATGAACAACCCTGAGAGCCCTTGTCAGGTAATTGGATCAGCTATCCTGGTTTCTAATGTTACCCAGGCTCTTAATCAAGTTTATGAGTGAGCAAGGAAAAATAAAGCATTTGTTTTCCAAACAGTGGGCTTCCTCAGCCCAAAGTAACCAGCAAAGAGCAGTGTCTAGAAGACAATTTCATTCAAACCAAAGGAGCAGATTTGAGGCTTGGAAGAGATCAGACACGTACACAGGGAGAACAGGTAAATTTTAGCTAGAATGTGATTTATTTTGGACTTTGAATCCTGAAAACCTACACAGAGCTGGTGTCTGAAACTACAGTGCTTCCCTCTGTACTGCTCCATGTTGGCCCTGTGCTCCCTGAAGGCAACATCTTCCCTCCCTGAACAGGGTGTCTTCCTCTCAGCCAAATAAAGCATTACAGGCATTCAGAATGTGGTTGTGATACAGTAGGTGTGCTCTGTGAACACACTCACTTTCAAAGCTTAAGGAGGTTTCTGTGTTCTTTCAAACCATGGCTGGAAGCACTAAAATGTTTCTTTCTTTCTAGGTTGCAGGTTTACACCACTGCATTGCTCATCTCCATTTCTTTTTGGTTTTATTGCTGTGGGAAATCCAAAGTCGTAAAACCTTGTGTGACAACAGGACATCAGGATATGACAGCAGGTAAGAATGTTTGAACTATCAGGCACCTTGTGATAATTTGATGTTTGAGGCACAGATCTATGTAAATAAATAACCAGGCCTCAGTTAAAATTAAAGAGCCAAAGCTGTATTTATCTCGGTGCTTATCTTTAAATGCAGTGCAAAGAGGTTTCAAAGTGACTGTCACGATGCATAGCTTGACTCAAAGTCTCTGATTTTAGCAATCCTTGTGACAATTGCTGTGCCTCGCTTGCAGAAGGAACAACCTGTAATGGGGGTGTACAGAGAGGCACCTGGAATTTGGGCTGGAGGCAGGTGCTGCTGTTGAGGCTTTCCTCCAGGAAAACAGAGTAGGGTGGTGGAGACTGTTGTCCCGAGTACTCTTCTGCTCAGGGTTGTCTTCTTATGACTAATCTGACTCTTACTAGGGTGGTTATTTTAATCTCCAGCTATATTAAAGCTAATGTTATGATCTCTGAGGTAATTTATGAAAGAAACCTAGGGAGGCTTTTCTCCAGAATGAAGAGCACTCACTGGTGAGTGACTTAACCACATGGCTCTGATGAGAGGTGACCGGAGAATGGAACCTGCAAACAAAATCTTGTTTCAGTCCCTTCCACTGTACTTCCTTTGTCAGCAGATGCAGTAAGCACACACTGCTGCTGGTGACAGTACCTGTCAGTCATGAGGAATCTTTATTTGCAGTCCTTTTTTGGGGAAAAAAAAATTAAGTGGTCTTTTTAAAACATCGACTTACAAGCTGGCTACACGGGACACCTGGTCCATGTTTTCATGGTAAATTAGCACAATTTCTTCTGCTTGCTTAGGTGTTTGGGCAGGAATCTCTTATGGCACAGGTACCTGCTTATTGAACCCTCAGCAGGAAGGACAGTTGTAACCTATTTCCTAGGAAGACCTCAGGCCCTACTCTCTTTCCAGGCTTATATGGAGATGGCAGCATCCGCTCTGTCCTGGCTGACGTGTGTGCCTGCATGGAGCTGCCTCAAAGGGTGGGCACAAGAAAAGCTGGAAAAGGATAGTTACAACCCAACCACACACCGACCTAATCCCTTCAGAAACACCAGGAGAAGGTGATACAGCAGCAGCACAGCCAGCTGGAGAGGTGAGTGACCTAGAGCCACAGTAGCTCCTTCAGAGCCAGACTCACAAAGACTGCCCCACTGTCAGCTGAGACTTCAGTTCTTACAAGGCTGTGTATGTTTGCTGGTAACAATGAAACGCATTGGTAAAACAGAGACCCTACATCCTCCTCTCTTCACCCGAGCACTTGCTCTTTACCTTCTGAATTCATTCAAATTCAGGGTTCTAAGGGACACTTGTAAAAAGACCAAAAAACTCTTTCAAAGTCTTGCACAGTTAGGAGAGAGGTTTCTATTTTAACCAGGGAGTCTCAAGCTCAGAAAGCTGCAGCAGTATGGGGTAAACAGCATCTTCATCAACTGTAGAGGAGCCAGACCAAAATGTCTTGCTCGCATTAGACGCCATGGAATACAACAGTTTGTGCAGGTCAGCAGCATCTGTGAAACTATGGTAGCTGCTGCTTCCTGTTAAATGGATACTTTATATTGTTCTTAAAAAAGACATGCTGGAAATTGTCATTCTTTCTTTTGAGTAACACGCAGGACATTCCTGTCATAGTATAGTGACCTGTTCTTTAAGTCTGGTAACCAGAGCTACTTCACTTCCAGCAGTTGTCATCTTTTGGTTCATTTTGCTGCAGTATAAATGAGATTGTATTTTTTCATCCAGAAATGAAAACAAGATGTCCAGTTAGTAGCAAGTAACAGCCTCCTTTACTGATTACTTTAAAATAAGGACAAAGTATTTCAACTATTCACAAACATTTCTGCCACACTGAAAGTCATGTAAGAGAGAAAAGTCACGATCATATTTGAAGCAAGACAGTTTTAAGAAGTTCACAAATACACTGTTGTGGTTTTTTTCCTTTCTAAACTGTTTGAGGATACATTTTTCCAGGAGCCACTCTGTTTGGTCAGATGAACCTCAGCTGTACACACTCTGCTGTGTCCCAGGGGACAGACAAAGTAGGAAAGTATTTTTAGGAGAGGACTTTGTCAGAAAGAAGGAGTTGAAGTATTTGCCTCTAATGGTCTTCCCATTTTGTCTCTGGGGACTTCATTCAAGGCTTGACATGAATTTTGTGGTACTGATACTTATACCAGGGTGTGAAGCTGATATTTATTTCACATGGTATTTTAGTATTTAAAAGATCTGAGACCTATTTCTTCTCTACGTATCCATTTTCCAAGCTTTAAGGCTGTGCCACTAACAACATTTTGTCAGTCTTTTGTCATTTTCTCCAATGTTCCAATTCCTTTGTCAGATTTAGAACTGTTACCATCATGATTGCTGCTATTCCTCAATTCCAAAAAATCCCAAACCAAACAGAGGGATTCCCTGGGAAATTGCACACCACGCACGGGATACAACTGAAACATGAGGCCAAAGTTCTGATAAATATTTAGTTCCAGCTAGAGCTAAAAGTTGTCCTAGTCCTAAACAATAAAACGTTTACTATATACAGAAGGGTTGGATGGAATATGGACATTTGACAAAGATCACTGAAGGCATTTCAGGGTCTGACAGGTTCTGTATGCTTCTGCACAGGCTTGCACCACCTGTGGGAAGGGAGCACGCTCCTGGGCTGACAGCAGGCTCAATTCTACAAGCTGCAAATTACCTTCTGCAGGCTGCTCTGTCTTTCAGCTGAACCAGGAGCTTCTTGCAGGATTGAGTGCCCTTTAGAGCTTGCTCCTGAGCTAAATGCAAATTTGTACAGCATTGCCAGATGCCAGCTTACATCAGGTAAGGGTTTGGTCTTTTGCCTTCAGCAAATTACAATGTGAAAAACTGCAGCAGCATTTTTCAGTGAGCACCATTAACTGACTTTGGTAACGGACCTATGGCACGACCAGCGGGATCACAGCACATGCTGAGCTCCTGTCCTGTGGAGTGAGGAAGCACAGCTGCCAATTACCTTGCAGCTCCAGTCTGTAAGTAGTAAAGCCACAAATATGCACAAACCAGAGCTGAAAGTGTGAGCTGCAGGGCCTGCTCTTTAGGACTGCTTTTTGTTAGTACAGATGCAACACCACAATAAATGCTATTTCATATGACACAAACCCTTCTTCACAGGGCAGTAGGCCAGAGTTCACGTCCAGGCTTCCACTTATCTGAGGTGACTCTGAAGCTACATCAATCCCACTGTTTATCAAACACGGAGGAGCAGCACAATGGGAAGATGATGACTATCCCTTAACGCTAAAACTTGGAGCTGGAGCTTTTGCCACCAGTTGTCATTCTCCCTTTTCCACAAGTGCTCTGTGTGTGAGCACTCCCCAGCCTTAACAGAAGATAAAGTTATTACATAAAAAATACAAGTTAGGGATAAGGATTAATCGAAACAACCATCATGGGATTTGAGTTCCTGAATCCTGGGAGGTGCTCTCCATGGTTTTAGTGAAGTTTCAGTGAGATTAGTGCTGGTGAGATTGCACTCAACAGACCACTACCTTGTCACTCCAACTTCTTCTTTTCTGTGCAGTTGTTTCAAAGCTTGGTAGGATTACCATGAGAAGGGCTAGAGGAGATGATTGTGCTGGTCCATTGTCTTTGCTAATGCTCTTCAGAGCAGCGTCCTCTCCTCAAGATCACATCATCTAGTCCAATGTCCCCACTCCTTCCTTTCCCTTTTTCTCCTTTGAAAATAACCTGGGAAGAGAAGCAGAACAATTGAGTGCAAAAATAAAGTCACTTGAAAAGCTTCTGATGAGAGAGGTTTCACCAGTAAGAAAGCAAAAGTACTCAGACTTATGACTGTTTTTTCTATTCTGTGATGCTCTCCCTTCCTCACTTTGGCAGGACCTTTGTGAAGAACCAGCACTTCAGGACAGGGCTGGGCCAGCTGCACCATCTGCCAGATTCTTACGCGATTCTTGTAAGAGAATCTTGGGTACTTCCTACACATCAGCTCTGCACTATTTTCTTTGTCCTTCATGGCAACCACATCAAATCCTCTGTATGCTGAAAAATGTTGTCTATCAGAGGAGCCTTCTGGTGCTGAGACACCTTGCAGCCACCTTGGTTATGGGAACTAGAAACACTCATCTTTTACTTAACAAGTTGAGACTGCTGCAGATTTATCTACACACAGTGGTAGGGGTTTGGGCATGGATTTACACAGATCATTACAAGTTCACATTTTGCCTCAGTAGGAGAAATTGAGCAAACACAAAGCTCAACTAGAAGGACTGGAGTGACGATATACAGAATGTTTAAGGAACCCTTCCCAGGTATCAGTGTTGCTCCCCTGTGATACTGCTGTAGAATCAGAAGTCTGAGCTGTTTAATACAGCCAGTGGTTTTGACTTAAAACACTATTTGAAGCCTGCAGCAATAATTTCTAAGAGTCTCCTGTTATCACCGAGCTGGAAAGATTCATAGGTCAGAAATTCAGATGTGTAGTTAAGTGGAAGCATGCTGAAAACACACTTTTAATTGAGGAGTAAGAATGGAGGAGGTAGGAGAAACTATGTTGAATATACTGAACTATTTTGGAGGATGTGACAGGTTTTACTTTGGAACTAATTTACTAAGAGCTAATTCATTAGAAAGTAAGAAGGATTCTGGTCTCCATTCATGTTCTCCCCAGGATTCCCCTAAAATCACCAGTGTTTAGTTGCTTTTGGCTTTTTGTTTGCTTCTAGCCTTCTTCCTGGTCTCTCTGTGGCAGAGGCCTTCCCTGCTCTCCTAGAGTTTTCTCTTTCCCTCCTCCTCACAATGGCTCAAGTCAGCAGCCCAGACTCCACATGCTGGCTGGAAAAGATCCTAAACTCAACTGTTCCATAAGGTGCCATGAGGCAGCTCTGGTCCAGGGACCAGCAATTGGTTATGGCTGGCAAGCCACACTGAGAGCGCCTGCTGAGGTAGGTAAAAGGGGCAGGGGGCCTACTGGTATTGTCTGGGGTCTCTAAAACTCATTTGGTGTTCTGTCAGATATGAGTGACACACACTAATGAACTGCTTTATCAGGTGAGACAGACCTTAGGATTGCCCAAAGTGTTAAACTTAGCAAAAAAGGGGAAGAATGTGACAAATGCATTGCTCATCTGTTCTGAACTTCCACACTCTGTCTGATGTTCATTTACAGCTAACAGAAGGTCACCTGTCTGCTACTATTGCTGAGGGAAAGCTTCAGAAAATTACCTGTGGTAATTACAGCCTTAGGATTGATTTTAGAACTCTATACTGCGTGTGTGTTGTAGCCTGCTTCCACCATCAACATAACATAGTGATGTGTGAGCTTTTTGGACCACCCAGTGTTTGTCAAACAGGCCCTGAAGCACCCAGGCTTCAGATCTGAAACAGAAACGACCTTCAAAGGTAGGTAGAAGCTGAAGGAAAATGCTGAGCTTTGGAGAAATCTCCGTGGCACTTCAGAGAGCTGCTTTTGATTGCACTAAATTATCGTGTGCAATGGCATAGCTAGGTCATCATTTACCTCCTTGGCAAGATCAGCAGCAGGTATGCCGAAAAGCACAAAACCATGTGAGACAATCACAGAATGTATCTGGTTAGAAGAGACCTCACTCCAGCCTCCCTTCAGATAGTTGTAGAGAGCCTGCTCTTCCCTACACAGTGATTTCCCTTAAAACAGACTGAGAGGCAGCTTGCTACAGGCCTTGTTGCCATTTCCTAGCTGTCTGTGACTGGAGGTGGGTTTTTTTTGCATAAAGCTAATTTGAAGAAAGTGCACAATGACTCTAATCCTTGGAGTGATTCCTCTGGCAGGGATCATGGTAGTAAAACACTGAAATGGGACCCAAAAGACAAACAGTGCTACACCACCCCTAACCCAAACACAAAAATCCAAAGGCCAGCACATGCACAGTTACTTACACTCTTGAGGCCTAGGCCTCGTAAAGTTATGTGTGTCTGTCTCCAGCCATGGCCACCATTTCTTCCCCAGACAGCTGGTCCATGAGCACCATTTTTCCTGACAAAGACTTGGAGGGCACCAGAATGCAGCCCAGGGACCTTATGCCTAAAGGACAGGCACAAGTCACCAGCCTGAGCCATGTGCCCCAAGGGCAGGATGAGATGCGCTGTTTTGCCTTCTTTGCCTTTGGGGTCAGAGATGGTAAGATACTGTCCCCCTGCAAAAGAAAAAGCAGGGAGCTGGGGTTTTCAAAAGATCTATTATATTGCAGGAGCAAATGCATGAAGGCATTGAAACATCCCAAACCACAGAACAGCTCCACAAGATCCAGTGAGTCTTAAATAAGGCACAGAGCTGCTGCATCTGCCATGCCATGTATTCCTTCATTGATGACTGCATGAATCATCACCCATAGTGACAGAAAAGCTACTGTCTGCATTTCTGCACCTTGCAGGCAGTAGGTTTTGCTGTTGTGTTTGCAAACACAAAGATAGATAGTCTTTTTTGTTCAACAGTGTAAACAGAAGGCTAGAAACAGCAATGATTTCCATGTGGCTGTTAAAGCCGTACACTCCCTGGAACAGTCAGTGAACATAATGAATTCAACCCCTGTTATTATCTCTGACCATGTATGAAGTAAAGGTGGTTTTCTGAAGACATCTTAAGATCATGAAGTTCAACCATTATGTAACTCTACCAAGTCTGGTGCCAAACCATGGCCCTTAGACATTAAGCCTGAGAGAAAGAGAGCAAGAAAACAAGCAAAGAAAGGGAGCATATGCTTCCCAGGTTCCACACACCCTTGCACATAGGCACTCACAACTACAATAAATGAGACTTCCTATCTTGGAGAAAACACACACTCGTGGTTTTGGTTTGTGCCTTTCATGATGACTTCTGCAGGGTGGATTGGAACTTTAAAACTTGAAATTATCAAAAGGAGGAGAGTTCACACATTACAAAGAAAAATGCTAAGAAAATGCTTCTCTTACTCTGAATTGAAGATTGTGGGGGTGTTTTATGAGATCAGACTTTTAAACCTTTCCTTAATTGAAAAATTCCAGTTCAGTGAACTTAGGGTGAAGGTAGTTTTAGGCCCCTTAGTTGAAAGTGATCATGTAGAAATATAGGGCAGGTGTAATATTCTTAACATACTAAGTCTCTGCTTGAAAAGTGTATTTCTGTTCTATAATTACTTAAATTGTCACCCTTCTCCTGCTCAACCAGAGCTTGCTTTTTGAAAGCCACAATGCCTTTCCTCTGAAGTTGTCACTCAAAGGGAAAGCCCATCTCATCTCCAGGTCACTATTTCTACAGAGTTTCTAAGTTCTTTGGTCTCAGTGAGATTTAACAAGGCAAGGTATTACAATGCTGTCTGGGGCCCCAGATCTGCATTTAGGCATGAAGTGAGAACCTTTTCTCCAACAATCTGTTTTGTCTAGGCTTGGTTTGCTTTTTATTTTTTTAATGCATTTTTTTCTGCATCCAGGAGCCTGACTGCCACACTAACCATAGCAGAGTTCAGCTAACTGCACCTGTTTGTTGTGGATACAATTCTATCACTACACCGACCTGACTCATTAACTGCATCTGTTTCAGATAGTTACAGTGACTGAGCCCAATCAATAGGAAACAGCTTGAGGTAAGCACACCAGCCTATCTGTAGGCAAGCCCCTGCAGGAACAGGTCCCCTCACACCAGCATTTTCTGTATGCACAATAAGCTTATAAGGCTTCAGTACAGCACCTTTCCCACTGCAGATTCTGATAAACCAACCAACAGCAAACTTTGAACGGTAAAGGCAAACACTCAGGAACAAGCTGTGAAAATAAATGCTTGCAACAAGGTATTCCAGACAGGAGGGAGTGGGTGGGTGCCTTCAAGGGACTAGTTTTAACAGGTTGTGTCAACAGCCCCAGAACATACACAGGAAACAAAAAGCTTAGGCTGTCCCTGACTGGGAAGCACCACAAGAGAAAAGTTTTAAAAACTAAAAGCCAGATATAAAACATCAACATGGAATTTCAGTAACTGCAATCTTTGAGTACAGAGAGGGAACATGCTTTGAGTGACTCTCAGAAACAGTGGTGTTAAATCTCTTGGTCCAAAAAGATGTTTGAATTGTGTAATCTTTTTTCAAAGCAGGAGACAGCTGCCTATTTTCTTATCTACAGGAGGAAGAGGCTCTGCTCTCTAAGCCATTCATGAAGCTTTTAAAGTGTCTTAAGGAGCATATGAAATACTAGAGCTTGCCTGTGGGTGGGGAAGGGGCCTGCCCAGTAAGCAAAGACAGCACTTCCACCTAGCCAGCTATAGAGCCTAGAAAAGGTGCCAGGTCACCTGCTGTGGTGGCAAATGACTGTCTCATCACTGGCATTCTAAGGACAGACATCTGCGATGAGTTGTGTGTAAGGAAAATGGCTCTCAGTGCCCTCAACCTCCCTCTGCTTAACCCAGGACATTTAACTGCCTGAGAGCAGGTTTCCTTCCCAGGTCTGCCATCCCCTCACATAATGTGAGCATTGTGCACTTCAAAGGCTGCTCTCTTGGGGATGAAGTAATCCCATCATTAGAGGCAGCCAGAGATGTGTGTCTAATCCCTGGGTCTGGGGGCAGGGTAGACAGGCAAGGACAGCCAGCCTCTCAGTGCCACACAGCAAAATCAGCAGCCACCAACATACAACTAACTTCCAGCAGTGCAGATGTGCTGGGACTATGCCAGCAGAGGTGTGTGGTGGGAGGGGTTGCTGCTTTGGCTGACCACCAGCACTGATGCCACTCTTCTCTCATCCTGCAAATGGCTAATACACACTCCCCTGTAATAAGCAAGGCAAGGTCGTTTTTTCCATCCCAAACATAACCATTTTCAGAAGTCTCTCTATCACACAATGGTTGGGGGTGGAAGAGACTTTAAAGTTCCAACCCCCCTGCCAAGGACAGGGACACCTTCCTCTAGAGCAGACTGCTCAAAGCCCCATACAACCTGGCTTTGATAACTTCCACAGAAAGGGTATCCACAACTTCTCTGGGTGACCTGCACCAGTTCCTCTCCACCCTCACAGGGAAGAACTACTTTACATCTAACCCAAATCTATCCTCTTTCATTTTAAAGCCATTACCCCTGTCCTATTCCTACATGCTTTTGTTAGAAGTCCCTCTCCAGCTTTCCTGTAGGCCCCCTGTTATGTACTGAAGCACCTAGCTTGTCTTCCTTCCAGTGACTTATGAGTAACTTGGAGTAGAATTCAGTAAGTTCAAGAGGTTAATGCAGAACTTTGTATCTGGCAGCAGAACAAAGTCTAGTTCAAGCTCTTTTGACAATTTTGCTCATAATATGGAAATAAGTCTGTTTGTGTGGTGGTTTGAAAAATAACCTTTGCTTCATCATAAATGAAAGTGGTTCTCTAGTGCACATTTTTGTTTCTTTTAAAACAGATAATCTCTTCCTGAATACATTTACTGCTCCTTCAGAGGCATTTCTATTCTGATGATACCAGCTATGATAAAAGTGCAAAGTCTCAATTGCTCTTTCATGTTGGGAATCCTCAGGTCTTGTTATATACACAGAAGAGGTGTGGGTGTGAAATACATCCCAAAAGTGAAGGGTACAGGAGCTGTATAAATTCCTCATAATGTAAGAACTGTCATCAGCCTTAAGCCTGGGTGGTTCTTCAACTACAGGATGCAATCATAAACAGTTCTCTCTTACCTGATTCATCTCTCACTGGAACCCAGTGCAAGTCATCATCTTTGTCCTTCATCCATCCACACAGTCCGCTATCAAAACTGCAGCTGTGCACCAGCACTCCTGGGCAGAAGAGAGGAGCAGAAGGTCAAAAAAAAAAGGCAAAGCAAAGTTTTTTGGCTTGTTTTGGAACTACAGCAGCTTCCCTTGTGGTTGACACTAGCAAGTACACACGAAAATTAAATGCAGCAGAAGCACCAAAACAACAACACTGCAAGGGATGCCAGTGTCACTGTTCACACTGTGTGTTATTCTTGTGCCAAGGCTGTTAGGAAATAAAACCTTGAAGGTTCACTGAGCGGGGAGGGGCTTTGTTTTGGGGTTTTTTTTATATATAAAGCATAAACAAATGTAAAACTACAGAAAACCCTAAGCAATCTCCCAAACTCCTGCACTCTAGCCCCTGAAGAGGAGATGTGATCTTTACCTGGGTCATCGTTTGCTTCAAATTCATCGGCAGTAATCCCTCTTTCAATTTCAAGTATTTCAAACAGATTATTGCTCACTCCGGGCTGCCGTGGAACTGTGAGAAAAGCATGAGAAAAACTGTGAGAAATGAATGAGATGAAGGTAGTTAGTGACCTACTTCCTTATCTTTAATAAAAAACAGCAGAGCAGCTCTGGGCATTGTGCTTTTTCTTGGAGAATTCAATAACATTTATTTGACGAGTCATAAAGTGTAAAGCCTCTGTGATTTGTGATTTATGTTGTAACATTTATCTGAACACTGTAAAAGGTGGTTCCAAACCTGCTAAAGGCTCTCAAATGAAAGGTCCTTTTTAACCAGAGGGGGAAAAATAATAGTAAAAGAAGAAAGCTTTAACCTTGAAGCACACTATTCCCCTCCCAAGGCACTCTTAAAGGCAGAGGCTTATCAATAAAATCAAGCCACATTAAAGCCCTGCTCAAACTTTCTGATCCACTTACCTTCTGCAGATGTTTATAGGCACCCAACCTTGGAGACACAGCTGAAGGGACATTCATCTACCTGCAAAGGATTAGAGCCCCCTAAAAAGCACTCAGGGGTGTACCAAGAGTGAGGGAGGAGGAGCTCCAGTGGAAACTGGAATTCGGCTGCAATTACATTTTTTGCTGTCTCTCAGCTGTCAGGAGAAGGAACACCCTCAGTGATTAATGCACCCAGAGGTTATGGCACGTTCACAGCAGCCAGGACAAGCTGAAATTTAAGGGCTCTTTGTGAGAAGGACAGCTGCCAAAGTCAGATGGCTACAAAGACTGCTGCTTACTTCTGAAGACCCCATGGCAGTCTGTGCAAGTCTCCAGAAATTACACAGTCTTTTCAAGTCTGACGGGCAGCTGTCAACTAGACACAAACAGACTGCACTGGATAGAGCCGTCTTGGAAATTCCCTTTCACAGGTAAGAACAGTGATGTGTTTCAGACGTATCCTTAGATGTTGTAGATATCTCTGACACCTATGGTATTTGTAAGGGCCTTATCTAATATAACCTTGACACATTTTCCACTTCCAGTGCTAACCTGAGTATCTTAATGTCTCTATAGGCTTCTGGGGCAAGTGGGAACAAGAACTGAGCTGATTTACAGTTCGAAGCTGAGATAAAGGACTGTTGTTTTCAGGAAATCACATCAAGTGTAAGAAGGAACTTCTTTTGCACTAGGACAAGATGCAAGAGATCCTCTAAAGCCAGAAGATGACAGAGGAAGATGGAAAAATAAGAAGCAGCTTCCTGCTTTTTGGATTTAGGACAAAGTAATCAGCCTGATACAAAGTCAACCAAATGCTAACATATTTTAAAAGCAATACTACAGGCTACAGACCTTGGATGGAAATCTTGTATGGTAAAAAGAAGAAGGTTGAAGTATGTAGGGAACATTAACTTATTATAGTCACTTTTGGAATCACATTTTTTTGTCCTTTCTTTTAAATCCTGTGTAGATTTTGGTTTCTGCTTCTTTGAAGTCTAGGATATTAATGTCCAAACAGCCTCAAGGACTTCAGGCTGGCTTGGGGAGTAAAGGATATGTTGCTTGTAATAATATTCTTGCTGCTTTGTTTAATCTGGGGTGTTTGGGTTTGGGTTTTTGTTTGTGTGATTAAAATGTTGCTATTTAATGTGAAAGAAACCTTATAAATGTGCACAGCCCACAGCACCTAGGCCACTCATCACCCTGCAGTACATCTATGCACAAACACTGTGTTCAGTTATATACAGAGAAAGTCTCTTTACCTCAGGCAGCAAAAAAATCAAAATGGGAATGGCTCTGAACCCATCCTTGACCCAAAATCCTGCCCAGCAGTGTGCTGCTGTCTGTGGTAAGAGCAGGTGAGACAGCTGCAGCAGCACATCATTCAGCTGCATTACACCTGCACAGGGTGTTCACAGGGCTGTGAGCTGTTCTGATCTGTAACAGCACACAGGTAGCACTGCTCCAACTGTATTACAGCTGTGGACAACCATGGGCAGTAGCTTGTGGAGTGACTGATGTGTACCCAGAGCAGCACCGCTGTAGTACAGCAGCTGTGGGCACCATTTAAAGCCAGCTGCAGTGGGTGTGCTCAGGGATGACCACCTCTGGTAATTCCATTTCTTGGGCTCACTGTGACCAGCCAGCTGAGGCAGCCAATTTTGCAGGAGCACTTCTGTACAAAGCCTGCTCAACTAACAGCATTCTCTAAGTTACTTACTGGCACTTCTGGCAAGACAGTGCTGACTGCAGTTCCACCTCAGAGGGGTGTTTCATACATCCATGCTGCAGGTTCCTGTTCCCTATGGAATGCAGCATGAGACACATCTATGTTGCTCCCCCTGGGATTATCACATGGCCTTTCCTCTTCTTAGAACATGCTATGGGAAAGAGAGTTTGTTTCCCACACTTAGAAGAGCAAGTTGGCCATTTGCTTCACAACTGCTGAATGCAGCTCACATAGGTACTGTAGCTGCTGGTCTGCAATGGAGACACAACCTTTTCTGGAAGCATCTTTACACCTGCCACATCCACAAGGCACACAGATGGAAAGAGGCCAGCCCACAGGAGCAGATGGAGAAGTGAACTGCCCTCTCCCTGAGCTGCAGGATGACTCCAGCCTTTGAGGAGCCTCACAGTGCCATCATCCCCCCTTGCGACAGGAAGGCTGCATCCTTTTTGCATCTAGGTTAATATGGTAACACTCTGTAACTCCACATCTTCCCCTGCACCTCAAGGGCTTCTTGGGGACCAAAGGCCCCAGACTCACGGGTAGTAGTTAGAGGGCTCTAAATGAGCTACCATAGCAGAGAGCAGGGAGGAAGCCCAGTGTCATGCTCTGAGATTTGTAGGATACTCAGGGGGTCACAGTTTCAAGCTATGTGCTTGCCCTGTGGATCCTCATCTCATAGCTCTTGATTATGGAGAATACTGCAGGAAAAAACAGGAATTTCTTTTCCAATGAACTGCCATTTTATACAAAGACTTGGAGTCACAACCATGCACACAAAGAAGCATTCTCCAAATTAAAGCTAATACACTTGCCTATAATTAAAGCTCTATAAAAACATAACTCTCTGAAGTCCTCTCCAAACCCTGTTGTTATGAACCCCTAGAAGAACGTGTTGCAGAGCTCTCAGCCAGTCACTTCAGGCCTAAGGAGAGGAATGTGCACTCGACCCCAGACAAGAGTCAGGGTAGGAGATGCAGGCCTCTGAACACGATCCCTGTGTGCACTTCTTTTCCCTGCAGTCCCTAACACATCGAGTGGCGATCGTGGGAGAAACTATTTGGCACAGTTATTTTCTGCAAGCTTTCCAAGCCCTCTCTGTGTACTTTATATAACGTATCAGCCTGCTTTTCACTTCACTTCAATGGTTTGATAAAGCTTGTTAAATATAAACTTGGCTTCTTTTTCTTGGAGAATTTTCTAAGCCCTGAGTGAGCCAATACATCAACACTAGCATATTCTCAAAGTTCACAAGCTGAGTCCTTCAGAGATGCATGAATGTGAGGGGGAACATTTAACAAGTGCATAAGGCTGATTGCTTTTCAGCTTTTTCATCCTTTGGGAAAAGAGTAGGACTTTCAACTTGCCAATGGCTAGGCTGGGGAGTATAAGAGATGCTGTGCACTTCTGTCAGGTTATTTCTAATTACAGAATAATCACTGGTTTGGTACCGCAAGTCCAAAACAAAACAGAGTGCAGCTTCAGATTATTAGCAACGCAGGCCTCTGCATTCTTAGGCCATTCCACTCTACTCAACAATCATGACCAAGCTTCCCATTTATTAAAAACAACAACAAAAAAGGAAGATTTTTTGACTGAGTAGTTACGATTGGAAGTTAAATACCACTTCCGAAAACAAAACCCCAAACCTACAAGTGCCGAGAGCTCATGCAGAACTAACAGAAAATGGCTACATGCAAGAGTAGTCCAGAGGTCAGTCTGACTTGGCAAACAAGGCTAAGTATGTCCTCTTTTACTCCAGGCACGACTTTGATACGTGCTGAGTTAAGAAAGGGCAACAGAGAGATACATTGCAGCCTTTTATCTGGAACCTGTAGTGTCCAGGATATGTTGCCTCAAACTCTGCAGTCAGAAGGATTTCAAGAAGGGCTTTGCTGGCCTGTCCCACCCTCTGCAGTACTGCTTGTGTGAGAGGGGAGAGCCGGTGCTGGCATGCAACCATTCTAAGGCCTGGTCCTGCATTTCTCAAGCAGTTACAATACTCATTAACTGTGACCTAAACCAAACATTCCATATGTTTCCAGAAGATTTTCTGAACAGTAACCTGCCTGCCTTTCTGTGAGCAGCTGTGCAGGAGGTGCAGAGTGACAACTGAATTTCAGGGGAAGGCAGCTAAAGTCAACAGCGTTCAGCAGCTAGCACATCAGATCTGGGGATCCAGGATCTTGGGATTTAGCTCCAGAGTACAAACAGGAAGAAAGTTCCTACTTTAAATGCTTCAGTATTGAGACAAATCCATTTTAATAGGTGCCTGACAGTGAAGTCAAATGAAATGCTGTTGTAAACTTAAGCTGCTCCAATGAAAAACCACATTCTTCCACCCTTCTTTTTTTCAACACCTTTAAGGGTCACCTAACTGCATTTATTGCACTAAGAACTTCTCACTCATTGAAAAGGGGACTAGAAAGAGACAAGTTGTAATCCCATTTTTCATTGTTTTTAATAGCTGCTATGAGAAGAAAAATATCTAATTCAGCTCCACTAATGGCAGAAAAGGAAAGCTGCTGAACTGTCTTCTAACACAGATAAAGGGTTTTGTCCTCACTCTCCTGGTAGCTGCTAACATGCTTTGTCTTTAGGTTTGTTTTTCATGCTCATCACCCAGCTCCTGATGGCAGCAGAAATTCTTAGTCTTACCTCATGAGAAGTTCATTCTCTTTGCTAGAGAGTAACCAGAAAAGATGCCCCTGCACTTCACTGTAATTTGTGTCAGTCCTGAAATAGTTAAACATTAAGCCATTGCTGCATTCCTCCTTCATTGCCATCCCCCCCATCCATATCAGAAGATTATCCTCGGTGCCAGATTCCACTGTCTGCATCTGACTAAGTGGTTCAAAGGCCAAGTGTAGGAATTCCATTTTAAAAAATAGTGATTTTTCTGTTCTCTGAAAAAGCAGCTCCCAAGTCACTGCAGGCATTTTTAGGAAAGGGGTAAAAAAACTACAACCACCCAGAATCTCTGAAAAACTGCAAAGGCATTTAAGTAGCAGCATCAACGTTATTATCATCTGTTCTCTTTGTCACCACTGAACCCACCCGTTTCACAGGACCGCAGCTGATTTCAAGCAGGGCAGCACTTCCAGGAGTGCTCTGAAGTGAAAGGTGAGGACAGACAGCATGTCACGTAACAATGAAGTGAAAAAACAAGGAGCAACAAGTCACCAAGGGTAAGCTCAGGAGAAGGTTAAAGAATTAAAAACTACAGTTGGAGAGATGCTTGCAGAAAACAAGTACACTTGCCCAGGCACGTTTCCTCTTTTGCTGTGGACCCAATCCTACACCACCAGTATGGCTGCAGGATGTGGGCTAGGGCACTAGGGCACCTGTCAGTGTACAGCAGACCAACCACCCCTTTGCCATGGACTGCCCCACAGGATTACCACCCCTTCCAATGCCTGAGCAAAGCATGGGTACTGTCACCTTGCTTTCTCAAAGGCTGGCTAAAGGCTTCAGAGCCCAAGGGCAGCAAAAAGGAAGATAACCCAGCTTTAACACTGCTTTAAATACTGAGGTCTTCAGCACATGGCCAGTGGTTGCTGGCTACAGTGCTCTGTGTGTGAGGTTTAGCCCAATTACAGTTGCTGGTGCTTGACCTGTTGTCCCTGCTGTATTGTGCACTGAAGCCTTTGAAGCTGTGTAGCCCATGGGGGTTACTTTTCAGCTAGCACCAGAACAAGAGGACACAGTCTCAGGCTGCACCAGGGGAGGTTCAGGCTGGAGGTCAGGAGGAAGTTTTACACAGAGAGAGTGATTGCCCATTGGAATGGGTGGCCCGGGGAGGTGGTGGAATCGCCATCGCTGGAGGTGTTCAGGAGGAGACTTGTTAGTTGATTAGGTGGTGTTGGATGATAGCTGGATGTGATGATCTTGAAGGTCTCTTCCAACCTGGTCTGGTCTGGTCTAGTCTAGTCTAGTCTAGTCTATATCACAAACCCCAAAGGTGGGCAGCTGGCCTAAACAGTAGATAGATACTTAGCAGTGATCAGCTTTTCCTGTGTTTGTTGAATATTCTACAAAATATAATCTTACAGTCAGGAAACAAACACTTCCCTACTTTCCAGACCTCTGGACCTGAAGCACAGGTATTGAAAGCATTAGCTTCAAAATTAAGCCTCTAGGGACAACAAAGGAAACCAATTGTAAATAGTACAGATGATTGCTATGACTTCAAGAAAACAGCTGAGAACTGCTCCTCTGCTACAGAATTCCAGAGAACAGTCCCAGGACAAGACAGCCTGGGAAATGCAGTGCCAGATCCTAGAATCATTTCTACATAACACTCTATTTTTACCTATTGGTTCCAATCATATGAAGTCTGGGGAGTCTTCACTGCATTTCTTGTTATAGATAAAAATGTCTTTATATTTTAACTTCATTTTTTCAGATTTTTAACAACACAGATTGCAAAACAACCTCACAAAAGCCAAAAGCACACTCCACCAACTACTAGCAGGATTTATAGAATCATAGAATTGTTAGGGTTGGAAGGGACCTCAAGGATCATCTAGTTCCAATCCCCCTGCCGTGGGCAGGGACACTTCACACTAGATCAGGTTGCCCAGGGCCCCATCCATCCTGGCCTTAAAGCCCCAAATTCTAGGTTAGGTTTTATCTCCATTTTAATTGTATCAAACTGACTGCAACAGATTAAATGTCATCAGCAAAACAAACCATTTCCCACAATAAACAAAATATTTCACTGCATAATGACCTAAGAGACCCCAAGAAGTCACCACACAGATGCCAAAGCAACTGGAAAAAACCTCCCACGATGCTTATACACCTGCTCTGAGACAGCAAACCTTTCCTCCTACTACACTGCTTCAGCAGCTTTAGTGTAGATCACACTAAAGAAGAAGGGCTGATGCAGCACTCCCTTCCCTCTCTCTAAAATTAGCCGCAGAACTGAAGATGAAATTAGGTGCTGAGTACTTCTTGGCAGAGAACATGTAACTCTGCGTGTGCCAGTAATGTCTTCTGTGGCATGCGCTAAAGCTGGCACAGAAATGGTGCTGTAGCTTTCAAAGCCGCTCTTAAATGACGTGTGCTCATGCCATGGGAAGCTTTACTATCTTCAGCTTTTCACATCCATTTTTCAGGGGCAGTCCATAAAATCAGCCTCTATGTTATCTTTGCACAACTTTGCAGTTGCTCTGTCATAAACATCCAAAACTCTTTGAATTCATACAATAAAGTGACACAACAGAGTCTTCAGGTAATCAGACATGGTCCCATTTTTTGCATTCTTAAGGCTACAGAAATATGCTAAGAGCAAATCTCACCTCTCTGAAATCTGAATTCACTAACTATGAGTTACATTTCTTTTCAATAAAACTTCTTCCCCACAGCTTTCATCTCAGAGTGTAATTAAGTTAAGTAATTGTATGGTACAATATACTCACCAATCATTTCAGACAGAAAAAAGATGATGTTGTTTGACTGAATTGGCCCAGAACTTCCTCCACACATTTTTGTTCAGTAATAAAAACAATTATTTGTGCACCTTTACCACCTGAACTCTTTCAGTTTCACATCTTGGCTCTCACTGATAAAGCATTCCAAGAAAACCTACCAGTACACTGCATGCATTCACCTCACTGCATCAACAGTCCTGATAAATGAAAGAAGATGTCAAATTACTTACTGAAGACATCTCCTCGGGGTTTCTGAGGATCTATCTGTATCCTGTTGTCATCTGTAACTCCTTGGGAAAATGTCGTTTCAACAGGAACGTGTAATGGCTCTTCAGTGGTTAGAGGATACCTTTGTGGTGGTACTGTAGGTCTTAATGTTGTAGGTTGTGGCGGTGGTGGTGGAGGCCTCGTCAGTGGCTTTGTTACTGGTCTTGTTGTCACTGGCACGTACCTAGTGGTTGACTTTGGTGCCAGTCGGGTTGTTGGCCTGGGTGTAGGATGAGCTGTTGGCTCGGGTGTAGGACGAGCTGTTGGCCCGGGTGTAGGACGAGCTGTTGTCCTGGGTGTAGGACGAGCTGTTGGCCCGGGTGTAGGACGAGCTGCTGGCCTGGTCACTGGCCTCTCTGTAACAATAGCAGGTACATAGGGTGGTCTGAGGGGTTGCCTTGTGTCTCCAACATCAGGAATCCTATTGGTTACACCACTGCCTCCCTTTGGGAGCATGCTGCTGCCCTTGACTTTATGATATGGAACAGGTGGTTCAATCATAACATTAGGAATAACTGCAAAGAGAATCAAAATGGGACCAAAATGGACATTTGAGTCTCTCTCTCCAGTAACTTAACAATATACTTCATTATGACATGGAGAACCTCAAATTATTTCTCTTCTTCTGAATAGTTCCACTAATAGAAACATACTTTAGCAGCAGCACTGCTGAATTATCACATCCCTTTAATTGCTACTTCTTATTACAGCAGTTTAGAGGTGATTTAGAATGACTGAAGGCAAAGAGACTTCCATTCCCATCTGCTCCCAAGCATCAGCTCTCAGTCAGAGGTGGTAAATACTTACCTAACCCCACTGTTAGTAAAATAGTATGGGCAGGAAGGTGTGTGTTAAGGAGCTCTCTGGACTGGACAAGTCTGCACTCAGCAGAGGAGAGTTTAGTAAGACTCCAGTGCTACAGCCATTTTGGTCATGGATGGGCAGATAGATACCTTTGGCTTAAGAAAGTTCTCTTTCAGTGCTCACCCCACCAATCCTTCTAAACTTTTCTCCTTGTCACTAAGCATTAATAATTTTTAAGACATTGAACCAAAGCCAATGGCCTTCATTTAGATCTTTATCTTTGCTAGATGCCAAGAAACTAAGGCAATGGCATATTTTCAGGCTCCAGAACAAGAAGGTGAACTGGGCACCACCTACACCACGGTGACAGAGCCTACAATACATCTCCCCCAGCACGTTGTAAAGGATAGACAACAAATTTCAGCTTGGTTTCACAAGGGGAATTTCTGCAGACATGAAATGCAAGAATACCTGGTTTGTTATTTCTAACTTTGTTTGCTCACAAGCCTGTTGTATCTCATGGGGGATCTTAACAGCCTCGGCAAGAACTCCAGTCAAGTATTTTGAGCACAAGGTTTCACATACAACACAGCAAGAGTGAGGAGCTGCTGTTTGCTAAACACTGGACTGTTTGATGATGGCAGGTAAAAAGGTGGTGCCACCTGTTTACCACTCTTCTTTTGAATACTCTGCTGTTTGTTCATTACAGGATATTAACATTTAAAATGCACCTTAGGACTATGCCCCAGGAACTTGTGTGAAGTGTGTCCATGTATAATTGCAAGCACTCAGGTTGTGAGAGATCCAGATCACATTACCATGACAGCCACAGCCAAAGGAAACAAGTCTGCAGTGGAACTGAGTCACATAAGACCAGAACCCCTATATGAGCACAGAGTCCTTCAGAAGATTCAGCAGATGTCATAGGGGTGTCCTAAGGGCCTATTCTGTACCAAAGGGGATGGCTGCTGCTTCCAAGAGAAAGGTGAGGAAGAGGATTCTCCATCAGGGAATTCTTCCAAAGGAGTCCTCCCTCTGCTGTTCACATCTGGGGAGCAGTGGAGAAGTAGGTGTGAGCTGCTGAGATGGGCCAGAGGCAGAATATGTAACAACCTGGTATGAGTAACATATACTGTCTGACCAGACCCACCCTGCTCCTTCAGTTGTTGCCATCCTGAAGCAATCTCTAGAACGATGCCGTGAACAGGGAGAGGTGAATTTCTTTCCAATTATGAAGACGTCTGAGGGAGAGGTATTTTTATCAAGGCATGCTAGGACTCAGGAAGCTCTGACTACATTCCCTGGCCTTTTATTAAGTATTAAAAATAGTTCAGACAAACTGAGCCTGACAGTGCTGTACCTCCAAGTGTGCACATTCACAGGGGAGATGTTTGCTGTCAGGGTTCCACTGCGTACCTGTGCAGCTTGTTCCATTGTCTCTGTACCCTTCTTTACACTTGCATTTGTAGGATCCTGGTGTGTTGTAACACCGTGCAAAGCTACCGCACTGGTGGTGCCCAAGGGAACACTCATCCACATCTGCAACAGAAAGCTACAGTAAAGAACCCTTTAGGTCAAAGAGGCTTTTTGCTTATCCCTGCAAAGCCACAAACAGTGGTGTGGTCGTTAGGAAAATGTTGTTAATGTTGAGAAAATCAGTAAGACTGAATTGCCAGTGGAAAAAGGCAGGCAGATAGTCACCAATCAATGGGATGTTGCAAACATCAGGGTAAAAGGGACTAACACGCAAGCCTGGTACTGCTCAACTTGTGCCTCGGCATCAGCTTCAGTGATATGCTGTGGGCAGGCTGCTGCTGAGTTCATGAAGATCACTATTTTCATAACCACCTCTTAAGGGTGACATGATGAGGAAATATAAACTGAGTGTAGGAAAATGCATGTTCTTAATCACATAAGTATTCAATTTTGTTCATCAAATGCTTCCTCTGTTACACATCTGTACAGATGTTTCTACATCACGTACAAATTGCTTCAAACATCTTACATGGCATTTCCATGGTGGTGGTTAGGGATGCAAGCAAAAATCTCCAAATTCCAGTGCTCTGTGGGAGATTTCCTTCCAAAATACATACTTAAACATAAAGCAATGCCTCATTATCTCCTTTTTTCAGTAAAAGAATGATAACCAGTTGAGGCCCTGGGAAACTAAGACAATGGGGCCTGGGAACATTGTTGTTGAAGAGCATACACCAGCTGCATTCCAGCCTCATGTCCAGACAGAGACAGGTTATTTCCCAACCCCTGCCTTCTTCCCCACCTGTTTTCAGAGAAGGAAAGTTGGTCAGCCTGGGTGGGAAGGAGCTGGGGTGTGCTCACCTCTAGGCACATTTTCTTATCTTGCATCTTGGGGCACACTACAGAGCACAGCTGCGTTACAGCTCAGACATAGCTCATATGCTGCTCCAAACCTACAACTGCCCGTGCACAGCAAAACCCGTGGGGACAAAGGCTTTGGAAAGAATTCCTGAGGTCAGCAGCTCTGCTTTCCAACCAGGTTCTACAGGAGAGCCAATTACAAGAATGAGGGCCAAATGCCTGCTTTCCCCTTCACAGTCTATTTCTATAATCCACTCTTTCATAAAATACAAATGCAGTGTAACCTAAGCCAACCTGCTTCAACATTTCAGCAATGAGCAAACATCCGTCTTTAAACCATTAATTTCCCTTTAGAACATGCAGCTTTATTACCTGCACACAAGAAGTTGTTCTTACCATGGCATTGGTATTTGCCTCCGATGTACATTAGATCAAAGCCTTTATGACATCTGCAAATGTAGCTTCCAAAAGTATTCACACAGTGCCTAAATCGTGGACAGATGACCCTCCCAGTAGCACATTCATCAATATCTGTGGAGAGAAAGGAACTGCATTACTCCCAAGGGCAGCTCAAACATAATCTGTGCTATCTAAACTAAACTGCCTTCACACAATGGAGAACTAAAGAAGACTAGCAAAAGTATTTTTATCAGGTCCTTATGGCTACAAGCTGGTCACTCAGCAGTAACACCCGAGCACTTCTTCTGGCTGTGTCATCTCAGTTCAGCTCTTGGTCACAAGCCCCGTATTTTCACACCTCTTGTGCCAGAAGCCTTAACAAATACTGTGAGTGAAACGAGACACACTGGCAAAACAAGCATTGCCACTGAACTTGGAAGGCCTGCTCTATGCTCTCATCATCCTGGTACCCTTCCTTTCTAAAGGAGATGTTCTCGAATTCTTCACAGAACACACAACAGCTTCTCCAAGGCCTCAAAACATCCTTACAACTATAATGGTATTTGTCTGAAGAAAAGCTACTTTCTATTATCTGTGTAACCTACTTTTGTCCCACTAAGCCCTGCACCTGGATTTCCAGACAAGGAAGGATTATAGAAACTACCTCAGTAATTCTTTTTCTGTAATGTCTGAAGTATTGCTGCTGCAGCACTGGTCATGTGTATATTTGAAGTACATCACCCTGCTGCAGGAAGTGGTTTGTTTTTCTAAATCTCAGGTGTCCCTAATCCATGATGTGCCCATTAAGCCTACCAGGAAATCCTCATCTAGAATAGAATAGACCAGACCAGACCAGACGAGACCTTCAAGATCATCGAACCCAATCTATCATCCAACACCACCTAATCAACGGCACCAAGCACCCCATCCAGTCTCTTCCTAAACACCTCCAGTGATGGTGACTCCACCACCTCCCCAGGCAGCCCATTCCAATGGGCAATCACTCTCTCTATGAAGAATTTCTTCCTAACATCTAGTTTAAACATTCCCTGGCACAGCTTGAGACTGTCTTCTTGTTCTGGTGCTAGTTGCCTGGGAGAAGAGACCAGCCCCCACCTGGCTACAACCTCCCTTCAGGTAGTTGTAGACAGCAATAAGGTCTCCCCTGAGCCTCTTCCTCTGCAGGCTAAGCAACCCCAGCTCCCTCAGCCTCTCCTCATAGAGCTTGTGTTCCAAACCCCTCCCCAGCTTTGTTTCATAGTTTCATAGTTTCATTCAGGGTTGGAAGGGACCACAAGGATCATCAAGTTCCAACCCCCCTGCCATGGGCAGGGACACCCCACACTAGATCAGGCTGGACAGAGCCTCATCCAGCCTGCTCTTAAACACCCCCAGGGACGGGGCCTCGACCACCTCCCTGGACAACCCATTCCAGGGTTTCACCACTCTCATGGTGAAGAACCTCCTCCTCACATCCAGCCTGAATCTCCCCACCTCCAGCTTCATTCCATTCCCCCTAGTCCTATCACTACCTGAGATCCTGAGAAGTCCTTCCCCAGCCTTCCTGTAGGCCCCCTTCAGATACTGGAAGGCAACAATTAGGTCTCCTCGGAGCCTTCTCTTCTGCAGACTGAACAGCCCCAACTCCTTCAGTCTGTCCTCATAGGAGAGGTGCTCCAGCCCTCTGATCATCCTCGTGGCCCTTCTCTGGACACGTTCCAGCACCTCCACATCCCTCTTGTAATAGGGGCTCCAGAACTGGACACAGTTGTTGCCCTTCTCTGGACACATTCCAGCAAGTCAACATCCTTCCTAAACTGTGGGGCCCAGAACTGGACACAGTACTCGAGGTGCAGCCTAACCAGTGCTGAGTACAGGGGCAGAATGACCTCCCTGCTCCTGCTGGCCACACTGTTCCTGATGCAGGCCAGGATGCCATTGACCCTCCTGGCCACCTGGCCACACTGCAGGCTCACGTTCCACCTATTATCAACCAGCACCCCCAAGTCCCTCTCTGCCTGGCCACTCTCCAGCCACTCTGACCCCAGCCTGTAGCACTGCATGGGGTTGTTGTGGCCAGTGTGCAGAACCCGGCACTTGGATGTGTTCAATCTCATGCCGTTGGACTCTGCCCATCTGTCCAGCCTGTTGAGGTCACTCTGCAGAGCCTCTCTACCCTCCAGCAGATCAACTCCTGCCCCCAGCTTGGTGTCATCAGCAAATTTACTGATGATGGACTCAATGCCCTCATCCAGATCATCAATAAAGATGTTAAAGAGCATGGGGCCCAGCACTGATCCCTGGGGCACACCACTACTGACTGGCCGCCAGCTGGATGTGGCACCATTCACCACCACTCTCTGGGCTCAGCCTTCCAGCCAGTTCCTAACCCAGCTCAGAGTGTTGCGGTCCAAGCCACGAGCTGACAGCTTGGCCAGGAGTTTGCTATGGGGGACGGTGTCAAAGGCCTTGCTGAAGTCCAGGTAGACTACATCCACAGGCCTCCCCACATCCACCAGGCAGTCACCTGATCATAGAAGGAGATCAGGTTGGAGAGGCAGGACCTGCCCTTCCTAAATACATGCTGGCTGGGCCTGATCCCTTGGCCATCCTGTAAGTGCTGTGTTAATGCACTCAGGATGACCTGTTCCATGATCTTGCCTGGCACTGAGGTCAGGCTGACAGGCCTGTAATTCCCTGGCTCATCCAACCGGCCCTTCTTGTGGATGGGCACCACGTTGGCCAGCTTCCAGTCCTCTGGGACCTCGCCAGTGAGCCAGGACTGCTGAAAAATGATGGAGAGCGGCTTGGCCAGCTCCTCTGACAGCTCCCTCAGCACCCTAGGATGGATCCCATCCGGTCCCATGGACTTGTGGGGATCCAAGCAGCTGAGATCTCTGACTACTTCCTCCTGGATCACAGGGGAACTATACTGCTCCCTGACTCTATCTGCCAGCTCTGCAGGCAGCTGTCCAGAAGACATTCTGTCCTGCTAGTAAAAATTGAGGCAGAGAAGGTGTTAAGTACCTCTGCCTTTTTCTCATCTTTTGCTACCATGTTTCCATCTGTGTCCACCAAGGAGTGGAGGTTGTCCTTGCCCTTCCTCTTGATATTAATGTATTTATAGATGGACTTTTTATTGTCCTTCACAGCAGAGGCCAGTCTAAGATCTAAACGTGCTTTTGCCTCCCTAATTTCCTTCCTACAAGACCTAGCAACATCCTTGAACTTTTCATGGGTTGCCTCCCCTCTCTTCCAAAGGTGATACACCCTCTTTTTTTCCCCTTAGCTCTATTAAAAGTTCATTGCCCATCCAGGCTGGCCATCTGCCCCGGCAGCTCATCTTCCGGCACATTGGCACAGCCTGTTCCTGTGCCTTCAAGAGTTCTTCCTTGAAGTAGGTCCAGCTCTCCTGGACCCCTTTGTTTTTAAGGGCTTTATCCCAAGGAACCCTCTGAATTAGTTCCTTGAGTAGCGTGAAGTCCGCCCTCCGGAAGTCCAGAGTGGAGGTCTTCTTGCCGCCCCTCTTGGCTTGACCAAAAACCGAGAATTCAATTATCTCGTGGTCACTGGACCCCAAACACCTTCCAACCACCACATCACCCACCAACCCTTCCCTATTGGTGAAGAGGAGGTCAAGCATAGCCTTGCCCCGGTAGGCTCTCGCAGCACCTGGGCTAAGAAGCTGTCCTCCATGCACTCTAAGAACCTCCTAGACTGTCTCCTCTCTGCTGTGTTGAGATCCCAGCAGATGTCAGGCAGGTTGAAGTCGCCCATGAGAACAAGGTCTGGCAATCTTGAGACAGTCTTAAGCTGCCTATAGAATGACTCATCAACATCCTCCTCCTGGTTGGGTGGTCTATAACAGACTCCAACCAGGATGTCTGCCCTATTGGTCTTGCCTCTAATTTTCACCCACAGGCACTCAACTCAATCATCCCTAATCTCCAGTTCTATGGCATCTAGTGCCTCCCTGATGTACAGGGCCACCCCTCCTCCCTTGCCTGTCTCTCCTGAAGAGCTTGTAGCCATCAATTGCAGCGCTCCAGTCATGTGAGTTGTCCCACCACGTCTCTGTGATGGCAACTACATCACAACTTTCCTGCTGCAGCAAGGCTTCCAGCTCCTCTTGTTTGTTGCCCGTACTTCATGCATTAGTGTACATGCACTTCAGCTGGGCTGCTGGTTTCACCTCTGACTCCAGCTTACCACCCCCAGACTCCTGTCTGCAGGGACCGGTTTCAGCCCCTTCCCCCTTCGAATCTAGTTTAAAGCCCTGTCAATGAGACCCGCCAGCTCCCTTCCTAGAATCATTTTCCCTTTGGGGGATAGGCCATTCTCATACGCTATGATCTTTCCTTTCCTCTGGGACAGATGTACTCCATCTGTTGCCAGCTGACCTGGTGCCATAGAAAGTTCCCCAAGATCAAAAAAGCCAAAATTCTTTTGACTGCACCAGCCTCTAAGCCACTTGTTAATTACAGCTGCTGACCTGTTCCTTCTGGTATTCCCTCCTGCAACTAAGGGTATTGATGAAAACATTATTTGTGCCCCTGACCCCTCAACCAGTTCTCCCCCCTATTCTATTCTCTTTGTCTCCCAAAAACTACGGTTCTGATGCTGACTGCCAAGCCAGGCAGGCCCAGGAAGCATCTAATACACACTCTGCTTTCACTGTCTGGGAAACTCTCAGATGAGGTCAGGCTGACAGAGAAAAGCTGCCTGGGCTACCATTCACTTTGTAGCCCTTGGACACCAAGCTGGAGCCTGCTGAGTGCTTGAACCCTAATTCCTCACTGAGGCAGAGGCCTGCCGCCACTCCTGACGCTTGTTGGTTATCTACAGGGCACAGTTCAAGCCTTTGCTCTATCAGGCTCTTGATCTATGGGGAAAGCAAGATTTTGCTCTCCCTGCAATTTGCTTCCCAAAAGAGCACTTCAGCTGCAGGTGTCAAGAGTGCAAAACAAAGCCAAGTGATTGATGCCATGCTGCTTGTGAAAGAGGCCTGACCAAGGCAATGAGAAGCCTGAGTCTCTTGCAAAGCACAGCAAAAATGTGACCATAGACCCGCTGATTAGTTAGGGGAGCCACCTAAGGAGGGGAGAGGGAGCTTCCAATTCTCCAGGCTGTGTTTCCCACAGCCAAAAGTAGTGACCTAAAGCCATGAATTACTGGCTGGCTGGGCTCTCCCAATAGCTCCTGCTGGCACCGTCCCGCTCTGCATGAATTGCTGGAGGACAGCAAGGATTCAGCCCCTCAGCTCCCACACTCCTGGCCCATCAGACTGCTCCAAAATAACAGCTCTCCTTTACTCTCTGATGGGAGCATTTCTACAGTGCCACAGTAAAGGCTTGAATGCAAAAGAAAACAAGGCAAGTACTGGGAACCTCTCCACATGCCTGAATCTCCCTATAAATCTGCCTCTTGGTTTGAATCTATTGAAGTTTTAGGCTTTGAGTGCATCATTAACAGTTTATAAACTCCACTGTGTTCCTAACTGTTATTTAGCTTACAAGCCACAATTTTCTGCTTTTTATTAGAGTATTATTTCAAGGTTGCAGATTTCAGACTCGATTAGTATGAGTTAGTTGGAGTTCTTTGTTATTTTTATCTTTAAATCACAACTTCAAAAAGCGATTTAGTAAGAAAAAGATTCCCTACCGAACACACCTCATGCTCTTCAAAACCTCAGGCAGCTTGCCCTGCTCCTCCCTCTGCACACATTTCATGGTTTTGCAAATTCCCATCAGTAATAAGTATGTGAGGTGATGAGAGCACTGCAGTGGTACTGATCCATTTTCTAGGCAGTCAGACATCCTAACGACACAGGACTGAGCTGCTAATGAATACACTGCTGAACACTGACAAAGAAGTAATGGGAAAATGGAACAGTCTGCTGCTTGCATTCAATATGAGAGGTGGGTGGGTGATTGTCACCGGTGGGAAAACCACTTTTCAATTGTTAGCTAGAAGTAACACTGTCAATATGCTGGAGGGATGGGATGTCATCAAGAAGGACCTGGGCAAGCTGGAAAGGTGGGCCCAGGTGAATATGTGGAGGTTTAACAAGAGGAAGTGAAGGGTCCCGCACCTGGGTTGGAAAAATCCTCATTAACAATACAGGCTGGGGGATGAGATGATGGAAAGCAGCCCTGTGGAAAAGGACTCAGGAGTGCTGATGGACAAGAAGCTGGACATGAGCAGACAGTGTGAGCTTGCAGGCCAGACAGCAAATCACATCCTGGACTGCATCAAAAGCAGTGTTGCCTGCGGATCCAGAGAGGTGATTCTGCCACTCTGCTCCGGTGAGACCTCACCTGAATTACTGTGTCCAGCTATGGAGCCCAGAAAGAACATGGACCTGATGGAGTGGGTCCAGAGAAGGGCAATAAAGTGATCAGGGTGCTGCAACACCTCTCCTACAAGGACAGATTGAGAGAGCTGGGGTTGTTCAGCCTGGACAAAAAAAGCTCTGGGGAGACCTAATAGCAACCTTCCAGTACCTGAAGGAGGCCTATGAAAGGCTGGAGAGGGACTGTTTACAAAGGCCTGAAGTGATAGGATAAGGGACAATGGTTTGAAATTAGAGAAGAGTAGATTTAGGTTGGACATTAGAAACAAGTTCTTTACCATGGGGATGGTGGAACACTGAAACAAGTTGCTCAGGGAGGTAGCTGAGGTCCCATCCCTGGAGATACTCACGGTCAGGCTCAAAAAGGCTCTGAACAGCCTGATTTAGTGGAGGATGTCCCTGCTCGCTGCAGGGGAGCTGGACTAGATGACCTTTGGAGGCCCCATCCAACCCAAACCATTCTATGATTCTACAAAAGTGCTTATGAGTAGTTTCCTGCAGCTCTCAAACAGTACAGTAACTGCCTTCTTCCAAGTCCATGGGCCCATGCCACTTCCCACCTGGGCCCAAAGGCTGTTAGCCTTCCTACAAAACCCAGGGTGTTAAGGGGTGATTTGTTTTCTCATCTGTGGTGGTTTTAGGCTATGCCTTTAAAATTTTGTTACAGAATTTGAGCAGAAAAGTAGAAAAATATAAATTAAATCACTATTTGGTATAGAAAGGAAAACTAAAGCTAATTCTACACAATGTCATTGGAGAAAATGTCTAGTACAAGACTGGCTGTACCAAAACAATTCTTTCTTTTTTCTCGTCTCTGCTTGCTTCGCTCAGGAGAGATTAACCTGCTTTTGGCTGACCTTGGCTGCATTATTTTGGTGAAGTCTAACCACTGCTTTCCCTCCTCTCCTTTCTCCTTTTGGACAGGGGGCGTAGGGAGGCAGTGGAACAGCTTCCCTGGCCGTTTTTGACCGGGGGGTGTTTCATGTTGTTTGCTAACTGTAACTATCTGTATAACATTGTAACTACTGTACATTTTGTACATACTCGTTGCATTCCACTGTAGAGTGTAGTTCTGCTTGCAAATACAGCTTCCATTTGCTTCTAACTGAGCTGGTCTGGCAATGTTCATGCTGGGTGGGAAACTTCAACCCACCACATGATCTCAGCCTGGTCTGCTGTGGAGGTGCATGCCCAGACTTAGCCATGCCAGGGAGCTGCTCCAAAGGCACACAACAGAGAGCACCTAATGCATGTGATGTTCAGTCTTCAACAGAAGTAGAATTAGAAAGCCCTTCTTTCTCTCCCACTGCTTGACCATGCTGCCAACTTAAACACTAAACAACTAATGAGACTGATAAAAAGAAAAGAAGAAAGTTTACAAGGCTACATTTTCAAGTTTCTATACACAGCCAAAACAATCAGAAAGAATTCTACAGTAAAAAGAATTATTTTTAATCCTCAAATAATTTCAGACCTCCTGAAGCTGAAATGTGTGCACTGCCAATGTCTTTAAATGAAAATCCTAATCCAAAAAGCTGGCAATACTGATTGATTTATTGATTCAAGAGCCATTAATCACAGAATCACAGAATCACCAAGGTTGGAAGAGACCTCAAAGATCATCAAGTCCAACCTGCAACCACAGACCTCATGACTAAGCCATGGCACCAAGTGCCACGTCCAATCCCCTCTTGAACACCTCCAGGGATGGTGACTCCACCACCTCCCCGGGCAGCCCATTCCAATGGCGACCAACTCTCTCAGTGAAGAACTTTCTCCTCACCTCAAGCCTAAACCTCCCCTGGCACAGCTTAAGACTGTGTCATCTTGTTCTGGTGCTGGTTGCCTGGGAGAAGAGACCAACCCCCTCCTGGTTACAACCACCCTTCAGGTAGTTGTAGACAGCAATAAGGTCACCCCTGAGCCTCCTCTTCTCCAGGCTAAACAATCCCAGCTCCCTCAGCCTCTCCTCCGTAGGGCTTGTGCTTAAGGCCTCTCAAAAGCCTTGTTGCCCTTCTCTGGACATGTTCAAGTGTCTCCATGTCCTTCTTACACTGAGGGGCCCAGAACTGGACACAGTACTCAAGTAATCAACTAATCAGACAATCTGTATTTTTACTGAATGCTTTGCTGAATTCTTTTCAAACTTGTATTTTACTTTATATCACAGCCAAACTGATTGGTGGCTTTTTACTGATTGTCTGGAAGAAACACTATCACAAAAGAATGATCAGCATGGGTTAAACTAAGAATAGAATAATGCCTAAAGGAATTCCCACCTGTGCTGAAAATAAACATTACATTCCCAGCTGTCTTCAAAACTTCCCTGAGCTGCAGCCAGGGACCCAGAAACTTCATGAGCTGCAGCCAATGCACAGTTTCATGATTTTGCCATCAACTATACTTAATTTTGTACTGCAGCAATATCCAGCCCCTCACTAGAGCTGACAGCCCCCCCAGCAGTGACAGGCTTGCAGCCACAAAGAAAAGTCAGATTCTCAGCTCCAAAAGCTTCAATTCTTGGAGGCATTTACTGGTATTAGTACAACTCAAACTTGGTAACAAAGTAACACAAAAAAAGATGCATGTCACAATCACTTCTTGCCAATAAAGGGGAGTAGGTCATGTAACGACCCACGAAGGACAGGCATCTCTTGGTGTAAATGCTTTGCCTGTATTGTACAAGACTGCTCTGAAATTTTTGTGGAAAATGTTAACAACAGGTTATGATAGCAATCTGAACAAAGCACACTCAAGTGAAATGTGGGCACACAATTCTTCACCTTTCTGGGGAAAAAAGTGGGGTTTAGGAAATTACGCTTGCGAACTGAAAGTGCTTTGAATTACTGGTTTGAGTGCTAGTCTTCAGGACTGAAAGGGCACTTGTTTATTTCAAAGTAGGAAGCTTGCCTGAATATAAAAATGCACACTAGGAGAATTTTGCAAGTATTTTTCTAGCAAATTCCTGTACTCTCTCAAAATTATACTTAAAACCCATTCATCTCACTCTTCCAAAGCCCCCTGCCTGCCATATTCTCTGCAGTGTGATTAATCACTATTCAATCCCTTCAGCATGTGATAATGGTGGGTTTCTTCCCTCTGTTCTGCCCATTCTTTTACATACACAGACATGACCAAGATGTACTTTGGAAAGCCCCTGTCTCAGAGCTGAGCCTGCTCCTTACATCAGAAGATCAAGAATTTATCCTTTGCTCTCTCAACCAATTCTTGGTGAGTATGGGTCAGCCACTTGGAGAACTACCTCCCCTGTAGAGAGCCAGGATACCCAAATGGGAAATTAGGGCATTCAGATTCTCTTTCAGTGCAACTATTATGGTTTTACAAGAGTAGCACTGCATAGAATATCAATAATAAAATCATAACCACTTAGCACATATAGGTAATGACTAATGAAATCACACATCACACTGTTCTTCAGACCATACCAGAGTGTGCCACAACACAGTCTGATCAGCCATGAGCACCTTTTCAATATTCAGGAATGGGGCAACACACTGTTCCCTTTTATACACTCTGAATTCCTGAGTTTATTTTAGTCTAAAGTTTCACTGTATGGAAGAAGGACTGCAGCTTTGATCCCATTAATACCAGGAACACTCACAGCCCGCCACCTTATTCTAGTATCACGTCAATGATTTGCACAAATTACCCCTCTGGTCCCTAAGCCTAGGCACCACTTTGCTGGGACTGAGGGAGAGCTGACCTTTCCACTCCATTTTTTATGCATGCAGATATTTTCCAGTCTGTTAGCAATCATTTAAAAAGACCAAGTAACTGGAATGTAAGGGCCAAGGGCTTGGATGACAAGCAGCCTATGCAAGTTATAAATGGACTTACAGAATGACTTGGGTTGGAAGGGACCTTTAATTGATGAAGCTTGCAGGACTGGAGGAAAATACTGACAATCTCTGACCCAGTCCACTTGAGAACATCTAAGCCACATTCCTATCCCAATCCTCATCAGTAAAGTCTTTAAAGTGTATGGATGATGCATTCTAAACATTTCTTATAAACTCCCTTGAACTGCATTCAGCACAATGATGAAACAAAAACATTTTGGATAAACAAATAAATACATACATGAAGTCCACATCTGACCACCTACCTATGCAAGTCCTGCCATCAGGCCCTAGCTGCAGTCCTGGAGAGGGACAGCGGCAGCGCACTTCCCCTTTCAGCACATCACATCCGTACTGACAGTTTGCCATCGAGCAAGAAAGGGCATCTAGGGAAAAAAAATGCAACATATTTAGATGAAGACTGAGCAGTACCACAAAACTATGTTAAAAACTTTGGGGAATTAAAATGCCTTACAATGATGATGGAAGTGGAAAAATGCTTGTTGAATTGACAGGTATCCATTCATGCTTTAAAGAGCAAATGCATATGCAGAAGAAATTTGCTTTCCACTTAAGGGAAAAAAAGTAATCATCAAAAATCCCTAAAAGAACCAAAGAAAAACTCCAACCAACCCGAAAGTAACCAAAACCAAACACACAACCCCCCAAACAAACAAACCAACCCCAAACAAAACAAACCAAAACCAAAAATAACCAACCACACACACAAAAAACGAACTACAGACACAAGAAAACCACACCACAAAAGAAAAAAACAACACCAAGAAAAACCCCACCACCAAAAACCTACCAAAAGAAGTGTGGCAATCTGTGTCACAGAATGCATGCCCTACGAGGGATGTACAGCCCAGTATGTACTATATGCCCTCCTGGACAGCATTGCCATTTTAAAATAGGAGCATCTTTACTTAAAGATAATTTCTCTCCCTTTCTCTCTGCCCAGACACCCAAAACAGCCACTTCTAGAGGAGCAAACAGGAAGCTGATCTCCAGAGAGATGACAGTACAATTTTATACCACTCAAACAACCAATACCTTCAGCTTTAATGATTTTACACTCATAAGGACATAACAGAGCAGAACTGCAGGTGTCTTGCTGCAATGAAAACCACAAGCAGTTGTCCTTGAAGGCCAATTAACAGTGATTTACAGCACTGAAGAATGCTTCTTGTAATAAAACTAATAAAATCAAAATATTTGGTCATGTTTTGTTCAGCCTAGTTTCATTAGGAAAAAGAATCTCATCTTGGGCAACTGCCTCACTTCCAGCAAGATTAATCTTTTACTTTGGGACTCATCTTCATTACATTACAGTTTCCCAGGACAAGTCAAGCAGGGATCTTGAAGAGCTTAAAAAAAACCCAAGCAAGCAGCAAGCCTTGCCGTACTGGAGCAGGTTCCATCCGGCATGAGCATGTAGCCGTTGAGGCAGTAGCACTTGTAGCTGCCATAGGTGTTCATACAGCGGTGCTTGCACGGCCGCGGCTTCAGCCCACACTCATTCAGATCTGAGATGAAAGGAACAGGGGAAGGGGGTGGGAAAAGAAAACAGACAAAGTATGTGTGAACAAACTATGCTTTCAGGTTCCTGAAGAAAGAAGGGAAAATATGGCAATTAGCTTTTCATACACAACCCAGCTGATAGCAAGTGTGCAGAAGGTCTGGCGTGAAGCACCCCTCCAGCCCAGGGGTATATTTTCCTCTGTGTCACAGACCCCTTTCAGAAATGATAGCATTAGCATTAAATTAACTGCCAACAGACACTTCATTAGGGAAAGTACAAGCTCTGGCTGCCCACCTCTTGACACTATTCATGTTGATGCCATGTCCAGGACCAGCCAGAGCTCTGGAGGAGGAGAATGAGGGAGAAAGCAAATGTCACTGCTGCAATCACTATCAGTGCTTCTGATAGCAATTCAGTGGGTCACCATCATGCTGCAAAATTAGTTGGAGAGGAAGGTAGGAAAGTCAAAGCAAACTTCCTTTGCACAATCTCCCAGATAAAACGTTTTCCTTACCATCTAGAAAATACTGGGAAAACAACAGTATCTGACATCAGTAATATTTGTCCAGGACTAGCCATGAGGGCTACTATTTCAACTTCACAATTTAATACAGAATTCATGACTAAAAATGAAAATACACAGCCTGCAATTTTCATATTGGTAGACAAGGCTTCTAACAAGAAGTAAAGCTTGAGCATTTCTTTCAGAATTCTCTTCCAAGAATATATGTTGGTTTTATGTGGGTGGATCAGAATAACGTTACTTAGTTATTTGTGCACTGATGAGTAAAAACAACAATAAAGGTGAAAATATAAATCTATTCATTGGTCCAGCCAGAAAGTACTTAAACAACTGAGTTACCAACCTTCAGCTCGAGTACTGCACAATGCTGTCTGAAGGTCTGTTACAGTAAGAGAGTCACTGTTAACTCCAGGAACTTTCTTAAGAGCAATCTCCACTATCAAGCACACTCTCATCAAAACTCTCCCTAACTCACACAGCAGCTAAGTGCACCTTGAAGCTCCTACTATGAGGCAGGCACACAGCCACTTTATAGCATGCCAGCTGAGAAGGAGCCACATGCTTTCTGTGCACTCAATGTGCAAGCTTAGAGTTAAGACATTAAAACTAAAAACAACATAAACCTCTGGCTAGAATGAAGTCAGCAATTCCTAATGGTGTTTATCATTAAATCTGATATCTCCTGACCTATTTTGTTTTCCCCTTCAGTGGGTCAAGGAAGCCTGTGTGTCTCTCTGCCTCTCCACACCACCTTTCCCCTAATTGATGGATAAGACCAGTTTTACTTCATTTTCCAAGGCCTCAGGAAAAGCAGCAGATTCAGGGATAAGAATGGACTAGATGATCTTCTGAGGTCCCTTCCAGCCCCTAACATTCTGTGATTCTACTGGTTCTACATAAAGGCCTGCATGAATATGCTGATAGGTCTCTTCATCCACCTCCATGCACCCATAATCTCTAACAAGCTGTCTTTCAGAAGAGTCTGGATGTACTGCACATGGACCGGGGAGCACTGAAACATTCCTGCTATTTCTGTGCTCTGTTTCTGTGTTTCTTGCTCCTTAAGTAAGGTCTATATTTTCAAGAACAACTTCAATCTAATATTAGCAATCAAAAGATCAGCTGTAGCAACACGTCTTGAACAAATGCTGGTTACTTATCAAGTCTGCATTTCAAACAACATCTATAAAGACATCACAGTATAAATGTCTATGCATCAAAAGAGAAGAAAATAGCAGAAACTTCCACAAGAAAATTGGAAATTAAGACATATAAGCTCAGAGAGTAATAAAAATAACATTTTAACATCATTTTTCTTTTCAATAAAATGCCATTAATTTCTTTTAGTCACTTCTAATCACACACTGGAGTTTAAAACATAAAGCCCAAGGTCCAGAAATCCCTTTAGTTTCTCCATGGGAAAGTCCACTCACTCTCCTGCACTTGTGTGCTGGGTTAATGCCCATCCTAAAAAAAAAAAAAACCAAAGCAGGGTGGAGGGCTTGCAAGTGCTTTGCCCTCCCTGCAGGGCATTTTCCCCCTGGGAAACTGAGTCTGTTCCACTCCCACCTCCCTGCCCAGCTAGGGTATAAAAAGCAGGACATTGCAGTCATTAGGCCTCTTTTTTGGCTCCTGCCTCTCCTGGATGAGAGCTACTGCAGCTGCTTTCCTGCTCTTCTGCCACATGGTTGGGCCTGATCCTTCTCCCTGCTGCCTCCATGCCGCTTCAGAGAGGGAGACTGGTTTTGTATTCTTGGGTTTTTTCCCCCCTCCCATCCATCCTTGTTTCTTGCCCTTGTGAACCTTACCTGTTATTGTTACACATATATTGTTTAAAGAAAACTCTTTACCTCTCTACTTCCAGGCTGATTCCAAAGTATTGCTTGGTGGATTTGCTCCTTCCCCTTCCTTCTTTTTCTTTCCTCTCTGTTGGGAGGGAGGAGAGGGGAGCAGGGGAGAGAGTCTCAGCCTTGCCCCCATCTAAGTTCTTAACTCCTAGTTAAGGCTCAAACCACTACAACTTGAGAATGTCATTGTTTAGCCACTGAAATTCCCATTTTGCCTACAATTGTACAATCAGTGCAAAACTTGCATTCTTAATTTCAAAATAACCTAAGGCCCTGCAGTACACAGCTCAGCAGACTGACGCTTTTGAGTGCTGGGGAAGCAGGTCTGTAACAGAAGCACAGGCTGGTGAGCCTAAGTATTTCATTTTTGAAACAAGTTAAATGAAAATGGGAATGCAAGGAAAGGACAAGAATGCTGTGCTGGCTAATCCAGATGTGACTTGTTTGAGCATTGTGTGGTGCCACACAGGATCTTGAATAATGACCGACTGCAGCGGGCACTTAACAATGGGGCGCTTATTCCTAGGAAGATGTGATACACTCTGCTTTCTTCTTTAATTAGCTCCTGCAGAAGACTCCAGCAGTCAGACCTTTTCTTCCTTTCTTTTGCCTATTAGCTGACTTGGAACAGGCCGCACAGAGGTCAAATGTTCCGTAACAAATTTCCTCAGAATTTAAAAATAGAAAAGCAGGGACCAGAAACGAAGTACAAAAATCAAACTGCTGTCACCACACAATAAACTATAGATCAGCTTTCATTTCTAGCAACTACCATCACACTACCGTGGTAAACTCATTGACAGATTTGTATCACCCTAATAGAGTTCTGTTCCCGTCACTTAGTCTGAATAATCAACAGCTGCCAAAACCAGAAGTTAACAATGCTCATTTTCTTCAACTTCAAACTTTATGTAAACCAGTTTTGTCTTTACTTAACCTGATAAACAATTTCCATCGTTCCCACAACAGAACTCAGAACCACATAAAAAGTGCTAACCCTGAGAGAAGAGCAGAGGAACAACAAAAAAAGGCAAGTTACAACCAGAAGTACAGTGGAGGGTGAAGCCTTTTCATAATCCAGGCGCACAGCATCAAGGAAATCAAACCAGTTACTTGCTCTGCATATTAATGATGCTGCAGGTTCAGCTTTTGCATCACAGCCAATGGTATATCAAGCCTTCAACCCCTTGGCAAGAAGTTTCAAGCAGTGCAGGCAGAAGGAGCACACCACCTGAAATTCAGGTCCATCTCACCCCTTGGTGCTATATTTCTTGCGTGATGATCCAGAGGGCGAGATGGAAGTGCTTTGCTCCTCTGACCAGGTGGACTTGTATATAGCTGCTCCTCTTCACAGGATAGGAAGAAATTAATCAAAATGAAATTACCAAACTACCAAATTCATCAAAATTAAATTACCAAACCTTTGCAATATGCATTAGTCCATCATCCAAATATAAATGAACAGATTAAAAGTATCTATATAATATCTGTCTCAAGTGCTGGCAAAAATTGCATTTCAAAAAAAGGAAAGCAGCAAACTTTGCATCACCTTCCTGGAACAAAGTAAGGGGACAGCAAGTTACAGAAGAGTGGCCTTTTTACATCTTTGCCTAAAGACAATGTTTCCCAGGCACATGAAATTAACTTGCATATGCTTTAGATGGCTGGCGAAACCCACAAGTTCCCAACTGTTTGCATCTTTCTGTGGGCACTGGTCTCACTGAAGAGCAGGTATCAATCTTCTGATGAACACATTTTGAAAGCAACATTAGTATTGGGTTTAGTGTACAAATTAGAGCTGGCACAGGGTACTTTCCAGTTGCTAAGGCTTTTTTTCACTGGTTACAACTGTAAACCTGGGCTCAAAGCGCTAGAAGGGAAACACTGAACCCACTCAAGAGATTTGAATACTGTGAGGGTTAGCACTTCTGCAAAGTCACTGCAATTTAATTGATGATAGCAACATACTAGAAGAAGTAGAAGCTAATCCTAAACTCTGAGTGACCCAAAGTAAGAGCTACTAGATAAGGTCAAACTAGAAAAGGACAAACATCCAAGCATCATCGCACAGGCAGTCTTCAACAGTCCTGCTGTAAGGCTGGGTTCTTGTGGATTAGTGCCTGGACTACAGCTTGATCCACAAGGTCTGTGAATGGAGGAGTTGTAAAGCCTGTTTATTAGCCTGCTGTATTCAAAGAATGCCTTTCACCAGGAAGCTGAGCATACTTTGCAGCGCAGCTTTATTCACATCTCCTAGAAAGACTTCACTCATTTCTTCTGCCAACACCATTAATTTCTGTTATTACCAATTATTATTCCAGAACAGAAATGAGAAACATGGCCCATGGACTGAACAGGACAGGTGCTATGTTAAGGTAACATAGCATAGGCCACACTTATCCTGTGCAATCTGAATTTTCCGCCAGCAAAACCAGACTGCATCCACTATGCACTTTCAGGTCTCATCCTAACACAGAATCAGCATATGGGAGGTACAGACATCCTGATTCCAGGAACAGCTCAAGTGTCTCACCATGTAATGAAATAGGTACAGGCTACAGTCACCTGAACTGGTATACATTTGGGACATCACAACTAGCCGGCATCTCAGAAACCTCATGCACACCTGCCATGGCAAACTTGCCATCAATACCATCAAGAACATTTGATCGATACTTCCCAAAAGGCATCCTTCCATCATTTATCACCGTTTTCCCCCCTTCCTTTTAGTGGAAAGTAAATAGATTAGTTCAACACTGCAGCTTCCAGAAATGTACACAGCACTCATTTGATGTTGTTAATTAATGCATATAAAAACTGTTATATGTACATAGAAAAACTCTTAGTTCACAGCACTGTTTTCTAAAAAAGCTCCAGACTGACCTAAACAGGTGTGGAGTAACAAAATCATAACAATCCATCCTCTAAAAATGTCAGCCCAGAGTAAAGGGAAAAAGAGACATGAAAATCTGAAGCTGCATCAAAAGAAGCACAGCCAGATCCAGAGAGGTGATTCTGTCACTTTGCTCTGCTCTGGTAAGACCTCACCTGAATTACTGCGTCCAGCCCTGGAGCCCTCAACACAAGATGAACATGGACATGACACCAGTGGATCCAGAGGAGGGCCACGAAGATGACCAGAGGGCTGGAGCACCTCTCCTACTAGGTTAGGCTGAGAGAGCTGAGGTTGTCTAGCCTGGAGACCTAAAAATGACCTTCCAGTACCTGGAGGGGGCCTGCAAGAAGGCTGGAGAGGGACTGTTTACAAAGGCCTGCAATGATAGGACAAGGGGCAGTGGTTTGAAATTAGAGAAGAGTAGATTTAGATCAGATGTTAGGAACAAGTTCTTTACCATGAGGGTGGTGGAACACTGGAATTGCCCAGGGAGGTAGCTGAGGCTCCATTTCATGAGACATTCAACAAGGCTCTGAGCAACCAGATGTACGGGAGATGTCCCTGCTCACTGCAGGGGAGTGGGGCTAGATGACTTTTGGTGGTCCCTTCCAACCCAAACCATTCTATTATAGAATAAATGAAGCTTAAAACAAAACTGAAAAATATAATGCTCATTTCCACACCAGTGCAGGAAAGATTAGTAAATCTGAAAACAAATACATATCTATTTAAAAAGAAAATAGCTCACTCTAAAATCAACATGTCAAAAGAAGTCTGGCAAACTTCATGGTACATTTCTGAACAACAACAACAACATACTTCTAAGTGTCACACTTTTCTACCCTACTTCCTCATCACTCTCAGAAAACCTACAAACTTTTCACATAGGCTGGAAAATAGAAGAGTCTTATTGAGATATTAGTAATAATAATAAACAACCAGGTTGGAAGAGACCTTCAAGATCATCATGGCCAACCCATCAACCAATCCAACCCACCTAAACAATTAACCCATGGCATCAAGCACCCTGTCAAGTCTCCTCCTGAACACCTCCAATGATGGTAACTCCACCACCTCCTTGGGCAGCCCATTCCAATGGGCAATCACTCTCTCTGTATAGAACTTCTTCCTAACATCCAGCCTAAACCTCCCCTGGCACAGCCTGAGACTGTGTCCTCTTGTTCTGGTACTGGCTGCCTGGGAGAAGAGACCAACATCCACCTGTCTACAACTTCCCTTCAGGTAGATGTCTTCCTGAACATGTCTTGAGCATCAAAATCTGATAAATCACATGTTATAATTGGTTTATACTCTATGATTTTATACCATTATGTGTTTTTGAGATAATTTTTGGGAAAAACCCCAATGAAAGTACTGATAGTTCATTAAGAGAATACTAAATGTTTCCAGCTCTCCGGGACGTGTTACAATGTATTGCTCCCTAGCTACTTCAGGATTAGAAACAAAACCAAGAGTGGATGAATGAAAATTGGTTTAGCAAGTATTATTTCACTATCCAAACTTGAATATTGTGACTTTATGAGACAGCATGCTTGGCCACAGCATCTAAATAATTTGATTCAGATCCAGGAGAGCATGTAAATACACACGTCCCATTCATCTCACTGTCCTCATCTGAATGAAAGCAAAGTTCCCCTGTGTTACCTCACTGCAGATGGCATTCTCTCTACCAGGGTCAGTCTCAATAACAGAATAGCACAGCAATAACCAACCTGGGATAGGATTTAATCCCCCTATAAATGCAAATGACACACAGAGCATTTGTGGGAGGAGAGGAAAATTCTGTTCATTGGACTTCACTTCCTTACCTTGGTTGCAAGTTTTTCCAGTGTATCCTGGGTGGCACTTACACTTGTTTGGCCCAATGCATTCACCATGTTTGCATCCTGGCTGGCATATAGCTGCAAAGAGAGGAATACTCCTTATTCTTACACTTCAGTTATACTTGGCAATGCTTTATTTTAAAACAAATGGCAAGGACCCAACCAACAGCAGCATTTACATTAGCCCCTTCAGCACCATTACATGCTTCAGTTGCCACTGTTCAAACACCAGGTGCACTTGCAAAAATCACCACCACTCCATTACGTGTGGGAGGAGTGAGGTACTTGCTAGTGCTCCATTTTGTACAACACTACATCCTGCTGTTTCTGGCATACTGAACCCTTTTGATACCTAATCAGCAAGTAGGCAATAGTCTTCACTTGCTCTATGTATGCATGTCCTATCATGTCATTAAATTGGGTAAACCTGGAGTACACCCTAGCTATACAGAAAATGTGTACATCAATGGCATTGGAGACATCTACACAGAGAGAGTGATTGCCCCTCGGAATAGGCTGCCCAGGGAGGTGGTGGAGTCACCATCATTGGAGGTGTTCAGGAGGAGACTTGATAGAGTGCTTGGTTGCATGGTTTAGTTGATTAGGTGGTGTTGGATGATAGGTTGGACATGATGATCTTGAAGGTCTCTTCCGGTCTGGTCTGGTCTATTCTATTCTATTCTATCCACACAAACCTATAGCTCAGTCACTGGTTAAGTAGTAGCAGAGATTCAGTATTTCTCTATGACTATAAGGCAACCCTCTTTACTCCCTTATTAAGCTGTGTTTTCCCTGAATCTCTCCCTTTTAGGTGTCTGGATTCTGGTATGGGAATTATTTTCTTTTCTGGTTTTGGTTTTTTTTTTGGTCAGGGTGTTTTTGTTTGTGTGTGGTTTTTTAGTTGGTTGGCTGGCTGGCTGTCATTTTATGGATTTGTTTTGCTGATTGTTTGTGTTGTGTGTTCTTTTTTTCCTTTTGGTGATAAAAAAGGACTGGGTAGCAGTAACCCAGAGTGTAACATGCTGTTTTATCAATGCACACATCCAAGTCACTTCTACTCAGCACATTTCAAGCATTTATTACCCAACCTGCTGTACAGATAGAGTCTCTATTCTGCTTCCAGAGTCAAGTTTGTCAGGTGATTTCTTATTTCACAAATGGAGTAGAAATACAGAACTCCAAGAAAAAATAGTTAGGAAGCCAATTTTTGGCATCTCTCTCAATATCACACAGATAAAATTGGTAAATAACAATTTCAAAACTTCAATAATAAAACAAGCATTGCTTTCGAAGGCATAAAAATAATTTATGCACAAATCTATTTCTATTGATGTAGGATTAGCCAACAGGAATACTACCAGGGTACAAGGAATCCTCTATAACTCTGGAAACCATTTTTTCAGATGAAAATCTTAAATAACACTTCCAAATCTATTTTACTAGAAATGTCCATTCTGTGATATACTATTTCAACCTACTGGAGAACTCAGGTACTTACTATGGTCTAACATTTTATCACTGGGTAACAAAATGCAGATGCAAAATTCTGGTGAGCTTACTGTTTAAGATGGATACAAATTAGACTGAAATCAGAGGTGGTGTAACTTTAATACTGTAATCAAGTTTTACCATTTACCCCAGCTTTAAGTTCATTTTCCAAACTAACAGTGACGTTTTCAATTTGCAAAGTGACTAACTAGATCCAGCTGCAGTATTAATCGGTGTAACAACAGACTTTATCACAAAACTAGATGTATGAAGGATGCAGTTTAAGAGAAATTTCTCAGAAGACACTCAAAAATATGGCTTGTGTTCCAGCCAAGATGGACAAGAGGGCTGAATTAAACAAAATAAAGGAGAAGGAACCTCAACGATCATCTAGTTCCAACCCCCTTGCCATGGGTAGGGACACCCCACACTAGATCAGGCTGGCCAGAGCCACATCCAGCCCAGCCTTAAAAAACTCAAGGGACAAGCCTTCCACCACTTCCCTGGACAATCTGTTCCAGTGTCTCACCACCCTCATGGTGAAGAGCTCCTTCCTAACATCCAATCTGAATCTACCCATTTCTATTTTTGTTCCATTCCCCCTAGTCCTATCCTGACACTCTAAAAAGTCCCTCACCAGCTTTCTTGTAGGCCCCCTTCAGATACTGGAAGGCCACAATTAGGTCTCCTTGGAGCCTTCTCTTCTCCAGACTGAATAGCCCCAACTCTCTCAGTCTGTCCTCATAGGAAAGGAGTTCTAGCCCTCTGATCATCCTCATGGCCCTTCTCTGGACACGTTCCAGGACATCCACATCCGTCTTTTAATAGGGGCTCCAGAACTGGATGCAGTACTCGAGGTGGGGTCTCAGCAGAGTAAAGGGGGAGAATCATCTCCCTTGACCTGCTGGCTATGCTTCTCTTGATGCAGCCCAGGATGTGAATTGCTTTCTGGGCTGCAAGTGCACACTGCTGGCTCATGCTGAGCTTCCCATCCACTAGCATACAAATGTATTTCTGGTGTTCTAAATCTTTTCCATGAGATTCAAGGCATCCAGAAACAGCAACTTCAACAAAAGCTCCACACAGTACTAGCTGTTAATGTAGAAGGACTTTGCTCCAGTTCTAGGACTGCATTTGTCCTTTATTATCGAGGTATTTTTATTTAAACATTATATATGGGGCCAGTGACATCCCTGAGAACTTGATACCTTGTTATAAATCTACAGCACTGCTCTTGACAGATCTTCCTAACATGATGGTGCAGCCTGGTTTGGAAAACTGTCTCACAAAATATTTTAAAAGGCAACAGAGAGGGATGTTTCTAGTTAATGCAAGAATTTGTTTCTCAATAAACACTGTCCAGAAACAAAGAAATGGGATTCAGATTGTTAAAAAATCTCTTAATTAAAATGCAAAGGGGCTGCTTAGACTACTGAAAGGCATATTTCAAAAAGCATATGCTTAGAATATATTCTGTGCACTTTGGCTAAGTATTACGAACACAAAAGAAAAATGCTTTGCAGAAAGCTTATCAACATCTGCAGCTCAGCCAGCACCACAGGTAGATCCCACAGCACTTCCCATCGGGAATCAAGCCTCTCACCAGGTACTTTGTATACTGCCCCATGAACCTGAATGGGGCTTTGCATGCTGTTCAGGATTTAAGAAGCAGATGGCATTCAGCCAAGTCTGCACATGCTGGGGTTCCACCAGCAACATCTGTACACTCTTCCCACTCCACCAGTCACCAGACCCTGAGAGGTGGGTTGGCTCAGGCTCTGCCATCTGCAGCCTCTCCAAATACTCCCTTCCCCAAGGGAGGAGCTGCTCCTATACAGCAGCAGAGATACACTTACTGACTCCACTGAACATAGTCAACAATGAGATCCAGGTATAAAAATAAGCTTGAGCCTGACTTTCAGCATTTGTTTATTAGCAAGCTGTGATTTCAGCTTTGTGGTATGAGCCTAGGCATACACCATCTATGCCTATGCAACTGGCTTTTTTTTTTCTTTGAATTTTCCACTCTATTCATTTTCTTGCAAAATTCCAGATAGAACAGATTACACTATTTCAGTTGCTCTGCTCACACACACAGAACTCATCCTGTTTGCCTTTTTGAACACCATTAGACTCATAAGTACTGAGGAAGAAAAGGTCTCCCCCAACCAATATTCTTTACATCTTGACAACTGAAAAAACTCCCCCACAGTCAACCACAGCAACCAACAGAACATAATTTCCTTCCAATTAACTCACATTTACCATGACTGAAACAAGCCAGGTCCATGGACTTCAGCCTGCTATGTAACACTCACTTCCCTACTCGGCAAGAAGCAAATGTAGACAGCGTAGAGTTACAGCAGGCTGAGAGAGTTGCTCTCTTCCACGCTTAGGGCAACGAAGTCCAACAGATAAGAGTCAGGAAAGCTTGCCAAAAAGAAGCAAAAACTTTTATCTCATTATAACAATAGTTGTTTTAAGCACAAGTTAAGAATACACTTGTATAGACAAGTGCCACTAAATCCAACTTTGCTAATTTATTGTTGAATCGACATCAACAAAGGCCTACCGCTTCTCCAAGGTTTCCTCTCTGAAAGCCTATAACCTGGCACTCCCATCAGGCAGCAGTGTGGACTGAGGCAGACAGAAACAAATCCTAATCACAGTTATTTTCATCTTTACCTACTTACTTATCTAGGCCACAGAATAAATTACAACTAAACTTCCAATTTAACTTTGTTGCCCAATTCATTCAAGAGATCTCTGCAAATAAATTCTGGTCTCATGATTATTCAGTTTGATTGTTTTACATTCTTGGGGACGGTGCCAGATGTGGAGGCTTGCCCTCTCTCAGTTCCCACCAACTGCAATGGAGTCAAGGAGGTATCCTAAAGCCCTTTATCTGGCCATAAACCTAAGAGGGTACCTATTTTAAAGGTAGACAAAACTACCTCTTCCTCTAAAATAAGTTGGTGACTGTGACATTTTAAGTCTTGCTTAAACATCAGGAAAAGTTAAACTTCCTGTAAAAATAACTCAAAGAACTGACACATGAATTAATGGATTTGGTTTAGGGTTGGGATTTTTTTTCAAGTGTGGGAGAGAGGGAGAAGGAATTTCTGGTCCAATGCACATGCTGCTAGCATGTGTTATGATTTTGTAAAAGCCAGAAGCCACCAATCTTCCCAGCCACTACCAGATGCTGGAGCTGTCTAAACACAACTCAATCATTCTTAGTTATTATGCTTTAATTGTGTAAATACAATACATGAAAAACACATTAAATAAATTAATTTTGGTGGGTTTGGTGGGATTTTTTGTTGTTTTTTTATCTGTATTTTCTCCCTGCAGAACTGCTTTGGAGGTCCTCCTCAGGTTCTGTCAGTTGCTCTGCACTAAGCTTCCCACCTTCTGAGGGCATGGGTGACTACAGCATGCTGTCCCCTCTATTCCTTCTCATCTAGAATTAACAGTAAAGACCTATTCCTTAATTACCAAACACTGTTTTGTGAGGTCACTCCCAATCAGATGGTTCTATTGCCTGGTTTCTACCTGCCTAACTCCCCTTCCTCATTTGTGGTCAACAATGGAAATACCTGAGCTTTCTCAGTGGAGTATGTCTGCCAACTTAACTCTTTTCTGGCTTTCCAACACTCCTAGCCATATCTTTCATCTCAACAGCCTTAAGTATAATTCTGTGCCATTGAAGTCTTCAAATTGCTCTTTCTGCATCCCTCCACTCAAATCTACCCCAAGATGCCAGACAGCACCCATCCAACCTGTCCATGAACTTCTATTTTTCTTCTGAAATCTGAAATTATGTGTTAAGAATACCTGTATCTGAAATAAACTATGCTGAGCATCTACTTAAATGGCCTTGCTTCTGCCCTCTCCTCTCAAGTAGCATACAGACTCTTCATTTCTTCTGACTCTAAATCTCAGCTCCTCAATACTGGTTTCCCAACCACAGAAAGTAATTTGTGGCTCAACCCAGAGATGATTACATACTATTCAGCTGCACAAACCTTTATTGCAGCCTCTCACACTGCTGAATGCAAAACAGACTTCCAATCTGGGATTGAGTTGCCCCAGCACCAACTTGATAATAATACTTGGCACACTGGTGAAAGCAGCTGTCCTCTAGGCTTCCTCCTTCACCTGAAACTAGTCCTTTTTTCCTGTGGTGCTAACAGACCACAACCTCAAGGTCTAGACTTTTCCTTCTCAGAGCCAACTACAGCTCATGTCTGTCTCCTTCTGTGTATTTTTGCAATTCTTTGCAAATTACGCAATTGCATAAACACACAGTCAAGAAAATAAATCTGCCTTGTTCACGGTAATTTGGATCTAGGATCCCAAACCTATGGGCTAAGTTGTGGAACAGATTGCTGCAGCTCTTTCAGAGTTTTTTTGTTTAACTATGTACAAATGCAGGAGAACACAAAGGTTAAGCCACCACAGTTATCAGTAGGTGTAGAAATAGAATAAACCAGGTTGGAAGAGACCTTCAAGATCATCACGTCCAACCTATCATCCAACACCACCTAATCAACTAAACCATGCAACCAAGCACCCTGTCAAGTCTCCCCCTGAACACCTCCAGTGACGGTGACTCCACCATCTCCCTGGGCAGCCCATTCCAATGGGCAATCACTCTCTCTGTATAGAATGTCTTCCTAACATCCAGGCTAAACCTCCCCTGGTGCAGTTTGAGACTGTCCTCCTGTTCTGGTGCTGATTACCTGGGAGAAGAGACCAACTCCCACCTCTCTATAACCTCCCTTCAGGCAGTTGTAGAGAGCAACAAGGTCTCCCCTAAGCCTCCTCTTCTTCAGGCTAAGCAACCCCAGCTCCCTCAGCCTCTCCTGATAGGACTTGTGTTCCAAACCCCTCACCAGCTTTGTTGCCTTTCTCTGCACACATTCCAGCCCAACTCACACTACAGAATTACTTCTGGGAAAAAACAAAACAAAACACAACACAAAAAAAACCAACCAACCACACTGTGCTTCCCAAATAGCAATAGCAGGCACAACAAACATCTCTTGCAGAGCTTAATAAACCTGAGGCAGATAATTTTATATGTAAAACATTCCTTTCCTCTACTTTTTGAAAGATGATAAATATCCTTGACCAACTTCTGTAACTAGAGACTGATAATATCATTAGACAAAATAGTAGTATCTAATGCCTGACTATTTTGTTACAAATTACTTGCACTTACTCATAACATTCCTGATAACAAGTGTGGTCAGATGCATGTTTAGACTTCATAGAATGGCTTAGGTTGGAAGGGACCTTAGAGATAATCTACTCCAACCTCCCTGCCATGGGCAGGGATGCCTCTCAACTAGACTGGGCTGCACAAGAGATCATCCAACTTGACCTTGAGCACCTCAAGGGAGGAGTTTCAATAAATAAACAGCTCCTAATTTTCAATGCACAACTGCTACATTTTCCTAGGTAATTCAGTTACTCAGTTTGCACACAGGATTCTGCAAACAGCACATGAAGAGACAAACTGCAACCAGTGTGGGCTGTTCACTGCAGGGAATTCTCCACTTGGCTGTGACTGCTGCCAAATGCATTTCTAAACTGCACAGACAAATCCAGACCCTGGGTTCACAAATGCCTTGTGATTCAGAACAGCACTTAAAAGCATGCATAACTTAAGCATGGATAACACCAAAATCACTAGGATTTAATGAAGTCACTGAGAGTTAATCCAATGCTTCTGCATCAAATACTCTTTTTAAATAATCAGTGAACATTTGATCAAACATAATGCAAAATTAGAAAAGCAAGACCAGCTTCATGCTTTGTCTGTTTTCCTGTTTGCTTTTCAAGTGACTCATGGTAACTGCTTAAAGAGTGGGGCCTCTATGATCTCAAATGCCTGTTTGTTCCCTGAATCTTTCTGTGTGTCTGCTCAATTCCTGCAGGTAGAAGCAGGCTAGCATGAGTGTCCCTCTGTGTGGTGGCAGAAAACTGGGCCCTATTGCTCTTTTGTTCATAAGAATACAACACCCACTGCCTACCCACAGCAGACTGCAGCCCTGGGTACTAATGTACCTAGTGCTGATTTCCTTTTGCTCTAACATGCCCCGCTGTACACTGATACAGAGCAGTTTCCCTGTGGTGGGAATGACAACCTGTAGTGGAGGTGCAAAGTAGACAGTGGGCTGCAATAAGTGCTTCAGCCATCCCAAAGTGACCTCCCACTGCAAATGACTCACTCCTGTGAAAGCAAATTAGGCCTCCTACGTCTGACAGCTTGTAAATGTGAGGCTGGGAGAATAAACAATTTGCAAGAAGGGAAAAAATACTGCCTGGGGCTTGAGGGTAAATAAAGAAAAAATAAAATAGTGAGAAAAGCTCAGAAAATAAATATCTTGTTGGATAGATGACGAGGACAAAACAGCCCTGTTAGTTTCCTTCCCCCTTCAACTTCCCCAAATGAAAGCTTGAAAGAAAGAAAGAAAAAAAAGCACATCTGCATCATGATAGTTTTCATGTAAAGTTATGACTTAGTCATAACCTTGCCAAAATTATTGCAAGAAATATGTTCAGCTAACCTTTGGGCTGGCACCTTAGGCTGGCTATTCTCTGCCTTAAGACGTAGAAAGCTGCAAAACAAATAGCCAAAAAAAAGACATTCCAGCTTTTTTAATTTTTACCTTTTTGGGGTTTTTTTTCTCCTGTAAAGAGGATAGACTTGGTTGGGGTCTTTATCAACTTATATTCTGGTATACATTTAAAAATGGAAATAGGAAATACCTTAGAGCAGTGTTTCATTATGAGATTTAACAAAGATTCTGATAGACAAGAGTAATTAAATATAATGATGTGATGCTATTCTTATTCAGTCAGCTAAGGACCCAGACTTTGTCATGTTTCACACGGTACAACAGTTGTGAAAAATCTCCTATTTCACAGTTTAGGTTCAATGTTTCCATCAACAGACCATAAATGCTTTTCTTAAAGAGACAGTATCCTTGCATTTAAATATAAGCATGTATTTTTAGTGCTGCATCTCCACAGGGCAAACATAAGGGGTTAGTATCTGGATGATAATTTGAGAGAAATTAAAATTGCACCATTTATAAGTATGTGAATGTCTGCAAGCAATAAAGACACTGGCATATAAATTTCCTGGTCATTTTTATAATGTTTACATTTTCCATGTAATCTGCATTAAAACTAATCCTTTGAGACCTTTTTAGCTCTTACTACCGTATGAACCAAGATATACTACAAAAGTTAAATAAGGTGGAAACACAGATTTATGTCTCAGGCTTATTTTAAATCCATTTATTGGATAATAAAATTAATGTTAGAAGCATAGCTTGTTAGGCTACACAGCCTTATTATAAAAGGCTGCAACTTAAGCAACAGCAGGTCTTTGTATTTTAAGTAGTATGTGACCAACACCTCAGGGCTTGATGCGACTGCAACTTATATTGGTTTAAATTACTCTTATCCGGAAAATCCCTTAGGATTTGTTACAGTAGAGAGAGGCTCCCCAGGTGTTGCTGGGCTTTAAGGGAATCTCCAAATACAAATAAACTACAGTTGTAAACGGTCCAATCATGTTCCTGTTGAGATTTCCTTGGGGAAAAACGGACTGCAAAGCTACTGTTTTGTGTGTGAAGTGCAGGAGGGATGCAGCGGGGAAGTCGCAAAGGATACTGTATCTTTAACATAGTGAAGTCATCATGTCTTTAAAAGCCTACAGCTCCTAAACTGAAAAAGAACTGAATAAAAATAGCAAAACCTCATTATTTATTTATTTTTTGCATAGTAGTATGAAAGCAGTATTGCAATTCTGTATTAAATGTGTTTCCTTTAAAAAGTACTAGGGATGCACAAAAATACTGTTGGTAAGAAGCAGATGTACTACATATCACTATTAATTAAAGACTGCCAAAGCAAAGGCACACTGTATACCTGCAACCACATTTTCAGCAACTAAATTTAATGACTTTAAGGAGGTTTCTGCTAGTAAATCAGCCTCCTGGAAGCCAATATTTTCATGGCTTGTTATTGACAAAACCAGTGGTTTATTTTTGTGCATCTTGGGCTATACAGAATTGCCATTGTCACGGAAAGCATTGCTGTGTGCAAGAAACAGAAGTCCTAAGCAGCTCATGGCCTCTCCTCCCATTGATGCATGAGATTATTTATATTGGTAAACTCCCACCAACATCATTGTTGGTTATACAAAGTCTCCCAGGCATCAACGAGCGCACGGCCGCCCCCTCCCCCCTTCCCCTTGCATCTCTGTAAATAGATTGCACAGGACAGATACACAGCCTTTAAGCTCATTAGGACAGGAGCAACATACAGACACTGTAAGTTTATTCACAACTCTAAGAAGGCAGCAGCATGCACAGTTCCCAGCAAAGCAGTTGGTTTTATGCCTGCATCTGCTGTATCAGCTTGTACAAGGTCTCCCCTTTTTCTTGCCGGTCCTCTTAAGAGCCTCCTGAAATATTTATGCTTCCTGCTAGGTTTGACTAAATCTAAATGCTAACCTGACATCCTTCAATGAACATTTTTTAATGATGTAGTGCTAAGGGGAGGTGTAAACTGATGGCTTGTCTTGCACTTTCATTAATGTGCTACTTTACTGCATATATTCTCATTTGCTCCATCCCTAGGCTTTCAAGCCAATTGTCATGGTTTTACAATAAGGTGGTGGGAAACTACTTTGCTGACTTAGTCTTGTTTTGCTCCCTACATAGCACACTCAAACCTCAGCACAGGGAGCTGCAACAGATGGATGCTCTTAAATAGCACATTCATCTTCATAACCCCTTCTCAAGACATATGATAGAGGCTTTGTAATCATTTAAGGAGAATTAAACATTGAAGTAAGTGATGAAATAACATCACTTCTAAAATCCATGTTCAGTGGCACTTTATTCCTGTTAAACATCTTCAGTTAGTTGAATTCTTTGCCCTCTAGGCAAAATCTAGTATCCTCTAGTATCCTCTGCTGACTTCAACAGTCCTGCAGACTCCTGCCAACATCTGACTGTAGATCTGCATCTGTTTACAGAAGCTACAGATCCAACCTTCTATTTTGTACATATGTGAACACTTCAAAATGAGACATTTTTTGCTATCACCTCTAGCAAAGGAGTTGTCCAAACTGTAACCCAGAATGAAAATTCAAGCTGGTTTATATTGCTTTTCCTAAGAAAAATCTTGCTTAACACTTAAAATCTATGTTAAAGCAGCATCTCTTTCTACAGCTCTTGGCTGTTAAAATTTTGAAGCAAAAGGCAGGCTTAGTGCACCTTGACTACACATAACTAGCATTCAAACCAATTACAGACATGCAGCCAAGTACAAAGCAGGTGTATTTCGTTCACAAAAGACACACGTGTGGCAACCATTTTTATAGCTTCTAAAAGAGCTACAGAGATATTTGTAAGCCAGCAAAAAGCAAGGCAGATAGACCATTACCTCTAAGAATAACTTTCAGGGAACCAAGATGGATTAGTGGCAAAAGCACCCACAACAAACTGTTTATCTGATAATCCCTAGCACAGTCTGTTGGAAACTGAAGGGCAGCCCTTTCATAGTGAGGAATAGAATGTATCACACTACTCCTCACAGATGCCTTTCCATTAAATGAGTACATCACTTATCCACAGTTTAGTTTTCTGAGAGGACAACCAAGTTCCAGAGCTCAGGATGTGAGTACATATTCACAGCTGATTTCTGCACACCAGATTATCAGTGAGGGTCGGTCAGCAGCAGTTCCAGAGACCTTGCTGCTGCTTGGCCCACCTCTAGCCTAGCAAAGGACAACAAGGTCCATATTATCCTTCCCTTGAGAAACACTCAGGAAGACAGCCATCCCTGCAAAATACTGTCACAGATATCTTATTAGGGGGATGAGATGACAGGTTTCAGCAAGTCTCCTAGACTACAGTGACTAGAATACAAGAATATCCATTTTTGTATCTGTTTCTATTGTGCAATTGACACTCCTCATACAGCTCAAAGAGCTGAGCTCCAGCCCTACAACTGCTGGAAACTGTCTTTCAAACCATGAAAATTTATGCTGAATAACATTTTTTACAAATAAAAACTTCCTAAAGCCCTTTTTTTCCCCACTGGCACACAGAAAAGTGGGTTTATGTAAGATGTGTGCAACGATGCACCCCAACTTGGTTTTCACCTGTATGCCTTAAAAACCCACTGAATGGGTTTTGGCTTAGGACAACACACTCCGTACCACAGTGTTGCAGTTGCCTTACGATGCAAGAGGAGTAATTAATTGAAAGTGTACTGTTGGTATCTGCCCACATCAAAATCACTCTACACAGAAGTCAAAAACCCCTACTGTGACAGAAGAAATCTAGAAGAAACTCTGTGCTCTCTACTTTTGCTCTGAGGTATCATTTTGCTGTGTGCACAACAGAAACATATATGTGCAAGACAAGAGCCCTACTTTTCACACACATCTTATTAAGCACTTTATCAGCATACTCTTTTTTCACAGACAGGCTTTCATGTGATTACTCTCAGAGCTATTACTCACACTACTGCTTATTAAGATGCAAGTAAATACTGCAGGCTGGGCAATAACATGGGATTTTTGGACTGATTTCAACTGGGACACTTAACATCTAACTTTAAAGCACTGATGCTGTGAGTCCATCAGTGTAAAGGGTCAGAATGAACTATGGGTCACATGAACTAAGAGATGCCCCTTCAACATTTCCGTTGCTTCCAAATTAGAATCATAGAATCATTAATGTTGGAAAAGACCTCAAAGATCATCAACTCCAACCTGTCACTCAACACCTCCTGACTAACTAAACCATGGCTCCAATTGCCTCATCCAATCCCTTTTTGAACACCTCCAGGGATGGGGACTCCACCACCTCCCTGGGCAGCACATTCCAATGGCTAATAACTCTCTTGCTGGGAAGAACTTTCTCCTCACCTCCAGCCTGAACCTCCCCTGGCACAGCCTGAGACTGTGTCCTCTTGTTCTGGTGCTGGTTGCCTGGGAGAAGAGACCAACCCCTACCTGGCTACAACCTCCCTTCAAGTAGTTGCAGAGAGGAACATCCAGAACATATAAAGTTATCAGCAACAAATAATTTCTGTCCTTCCCCTCCCTCAGAAACAGAACAGCTACTGGTGAATGTGATTTTGCAGTTGAATTAGCTTTCCCACACACCAGGTTTAACCAATTATCATGGTTTATATACAGCAGAGAAAAAGCTCAGAAAAGCTACTTAGCTATGTTAGTGATAGAATATATCCACAGCTCTAATCTAGATCAGGCCACTAAACGTGTGGCCTATTATTTATCTCAAAGCTCTTGACTATTTCAGTTGGAGGGACATCTCCTAAGTGCACTGCCTGGAAGGACATTTAGGAAGGCAACTTCATGTCACTGAAACGAGAATACTTCTACTAGCTGAGATGTTACAGCTGACACTGACAAGCTTTGGAAGCAAGTTTGCAGACAGATCAGACCTACACGCACTTCCTTACATGTACAAGTCCTGATTGGTTTAATTTATTAATAGAAGACCGGGGATGTTTTAAAAGAAGAGTGTAAATTAAAGGAGGGGCCTGACTTCAACTTCTTCCTACATATTTACAAAGTGAAAACAACAGCTGAGTTATGCTGACTTGCGTTACTAAGCAGCAGTAAGCTCCATCACATTCCGTGTGCACTCCTCTGTCAGTCAAAGGGACATAAAAGGCATTACTCCACAGAGTAATTCTTCACAAAGGCAAGGTTAGCTAACACAGTTCAGTTTCCATTTGCAACTGCATGGAGGGATTTTGGATAGAAGATCAGGAGCACTGGCTTACCAAGGCTTAATGGTTACCACTTGTCAGCCATGCCACGCTCCAACCCTGTTAGAGCTGACATATACAAGCTTGAATCTCTGTCATAATTAAACCATTACCTTAAATCATACAGTTGGTTTAAATCAACACTTTTTTTTCCTCAACAGCCATGGACAGAAGGCACTCCCACATGTATCTGGTGAAGCAGATCAGCTGGAAAGCAGAAAATGTATCCAGCTACACTAGCAATCACTTGCCCAAGGCTCATCATGGCTCAGAGGTCTCCTCAAACTGGGACAACCCCCTGATGTACTGGATACAATCTCACTACTCGCTGGCTCCAATATGGCTCTTACCTTACATTTGTTGTCAGAAAGATAAATTCAGAGGTAATTAGGGCCTACACAGTAAGTTATGACTGAGTAAGCAGGTGAGAGTCCAAAGGTGCTGTAGCACTTGCAGGCATACCAAGGATGGCTCAGCTAGCTTGGGAAAAGCAGTTCCAGCTCACTAATAAAGAGCTTAGCATTATTGCCTGAATATTTACAGCTTTGGGGTTTTTTTTCACTCATTTGTACACAGGGTCTCACTAGTAATTTTTAAGCCTTGACTCTGCACATGTTTTCATTGTGCAAATGCAATTTATACTAGAGATAGGAAAGAAAAAGTACATCTAGTAAAGAAAGTCTGACGTGTATTTATGCCCCTCCTTGGGGGGACAGGACTAAGAGGTTTGCCTCTCTCCATAGAGAAAACAGGAGAAAAAATTGTGCACTTTTGGGAAATTTTTCAGTGATACCCCTTGGTAGAGTAAAAAACACTCAAGTATTCCTTTGAGGCCTGGAATGCTGCCTTCTGTGCCAGGTTAATCCTTCATACTGAACATCACATTCCCAAGGTAGAGAGTTGACTACAGACTTTCTGTTTGGCTGCAAGCACTAGCAAGATTCACTTTCATTTAGTGTAATCTCCCACTCTGTGATATGACTGGAATTTTCACCACCCACAAATGGGGCAGATTTCCTTGCTTTACTTTGCTAAGAGTTTGGCTGCCATATGAAAATTAGAAAGAGGTTCTAAGTTTTTAATAAGGTCTTCACCCAAATATCTGAGCCTCTTCTGAACCAGCAAGTCAAAACCCATCAACACCCAATGTGTCAACAGAAGAGGGAAACCCCACCCCCCGCATTTAGACACCTAACTGATAATTGAATTCTTTTGGACATTTGGACTAAACTACTGGAGATGACCACATAAGATCCACCTCTGCGCTTCTTAGAAATGAGCATGGAGAATAAATGCGTGATGATGGACTAAAATGCAATGGAAGGTGGTGGGAACTCATCTAACTTTAGCTTTAAAAAAAGAGCATTTACTTGGGGGGTGCTGGTGGACGAGAAGCTCAACAGGAGCTCTCAGTGTGCACTTGCAGCCCAGAAAGCCAATCAGATCCTGGGCTGCATCAAGAGAAGTGTGGCCAGCAGGTCAAGGGAGGTGATTCTCCCCCTCTACTCAGCTCTGCTGAGACGCCACCTACAGTACTGTGTCCAGTTCTGGAGCCCCTATTACAAGAGGGATATGGACATGCTGGAAGGTGTCCAGAGAAGGGCCACGAGGATGAGCAGAGGGCTGGAGCACCTCTCCTATGAGGACAGACTGAAGGAGTTGGGGCTGGTCAGTCTGGAGAAGGCTCCGAGGTGACCTAATTGTGGCCTTCCAGTATCTGAAGGTGGCCTACAGGAAGGCTGGGGAAGGACTTCTCAGGATCTCAGGTAGTGATAGGACTAGGGGGAATGGAATGAAGCTGGAGGTGGGGAGATTCAGGCTGGACGTGAGGAGGAAGTTCTTCACCATCAGAGTGGTGAAGCCCTGGAATGGGTTGTCCAGGGAGGTGGTTGAGGCCCTGGAGGTGTTTAAGCCCAGGCTGGAAGAGGCTGTGGCCAGCCTGATCTAGTGTGGGGTGTCCCTGCCTATGGCAGGGGGGTTGGAACTAGATGATCCTTGTGGTCCCTTCCAAGCCTGACTGATTCTATGATACTATGATATCTGAAAACTTGGCACCACAAAATTCAAAGAGTAAAAAATAAAAGGTACTTTGTGTACTAGCACTTTTTGTCATTTTCAACTTCCAGTTATGAATCTTTGATGGCTATTCCTGTCTCCCAAGATCATAAAAATACAAGATCATAAAAATAAAATCCCAAATGAGACTTGGTAAGAGGGAGATATTAACCTGCACCTAAACATGAGCTGCTGTTTATGGTCACAATGCATAAAACAGCTTGCCTGTGAAAAGTGTCACAGTGGGATCCTTTTAGCTTCGGTAGGGTTCTGTTGCTTGGTTATTGGGGTTTGGTTTTGGTTTGGCTTTGATTTGGTTGTTGAGGGGGTTTTATGTTTTGTTTTCTTCTTGTTGCATTGTTTTTAACAATATGAATTATTAATACTTTCCAGTTAAGCCTCTGTGGCTTTCAACATTTTGATTTCAAACAAAACTACATTATGAGAGAGGGACACACTTTCTGTCATCTCTGGAGTAGCCTCAATCAACCTACTTCACGTTCTCCTTTCTTCTCTATAAACATTCATGCCAAGGAAAGGACTGCTTTATACCAGTTGGGAGTCCTAAACACCAAAATGATTCATGCTATGACTTGAGAGCGATCAACCTGAGAACTCTGCATCAAAAAGGGATGTTAGGTTCCAGCAGTACTTTACACAGCTTTTCAATCAGCCATCTTATGAACCTATTCATCATTGTGGGCTTTAAACACATTTGGGAAGGAAGAAGCCAGTCTTGCTGTTTACAGATTTGAACAAAACCTTTGCTGAGAGCCTACTGTTGCAATGCCAATGCTGTATTTCTATCTCTTGCCTAATATTTACCGCTTACAGCCACTGCCCTGCAAACTAAGCAACCTGAAGTATTTAATACCTGTTTTACTTTAAAAATGGCTTGGTAGAAAAAAGACCTAATGTGCAGACATTTGTATCTAAGTAAGAAAAATAAATGAGGACCAGTATTTATAGGTTTTTTCCTGAAAAAGCTTATGGGATCTCACTCATACATGCACTGTTAAACACATGAGAGAGTGTTCCCTTTATCAACAGCTGCAATTTTAACAAGCTGAGGTCTCTGTGACACTCCTAACAACTTTAACTTCTATACAGTGCCAGCTGCCACCACAGAATACCTTTTGAAGATGCAGTTAATGATGAAGACTTATCTGCTTGGTTATCCTGCAATTATATCAAAGATTCTAGAAAGATGTGAGAATCTCAGAGATGTTTCTCTTCACGTGTGACCCAGTAAAAGGATGCTGTCAGGCAGATTTATTCCTTTACTTTGAGGTTACTGAAAGAATGTTTGAACTTCATATTAACTGGAACATTTCCATCAACTTTCGAAGTGAAATATCAATCATTTGGGCCTCCTTCTTGGGTGCATAAATTCTCACCTTGCAGTGTTTGTAACGTGACACAGCAGCGTTACATCAGGCTCTTAGACCAGGGCATGAAAGAAAACAGAAATCAAACAAAAATTTCCAAATTTTGATTACCCTAAAATTTACCTTATTGATTTACTTTAATTTTTTGTACACTTAATAATAGAATTGCAATGGGACAGCATCCTTCTAAGTAGGTCAGACTCACCCGTGCAAAAGCCCTAAGCCCTGCAGTTCAAGAGTGTGTGTAAACACGTGAAAGACGTGACTAGGTGTGTACAAGCCTTTTCTACAAGTGACTAGAAGCCCCAGCAGCAATAATACTCACGTTGGCACTGTCCCCAGGACAATCGGGCCCAGCCCCAGCAGCAGTCAATTCGACTTCCAAACCGGCACAGTCCTGCAGAAGAGACTATTTGCCTGGGCCACCTGAACAAGAGAGTTCCAAAAAGTCTGGTGAAACACTGTGGGACTAGCTAAAATTATTTTAGGTCAAGAAAAACAAATGACAAAAGACCATCAAAAACCTCCCCTGCATAGAAACATATACTAGGGAAAGGAAAAAAAAAAAGGACAAGCAAGCAGTAACTACTCTAAGCTGAGACTATATTCCTATCATTGCTACTCCATTTAGTTCAGAAAAATATAAATGGGTTAAAAAAAGAAAAGTAATTAGCATAACTTTGTAAAGCCTGAAAAAACTGACATGCCTTGCAATATGCTCACTGCTGCCACTTCCAGGCTGCTATTGAATAACTTCTTGGAAACTAAGTCTGAAACATACATTTATGAGGTTGAATAAAGCACTGTCATAAAGTTGCAGCATTGGTTTATTTCACAATATAAGGCCAAAATTTCTCAGTGAAACGTTAAGGGGGGGGGGGGGGGGGGGGGGGGGGAATAAACCAAAAGGCTTCCAAAACTGTTAAACGAAAATTAAGTATCAAAGGTGAGCTGTAGCCCTTCTTTGGTCCAAAGATGCCACAGTCTCAAGCAGTCACAAAGTATTGACCTAAATATTTACAGTCATTTAATAACCAGCTGAAATCATGTAAACGCTGCATTTGAGCAAAGCAATCCTAAAAAGCAGTCCTTGGCTGATGCCGGCTGACCTCCAGGCACACAGGACTGCTGCGGCGGGCAGCTGGCCCCGTGCAGCATCCGTAAAGTTCTCCAGCCGGCCGCTCCCTACACCTGACACGGCTCGGCACAACCCATGAGGCACAGGCTCTCCGAGCATTTATTTCCACCCCGCTTCATGTTAAAACTTGAGTTGCAGCCTCCGCCGTATTCTATTTCAAGTGCCTCGAGGCGTCAATAAACTAATTGTATTTTTGCAGCACGCCAGGAGTTTTGTTTTTAATTCCTGCAGGACGCAACCCTGCCACAGCAATAAACTTTTTATCCTCACGCCCAGTTTTAGGATGCCGAGCACCGCGCGGCACTCCCCTTGCGTGGGACAACGGCGGTGGACGGGGCGAGCGACCCCGCGTCGGGACACTCCGGGAGCCGCCCCGGGTGACACCGCCCCGCGCCTCACCGCCCCGCGCCTCACACCTGCCGCTGCTCGCCAGGCCCCTCGGCCAGCCAGCCACCTAGCAGTGCCCTCAGGCACCTCTCCGCGACTGGGGACCGCCGAAAGCTCCGGGGAACCGAGAAGCAGCCCCAGGGGCCGGGAACGAGACCCCCGCCGCCATTTCGCGCCCCGGTAGTCTGGTGGCAGTTCAGAGCCCACGGGCCGTTACAGCCGCCGCCAAAGCCCCCAGCCCAGAGAACAGCTCGGGCTCGCTCGGCTCTCCCCGTGGGAACTCTGACCTGTCCGAGGAAACACCAGCTTCCGTGCCCGGCCGGTCCCCGACCACCGTCCCTCCGCTTACCCCGCGGAAGCTGGCACCTACCCTCTGTCAAACTCCCCGGCCACCCCGAGGGATAGGCAGGACGCCAGGAGCAGCCGCAGGGAGAGCTCCATGACCGGCGGGGTGGGCGGCGGTTGCAAAAGCGCTCCCCACCGCCGCGCTGCAGGGCGGACTATGGGGCACCGGGGGCCCGGCTGCCTCCGTTGCCGGCTGCTCTGCGACGGCGCCGGAGCAGTGGCGAGCTCCGCTCTGTGCCCGCCCGCTCGCCTCGCGGCCGGGCGGAGGAGGCGCGGCACGGGGAGCAGCGGAGCCGCCCGCCCCCGGCAGAGGCGCCCGCGGTCGCGCCGCGCGCCTCCCCCTTGAAGGGCACCTGGCGGCCCGCGGCGCAGCCCACGCCGGCACAGTCCTGCCCCTCAGTGTGTGCCAGCCCTGCCGGGACAGCCGGTGAAGGACCTACTGGGAACGGGACCCCAGCGCTTTCCAGAGGGGCCAAGCGAGGCAAAACCCGCCCTCTGGAAACGCTAGGAAGGGGGAGAGCTTTGTTCCCATGCGCTTTGCTGGCTTGAACTTCGCGAGGCCACCGCTCCTCTCTGCGAGCACAAGCCACACCTGAAGCAAAGAGCAGTAAGATTTGCCCTTCTTTCGCCAACTGAACATACCCCACAATAAAGTGTGCTAAAGGATTACAAGGTGAATAGTGCTCAAGCAGTAGTAACAGGTCTCAGACGATGACACGTATGACATCAGATGTCCTAGTCCTTGACCAGAAGAGGAAAGTGACAAGTATTACCCACGCAGCACCTGAGGGCATCTTAGTACCACAAACCAACAGAAACAACTGCATCTGTACTCTGCATTTACATGCTAAAATACAGCAGCTACTTTTGTTTTGCTTCATTGACCTATAACTCTCCACACTTATTGAGGGACACTTAATAACAGCCTGTGGCCGATTTAGGGTCAAAGCTGTTCTGATTACAGACAGATGGGGCCACCAACTGGGACCAGGTTGGAGCATTGGTTTTGATTTGTGCCTAAATCAAGGCTAAAGCTCAGCAACTGCTCTTACAAGGGTCTGGCTGCAGCTTAGGAGCAGAAAACAAGCTTGTGCTGTAACACAGAGCCAAGCCTTTTGGGGAAGAATGTGGATGTCAAATACAATTTCAGGCTTTATATTTGAACTGAGAGCCCTGTACAGAGTATTTTTCACCTTCCAAATGCTTCACTGATAATTCAAGAAACACTACACGAAGGTAACTACTGTTTGCACAAGATACAAATTCTCCAACTGAGCTCTGGAAAATTACACCCTTCCCCAGTATGGTTTTACCTTTTTCTGATCAAGTTAACAACAGACCACCTTCTCCAATACTCCTGTTTCTTCTTTTTGTGATCTTTTCTAGGCAGCATGTTCCCCATGCTAAGCTTTCTGTCCATACTCTCAACCCAGCTCTTTCTAAACACAGAGTGAAAAAGAAGCTCTAAAAGCTACAAGGTAATCATTCTGCAAGGTGCTCCTTATATATGCTGAGATAACAAGCAAGCCCCCTTAGAGGACTCATCAATATAAAAACTGCACTGAGGACTGAACTCAGTTCCCTTCCTTCACATGAGAAGCTGACAGCCAGACAGTGAAGACAATGACACAGTGGCATCTGGGTCAGATTAGATTCTTGCTGAACTGTAGAGCCGATTTCCTGCTCTTGACTGATTGTCACTTTTTAAAATATTTTTTTTCCACTTGGATATGTGATGTGGCATAACAGCCCCTGTGGAATGAATTCACTGTCAAGATCCTGGATCCAGTGTGCAAATCCTATTTGTGATAACCACAGGGATTTTTTCCTGATAATAGCATCTGCCTGCATCTCTCCACCTTGTAGGAAAAAAGCATCCACAACTTACACCACAGCCAAGTCTAGGAGAGGTGCCAAAAAGGAACATTTGAACTTCACTGTGAATTAAGGTTTAGGGCAACCTGACACTTTCCCTCAGATGTCCAAAGGGACATGTCATAAAAGCAATTCCTTTCATGGAATGCTGCATAATTGTACTTACATACACCGCAACTGCAAAGCGCGCGCTACTCCTTTAAGCATGTATCCTCACAAATGATAGTAAGATCATTTAATCTCTCCAGAATGCCTCAGTATTTTGGTTTTCCTCAGCAGCCTCTTTGGCATTCTTGTGTGTTATTGTGCTGGTCAGATATGGTGCCTGCTCCAATTAAGACTGTCTGCTCTTGGTTAACTTCTGCTTCCAAACAAATTGTTTAGGAGTATCAGCCTCAAAATGTCAACCAGCCACTGAAAGATCACATAATTGCACTTCCACACCTATCAGTGGGGCTGAACATCTAGTCATTTATAAATTAATTTCTTTTGCCCATGCTTTATCAGTCCATGCTTTATCAGTGCCAGTTGAGTTTTCTTAATGAGGTGGTTTCTCACATCCAGGACACTAGGAGGATTACATAGTGAGCTGGCAAAGAACCAAATCTATTGACAAGTTATAGGTGTATAAAGCTGTCTTCTACACCCCACTGCTGTGTGGGTGTGCATCAAGGTAATATATAGAAGATGGAGATGTTTTTGGAATTATTACTAGAAGCAAATATTGAAGCCATAGGGTGGGCTGACCTGGTGGTAAGATATTAGCATAAAGTCCAGCAGCTGTGCATCAAGCACTCAGATGATGAGCACCACACCCAGCTATCAAGCACAGGAAGAAGTAGAGCATGGACAAGACAGAAGTGTTCAATAAAGCTTTCTCAAAGATACTGATAAGATAGTTGGTTGAGTCTAAAGTGTATGGTTTTTTTAGCTGTAAATTAGCAACAGTGAGGCAGAAACACAGAGGAACAGCAATGCTATAACCTTGCATATGAAAAAGTCAAAATACAGCTATTTCATATAGAAAGGTAAATTTTGCCTGAAAAGGTGTTTATTTTATTCAAACATAGTGACCCTTCCCCACCATACTTATTTCACTCTTCCCTGCTCCACCAAGATCTCGATGTACCTTCTGCCAGTGAATCTCAGACTCTCTTCATTTCAGATTTTCAGTCTCATGGATATATTGAGCTCACATTGAGATCTTTCAAAGAAAATCAAGACCCTAAACTTGCTAAGATATTCTGTGTTGAGAGCAGAGGAAGAGTCTTGCAGTTACCTGTGCCACTAGAAAGCCCAGAAGGTTCTGAATTACCTAGAATTTCCCAGGGACCAGAGCCCTAGGAATGAATTCTACACTCTAAATATTTATAAAGGCACACCTGACTACACACAAAACTGAATGTTGGTGGTAAGGTGGCAGAGTGTGAAGAAACACTCTAGAGAGTGGGGCTTACTAAATCTGCTGCAGGGGGGGCAAAGATGGTGATGACAACTGCTGCTTCTGGGATGGCAAGTGTGACAAAGTGAGGTCTGGCACAACACTGTTAGACAACACACAGAGGAAGGTGTTTGGTACGCTGCTCAGCACAATATTCACATCTTTCCAAACAAAACACAATACAGTATTAATTCCATTAAAGAACCAACACAATGAGCAACATGTGTAACTGGTAATACAAGTAGCATCAACTAAAAAAGCATTTAAAACCAGGAAACTCGGTTCTAATGAAGCTTACTTACAGTTTTCCCTAATGAAATGAACCTTTCATGTATGTGTGGGAATTGTTCCTGCCAAACAATACTTCATTTAGGGCTGACTGTGCCCAGTGGCCTCAGAGTTTAAATCTTCGGTTGCAGGGCTAAACATAGGTTTCTAATACAGTCTTCATGTCTATAACCATTCCTGAGGGGGAAAAAAACAACAGAATAAAACCAGTTTCTGGAATGCTCCCTGGAATGCATGAACTGAAAGTCAGTAGTAAGAAAACAAAGCTGAAAAGATACAAGCAATAGGTATATTAGGCTGACAGATATGGCAGGTCACAGAATACGTGAGATATAACCAAAATCAGAGAAACAACTTCAAAATCTATCTATGTTGTTACAGATAGCTATGAATATAATCACATCAGTAAAAGGTACTGTGTGCAGGGCAATTCTCTGCCAGGTAACTTTGCTTTGAGGCATGCATTAAATTAATAATTTCTTTCAAGTCCATTTTTTTTTAATACTAGCTTCCTCCTCCTTTTCTTTAAACACATTACAAATGTTCAGTAGAATCAAGCAATACTTCTTTGTAACTTTCCCATTTACATAAGCAGAAATTAAGGAACATAAAATGATTTTCCCATAAATCAATCTGTCCTGAGACCAGAAACAGATCTCCTGCTTTGCAATTTCATATTTAAACCACAAATCCATCCTTGATCCCTCCTAAGTATTTCACCCTCATTGGGGCTAATGAAGTTAACCATAAATACCTCACTACTCTGAGTCAGTAAATCACACCATGATGTGTACGAACCCCCCTTGATTTGTAGTTGGCATGCACAATCACATTCTGTATTTGTGGTGCTAATGTAGTATGTATGCTTTTTGCAAAATGGACCAGCAGAAACTAATCCAAGCCCAAACTGCCGATGAAACTTTCAGTGTCATTACTTTTCCTCTGAGGCTAGGGAATTCTTCTTTTCACCAACTTGGTTGCATGTATATTTGAAAATGGTATTTACTAAGTAACAAGCATGTTGAGCATACACTAGGTAACAATCTCTGTCAGTCCCATGATAATGAGATAACTGTGAGGCATCAAGAAAAGCCAGCAATTCAGTCAGCTAAATCAGTGCTGGTAGGCCACGTCCCCCTTGGTAATCCAATATGAAAGGGTAAGAAAGTTATCAAAACTATCAGACATTGTAGTATCAGATTACTTTTGGTACAGACAAACACTGTGCTTTGGAAACACCATTTCAAAAGCTTTCAAATGCTTTTTTGCTTTTTTTTTTTGTTGCATCAGGTCTTCCAAAGTAATTTGCTTTTTCCAACAATTATTTTCACACACATACTCAATCCTTCCTTAAAAACTGAGTGCTACTTGTGTTGAAGTTTCCTGCATTTCATTACACTGTAAAGAATTTATTTTGTAAATAAACTACAATATACCATTCAAAGTCCAGTGAGGTTTAGTACTCCTTCTGCATATGTTTTTAAAATAGATTTCTAACTGTCCATGTTATCAATTTTTGTACCAAATGTATTTTGCCTAGGGGATCAGAATGGTAATCCTCCCGATTTAATGTTATCCTGCTCTTTAGGGAGTAAGTCTCCCTGGCCTCACTTGCAACATAATTACTGAACGCAGAAAACTCTGCAACTGATGTAAAAGACATCTTCAGCAAGGATGGTGAGGGAGAGCACAGTCACCACCAAAAAATGAGTGCCCAACTGCCTGCACTAATCCCAGCTTTACACATCCTGCACCTCTGTGATGGCAGCAATAAAAGAGATGCAACTGTCAGCAAAATATGGGCTGGTCCTGGTGAGCAGGACCAGATAGAACACTGCATTGATACCTACTTGCAGGCAGGCAACAGGTGGAACTGGGATGAGTTCTGCATTTGAGTGAAACAAATGTGAATGTCTTCACAGATTGAGAAGAAAAACATACATATGGCCTCTGATGCTGTTTGAAAAGGGGAAGAAAAATGTTTTAGGAAGCTATTGAATAAATGATTGGCAAACTACTTGATGCAATCAGATTGTCAGCACTAAAGAGAATGCTTCCAACAACACAGCACCACTGTTATCTGTTCCAGGTTGTTGCGGCCAGTTAGCTCTCACTATTCACTCTAGTCAGCTTTGGGGCAAGCTCCACAACAAACCAGCAAGGTTTGGTGAAAAGGAGACAGGGCTGTTTCCCAAGGAGTTGGCTTCTCTATGTCATTTTTGTCAGGTCCTACATTCAATAATGTGCTGAGTTCAACGCAACTCCTCTAGCTTTACAGCACATTTGCAGATCACACTACACCTTTTCATGTCCAGTTTTACACTTTACAGCCAATGTCCAATCCTTTCCTCACAAAAAAACAAACACACACACAAAAAACCCAAACCCTGTTTCATGCATCGCTAATACATTGCCACCTAATTCAAGTTCATGTCCATGGGCTGCATGCACATGCACCTAGTAGTCAAAGTGAAGGGACTAGAACTGAGGCACCAGCAAAACATTTAACCTGAGTGGAAATTACCAAAGAAAAACTATTTATATGGCAAGAAAACACATACACTTGGCAACTCTCAGAAATCAGCAGTGTGCTGTCTTTTTCATGGGCATGAAACCCTTTGATCAACAATACCAAAGGCTGATGAGAGATTATGTAAAGAAACCAATGCAAACCCCAAATCGCCAGATTACCATCTACAGGTGAAAGAAAATATAAAGAAAACAAAACAGGAGGAGAATCACACACATCATACAGAGGAAAACTATTAAAAAGTTGTTAAGAATAAAACCCCCACAAGTACATGAGCTGGAACCAAACAAACTCACACTTTCTGCGACATTAACCAAAAAAAGGCAACATTAACAGAAGAGATCTCCATGAAGACATGTTCTTGACCACAGCTTTAATGTAAACTGATCTGAAGCAAGTGGGCCAACTGTTTTATATGTTACCTGAAATAATGACTTTATGTAAGTTTTTCATGAGCCCAGACTGCAAGCTAGGACTTCCTGGGCTATGTAAGAATTTTCACGTATAAGCAGCAGCTATAAATTCAGCCTGAAAATTTACTGGGCTTGTCTTTAGGACAAAAGCAGCAAACAATCTGGTGCCGCATGGATTCAATTGTTTCTGCTCATGAAATGCAGTCCTTACAGCAAGAAGAGACACAGAACCAGAAGGAAATGATTTACAGTAGCCTAAAATTTCAGCCTTGACTATCACACAGTCTGTCTAATTTTGATTTTCCCCTTGCCTTGAGTCATTGCCAATACCAGGGGGGGGAAAATGAAAGGGAAAAAAAAAAGGTCGGAGGTCCATGCATTAATACAGGTATGCTGCCCAGACTACCTATATAAATTACAAGTTATGACAATGACTATCCTGAGGGAACCTGATCCTACAGATTTTGTGTGTGTCCCCCCACCCCCAAATAAACCTGAATTGCCATTTAAGTTATGGCAAAGATGGAATTAATCAGCTCAAAATATATAAATCACTCAGGGTCCTGATGTTCCCTGTTTGGCTTGGTGTCAGGTGCTTTAACTTTGTTTGCCTGAGCTATACCTGTGTAATGAGATGGAGCCTTTGGTACTGGCTACTGATAAATTGACCAAGGGCTACTTATATAAATGTGTGTAAATTGCTGTTGGCAAAGGGAAAGTGAGCTTGTCCAATTGATTGAATTCTTTATATTCCCATCTTGTTTTGTCCTAACAGAAAAAATTTAATACATTTTTAGATACCAAGAGGGTCTAGTAGGCAGGAAACCCTACTACAGATGCACAGAGGAGAGTAGCTGATCAAGCTCTTCTGTTCAACTTTATATATCTGCAATCTGTGAAAGAACTACAGACCAGTCATCCTCACCTCCATCCCTGGAAAGATGATGGAACAGCTCATCCTGGAGGTCATAATTTCCCAGGGAGGTGGTGGAGTCACTGTCGCTAGAGGTGTTTAAGAGGAGACTGGATGAAGCACTTGGTGCCATGGTTTAGTTGATAAGATGCTGTTGGGTGATAGGTTGGACTTGATGATCTTGAAGGTCTTTTCCAACCTGGTCTGGTCTATTCTATTCTATTCTATTCTATTCTATTCTATCCTATCCTATCCTATCCTATCCTATCTCTAACCACATGGAAGACAAGGTGGTTTTCAGGAGTAGCCAACATGGATTTACCAAGGGGAGATCCTATCTGACTGATAGCCTTCTGTGAAATTATGACCAAATGAGTAGATGAGGGAAAAGCAGTGGATGACATATATCTTGAATTCAGTAAAGCTTTTGGTACTGTCTCCCTTAACATCCTCAATAGAAAAGCTCGGGAGATGTGGCATAGACAGCTGGTCTGTAAGGTGGGTTGAAAACTGGCTTGGCAACAGAGTTCAGAGGGTTGTCATCAGTGAGACAGTGTCAAGTTGGGAGGCCTGTGGCCAGTGGTGTTCCACAGGGATTGGTATTGGGTTCAGTTTTGTTCAATATCTTTACCAATGACCTGGATGAGGGGATTGAGAGTACCCTCAACAAGTTCGCTGATGACACAAAGCTGGAGGGGTTGGCTGACACCTGTCAGGCTGTGCAGCCATCCAGCAAGATCTGGACAGGATGGAGAGCTGGGTGCAGGCAAACCTAATCAAGTTCAACAAGGACAAGTGCAGGGTTCAACATCTGAGGAGGAATAACAACATGCACCAGTACAGGTTAGGGGCTGCCCTGCTGGAAAGCAGCTCCATGGAGAAAGACCTTGGAGTACTGATGGACAGCAAGTTCTTCATGGAACAACAATGTGCCCTTGTGGCCAAAAGTACCAGTGGTATCCTGGGATGCATCAAGACGGGTGTGTCCAGAAGGTCTAGGGAAGTTCTTCTACCTCTCTCCTCTGCCCTGGTGAGACCACACCTGGAATACTACATCCAGTTTTGGGCTCCTCAGTTCAAGAAAGACAGTGAACTGCTGCAGAGAATCCAACAGAGAGCCATGAGGATGATTAGGGGACTTGAGCATCTGCCCTGTGAAGAGAGACTGAGAGCCCTGGGGCTATTTAGTCTTGAGAAGACTGAGAAGGGATCTCACCAATGTGTGTAAGTATCTGAGGGGTGGGTGTCAAGTGGATGCAGCCAAGCTCTTTTCAGTTTTGCACAGTAGTAAGACAAGGAACAACAGATGCAAACTTGAACATAGATTTCACCTCAACAAGAGGAGAAACTTCTTTACAGTGAGGGTAACAGCACTGGAACAGGCTGCTGCCCAGGGAGGTTGTAGAGCCTCCTTCTCTGGAGACTTTCAAAACCTAGCTGGGTGCATTCCTGTGCAGGCTACCCTAAGTGATCCTGCTTTGGCAGGGGGATTGGACCCAATGATCTCTTGAGGTCCCTTCCAACCTCTAACACACTGTGATACTGTGAACTTCCAGAAATCAAAACAGTGTGGACAGCTGATTATTTGTATTGCTGTTTCACAGAATGACTGACTGGTTGAGGTTGGAAAGGATTTCTGTAGGTCATCTTGTCCAACCGTCCTTCTCAAGGAGGGTCACCTACAGCTGGCTGCTCAGGACCATGCTCAGGCAGCTTCTGAAAAGCTCCAAGGATGGAGACACCACCAGCCCACTGGGCAATGCATGCCAGCACTCAGTAACTATCATATTAAAAGGTGTTTTCTAATGTTCAGAAGGAACCTTTTGTTTGTATCCATTATCTTTTGTCCCTGGACACCACTGAAAAGTGCCTGGCTCTATCTTCTTTACATTTTCCTTGCAGATACCTCTCTGCATTGATGAAAATCCCACTTGAGCCTTATCGTCTCCAGGCTAACAGTCCCAGCTCTCTCAGCCTTTCTTCACAGAAGTGAGTCTTAGTGATTTTTTTTGCTGGACTATCTCCAGTAGTTTTGTATCTCTCTTGTACTGAGGAGCCCAGAGCATGGCATTCCCAGATATGGCTTTACCTGTGTTGAATAGAGGGGAAGGATCACCTCTCTTTTGATCTGCTGCAGCACCCCTCTGAATGCAGTCCAGAATATCGTTAGGTGCCCTTGCAGCAAGAGTACATCACTGCTTCACATTCAGCTTGGTGACCACCAGAATCCCCAGACTTTGATGCAGAGCTGCTTTCCACACAGGCAGCTGTAAGCATCTCTGTACAGGGTTGTTCCTCTTCAGGCACAGGACTTTGCACTTTCCTTTGCTGAACTGCTTGAGGTTTGTCAGCTCACTACTTCAGCCTGTCTCGAGGTCCCTCTGGACGGCAGTGTGACCCTCTGGCATATCAGCCCCTCCTCCCACTTCTGTGTCAGCAGCAAACACTGTGCCCCATCATCCACAACATTAGTGAAGATGTTAAACAGAACCAGACCCAGTACTGACCTCTGTGAAGACAACAATTTCTACCAAAAAGAGTTTTCATATGTTTTAAGTCAAAACCACAACAGATCTGAGAAGTACAGTGTGGCAATAGTTAAATGAAGCACATGAGTAGTACGATGACTATTCCACAGATAGTTGCTTGAGAGCCTTCTAATACCTTTCAGCATTACAGATTTTGTTTGTGGTTTTCATTAAGTAGGATGAGAGACTACAACATGCATGGAAGTCACATCTTCAGAATATATTGCAAGAGGCAAGAGGACGGAAAAGATTTAAGATGGGTTTAAGTGCTCAGTATGAAAGGAAATGAAGCAGTTCCAGGGTTATCTACTGGTTTTGGTAGACTGATGATTCTGTAGTCTTCTAAAGCAATGCAGCAACATTCAGTTTACTTTGTACTATGTTCTTGAGGCTGTATATTCAAAACTGAGACTTCTGAGGGTCTTCATGGATATCTTTTGAGATATGAAATTCGGGATTCTGTTTGAAATGCCTGCACTGCTGAAATAAATGATCATTCTCCTGAACTGTGCTTTTTGTAAGATAGAGAAAAACAAGAGCTCTGGCTGAGACGGATTTGGAGCACCAGGCTAGAAGCTTTTTCCATCAGTAATGAAGATACTTTGCAGAAGTGAGAAAAATTTAGGAACATAAAACAAATGAAAACAGCTAGCATGAAAGGGGAAACCTAGAGGAGGGCACTGGAGCAAATCTGTCAGCAATTTAAAAGACTGGTTTGCAGACCCTATCAGAATGTTCTAAGACAAATGAAAAGCAGTCCAATTTTTCAAGGGCCCTGTAGTGCTTTAAACAGCAGAATCCACAGATCATAGAACTGAAGACAGTTCCATGGACAGACAGAAGATGAAACTAAGACAGAGGGATAAAAGTTGACTCCTTTACATGTCAAAAAGTACATTTTATTCTAGTCTTTAGTTCTAATGCATAAATAAATCTGAGTGATAACTATGCTTGGTCAAGTAGGGAAGTATTGAAAAGAAGTGATAAGACAAACAGGAGAGTGCCTATATAAAGCTCTACCTTCTTTCAAGAACAATAACCTGAACCACTCTCAAACATTTTGCAATAATATGAACGGTTTAATAGCTGCACCTTTGAAGTGACAAACTGTCAGCTCTCAAAGACAGCAGGGGACTATCCAGATAGATGAGGTGTCATTTTCCCTCAAGTGTAGTTAAAGCATGTCAGCTGCCCATCAGAAAATCAAACTGTCAAGCTGGTGTGGTACTCAGTTTCTACTTTTACTGGAACTGAAGACAATGATCATATAAGGAAAAAAGAAATACATTCTAAGTATGTTAAATCAGGAAGCAATCAAAGGAAGTCCACTTAAAGGATTAGTTTTGTTTCTGCCATAGATGACATTAAAGATGCTCATCTCTGGTTCTTGGTCCCTAAAGATTGTGACTTCGTTATTCAAACCAAGAAACATCTGAACCCAAATCTAGCTGTACTGAACTTTAGCTCATTTAGTTCATTAATAATTTCCACAACCTCAATAACATTACTGACATGAAGAAAGTTAGGTGTGCACTCCTGTAGAATCATAGAATCAATAAGGTTGGAAAAGTCCTCAAAGATCATCAAGTCCAATCTGTCGCCACAGACCTCATGATTACTAAACCATGGCTTCAAGTGCCACATCCCATCCCTTTTTGAACACCTCCAGGGACGCTAACTCCAACACCTCCCTGGGCAGCACATTCCAATGGCTAACAACTCTTTCTGTGAAGAACTTTCTCCTCACCTCAAGCCTAAACTTCCCCTGGCACAGCTTGAGACTCTGTCCTCTTGTTCTGCCACTGGTTGCCTGGGAGAAGAGACCAACCCCCTCCTGGTTACAACCACCCTTCAGGTAGTTGTAGACAGCAATAAGGTCTCCTCTGAGCCTCCTCTTCTCCAGGCTAAACAATCCCAGCTCCCTCAGCCTCTCCTCCGTAGGGCTTGTGCTTAAGGCCTCTCAAAAGCCTTGTTGCCCTTCTCTGGACATGTTCAAGTGTCTCCATGTCCTTCTTACACTGAGGGGCCCAGAACTGGACACAGTACTCAAGGTGGGTGTCTCTACATTGTAAGCAACCCAAAGAACACTCCTGGCATTTACTGCTTTTAGTCATTTCTTCCTGTTTGGCTTCACAGATGTTGACTTGGGCCTTGATCTTCTTGGTTCAAATCAGAAAATTACTGCATAAAGAACAGCATTTTCCACTCTCTCTCAATGTGTGAAAGGTGCATACAATTAAGAGAGCTAGACAGCACCTAAAGGAATTCTGCTGTGCTCCATGTAACATATGAGTCTAGTGGACTTCATCACCCAGACGTAAAGTGTTACTGTTCAAAACCAGCTTGTGAGCAATACCAAAAACTGTCTTACTGCTTTTGGCACCATGTTGGCTTTCTCTGCAGATGTAGGTAGGTATTAAGTGACAAAAATTTGGGGCATTTTCATGCTTAACAAGTGACCTTCAGAAAGACACTTAACACTCTTCAAGATTACATGCAGAGGATAGACTATCCTGAAAAACTTGGACCTTTACATACAGCAGCAAATTCTGACTAAGGACAGTAGACAGAAAATGGTGCTGTGTTATCCTCAGAACTGAAATGCTCCCGCTTCTTTCAAGTGGATTCAGTGCTAACATCAAATTAATCTGTCATGTTGACAGTCAATGGTATTTCTTCTTGTAACAGGAGCAACAGTGTCACCAATAGTATGCAAATATCCTGCAAACAAAATCATCAAGAGCTAAAATCATCTGCAGTTGCAAATTCTCTCACTAATGATTATTCAGCTGGAACATGTTTTACTTTAGAGGGTTTTTTGGTATTTACTATAGAGCATATAAAAGTAATCCAATTGTAAGAAGGATTCATAAACTAACTGAAGGTTTCAAATTGCATAATTACCTTAAATCACTTTTTAAAAGGATTTTCTTTTCCAGAACCCTATTTTGACCATGAAACATTACTCTGACGTGGTTGAGGTATCTATTTCTAAACAAATGTTTGTGTGTAATGGTCAAAGGCAAAAGAGAGGAATGGAATGTTTTAGTCCTGATTTTCATCCAATGCCTTCTGTAATTTATCCTGAAATTCTAATTATATCCCCCTATAAAGGCAATGCAAATATGAAAACTAGGAGAAAACCTTTTTGCTAGAGTTTTTTTTCCTCTTCTTTTTCCAAAGTAAAAGAGCTGCTTGTGGTCAAGTTACTTAATGAGAAGAATTCAATGTCAGCAATCATTCCACCAAAGAAACATGTCCATTTACAGTATTGTTTAACTATTTCTGTAATTGGTGACCACACTAAATAGGTATTTGAACAGGAACATGCCAGATGAATAAAAACAACCTTCATGGGTGCCAAGCATTACCTTTTTGTAGAAAATTAACTAAAAGCCTGCAAAATCAATGTGCAAAAATCACATCCCCCTACTGTAACTTTTTAGGCAACATGCACAGTCTATAGCTGATGTGATTTTGTTTAAGTAATGTCAATAAAATACACCAGGAGTTATTACCAGCCCATTATGTCCTCATCCAAGCTTATACCGAACCACAGCAATACACATGTATTATAGCTCGGGAGCTGTAACACAGCAGGTGTAGGAAAATGGGTATTCACCAAAGAAATCTAGTTTATGATGAAGTCCATGAAAAATCATGTTAGCTGGACAAAAACCATAATAACCAGAAGCTGTGCAGTTCAGCAGCCTTTGATTAGCTGAAGAATAAAACTGAATCAGAGTTGATTCGGAGAAATTAGCCACCGCAGACCTCAATTAAAAGGCGCCTGGGATTTGCAACAGGCTGGTCGAGACTGGAGGCCTCCAAGAAAGAAGCCACTATGTTTTTAATGAACAGCAGCTGGCTCAAAGTCCTTGGTCTAAGTTCTAAAACATGAGGCCTCCATCCCTTGTGATCTTTTCCTATCATCTATTTTAAGTACAGATAACTTCATTGTCCTTATTTTTAAGACCTCTACTTAAAACCCCTGTTTTGAAGCCTGGCTCAGTGATAAGTTTTTCAGGAAGAATTCCACTAGGTAAATACAGATGCCGCACAGAAACACACACTTTACAAACGCAATTGCTCACCTTTAAGTCTGCAAACTTACTGGCACTCCCAGAGTTTTATACTAAGTGGGTTACATTATCCCAAACCATTATTTCTGTATTTCCTTTGCAAAATAATTAGATTCCTTGTATACAAGGTCTTAAAATTACCTACATTACTTTCTTCATCTTATGCTTGTGTTTTAATAGGGTTTTTATACAGACTGAATGCAAACAAGTAGCAGATGAGCTTGTCACAAAGAAACCCTGCATATGCAGCTCTTCCATCTGCCATTTCAAACAGCCATAGATAACCCAGAAATGGTCTACAGTCCAGGAAATACCAGACGAAAAAGCTACAAACATATGGGAGCTAGGGAAACAAACTTGCTAGAGGGAGGGAGTTCTACAGCTGTAGTATCTCAAATAACCATTCTCCATTCAACTCACCATTCCATCTCCACATTTATACCCCACTGCTCCTCTCCACATGCCTGCACCAAAAGTAACCTGGCTGTCATGAAAATATTTGGCTAAAATGCCTGATGTAAGATAGATGATCCTCGTTGGAGTAGTTACTACACAGGTTGAGGGGGGTTAACAAATAAATAAAAAGTTAATTTTAGGCATGTTTGTGAGTATCTTTTAGGCAAGAAATCCTACCAATTTCCTCTGTGTAAATGTTTCCCACCACACCATAGCCACAACCTGTTTCCCTGACATGGCTTCTGTCCTGTAATTCATGTAAGAGTAAATAGGACACATCTGGAGGGTACTGAGAAAGCTGGCTGGCATCATCACGAGGCTCATCTTTATTCTCTTTGCAAGGCTGTGATACCTAGGGAGGTTGCCAACAATTTCAGAAAGGTAATTCTTACTGCAAGGACAATGCAGGGAACTATATGCAGGCCACTCTCACTTCCATCCCTGGGAAAATCAGAGAGCAAGACCTCTTGGAAGCCCTCCAACCTGATACATCTATGATTTCCAGGTAACTTTGCAGCCTCCATAAGAACCAGGCATCACCCCCCCACAGACATTCTAAAATTGTTGAAATTATCTCTCCTTTTTCTTACCTGAAACATCATTTGAGGAGTATCTGTTCTGGCATATCAATCCCTAGTCATTTCAAAATGATGCATCTGTAAATGGAGTCACGTCAAAGCCCTTGAACTGCTGCTCTCTAGGGAAGAATTGCATTACTGAAACACACAGGAAAAAAACTAAAATAGGAAAACAAATCCAAAGTTGGGCATTGATGTTAGAGATAAAGGAAAGCTAACTTGAGTTTTCTATTCCATGGCCCAGATGAATTCACAGCTGCATTGTTTACCTTACCTATGCTTTTACCTCTTTATTACTTTCATATAGCAGTGATTTTCCCTCTGCCTCATGCCCATGTGACTGGACAACTGCATTTCTCTTGAGTATAACTTAGAACCACATTGCTCTAATTGAAAGGGTTTGAGTTACGACACCTTTGTATCAGGAATAGTTTGAAGTACAACAACTTGTTCTATCTTCATACATTTGAAAATACATTCCTTCCACAAACCACCAAATTCTAATAATGTTAAATGAAATTGTATAACAATGCAGCAAAACCAACCAACTACTAAAAAAGATGTTAAAGATTACAACAATGACTTGTTAGAACAAATGGCACATTAAATACACTGGCATGTTATTTCACATTGACACTTTAATGCTCAGAAAAATCTATTAACAATTAAAGATATGCATGGAATGCTGTTCCAACACACCCAAAGGAATGATCTGGGTTGGAAAATTACCACTGCAAGAAGGTAAAGCAAGAAGAATTGGAATTATAATAGCACACTAATTTAACACCCCCCAAAAAAAGATCAGTATTTACATCTGAAGCAAACTTAGATGTCTTTATAATAGAAGCCCCTTAAAACTTTTCAAATGCCCATAACAGTGGACTCAAAGCACTGTCTCATGTATTTGAAAGACAGTGGATGAAAACCTCTTTTCCTCAGTATCATGGAGAACCTGCATCTTCAGAGCAGCCATGATTTCAACCCTCATTTCAACCCTGATTTCAACCCTGAGTAAGTGCTCTTCTAATTCTTAAACCTCAAGGGAAATCTTTCACTCAAGGAATGACGACTTTATCACAAGGAATGTGACAGTAAAACCACCAAAGCAATACAGGTACGTTTAAATCCACACATCAGGTTCATATTCCTCAATGATACCAGAATTAATTTTTTAACAAAAAATAAAAGGTTTGCACTAAAATTAGTGCTCCTTTTCAATATCAGTTAAACTCTATCATTTATCAAACTTGCTTCAAGGGCACCATCACAGCTCATGCTGTGCAAATTTATTAAACAACAGGTAAAATATGGTCTGAAGGGGAAAAAACAGAGTTAGTTAACAATTTCATTTCTAGAATCAGTGATTACTTAACAATTACACTCAAACAGTACCACTCACATTCCATAACCTTTAAAAAACAAAACCAAACCCCAAGCAAACAAAAGTATGCCCAAAATGTAAGTCAAATAATTTTGAGCTACAAATTGGGGAATATACCACTTGATGCTTACAGAGTTTAAAAACTGTTCTGTTTCCACTCAGAAATGATTTATTGTAAAACTATCCTAAATACTTTGTTACATATGAGGCTTATCAGATGAATTTTGAAAATACAGTTAGTTTCTTAAATTTACTTGGAGGAGTAGGCTGCAGAGCAGGACACTTCATTACTCAATTTCTGAGTAAACAGAACCTACCAGCAAAGAAATGAACAATTTGGTTTCAGTTTCATTGTTTGCATATGATCTTAATGTATTATTAACACAGCAAATGAAATTTCTTTTAATGATAGGTTTGATAAGTGAAAGTTCCTATGGACAAGCTACTGAAGTGAAATGATGATAGCCAGGTAGTTTAAATGTGGAGAGTTTTGTGATCTCTATACAGAGAGAGTGATTGCCCATTGGAATGGGCTGCCTGGGGGGGTGGTGGAGTCACCATCATTGGAGGTGTTCAGGAGGAGACTTGATGGGGTGCTTGGTTGCATGGTTTAGTTGATTAGGTGGTGTTGGATGATAGGTTGGACATGAAGATCTTGAAGGTCTCTTCCAATCTGGTCTATTCTACTCTATGCAAACATTTTTGACACTGGGCATAATAGACAGGCACATGTATGATGCCTAGGTTTTATCTTTTTTATTAAAAATTAAATATTGTTCTCTTCTTTCTTAAAAGAAAAAATAAAAAAAATCTTTTTTTAAACCTCCAACAACCAAATTAAAAAAAACATAAGAAAACAAAACAAACCCAACCCAACACCACCAAACCAAACCAGAATCCAACCAAACAAACAACAAACATAAGCCACACCAAAATCACAACAACAAAAAACCACCACAGCAGAAATAAAATAACAGGAATTAAGACTGAGATTGTAAATAACAAGTTTGTTAGGACAGGGAAGTACGTCCAGGTGAGACTACCAGAAGTTGTATTGGAGCGGGCTTAACAGAAGAAGATTGTGCTTTTCCTTTTGCAGACAACTAAGCAAGCACTAAGACTGGAACCAACACTTCAGCTACCTTTTCTTAAGCAAGGCCTTTCTAGCTCAATACTCTTATTGAAAAAAGATTATGTATCACAGTATCACAGTATAACTAAGGTTAGAAGAGACCTTGAGGATCATCAAGTCCAACCTATAAACACAGACCCCATGACTAGACCATGGTACCAAGTGCCACGTCCAATCTCCTCTTGAATGCCTCCAGGGACAGTGACTCCACCACCTCCCTGGGCAGCACATTCCAATGCCGAATGACTCGCTCGGTGAAGAACTTCCTCCTCACCTCGAGTCTAAACCTCCCCTGGCGCAGCTTGAGACTGTGTCCCCTTGTTCTGGTGCTGGTTGCCTGGGAGAAGAGACCAACCCCTTCCCGGCTACAACCACCTTTCAGGTAGTTGTAGAGGGCAATGAGGTCTCCCCTGAGCCTTCTCTTCTCCAGGCTAAACAATCCCAGCTCCCTCAGCCTCTCCTCATAGGGCTCGTGTTCAAGGCCTCTCCCCAGCCTTGTTGCCCTTCTCTGGACACGTTCAAGTGTTTCGATGTCCTTCTTAAACTGAGGGGCCCAGAACTGGACACAGTATTCAAGGTGCGGCCTAACCAAAGCAGAGTACAGGGGCACAATGACTTCCCTGCTCCTGCTGGCCACACTATTCCTAATGCAGGCCAGGATGCCATTGGCCCTCTTGGCCACCTGGGCACACTGCTGGCTCATATTCAGGTGGCTGTCAATCAGCACCCCCAGGTCCCTCTCTGTTTGGGAGCTCTCCAGCCACTCCGACCCCAGCCGGGGTATGTATGTCTATGTGCTTTTACATATGCACATATATATCTGTACACACACACAGGTACACACATAACCTTTACTGAAATTGTAAATTACTAACCCAAAATCTTGACAGAAAATAGCTGCAGCTGATGGTGCCCAGCCAAACTCACATCCACAGAAACCCGGTATAAAATCAGATGTGTGCCACTTCACTGCAGATTACTTAAAGCAAAAACTTAAAAGACAACCCTGTATGATCAAGAATGCGCACATTTAATTGCTCTATGCCACGAGAATACCTGGCATAGCACGTGTCATAAGAAGCCAGTAATTCTATAAGACATTTCTGCTTATTATCATCACCTTATCAAATGACAGCTCCACCATGTAGCTGAAAGTCAAGCAATAATCAGAAACATAAGCCATCTGTCTAAAATTTATGGCAGCCCTGTGAACAAATTATTTTATGCCTGTCTTTAAGAATGGGTAATTTTGAAAACACATGTGATTTTAATCTTAAAAAACAATAATAAAATAATAAAAAACACCAGTAGATTGATTCAGCAGAGTAATACTAGCACCTCAGCCGTGGTGGTGGGTTTTTTTTTGGTTAAGCTCAAGCCACAGAAAGATTAGGTGGCACAAGGTGCCTACTAGGAATGTCCTTTGTTTATTACTACCCCTGCCTCAAAAAAGCAGTATTAACACCTCTAGAAATAGGAGTGAGGAAGTAGGTAATTAATACAGACAAAATTGAAAGAAAAAAAAACCCAAGAATAGACACACAGAGATGACTTCAACACACAGAATTGCTCAGTTCAGTTTGGTCATCTGTTTCCTATTATACACTTGCTTCTTCCAGCATTACTGGCTATAAGGATAAGACGACAATAGAAAAGTATGACTGTGTTAGGACAACACTTTGTTCACCCTACAGCTGGTCCCATTGGGGCCAGACTCATAAGAAACACAAACAGTATTTAGGTTTCCATCTTGAATGTCAAGCTAGCATCTTGCTTAACAAACTGCAAAGAGAGTAACAACAGTGGTTCACTTACGAGGAGCACAACTTCCATTAACCTCATTTGGGAAATTCTAGGCTTTATTACCTCCACACCATTTATGTATATTGAAACATGTAACAAATTAACATACCTAAAAATTAATGTAGTGAAGCTCACACTTCTAGGGGGAAGCATATGGCAGACAGCAGTAATTTAATCTGTGGTAAATCAGTTACTATCAACTGTTGAAAATATCTTCTCCTTTTTAGGCTTTTTTCATCTGCCTCTCTTCAGTTTTCAATAAACAAAATACCAGTTTACCTCAGGTTTCATTCTTCCATAGTAAGGTAACTCCATCCTTAGATATAAGGAAGATTCTGTTCTCCTGAGAACAGAAAACAGAGCCCACTGATGTCAATAGTGACAAGGTCACAAATTGGTATTACAAGCAAGACACAGTCTCACTATCCTGTAAACCATCAAAATGATGGATATTATGAGATGCCATCAAAGTAGCCCTGATCCTGGGTTGGGGGGTCATTGGGGGTGTAAATCTGTCACAAACTTACTTTCTACAGTTAGGCTCATCCAAGAAAAATGTCTTCATGCATATGAACACAGCAGTAGTTTTGAGGGGTTTTGCCTTGCTTTCATAAACCTTTTCTTCCTGTGAAGCATAGTTCTGTGTGGGGTGGTAGATATGAAACAGCATAAATCATAAACAAACAACACCTGGGAGAAACTGTGTCATTAACATAAAACCAGGTACTTTAAAAAAAATGGAAAAAAAAATCCTCAAACAAAACAGGGATCAGTATTTGGATTCCTGTGTGACTTTAGCTATTTTTCTTGACTGTGCTACATACTTTGTCTCTTGGATATTTGTCCAAATAAGGATCCTTCTCCACCTCTGTTTCCAAGAAATACTGGGTTTGCCCCTTAAAAACCCCCCACCTTTTCCAGTTGCACACATGGTCCCTGTCACATCCCAAATTTATTCCTTCTCCTTCTCTTGTAGATCCAAGACTACTGAGACAGATATGATAGATATTTTGAAGCATGTAACAGCACAGATTTTTCCTCTATCAAAAGCTATTTATTACTGCATAATGGAAGACTATGCCAAATATTCAGCATCACCACAATTAAAACACTTACACTGGTACCCATTGCCTGAAATAGAGTATTGTGAAAATCCTTACTGTAAACAGAGCCAAAGCTTGCATCAGGTGTTTTGCCTTGATGGATTCTCCCTTCAGCACAAAAAGGCAATGAAGAGACATTTTCCAAATAAAGGACTTTAATATAAATAATGTTCAGACTTGACACATTGCTATGTTAAAAACAGAGCACTCTTTGGGCAAATACAAGAAAAAAATCCTAGAAGTAATTGGTATTGCTATAGGTTTATATTTGCTATATATTTTTGCTAACCCCCAATTACTCTTGTGGCTATAAAAGGTGACAGAAAAAGTACACCATCATTAGCCATTGAATAACTCATGCTAAAGGTATGACTTCATACCTACTTGTTCACCTTTGCACTTCCATGCAAGTGTGCTGTTCTCTTCAGTCTTCACGTTGGAAAAAAACAAACAAACAAAAGGAGGATTTGGATCTTTTAGAAGGGAAGGTTCCATGAAGGACAAAGAACTTCAGGATGCTTTTTTCCCCTCCACTATCTATTGTTTGTGTTTCTACTGGATTACCATTGTTTGTAATTCCGTGCTGCATACACTGATGGGGCATTCACACTGACCAAACTTCAAATATATTTAATTTAATCAACAGTAGAATTCAGAAAGATATCAAACCCATAAATATGAGGTAAAAAAATTCATTAGGAGCTATTTTAAATTAGGACAGAAAACTGCCTGAGAATCAGAGCATGGAAGCAGGCTTATTTTCTTCTTTACAGTGACACGACTGTGGTTGATCTTTGCAAATGGTTCCACAACTACAACTTTGTTCAAATTTTAAACTGAGTAATACACCAATGAAGATTATGTACATAAACTATAGATAGACTGTCCTTAAAAAAAGTCTTCTGATAACAAGTTTCTTGAGAACAGGAAGCAATACACTTCAAGTATCAGAGGTATCACAGCGAAGTATTCATTCACTGACATCATCACTAGCTGCCATTATCTCATTAATGGATCATCAGGAGTTTGTTTCCTTTTAACTAAATGCCTGGTTACAGAATCCTTGTGTAGATAATTTTTAAATTGAAATAGATTATTTTAATATTTTTTTGCATTAGAATGATGCCCAAGTTGTTCTTAGGAACTTTTATTGAAAATAACCTTACAACAGCAGGGGATTCCTCAGCAAAGTCAAGCCATCAGCTGTTGCACAGTCTTCTTCACTGACACCACAAATCTGACCTTTTCTGTTCCTCTAGTGATCTGCATTATTGGCTGATCACTGCTCTGCTTATGAACACAAATCAAGTTTTGACCACAAATGCAATTTTGAAGCAGCCAAGGCAGCTTCACTCAAAAGGAAATCACCTTCCCTTCAGCAAGGCTAGCTTTTTTCCTAAACCTTTACAGATGGCTGTGATTCTGTGAAGGGTCATTAGATCCAGAAACTTCTCAGTAAAAGAACCAAAAGTTGCTTAATAGCACAAAGACGATTTGTGATGGTCTGCATGCAGTTCATTTTCTGAGACACTGTGTGCTGCTTCCTTTTCTGAACCCAATGGGTTCAAGATGTGCGATGTCTGCTTCCCAGCTATGCTTCTATCTCCTGGATGTCATTATGCACTTAAGATTTATGTTCAACTTCAAATCACGTGCAAGTTTCACACTCTAAGCAGCGATGCCCACAAACATATTGTTCTTTGGAGAACAACTCTCTGGCTCCATAGATACAACTTGGACAGAGTAGTTATGCTCTTCTGCAGCCCATGCACGATCCAGATCCACAATCCCCATGCACTGCTTTCCTAAAACGAGAGCAAAGGAGAACATGGAAACTCTAAAAATGCAGAAACATTATCAGAAATGTGTATTCCAACATTCAGTGTCAGGAAAACACATCAGTAAGTCATCTGAAAAATAAGTCCCAAACCTACTGAAGCTATCTTAATCTATTTTATTTCAACTAGACAGTCATTAATAGTTCTAAGTCATATTTGTGACTTGCAACCCTCATTCAGCAAAGACCTTGAGAAGGATTATTACCTCTTTATAGAGATGGAGAAAGATAATATACAACTAGTTTTAAATATTCTCAAAACTTAAGAGAAAAACCCATGCATTAATGTAAAAAATGTGGAGATAAAAATAATGCCCAGTTTACCCTTCAGCTCTCTGAATTGGCAAGCTTCTACGAGGGAGGTGATCCTCCCCCTCTACTCAGCTCTGGTGAGACCACACCTGAAGTACTGTGTCCAGTTCTGGAGCCCTATTACAAGAGGGATGTGGAGGTGCTGGAACATGTCCAGAGAAGGGCCACGAGGATGATCAGAGGGCTGGAGCACCTCTGCTATGAGGACAGACTGAAGGAGTTGGGGCTGTTCAGTCTGCAGAAGAGAAGGCTCTGAGGTGACCTAATTGTGGCCTTCCAGTATCTGAAGGGGGCCTACAGGAAGGCTGGGGAGTGACTGCTCAGGATCTCAGGTAGTGATAGGACTATGGGGAATGGAATGAAGCTGGAGGTGGGGAGATTCAGGCTGGATGTGAGGAGGAGGTTCTTCACCATGAGAGTGGTGAAACCCTGGAATGGGTTGTCCAGGGAGGTGGTTGGGGCCCCGTCCCTGGAGGTGTTTAAGCCCAGGCTGGATGAGGCTCTGGCCAGCCTGATCTAGTGTGGGGTGTCCCTGCCCATGGCAGGAGGGTTGGAACTAGATGATCCTTGTGGTCCCCTCCAACCCTGAATGATCCTATGATACTATGATAATTCTTTTCCTCCTGTACTGTAATCTAAAATCTGAAAATCTGTTATTGAATATCAGTAAAACACTAACATACCAGTGATACATCATTGAAACATACAAATGCAGCTGCTTACAAGCAAGAATACTAAATTACAAATGAAAACTAATCTTAGCTCAGATTTACCTGCAGAAAAAAAAAAAAAGAGGAAAGAAATTAAAGGGTTTTTTTTCTGCTAAGATGTTTGTATTACCATGCCAAGATTATGGGGTCATTTTTCATTACATATGTGCTCATTATCATTGATTATTATATTCTGGAATACAAAACTGATTTATCAGATGATATTTTCAGCAATTTGAAACTCTCTTGCAAGAAAGATTTAGCACTTCTCTGAAATGTTTTATCACTAATAGTCACATAGATTCAAGTCACTAACAATGAACAATCCTGCTTCAGTTGTGAAGCCAATGACCCTGCCTCTTTTCCTGTTCCTGACAGAACCATACAGTTAAATATATCTGGGATCTGAGGTGAATGGAAGAGTCAGTAGAATGCATTCTATTTACCATCAGGATACAAGACTGGCATTCCAAACCACCCTATGGAACTGCCTACCTCTTACCCCTAAATATATTCAGAATTTGAGAGCCTCATAGAATCACAGAACATTAGGGGCTGGAAGGGACCTTGGAAGATTATCAAGTCCAACCCTCCTGGCAGAGCAGGATCACCCAGCAGGTCACACTGGAACACGTCCAGGCAGGTTCTGAATGTCTCCAAAGAAAGGAGATCCACAACCTCTCTGGGCAGCCTGTTCCAGTCTTCTGTCACCTTCATAGTGAAGTTTTTCCTTATCATCATGTGGAACCTCCTATGCTCCAGCTTGAAAGCATTGCCCCTTGTCCTGTCATTGGACATCACTGAGTAGAGCCTGGCTCTGCCCTCCTCACACTTGGCCTTCACATATTTATAAACATTAATGAGGTCACCTCTCAGTCTTCTCTTTGCCAAGCTAAAGAGCCCCAGCTCCCTTAGCCTTTCCTCAGAAGGGAGATGTTTCACTCCCTTAATCATATTTGTGGCTCTGTGTTGGTCTCTTTCAAGCAGTTCCCTGAGGTCCATCTTGAACTGAGGGGTGAGAACCTCTCTTGACCTAGTAACTACACTCCTTCTATACACCCCAGGATATCATTGGCCTTCTTGGCCACAGGGCACACTGCTGGCCCACCATCATTCTTCTGTCCACCTTGACCCCCAGGTCACTCTCCTCTGCACTGCTCTCCAACAGGACAGTTCTCAACCTACACTGGCACATAGTGTTGTTCCTTCCCAGATGCAAGACTCTGCAGTCTTCACCTGTAACATTACAAGCTTGCTATGCATCGGTTAGGTACCTGTAGAAGTTTTGGGTGGGTAGGACAAACATGCCCCCCAGTATCTGTGTATTTCAGAGCAGCTAATAATGCACATCATACATTAATATAGTACTTTGTCTTTCCCCAGTAAGCCAGCAGGCAGAAATATCTTCTCCTCTTCAGCCTAATCCCTTAGTTAGAAAAGAAATTCACTACTTTGCTTTCACCAGCATTATGAAATTTGGACTGATCTGTTTGTGGCTTGGAATTTGAGAAGTGTGGTAACTGGGTAGAAGACAATTTAGAGATACAATAAGAAGGTTAGGCCTGAAAAAGTACTTTCCACTTTATATGCTGCAGGGAGAAATCATCAGTTTCTATAACCACAACCAGGATAGATCCCCATAATTTACTTCTTGAGGCACTATTCTCCTACATTTGCCGTTTCAAACAACATCACCTTCCATGGCTGGCTGAACAAAATAGCATGTACACACTCCTGCCACTGACTGCAGCATCATTAGTATTCAAAATGTGCACAATGAGGACCAGTTGGGATTGTCATAATCAGGGCCTGGTTTCCCAGCTGCTCACAGCAGAACTGTGAAAACATATGGAGCAGTTCTGTGGTCAGAGAGAATACATCAGGTGGACTGTAGCAATGTCCACAAAACTATTCAGTATGTCTGCATTCAGGTCCCACTGCTGCATGCAGTGGATAGAACACACATGTCAGGTAAAAATGAGAAACAGAACTTTGTTTAAGAGTGAACTGCTGCATGTAGCAGCACTGGGTTCAACTGGGTATTTCCATGTTCACAAATAGTGCAGAAACTGGTGATAAGTCCAGGGACAAATGAGGTCTTTCAGCCATGACAGTCACAGACAGAATGCTTCAGCACTTCAGGGGCCCATAGGCAATGAAACAAAATGCTCTCTCATTTTACTGAAGTTATATAAATTCAAATATAATTGCTAAAATACAGAACAAGTTGTTTTGCCACCATTTACACAAGAAAAAAAAAATCTCCACCTCTTCAGGAATATTTTTCCTTAATGAAATTCAGTTTCCTCAAGCCCTGATCACACCCTGCACAAAATTAGGTAACACCAACCAACCAACCAACATCTCATGCTGGCTGCAACACTGGTTTGATTCAATCTTCAATTATTTGCAAGCAAAACTTAAAAGTATCCCAACAAGATTCTCATAAAACCCATTTCAAAGCTGAAAGAGAACACTGAAATGGGAATGATCTTCACTGAAACAGATTATTATTTCATGGAACTTAAAAGAAAAAAGTAACATTTGTCAACAATCATGTAGGGGAAAGGAGAGGAAGAAGATTTCTATTTGGATTTTCATCAGAGCAAAGCGCATGAAAGTTAAATTTGTGAAAAAACACTGCAGTTTGAGACACAGAAAACAGACAAAAGTTACAATCTTTCAAAAACATTTTTTGGGTTCCTTTCCAATTTTCAATTCACCTGGCACAGAACAGTATCACAGTATCACAGTATAACTTAGGTTGGAAAGGACCTCGAGGACCATCGAGTCCAACCTATCAACACAGACCCCATGACTAGACCATGGCACCAAGTGCCACATCCAATCCCCTCTTGAATGCCTCCAGGGATGGTGACTCCACCACCTCCCTGGGCAGCCCGTTCCAATGACGAATGACTCGCTCGGTGAAGAACTTCCTCCTCACCTCGAGTCTAAACCTCCCCTGGCGCAGCTTGAGACTGTGTCCCCTTGTTCTGGTGCTGGTTGCCTGGGAGAAGAGACCAACCCCTTCCCGGCCACAACCACCCTTCAGGTAGTTGTAGAGAGCAATGAGGAGGAGACAATGTGGAGAGCTACACTGGTAACTGAACACTGACCTTTTTTAAACATGGGTGGGTTTGTTTGTTTGTTTTCAAAAACTGTGAGAATTGCAAAAGAGACCAAAAAAATATCATAAAATGGATAGTTATTTCAGAATTTGTACAATTTTGGTTTTGTTCAGTGAGTATAGGAAGCACTCTGAATTCTTCAGCTAAAGCTTTTGAAAAATATGGGTACTAGCTGCTACTGCTTTAACATACTTCCTGAGTGTTCCTTGCAAGCCAAGAACACACAATTATACCCTGAGAGTAACACACACTTATACCCTGAGAGTTCCCAGCCCCTTCTGTCTTTTCTGACTTGGTAACTAGGTTATAGCTTCCATCAGAACACAGGAGCACATTATCCCTTTTGTTAGTCAAAGAATGTTAGAATATTGCACATAATGAAGAAATGGCTTTGCTTATTCCAAATACTTGAAGTGTTCTGCACAGAGTAGCGAAATTCCTGCTGTCTTAATGATCGCTTCTTGCATTTCTTTTTCCCAGAAATCATTGACACCTGACCAAGAAACTAAAATCTCAGGGATCAGCTCACTTCTGTTGTTAATTGCACAGAAATAACCAATCAGAAGGCAGCTGCTTTTACTCAGAATGGCAATAAAATGCAAACCTGAAACAGAACTGTTTACCAAAAGGCAAAAACTGAGTCATGCACTACTGTAACTGTGTGGCAAGTTACACGCAATGAGAAGGCTGGTACCCCAGGTAAGGGGTGAAGCCAAACCGTGTTCTCGGCAAAGTCTTTTTTCACTCTTAAAGTATTTTTCACTCTTAAAAGAACCCAAAACTTCAAAAATCCCTCCAAACCTTCTGGTTGGTTTGCTTGTTGTTTTTTTTTCTAAAATCATAACAATAATCCTCATAATGGGGGGGGGGGAGGGGGGGGCAAATACCCTTGGATGCTCTTAAGCCTGACTGCACCAAAGCTAGCTCAGCCTCTGCTACTTACTGTTTCCAGGTGTGGCATTAGACGTTTGTCCTTCTACAAGAGTTAGCACCAGTGACAAGCAGGACAAAGGGTGCACACCAAAACTCACTTCTATGAATAGTCTATGTTTTAATGGAAGTTGAACTAGCAACAGGAATTTAATGAACTTTACAAAGACTTCATTCTCTGGAGAGAAAGGTGGGAGGAAAATAGACGAAACAACAAAAACCAACCAAACAAAAATTCAGTGAAATATAAATTCTCTCTCTCATATTGATAATTCTGGGAGAATTTCTATACCATAGTTCAGAACAGCAAGAGGTAAAATGTGAAGAAACTCAATTTTTCAAGTGTTACATGAAGACAGCAACTTAATGCCCTGTTCATAAAAATACTACTACTTCCTTTACATAGCAAGGTGAAGTCATTACTGAGATAGTTTACACAACAGCTGTAGAAATTCCTACCAATTAGCCTGCGTTCAGGTGGAAGCTGAACAGCTGTCTGATCTGCAAATCTGCAAAGGATCATGTGCTCCTAGGAAAAAAAAAAAAAAAGGAAATTACAACATTTTGCCCAGTACCATTTCTCTCTTCCTAAAAATGCAAGAAAATGAATTCAATGTTTTCAAGTATCAACAACACTATCATGCTGAAAATGATATACTAGAAAAATCACCTGTGTGCAAATCCTAATTTTGATACTGCTGTGGCTTGTAAATGTGTGTGTAAATCAAGTGTTCGTCACCATGACCAAATTTCTACTCACAAGTGTTTGTCTCTTGCTAATTTTTCTCTAGTTCTTTGCAGCAGCTGAATTGGAAGCAACGCATACAAGGTAACATTCTTCAGATACATCCTGCAGACTAATTTTGCCTTCAGTTATTGATGAGCAACACAGCCTTCTTTCAGCACAAAGGGCAGCACCTCTACATCCATTAGCAGCCAACCCAAAACTTTCAACTAGGTGATTTGAATGACTGCACATTTCTCCCAAGCAGCGGTTTTTGAATCCCAGAACAATCATTTTGTGGGTCAGACTTCCTCTTCCTCTGCTCTGCCAAATCCATTCAGGATCAATCAGAAAATACTGAAAATAAAATTGATCCTGAAAGAAAAGGGAAAAGATCCACACTAACACAGGAACCCTCACCAACCTGGAGGCACCTAACACAAACTGGCTTTTTGTAATGTCAGGTTCTCAGCTCACCCAACTACACCAGAGCCACGGTAAGCCTTGACACTTAACCTGAAAATCTGGACTGGGTAAAGTCTTGGCTTCCTACAGAGACGATCCAAAAAGTTAAACTAGAGCCTTAGTTATGACTACATCATCTGCTCATGATATAGTAGTTAAACTGTCACATTCCCTGTTGACAGTAATAAGAAAAACATTCCTAAAATAATGAAATCAGCAATTATAAACTGTCCAAAACGTGTGTGTGCATAAACAGCTGACTTGCTCACTAGAACACCCACATCCTCAATGCCTGTGAAGTTTCCAAAGCTGTTTGTGCAAAGCTACTCAGTTTTACTTTCCAATTCTCCTACAGGGAGAGTGTCTTGACAAATAAGAGTCTCAAAATGTATCATAGTAGAAATCTGCAGCTCTCATGACCTTATTCTTTGCAGTTATAAACTAATGAATTACAGCATAATGTTCTCATCAGGAAAGTTTCAGAATCGCCAGACTCCTGGATGTCTTTTTAGATCTCACTAAAATGAAAGATAAGATAAATGAATTTAAAATGGGAACTGGAGGGGGGTGACACACACAATGTCTGGCTAACACATGGCAGCTTTGGCTACCAGCCAATAACCTGTAACAATGTATTAATATGAAATATAAAAACACATATAGCTAGCTGTATAACAGAGGTTATTTATAACTAGGATTATTTCAGGCACCAACCAGCCTAGACCTTTTGTACAGCCCCTTACATTATTAAGAGCAGTCGTATTTTTCAGCATTGTCCTTGGCCTCTGTGACCTTCTATCACACTACTAATAAAAATGCTAGAACTTCTCTAGTTTTGACAAACCCTGTGATTTAAACCTCCATGGATTAACAGAGTTAAAAAAAAAATCACAGATATTTTTAATGAGATTGTACACAGCATCCTAATCTAGGCATCCTTAACTTCACTTAATGGATAAGGGGCGAGCAGCTGATGTCGTTTACCCGGACCTGAGCAAAGCCTTCGACACTGTCCTGCGCCACATCCTGGTCTCCAAGCTGGTGAAACATGGGTTTGATGGGTGGACCACTAGATGGATAAGGAACTGGCTTGATGGCCACACCCAAAGAGTGGCTGTCAATGGCTCCATGTCCCAGTGGAGGCCAGTGACAAGCAGAGTGCCTCAGGGATCAGTCCTGGGACCTGTCTCATTCAACATCTTTGTGGGTGACATGGACAGTGGCATTGAGTGCACCCTCAGCAGCACGCAGCAGGCACACTGGAGGGAAGGGAGGCCATCCAGAGGGACCTTGACAGGCTGGAGAGGTGGGCAAAAGCCAACTTCATGAGGTTCAACAAGAGCAAGTGCAGGGTCCTGCATCTGGGTCAAGGCAGCCCCAGGCACAAATACAGGCTGGGCAGGGACTGGTTGGAAAGCAGCCCTGAGGAGAGAGACTTGGGGGTGCTGGTGGACGAGAAGCTCAACATGAGCTCTCAGTGTGCACTTGAAGCCCAGAAAGCCAATCAGATCCTGGGCTGCATCAAGAGAAGCATAGCCAGCAGGTCAAGGGAGGTGAATCTCTCCCTCTACTCAGCTCTGCTGAGACCCCACCTGCAGTACTGTGTCCAGTTCTGGAGCCCCTATTAAAAGAGGGATCTGGAGGTGCTGGAACGTGTCCAGAGAAGGGCCACGAGGATGATCAGAGGGCTGGAGCACCTCTGCTATGAGGACAGACTGAAGGAGTTGGGGCTGTTCAGTCTGCAGAAGAGAAGGCTCTGAGGTGACCTAATTGTGGCCTTCCAGTATCTGAAGGGGGCCTACAAGAAGGCTGGGGACGGACTTCTCAGGATCTCAGGTAGTGATAGGACTAGGGGGAATGGAATGAAATGAAGCTGGAGGTGGGGAGATTCAGGCTGGATGTGAGGAGGAAGTTCTTCACCCTGAGAGTGGTGAAACCCTGGAATGGGTTGTCCAGGGAGGTGGTTGAGGCCCTGTCCCTGGAGGTGTTTAAGCCCAGGCTGGATGAGGCTGTGGCCAGCCTGATCTAGTGTGGGGTGTCCCTGCCCATGGCAGGGGGGTTGGAACTAGATAATCCTTGTGGTCCCTTCCAACCCTGACTGATACTATGAACTTCATAATTGCCACCTTCTCCCTTTGTGCTGTCAACAAGATTACTTCTAGTAATATGTTAGCAAAAAATGTTCTGAACTGAACTCTTGAGTTCTTCGTGATCATGTGTTACAAACATATAAATGTGGTAAAAAGAATGGTAATCAAGGGAAAATACAATGGCAGGTCCAAATCCACTGTGTGACTTTTATCATCTCGATCTGTGGAAGTTTATTTCCATGTAAATCAGTAATGTGTACATAGACCAGACTGTCATGAAGATGAGTGCATTACCAGATAACTGAACTTCCCTACATAAGTTGGATGGAAATTTTTTGAATTTTTTAAATGCCTTCTTACTTGAGGATTAGAAAGGGCAATATCCACTTTCCTTTTACATTAAGCATTTCTGCTGTGCTTACCACCCCAGAAAAACGTGGATATTAGAAACACATCCCTCTCATATTTCGGCTACAATGGATTAAGCATCTCCAAAATTCATTTTCATATTATAAACTCCTCTCTAGGATTTGACATGCAAACTTAGTAGAATGTTTCTCTACAGCATTGCTTTTCTCAAATGGAAGTATTTTCTTTCCACATTATTATTTCCACATCTATCCTGCTCATCTCTAACTAGTTTAAATGCAGATCAGTACTAGTTGTCTGCTGTCCACCTCTATCTGATCTTACTGCTTTTCACTCCCCTGTTATCTGTTATATATACCTTCATTCTGTCAGTTCTGCATGCCTCATTGATTCTCCCTCCCTTTTCTCCTAGACTATCTCCACAGAAATCTTGACTCCCCAGGGGTGACTATTTTTGAAATAATTCTGAGTAATGTTTTTAAGACAATACTGTATAAAATTCTTGCTGATGAGTATTAACCTCCTACTATTCACTATGCCCAGTCTTCTAGATACAAATTAGATGGAGAAATCTAATGCTTAGCAGAGAATTATAGCTATAAAACCAAGCATTTCACCTACAAAATGATCAGACATCACCACAGTATAAATTATTTACATCTTAAATACAATTAATTGGTATCCTGCAATCATTAACTGATACAAATTAAGGCATCTCAGGAATGTACTTTAAGATTTTACTGAAGAAAAAAGTAAAAATAAAATAAAAGGATGGTGGAGAGAAAGCAACACAATGACATCTGTACTGCTAAGGAACATTTCACATAACATGCTTCATTATTCTCCCTTTTATCATCCAATGGTAATTTATTTACATTCTACTACTTTCTGTCCAAGATCTGTGGAAAATTTTCTAGGCATAGCTTAAAACTGCCACACCTTGCAATTAACAGATAACCACTTATATTTCCCCAGATGATGTGGAAGAATGCAGGAATGTGCACATAACCCTCACCACCTCCAATCCTTTTACATACCTTGTAGGACAAAATTTCTTTGAACTGATGACTGAAAAAAAAAATTAAAAAGACCAACTCAGTTAATATGTAAAAAAGCAGAGGTGCAAAATAGAAGCATCATTACATACTCAAGCACATACTAAACAAAATATCATTACCTGTATCCTACAGAAAGGCATTAAACAAAAACCAGAGACCATTACAATTCTAGTTCATTAAACCAGGAAGAGTGTATTTGGCATTGTCTTTTTATATATATATATATCTATCTCATAGTATCAGTCAGGGTTGGAAGGGACCACGAGGATCACCTAATTCCAAACCCCCTGCCATGGGCAGGGACACCCCACACTAGATTAGGCTGGCCAGAGCCTCATCCAGCCTGGTCTTAAACACCTCCAGGGACGGGGCCTCAACCACCTCCCCAGACAACCCATTCCAGGGCTTTACCACTCTCATGGTGAAGAACTTCCTCTTCATGTCCAGCCTGAATCTCCCCACCTCCAGCTTCATTCCATTCCATTCCCCCTAGTCCTATCACTACCTGAGATCCTGAGAAGTCCCTCCCCAGCCTTCTTGGAGGCCCCCTTCAGATACTGGAAGGCCACAATTAGGTCACCTCAGAGCCTTCTCTTCTCCAGACTGAACAGCCTAAACTCCTTCAGTCTGTCCTCACAGGAGAGGTGCTCCAGCCCTCTGATCATCCTTGTGGCCCTGCTCTGGACACCTTCCAGCACCTCCATATCCCTCTTGTAATAGGGGCTCCAAAACTGGAGGCAGTACTGCAGGTGAGGTCTCACCAGAGCTGAGTAGAGGGGGAGGATCACTTCCCTTGACCTGCTGGCCACACTTCTCTTGATGCAGCCCAGGAGCTGATTGGCTTTCTGGGCTACAAGTGCACATTGAGAGCTCCTGTTGAGCTTCTCATCCACCAGCAGCCCCCAAGTCTCTCTCCTCAGGGCTGCTTTCCAGCCAGTCATATTTTACTGTTGATAAAAACTCTCCCTTTAAATCCTTATAAGGTGATGAGGCGGATTTCCTGGTCTTTCCACATTGGCACAGAAATACTTTGTATTACACGTACACAACCTCTAGACATGTATTTTGTTTGTATCACAAAAGGTAGAACTGAGTAGGCAGGCAGCAGGGGGAAGTGGACAGGCTATCATCTTTTATGTTCCTGTCAAAAAAGGGTAAAAAGACAAACTCCAAAATGTAGTTCAAGCCAGAGCTGAAAATTTTCTACACTGCCTTATGATACTAAGTTTCAAAATTTTAGCAAATACAAAGCCATAATTTACAGTCTTGCAGCATCTACAGCAATGGAAGTTTTCTAACATAGTGAGTATTCAAAGTCTTCACAATCTAAAACTGTAACTGGTCAAAAGTTGAAGAGCCTCAAATCCATTTCAAACCAAGTCAAAGTGAAGTCAAATCAATGGCACATGCCTGACAAGGATGCATAAGGTGGTTTTTAGATTTGTTGATTCCTTTTAAGACAGCATGCTTCAGTTTCTTATTTTAGGAAATACATCTGTAATTCCTAGTAGAACTGAGTCTGATTCATCTTGAACATCCAAAATGCAAAGTTCAGCTTTATGAAAGAGTCCACAACTCTCCTCCCCCATCTAGTTCTGCCTCAGAAAGCTGTTAGCCTCTTATCTCCTTTCATTTTATGCTTACCTTCCACATTTTATTTATATCAAAGGCATTAAAATTCTTAAGTCTAAGATATCTAAGTATCTTCAACATTGCAGATTTGAAGAAGACAAAATATGTACAGCCCAAGGTATTAAAAATATGAACTGAAATATAGGAGGGCTTGTCTACTTGGGCATAAATCAGAAGAGTTTTACAAGCAGTAAACCGTGGTATAAAGCAGACCCATTTATTTAAGCTGATTGCTTACATCTTTTGTCAACACTAAAATGTCAATTACCCTTCTTACAGTGATTTTCATCAGTTTTCTATTAACTTTATGATTCAAGGTAAAAGGCCTGGATATTACATTGATTCCTGTATAACTGTATCTACTTCTTCCATAGTATGAAGTCTTCTGTACTATGAGTAGATAAATCCAGAAAAAATAACCCAACATTATCAATCTGTTTCCTTTCCAGGATTGGTTGGCAAAGAGAAACAGAAGGAAACATTTTCATTGTAACTGTGAACCAGTTTAGCCAGACACTTGCAATGATCCTCAGCTGATTCAGTGTAAAGTTCTGCATGAGGGGAGGAATAACACCAGTCACCAGTACAGATTAGGGGCTGTTCTGCTGAAAAGCCATTCCATGAAGAATGAACTCTGAGTTCTAATGGACATCAAGTTATCCATGGGACAGCAATGTGCCCTTGTGTCCAAGGCGGCCAGTAGTCTCCTGAGGTGCATCAAGAAGTGTCCAGCAGGTCTAGGGAGGTTCTCCTCCCCCTCTGCTTTGCCCTGGTGAGACCACACCTGGAATACTGTGTCCAGTTTTGGGCTTCACTATTCAAGAGAGACAGGGATCTGCTGGAGAGAGTCCAACAGATAGCCAATGGGGAGCTACAAGGATGACTGTGGGACTTGAACATCTCTCCTATGAAGAAAGACTGAGACCTGGGGCTGTTTAGTCCTGAGACGAGAAGGCTGAGGGGGGGATCTTATCAATGTCTATAAATATCTGAAGGGTGGGTGTCACGATGAAGGTGACAATCTCTTTTTGGTGGTGCCCAGTGATAGGACAAGGAACAACAGGTACAAGCTAGAACACAGGAGGTTCCACCTCAACACGAGGAGACACTTCTTTATGGTGAGGTTGACTGAACACTGGAACAGGCTGCCTGGAAAGGTTGTGGCATCTCCTTCTCCAAAGACTTTCCAAACCCACCTGGATGTGCTTCTATGCAGCCTTCCCTAGGTGTTCCTGCTTTGGCAGGTGGGTTGCACTCTATCTCTATAGAGGTCCCTTCCAATTCCAAACAATCTGTGATTCTATTCTCATTTTAGTACTTTCTTCCTTCATTTAAGTTGGTATTTCAAGGCCTATCTTACTAGCTTTACCTTCGTGGATATTTAAACTTCATTGTGTTCTGGATGAAGCCATAACAACAAGGGGAGATGACAAAGGCTGCCCGTGCCTTGATACAGTGTTCAATCACCATGTCTGTTGCCACGCCACATGCATGCAGAGCCACCTAGAGTGTTAAAAACAAATAAAAAAAAAAATCAGCAAATTCTTTACAGTAACATTCTACATAAAATCCTGTTGCAGTGGGTTTTTTTTGGTTAACTGAACTACTTAAATGTGTGAGGAAATTTTTGCTATGAAAGCTGTTATGCCAAAGGCCTAGTCCTTAATTCCTCAGTATTTCCTTCCTCTACTTCATATCTAAGGCTAAGGAAAATTTATGGCCTATTCCATTAACAAGGGACCCACCAACACTGAAATAAGGGTCACTCACTCACCAGAAGCACTTAAAAGGGAGGTGCACTGCACTTCAATATCAAATAATTAAAATGAAGCTCCAGAAAAACATTCAAATAAGAACTACTGTGGTAATTAGCCAAAAATTTTCATCAAGCCAAAAAGACTTAGAAGAATGAACTATTTCAAAACTGGATTTCAATTTAGCAGTATGAGAAAGTAACAGATACACCTGAAGGTCATGTTAAAGGATAACATTTACACATACATTTTGATCATTAGATTGGAAGGTACTAAGTAAAAACTTTGGAAAACAAACACAGAAGGGGAAAGTGTCAAGTACAACTTGCCCTGCTTTTTTTTCCCTCCTCCTTATTCTTTTCTCAGCTCTTGATCTAAACCCAGAATACCACTTGATCATGAGAGCTACCTGCAATCATTGATCTGTGCTTGGGGAACACACAGGTTGCACCCAAATTCTTCATACTCTCTGTAGGAAGATAAGTTACTGCTGTACTCAATATACTGCTCTCTCCTAATCAACACCTGTGATACCAAATGGGCCATCTGAAAAGCAGCTATCACTTTCTCTTCCTTCTTCCTGTAGTCAGTAACTCAAAGAGCAGGCTTGGTGCTTACTCATTGATGTGTTTTCACTGAAACAAGGACATTTTTGAGGCACAGTTTTAATTTTATGCAGCACTGCTGATCTTTAAAACTGCATTGTGTTCTCTGGTTGTTCTTTACTCCAAACTTACAAAAAAGGTTTAAAACTGCAAAGCTCAGATTTTAGGATTTAAAGACATTTTTCAAGGTACTGCAATAGGAAGATAAAATCTTTGCTCTCAGATATAAATTAAAACAAAGAGGTTTTTGTTTGCAGACTGGTTGATGTAAGCTCAGCTAAGCAGACCATTAATCATCAACTGACTGTAAGTGAATACAGATGGTAACAAATGTTCCTGTCTCAGGCAGAACATTAAAACATTAATATGAAAAATAATTTCACAATGCAAAAGTTTTCTGTTCATATGAATTTTAAAACTAATATAAAACTGGTTTTACATCAGAAATAGATTCTTGATATCATAGCTATTATTAGACTGTCATGGAATAAAATTATGTTACTTCCTCATCTGTCCAAGCAGAAAACAAAGACCAGTGCTCTGCTTGCACATTTGGAAAAGAGACCTTAAAACAGCAAAAGATCAAAACAGCAGCTCTGCTGAGCTCGTATGAACTTTTACACCAATTAATTTCTTCTTTAGACTTTTCAGGATCAATTTAGCTAAGCAAATAAACATGAAATCTAAGATGGCTTTCTCAATATACTCTATACATTAGACTCACTATCTGAAACACAATAAAAAGTGGGGACTAATGCAGATAATGCATGTGATTCACAAATCCACGCATCTCTACACACAGGAAAATGAAATGGCCCCTGAAGAGAACAACAGAGCTACTGCAGTGTAAGATCATTACCCTGTACTACTCCCCTGCTGCAAAAGCTTCTCAGAACAGCCCAGTGCACATAGAAAAGTGAAGGGGAAAGCATGTTTCATGAAACCTTAGGATCACTTCCATGACCTTAAACAGAAAAGAGCTCAACACACCCCAAAATTACACACCTCACCCCCCAACCAAACCTTACATTTTTCAACTTGTTCTCACACATTAGGTGAGATAATTGTGAGCATTGTAGAAGTACTAAAACCAGCTAAGGTCTCAAAGAACTCTCTGGGTGTTGGCATGTCAATCAACACTGCACACAAATGTTTGGAAGCTTTCACTTTGCAGTTGGTGGTTGCACTACAACATCTAACACTACAACACACCACAATGCTTGGCACACAGGCGCTGCCCCATTACCTCAGCAATTCATAAAGGCAAAAACTTTACGTGGAGCAAAAGAGAAATGGCCAACACATTTATTTTAACCTGCTTTTGAACTTCTGGCAGATAACAGGTAAGAAAATAGATTTGATGTCAAAGTAGCTATAAATCATATAAACATGTTTTAAACTAATACCAGAAGCAGAGAGATGACAAATTCTGCCACATTCGTTTTTCTGTAGCTCTTTATATTTCAAGTATTATAACCAGCTAATTTCTTGTCATCGAGCTCACCCTCACATTTCCATTGTAATGTTTTGCTGAAAATGAAGTCATGCAATGAATGCACAGCTTTTCAAGCCTCAGAAGAAAGGTTTAGAAATGATGCATTGCCAAAATTTGTATGTATCCATGCATTATGGTATTACATTGTCATTTCTCTATCAGTCCAGCACTTACGACATCATGATACAAAGGCAGATAAATTCTGTATTATCTGTCTTCCAACACATTCAACATTCATGCTACTGGTCAGAAAACCAGCCAGCTCTTGTCTTACATGTGGCTGCAAAAGAAAGCTAATTCTGAATTAATGAGCACAACCTGAAGAATGAATTATGTATGGTATGATACAAACTAATTCTGTAGCTGAGATTGATACTGGGCTCCCAAAATGGGAAAGCTGTAGGTTTGATAGTTGAATAGATTACAGTCAGGTCAATGACAATGAAATCACAGGCCTGGAAATGAAGAATTTCAGAGTGAATTTTTCTGACATACAGAATCACAGAACAGATCTGGTTGGAAGGGACCTCAAAGATCACCCAGTCCAACCCTCAACCCAGTACTATTTTTCATGTATGTCACAAAAATTTAAAAAGGGAGAATGTCTAGGCCCAAAGAGTTGTAAGAGAAGTTAAATCCAATTGGCAGCTGGTCACTAGCAGTGTCCCCCAGGGTTCAGTGTTGAGGCCTAATCTCCTTAATATCTTTATCAGTGATCTAGAGGAGGGGATTGAGTGCTCTGTCTGTAAGTCTGCAGATGATACCATGTTAAGCAAGAGTGTTGATCTGCTTGAGAGTAGAGAGGCTTTGCAGAGAGATTTAGACAGGCTAGCTGCCTGGGCAAGGGCCAGTGAGATTTAACAAGGCCAAGTGCAAGGCCTTTGGGTCACAACAACCCCATGCAAAGCTTCAGACTTGGGGCAGAGTGACTAGAAAGCTGCCTGGCAGGAAAGGACCTGGAAGTGTTGGTCAACAGCCACCTGACTATGAGCTAGCAGTGTGCTCAAGTGGCAAATAAGGTGAAGAGCACCCTGGCCTGTTTCAGCAATAGTGTGGCCAGCAGGACCAGGGAAGTGACCGTGTCCCTGTACTCAGCATTGATAAGGCTGCACCTCGAATATTGTGTTCAGTTTTGGGTCCAATAAAGACATTGAATTGCTGGAGCATGTCCAAAGAAGGACAATGAAGATGGTGAAGGGTCTGGAACAGGCTTTGTGAGGAGTAGCTGAAGGAACTGGGTTGTTCAGCCTGGGGAAAAAAAAGGCTGAGTGGAGACCTTATTGCTCTCTACAGCTACCTGGAAGGAGGTTGGATGGAGGTGGGTGTTGCTCTTTTCTGCAAGTAAGAAGTGATATGGCAAGAGGAAACAGCCCAGAGCTGCATCAGGAGAGGTTTAAATGAAGTATTAGGAAAAATTTCTCCACTGGAAGAGTGGTTAAGTCTTGGACTGGCTGCCTAGGTAAGTTATGGAGCCACCATCCCTGAAAGTATTTAAATGACATATAGATGTGGTGCTGAGGGCAAACTGGCAGTGCTGGGTTAACAGGTGGATTTGATGATCTTACAGGTATTTTCCAACCAAAATGATACTATGATTCTACAAATATGCCACTTTTAAAAAAATAAAACTCCATGGAGATATTTCAGTTAATACTAACTTTAAAAATAGACTCCAGAAATTAAGACAGCAGCTCCTAAACACCTCCAATGATGGTGACTCCACCACCTCCCCGGGCAGCACATTCCAATGGCCAATCACTCTCTCTGTGTACAATTTCTTCCTAACATCCAGTCTGAAACTCCCCTGGCACAGCTTGAGACTGTGTCCTCATGCTCCGGTGCTGGTTGCTTGGGAGAAGAGACCAGCCCCCAGCTGGCTACAACCGCCCTTCAGGTAGCTGTAGAGAGCAATAAGGTCACCCCTGAGCCTCCTCTTCTCTGGGCTAAGCAACCCCAGCTCCCTCAGTCTCTCCTCATAGGGCTTGTGCTCCAAACCCCTCACCAGCGTTGTTGCCCTTCTCTGGACACACTCCAGCAAGTCAACATCCTTCCTGAACTGTGGAGCCCAGAGCTGGACACAGCACTCAAGGTGTGGCCTAACCAGTGCAGTGTACAGGGGCAGAATGACCTCCCTGCTCCTGCTGGCCACACTGTTCCTGATACAGGCCAGGATGCCATTGGCTTCTTGGCTGCCTGGGCACACTGCAGGCTCGTGTTCATCCTACCATCGACCAGTACCCCCAGGTCCCTCTCTGCCTGGCCACTCTCCAGCCAATCTGACCCCAGCTGTGCCAATGTGCAGAACCCAGCACTTGGATGTGTTCAATCTCTGGTGGCTCATTTCACTGAAAAACTATGACACATTTCATACACAGAATTCAGCAGATTATTCATACGATCATGATTTTTTGAAACAGATCTCAGGTTCATCCACTGAGGTGTATATGACAATGTAGCACAGAAAATAAAGCTAGAGATTTTGAGATTTACACTTGGAAGGACTAGGCTAAAATAATTTATCCTCTCCTCTTTCTTCTGCATTGTATTTGATTTCCTTTATTAAATAAACCAACCAAACAGTTAAAACAGTACTGTTCATGTGCCATAAACCTTCAGCTTTATATATCCTCAGCTACAGCCAAAACAGGCCCTTGGTTTGATGATTTAAAGACCAGTCTGACTCACACTGAAAGCTTAGGACTTACTGCAAAAGTTCCTATTCTGTTAGCAGAACATAAAATAAGACAGGAATTTTTACAGTTACAAGGGACTATTTATGCCTTACTCTTCCTGCAGAATTCTGCAGAATTCCTACAGAATTCTGAAGAGGACATTCATCTCATTTGCTTTCAGGGTCTAACACACATGCTTTGAATCAGTTTTTAAATCACCCACTTTGCTCTTGCAGAAAGAGATTCCTGCTTTGGTCTGCTCATTTACAGTTAACTGGGTGTCATATTGTCACCTGCTGACTACAACAGGAGTGCTCAACATGAGTCTTAAAAAACTGAAATCATTCTGCCTGAAGTTATGCATTGAGTACACATGTACATCATCAGTCTAACACACTCTGTCATGACAGTTCCTTCTCTGTTCAACACTGCATACTCTTGAGTGGTTTGCTTTATCTTAATATAGTTTTACTGTGACCTAACTACGTTTCTCATCTCATTTTATTGTATTCAGGCTTAATTTCAGCAACAATAATATTCTCTTCCTATCTTGAAATTATTACATCCATTAATGAGCCACTAATTTTAAAACAACCTGATTAAACCACAAATCTACCCCACATTTTCATCAACATGGTCAGGCAGCCCTCATATTTTTGTATGTGATTGGAGTAGACACCTCTCTCTTCACTCATGTAATACAAAAGTGATGCCAATCTGAAACAAATAATAAATACAAAACTAACAATATAGATTCATGTAGAAAGGGTGCTTCTCATAGCATCAAAATACCTACCTCTAAGGACATACAGAACTTTCTTCTTTTCAATATTTTAGTTGCTTTAAGAGTAATTAAGCAGATATGAAAGTTCTGAAGTGGCAAAATTATAAACACTTACCCCAATATTAAAAGTCCCATTAAAATAGTCCATATTTGCTTGAATGAACCAAATATTGTTTAAACCTAGTTCATCACTTCTGTCTTTAGCATGGATCAGAGACAACTCCTTATTTTCTATGAGCACCACCTAGATCACGTACACAGAGAAAGCAAGACAAAAGAACTGATAAATAAAAGTACAGCATTGCCAACAAGCAGAAAACATTATCATTTAGTTGAGGAATCTTCTGTATTACTTGTGTCATAGCCTAAGATCTCAAAAAAATGATTAGCAGGAAAGCCAACCACAGTGAAAGGCATTTAATACTTGTCAGTATCAATCAGTTTGCAAATATTTTATCTTTTCCTGTAACTTCCCCCCACCTCAGAAAAGCACCACACACACTCTAAAAATTTGCATGTTTCAAATTTAAGCCCTCTCCTGAGACAGCTGTGTCTTGATATTTATAATCCCCTTTAAAAATGTTGCACGTAGGGAGAATCAGAGACCACAAGCTCATAAAGTACTTCTTATTCAGAATTTACCTGGCATGACGGCATCATATGAGCAAGAACAATTCCAACATGACCCTGTGAAAACAAAACCAAACAAAATCTGAGTCACCTCTTAAGTGGTCCCAGTCACTAACTCATAACATAAGCATCCTCTAACCAGTCACAGAACCATTGAAATCAGCTAAAACATTAGTGTTTGTACTTCTGGCTTGGGTAGCAACCACCTAGAACTGCAAATATAATAGCTGCAATACACTGTACCATGTAAACACAAATATACATTACCCCTCCACTGCAAAAATCCACAATCACATCTCCAGGCTTAGCCAGCTTTGTCACTACTGACACCAAATTATTCAACTGCTGCTGCTTCCTCAGAGCCCGGTCTCTGGACATCTTTCCTGGGGATGGCAGAGAAAACACCAAAGCAGTCATCAACAGTTCTCAACACTGATAATTTTAAATAAGTAACAGCAAAGCATTGCAAAAGATAGTTGTGGCCAAGACTGAAAACTGGCTGGAACACTTGGGAATCGCAATCCACTTTGACCTAAATTCATGAACATTTGGCAGGGCTTCTCTACACCTTTAGCACATCTAAAAAATTCCATTCCAGGTCTTGCTGTTAACATCTTCTTATATAAACTTACTATTAATTAATCACATTGGTATATGCTCTAGCCCCATTATATTCTGAACCTGTGAATCATGCCCAGAAACAGAGCTGAAATCCACTTACAGCAAGGTTGACAAAATAAATCCCTATTTATTACATCTCTACACTCTCCTTAAATAACTTGCTTTTAAAAGTTGTACTCTTTCTCCTGTCAATTTTCACTTTTCATAATAAGCAGTCTCTGTTTATTTAAATGAGTGTCTGTGCAAGGAGGTAGTTCTCAAAGTGACTACTCCTGTCTGGCTTTCCATCACAACCGTATCACAACCAGAAATGGAAAAAAACTATTAATTTCTTTCTTTCTTGAAGTCCAACATACCATTGCTTCAGATATAAGTAGTTTCAGGCAGCACATACATATTTGTTAAGACGCACTTTGTCTCAGTGGGGCTAACAGAGTGCTGACATATACATTTAATACAGTTCTTGTTTGTCCAAATAGCAGGGTTTGACATAGACATTAACAGCACAAATATTCATCTTTACATGAAATAAAGGTACTGAAACAACTCTCTTGAATGAATTTTTATGAAGGAGGTTTAGGTGTACCAAACAATCCTAATGTTTTCTCGTGGACAAGCATGTTCACTACTTGGAGCACCATGATACAATTTAATATGGGCACTCTTTGGTTGAATTCATTAACTCTATCTATTAAAAATACATAGATGTTACCAGTACTGACGAACAGTTCAGAATAAAACCCACAAATCAGTGAAGTTTCCTGGTTACTACAAAAGCAGCAGCAGTCTCATCATCATCATAAAGAATTAGCATTTATTATGCAGTTTGTTTAAATCTCTATCCTGAAAACTTATTCTGTTGTGTATTTTATTTTAAATAATATTTCCCTTTACAAATAATTCATCAACTTGAACAAATACATCAGGTAAAATTATCACCACATTGCTCTACATAGACTGAGAAATCAAAAGAATCACTTTTTAAGAGACTACATTCTATACTGCCAGGACAAAGAAAAGATAAAAGCTGTGAGAAGAAAGCAGAGGTAGTAAGGTAGAGTTCATTTTGCACAAATATTGTACAGGCAGTCATTGGGAAAAAACAAACCCAAAACCAACAGAGAAATGAAGTTTTTAAGAAGTATTCCTGGGTGACTGGACTGTATGGTCACATCCTGGCCTGTATCAGGAACAGTGTGGCCAGCAGGAGCAGGGAGGTCATTCTGCCCCTGTACACTGCACTGGTTAGGCCACACCTTGAGTCCTGTGTCCAGCTCTGGGCCCCTCAGTTTAGCAAAGATGTTGAGTTGCTAGAAGGAGTCCAGAGAAGGGCAACAAAGTTGGTGAGAGGTTTGGAACGCAAGCCCTGTGAGGAGAGACTGAGGGAGCTGGGGCTGCTTAGCGGAGGATGCTCAGGGGAGACCTTATTGCTCTCGACAACTACCTGAAGGGGGGGCTGTGGACAGGCAGAGGTTGGTCTCTTCTCCCAGGCAACCAGCATCAGAACAAGAGGACACAGTCTCAAGCTCAGCCAGGGGAGGTTTAGACTGAATGTAAGGAAGAAATTCTTCAGAGAGAGTGATTGGCCATTGGAATGGGCTGCCCCGGGGAGGTGGCGGAGTCACCATCACTGGAGGTGTTTAGGAGGAGACTTGATAGGGTGCTTGGTGCCATGGTTTAGTTGATGAGATGATGTTGGATGATGGGTTGGACATGAGGATCTTGAAGGTCTATTCTATTCTATGTTAAAGTGTGTACTACTTATTGAAAATTAAGACATGGAATGAACACACCCTCTTCATTTCTTACCAACTTTGTAAGTATAAAACAATGCATTTTCAAAAAACAAAACCTCTGCTACATTTCAAACACTTCTTTACACTTTGTGATATTTACATCAAGAAGAGTTTCAGGAAATACAGCTTACCAATGACAAAAATATATAGAATGACTCTGGATATGAGACCTGTACATTATGTAAAATGAAAAATATATTGTAAGGAATCACATCTTTCACATGAGTAGACCCTTGGAAAAGCCTTTTATGAAAGATTATAGGAGAAATTCTAATTCCTTGCATGCCAAGTATCTATTCCAACTGCTCCACAGACTGCTTCTAATTTTTGCTTCCATTTGATAAACTAATGTTCAAATGTTTTAACTGTTTTAAATGGTTTTAACTGTAGGTAATGGAAGATGCAGGAATTTCACCATGTGAAAAACTCAGTGTCTTAGCTAGAAAGTCAGTCAGCCTCTGACACCAAATAGTTTGTTAGGCAGACAGGAATTGTGATATCATTACCTATAAACCCCTATCCCTACAAATCACGTGGTTACATCTTCTGTGTACATGCATGTATATATGCTTGCCCACATGCAATCACAAGGGATTGCTTCAGTTTTAAAAAGCAGCTGCTGTTTTTCACATAGCTTTACTGAGGCTGCTGGAGCAATAAATTAAAACAATTTGGATCTCATTTGTATTTGTCTGCTGTATCGTATGTGTAAAACACAGCTGTGGCAAGGGGTACACAGTGAACAGGAATATTTATCTTGATAATGCAGGCTACTACTTTATCAATCAACAGATCTTACTAGGTTTGTTTTAATTATTTCAATTCTACCTGATGAAGTACTTAAAATAGTCATTGCTCTCAAACAAAGCAGCAGCTTCCAAATGCCTTCCCCTGCAGCAAGACTTTCACCTGATAAGCACATTAGCAGCCAAGCAAGGCCAGACTTCCCAACAAATACACTTTACTTAGAGCCCACTAAAATCTGCATCTGGCCATGATTAGACAACTGTACGAGGTGTGACTGCAGCTCACATAGGTGAATCTGAGCTTGCTTTAAACAATTCAGTTTGGACTGGACATAACACTGCTGTGACAGCTCTGTGTTTAAGGCAAGCTAGCCTTACAAGAAGACCTCTTTGGCTCCTATGCTGCTAAAACCACAGCTATGAGCTTAAAATTAGCTCAGGTTCTGTTCAGAAACTGCAGGCACACATCTAACTGATACCGCAGGTCCAGAACTAGTGGGCAGCAGCAGGCACAAACAGCAAGAATAGATGTCACTCCTGATCAGTACTGGATAAAAATTTTATGTTCAGCTAAAACCAGAAAAATGGCTTTTCCAAAAGCATGATAAAAAAATAAACCGAGGGATTTTGTTTGACAGAATTCAGTAGGGTCTTATCCTTTTAATCTCAAGACAGCGAAAGCACACAGAATTCCTTACTTAGAAATACAATGTGAAGATAAAGTCAATTCTGTTCTCAAAAATGGGTTTGAACATAAAATTTGCCTTGTTAGTTTTGGTGTCCTCATTTACACTGTAACTCATTTTTAACAGGGGTTAGTTCTCAGAAGCATTGTGTTAAAAACAAACCAAAGCAAAAAAAAAAAAAAAAAACAAAAAAAACCAAAAAACCCACATCCAACCAAAACTTTCATCTTCACAAATTGGTATCCTTCCTGTTTGGTGGAAACAAGTAACAAAAGTATTTAAGTATCAATTAAGATATAAAATTGCAAGCTCCCTTGGTGGAAAGCCTTCCGAATTCAAGGTTCCTGAGCTCAAATAACTGCTGTAATTAATTTAATGGGATTTGCTGTAAATGCCTGTTTTTTTCCCCCCAGGTAGCTTTTGTATCACTCTCTCATATCCACTTTCAACTTCAATCTCTTAATTGCAAGAGGAACCAGGCAGGCAATTTTGTTTCCAATTCCTGCCTCTCAACAGGCATTAGCACAAACATTCTGAGCCATTTTCCTGCACAGTGCTGAAGGACAGACTACACCTGCTAGGCCACAAACAGCACAAAAAAAATCTATGCAAGCAAATGCTCTTAGTTTCTTATACAATTTCTCTGTCCTTATCCTCCAACACATTTTTTTTTTTCTGAAAAGCTTGGGATTTATAAATACACCAAGTACACCTGCTGAAAAATGCCACCAAGTTTTCATGGAGAGCAAAGTCGGCCAAACAGATCCTAGGAGTCACTACAAATCAAAAAGCAAGGTTTCATTAGCAAACTGCTTATAAATATGTAAAGGGTGAGTGCCAAGAGGATGGAGTCAGGCTCTGCTCAGTGATGCCCAATGACAGGACAAGATGCAGTTACACAAGATGATGGCAAATGTATTGCCTCTCTGAGCAGTAACAGCCCTGATAGTGCAGTCTGAAACAAAAAATCCTTCATCTCTACTTTGCCTACCATTCCTTTGTCTCTACTACTTCTTTTTGGGATCCTCAACTTATTTCTCTGCAACCTGTTACATTGCACCATATGAAGTAAGTCTCACTCTGCTTTTCACATCTACATTGTCTCCACACAGCTTCCTCCTTGGATTTCTCAAGACACTAGAACACTGCCTCACCCAGCAAACCAGCATTTTAGGCCATAGAAACAGAATTGTTTCATACTTACAAAGACTGCTTGCAATGATTCTTCTAAGTTTTCATATGCACATGGCCATGACTGAAGCCCTCAAAGTGTAAATCATTTCCAGCTATAAATTACTACGCAAAACTCAACCTAGAAGGTAAGCTCTACTACTTGTATAATTTTCCCTAATTCTGGATATGGTATTTACAGAATCCTAAGGTACAAAAGGAGCTGGCCAAGCAGTCACATAGTCCAGTGGGGTCAGTTGTGAGGCCCTGTAATTATTTATGAATTCTGAACACAGTGATTTCTCTTCATGGCATCTTCACCCTAAAGAAGTGAGAGTAAGGGAGAAAGGTGAAGGGAATAGAGAGGAGTGCAGGAGAGGCAGTGTATGAATAAATGAGTAAAATAAACAAAAGAAGGGTAAATCCAATGCCTCTTTTTTCTCAGTTCTGTCATGACAGTGTTTGGTATCTTTCTTTCAGTCTTGTGATGGTGAGCTGAAAAACATCAAGAGGAAACATAGGTAATGTAGAACAGCATTTACAGTGAGTAATCTCTGCTTCCTAACTCTCCTACACAGGTGACTCAAGACTATTAGGATTTTTTCATTCTCTGGGAAACAGGAGCCTGCCCCAGGTGATCCTGCTTTTGGCAGGTGGGTTGGACTCATTGATCTTTGGAGATCCCTTCCAACCCCTAACATTGTGTGAATGTTCCTGAGAGCTAGTAACATTTGTGAAGTTGCTTCTGTGCCCACATGTAAACCAATGGCCTTAGCATTTGGGTGGGTGGAAACAAAACTCCTCACCCATAACATGCCAAATAAAGCCTATAAACTATCTCTCTGCAGAATGTATAGCCTGCACTTTCAGTCAACAGATAAGGTCAGAAAAGAAAACTCACAGTATTCATTATTCTTTACTACATAAAACCTTTTATGATCAAATGTAGTGATATTTTAGCTGCAGTTAAGGGACTAGGAGGAGAAAATGCTACAACACATGGTTTAAAACATATAGAACACTAACAAAAAGGACAGCAAAGACAACTAACTCCATGAGACTGTTTTATTGTTTTTTTTCAGATAGGAGTCTCTCCTGATCTTACTATCCAATCTGCTCTTTATTAAGGCAAGCATTGCAAAACAGCTTTATCACTTCAGGCATAACCCCCCCGTCCATCTCATATACACTATCTTGGTATAGTCTCAAAAGGTCAGACAACTATAGACACTAACCTTTGACAACCTAATCAGGAATTTGGCCTGCTTGGTTTTTTGTATTAGAGGATTTTAAGCAGCAAAAGAATGTCACCTTAAAAAAATATAAAGATCAACAGATGCCAGTAGAAATAGAGAAAAATAATAATGTTGGGCTCCCCTAATTGTAACTGTGTCCTACTTACAGAAGTTTTTGGTTTGGTTTTGTTGTTTAGCTGCTGTTGGTTTTTTTGATTCTCAAAACAAATCTTCTGAATACCCAGCAGAAAACAATTACACACAAACATCTAACACTATTTGTGCACATCTAATCTAGTCTTTACACTATCTTAAAACTTTTTGATACTAGATTATCAAATCTCTGTATGTACTCCAATTAATGAGTGTTGTCCACACTGGCAGGTACTTGCTAGAACCATGATCTTCAAAGTTTTTCACGCTGTAATGTTGCCAACAGCAATCTTCAGAAAAACCATGTATCAGAACCTTTCCTAGAATACTAGATTAACCCAACATTGTGAGCTACTACTCCTTTAAGATGACAATGTTCATACTTCTCATTCTGAAGCCCGTGAGATTTCTATTTTCCAGCTACTTTTCCATAATCACAAAGATTAGGAAGTTCTTTTGTTCTAAAATGAAAGCAGGCAATAGTATGCAATCACAAGACTGAAAGAAAGATACCAAACACTGTCATGACAGAACTGTGAGTAAAAAAAAATGGCATTGCATTTACCCTTCTTTTGTTTATTTTACTCATTTATTCATACACTGCCTCTCCTGCACTTCTCTCTATTCTCTTCACCTTTCTCCCTTACTCTCACTTCTTTAGGGTGAAGATGCCATGAAGAGAAATCACTGTGTTCAGAATTCATAAATAATTACAGGGCCTCACAACTGACCCCACTGGACTATGTGACTACTTGGGGTCCCTTCCAACCTGAATTACCCTATGATTCTTTGATTGGATGTTACAGGTAATATGAGAGCCAAACATCTTGCTCAAAGAGCAGGTGTCAAACAACACAGCAGACAGATTTCTAACAGCTTTACAGCAATGTTGTTCCTTTAAATTTACTTTTCCCTCACCTTAGCTCCTCTGTTTCTTCTACCTGAGCAGTCAGCCCTTACGCCTTTATCTTCATCTCCTGTGCCCAAACCCATCTATCACTTGAGTAAGATGTGAGAAAGAAAGCACATCAATACAAACCATAAGAAGTGAAAGATGATAAAACTTTTTGGGACAGGATAAAGGAAAGGGAAAAGCAAACTCTGCTGCTGTACTAAATGTGGGCAAGGTCTCTCATTGTAAAGGAGAGCTGTGTCATCTAGGTGGATTATTGTACCAAATCTCAGCAACATGCAGGCTTGTGTGGCTGCTCACTCTCTACAAAAGTTCTTCAGAAAATTATGTCACTGCCTAGCAAGGAAAAGAAGAATCAAACTGTTTCTTTACCTTTCACAAGCCTAATATACTGACTGACAGCTACTGTCTTGCTGAGAAACAGCAACAGCTAATTCCTGAAGAATTCAGTACTCACCAGGGGCTAAGAGAGGCTTACTCTTGCAGAAATAGGAGAGCTCTTTCCCCAGCAGGAACCAGAACCAGCTCCTGCTGAGGTCAGAACAAGGGCCAGAAGCCCTTGCCACCTACATTCACAGCTGTTCAGCAGGATCTTGCCTCCAGGGGACCAATTCTCCTAGCTAAGAGGCAGGCTCCTCAGGGCGCAGGCAGGAACACAGCAGATTTCCCTTTCTGAGCTCCCTAAGCTGAATATCTGTAACTGATTGTTAAGGGTAAGAGCTAAATATATCTGTACAGTCGGGAGCAGTGAATCACAAGCAGTCAAAGGAAAGAATGGAAGACACCTTCTGGTAGACATGTTCTCATTAATGCCTATTGTAACTGCTAAACAGGCACACAAAAACATTAAATATTCAATATACTAATAACTTGGAGGATTCCTTTCTCTTATTTATCCATAAGAGAAAGAGCCTGAACTAATAATTCAGAAATAGGAAAAGCTGGCTTAGAAGACAGCCATGATCCATTTAGCCCTCCTGTGTCAAGGCAGCTGAGCAGCTGGCTCCTGGGCAAACAACAGTGCCTTCGACTTCACTTTGTACCTCATGCCTGTTTACTGTACTAAGAGTAATGGCTGGAGGAATCCTTGCAAAACACTTAGCCTGATGAAAAAGAATGCCACCCTTGAGAAATTTCATCCTGCATTTTAGTCATTACAAAAATCAAATCCCACACTGCAAAGGGCTTGATGACCAATTTATAATTCATTTTCATTTTAATATGCAAACAACCACATCATTTCACAGGAGCTGGATATGACTTCCAAAGAAAGGAACTCTAGTTCACACAGAAAAGCCAAGGGTAGAGGCTTCTACCTTGTCTGATCTACACTACAATTACCACAGCACTTGTAGCTTCATCCTGTGTAAATCTGCAGTTTATGAACATTTTATTCTGGTCAACCGACTTTCCTGTATTAAATGAGTGTATCTGGTACTCATGTGGTTTGTGTTAGTTAGAAGGGCTGAAAAAGCAGTCAAGAGTTCGTAGGAAATATAGGAATTACATGACTCAATCATAAGGTTTTAATTCAGTAATACTAACTGCTTGACCACTTATTTTCTCTTAGCAAATTTGAGGGGGAAGAATTGACGTGACCCAATTTAGGCAATTAACACAATTTATTCCTTTGAATACCTAGCCAACTGGGATATTTTCTATACAGTTTTGAAGTCAGTCACCAGATTTGGATAAGTGCTCTTTTAATCTCTGACACTGAAACCCAAGTATCTATTTTCTGCCAGGTTACTGGTTTACTGCTATAAACGTTCATGGCCAGAACTAAAGTTTGAACTGCACTCTACAATAAAAGATCCTTTTGATATAAAAGTACATATGACAGATATTTTTAAATAAATAAATAAAATTATTTTCAATTAGCATTTCTCTTCCCTTAAGTCTTTTCCCTCCAGTGCTTTCTCATCCTATGAGAACAAAAAGAGCAAGCCACTGAGATAGCACTACTTTGGTCATAATTAAGTTCCTGTTATTGAATGCTAGCTGTGCAGTTTTGCAGGTTGCATACCACAGCTGAGTACAATGGCTAAGCAGTTCTTTGATATGTTTAGGTTGCTCTGAGTATCCAGTTTGGGTCAGAACCAGATACCTTGGAATTCTCAGATTTGAGGAGTTCTGTAACTGCATAGCACCAGGCCACTTGCTAAGCAACTCTGGCATTTACTATTATGACAGAAACAGGCTTCGATATCCCCATCACCTTCAGAGCTACTAGAATCAGGGCATTTTGCAGAATGCTTGTCTTTAAACTCCTCCTCTTCATTGTTGTCAATAATCTAAACCACCTATTCAAATCCCTCCAAATTAGGTAAAGCACAAATTCACTATAATCAGAACAAGCTAATTACAGTGCAGTGGACAACAAACCCCTGAAATTCATGGAATAAATATCTACTTTTTTCCTTTAAACAAACAGAAATAATGGTGTGATCATCTGGATCACACTTCACAGCAACAGTCATCCGCTACAAATAAAAGCTACTTCACAGTATCACCAAGGTTGGAAGAGATCTCAAAGATCATTAAGTCCATCCCATCACCACAGACTTCATGACTAAACCATGGCACCAACTGCCACATCCAATCCCCTCTTGAACCCCTCCAAGGATGGTGATTCCACCACCTCCCTGGGCAGCACATTCCAATGGCGAATGACAGAAAGATCATGTAAAGTTAAACAATCTGGCCATGAACAGAATTTTTTCTCAGCAGATCAAAAATGTGCAACATGCAGACAATAACATTTTACATCAAGTTTATAAAGGGAAAACGTAATACAATTTCAACCTGCTTTAATATGTTTCTAAAGGATTACATGCATGGAGCAGCACAGAAGCATCAGCTTATGTTAGACAGCACTTATCCAGAAATATGTTCCTAGGAGATTTTCAGAACAAGTATAAAATATCATTTAGAGACAATCTGGATGTATTAATCCAGAAAGCTGCCTAAAGATAGAAAATATTTTAATTTTAATTAGTCCAGTGTATGGCCATTTCAGAAACTCTGGTGAAAAGCTAATCATGCACACAGTTTTCCACTACAAACATACATGCCTGTGAGAAAAGAGCAAGAGTCTTTCCTTACCGACATCATAAAGAATAAAAGTACTCTAGTGTGCAAAGACTGTCCCAGGTTAACTCATTCTTATGAAATCCAAAAGAAAGGCAAAAATTTTGTTTCCAAGACAATGAATAGATACAACTGGCACTTGTTGCTTAATCAACAGTTCTAACAAGAAAAAGCTCCTTTTAGTTGTGTCTTAAGCAGCTTTTCACAGTATGGCCTTTTGTATTATTCTTACATAGTTTATGAAAGCAAATAGCCAGGAAAATCCCTTCATCTACCTTTGAGACAGAAATCAGGATTTAATGAAACTGTGGGCACCAACCCAGCCCTGCACTCCAGTCCCCCAGGCTTTACATATGAAGAACATCAGGAAACAAAGGCACGATTTCATCTGGCCCTTCTGTAGTAAGCAACTCTGAACAGCTGTCTGCTGGACAAACAGCAGCGCTTCCAGCTTAGCTTTGCATGGCACTTCTGTTCCCTGTGCAAACTATCAGCATTCTTAAGCCCAATGAACTAAACACTAAGGTCACCCATAAAGTTAGTTCTAGCATAAAAATTCTGTACTAAATAATTTAGAAAATGGACAATAGCATCTTCCTGCTCTCTATGTTCTCCCTTTGCAGAAGGCAAAACAGTAGCACATTTCTCTCTCTCATCTCTGCAGTATATTTTAATTACTTCATCATACATGAACAAAACTAAGCTAGCAGTGTTGAGGGGATGGAGGGAAACAGCAAAACCAGACAGCACAGACTGATGTCATTCAAACAGCTTGCTGAATTCCCACAAATATTTGAAAAATTGATCTGAAGCCAATAGAAATGAAACATTATGAACTTTTCCAACAGAAATTAATCAGCTCTGTCATCTAAACTGCCTTCAAAACAGCCATCTGTCTTCAAAAACTTTAAGATATATATAATATACATATAATCTCCTACTAATCACCAGATAGTAGGTTCATCAAAGATCTGCCTTAATGAAAAATACACCACTAAACACAGTAAAACAGTAAAAACATGAAGTAGTTCAAAAATAGTATAGAACATATACCTAAGGTGTTTAAAAAACAGGCAAAGATTCATAGGGCATTATACTGGAATGGACTATGAACTTTACTCACAAACTGTAAATACTGTTTTGGATTGGATGGACAGTACGAACAACCAATGAAATAGTTTAGAAGGGGTGGACTGTGACAGTTTGAGGCTGTGTCTTTAAGAAAGGGACAGTGCTGGGACACTCTGGCTGAATGTTTTGGTGAAGACAAATGAAAACATCGATATTCTAAACAAATTTCATTGGTAGAGTGCAGTTTTAAGTTTTGTGCAGCTGGGATTTTCTTTCAGTTCGCTCCTTTCCTTCTCCTTTCCAGCTTTCCTGCTTCTGGGCTCCCTGCCAGAGCGACCCTGAACAGATAAGCAACTAATTCGCATGAGGCCTACTAAGATTCTGCTTTATTAATAATTACCTTTTCTCTCTTTCTAACCCTCTTTCGGAAAAAGGGAGGTAGGGGGAGAGAAGGGGGTACAGGGGGGGAACCCTCCTCCAGAGGAGGGAATTTCATTCCTGTATTTTTGGGTTTTTTTAACTTTGCTGTATATTTCTGTATATATATTGTAAGCACTGTATATTGTGTACATATCTTGCATTTTCCACATTGCTTGTAAAATGTAGCATTCCCTTTTGCTTCTCCGGCTGAGTTAGCTGTGGTTTTCTTTCCTCTTTGTGGGGGAGAGAAAACTTAGGCCTTCTCTCTCAACCCACTACACCCCTCAAGTACAAAGTAGTCTGATAATCAATGGCTGTTGTAAAGCCCATTTCTTCTCTTTTATTGCAGCTTTATATAAAATTAGAATAACAAAGTATGCTTCTAATTTTACTCAAGCTACAGCTGCTAGATGCCTTAAGAATAGACCACATTCCATCAGGTTTGTTTTGATCTAATGACTGAAAGAATACAGAGTTCGTTTTGTGGGAGGTTTTTTTAATGAATTAATTATTACTAAGCTGAAAACACTTCAGAAATGTAACAACAAAACTGAGTCAAGGACTATGCTCTGTCCCTCTCTGACACACAACAAAACTAAATCAAATGAGAAATGAATGGATTATGAAGCATTTGACCATGCAGTATATTTGTGATACAAAACTGAAGGAATACACTAAATGGAGTCTTTTAAAATGTATTTCTTTGGCTTTCTGTGTATTGCATAGTAGCAAATCTAATTGTATTACCTTAACAAACAAGATAAAATTAAAGCTGTGATTCTACTGAAGCTCTTGTTGCTCAGTTCTCACACACAACCTCAAGAGGACTACTCCTACATTTAAACAAAGTCTATGCTTGCTTGTAATAGGAAATAATAACCTCTATAATTCACTGTAAAAGTTAAATTTACTAAATAAATACCCAAACAAAAAAGATGTTTCCTTATATCTTTTTAACTAACATAAAACCACTGGGTTTTAAGCAAGTATTTCCCTATGGTATTTATTAAAATGATGAACAACTTGAATTAGGTACGAAAAATTACCTAATTATTAAAGATTAACTTATACTTGCAGGACCTTCAGGAAAATTACAGCACAATGCTTGCTCATCTCCCTGATAACAAAATCATAAACATCTGTTATTTGTACAGATCTGCATGTTTTGAATTTGCCAGAAAAACAAATGAAGCTAGATCTACAAACAACCAGTGCCCTGCAGAAAGTCAGCTGCAGTGATTTTCAGCCCTACTGTTTGCCCTTTCAAAAGCTTACAAACCAATCTTTAAACAAAATTTCTGATCTTATGGCACAAATGGAGTTCAACATTCATAATCTCAGCCATGTGGTCTACTTGCTCCCTACCAGCAGAATCAGCTGTGGCTGTAATCTTTACATTACAGTTCAGAACACAGAGAGATGTACAATACATGTATTAACCACGAAACAAAACAAAACAAGACAAAAATACAGAAAGAACAATCTAACCTTTGTTTACAAAGCAATTAAGAACCAAAATGTCAAGAAAGCTTGACTGAAGCCGTGATTTATTCTCTGCATCACATCTTACTTAATGCCATATAAAATAAGTTACAGACAATTTATAGTTCCAACGTACATCAGCTAGGCTAAAGCATCCAGTAACAAGCACAAGCAGAGGAATGTCAAATACGTGCTGCAGATAAAATGGAAAGTAATCCATTTGGCAGATGTTTTTTTGAATAGCATAGAACATAGGATTAAGAACTGTTCTGTGTCAGCTCAAACTAGTTTTCAGGGGTTGGTTTTGGAAGGACAGATTATTTTAATTAAGAAATCATTTCCAGTCTTTCCAAAACCAGATGACAGTACAGTGGAGAAATTATAGCAATGCTTCATAGAAGTGGTACAGCAGTAGGCTGCGTTCAAAAAGATGCATTAGAGAATATAGGGACACTAACAATTCTTAAAGATCACTATATACCTGTATATGTCGGCTGTCATAGTTTAGATCAGGTAAACTAAAAAGGAATCACATGAAAAAATATTTCTATTGTCAATATTCCTCAAAAGTGATACCTGCCTAGCAGGCTATGGTTACAGAATCACAGAATGACCAAGATTGGAAGAGACCTCAAAGATCATCGAGTCCAACCTGTCACCACAGACCTCATGACTAAACCATGGCACCAAGTGCCACATCCAATTCCCTCTTGAACACCTCCAGGGACAGTGACTCCACCACCTCCCCGGGCAGCCCATTCCATAGCGCAATCACTCTTTCTGTATAGAACTTCTTCCTAACATCCAACCTGAACCTCCCCTGGTGCAGCCTGAGACTGTGTCCTCTTGTTCTGGTACTGGCTGCCTGGGAGAAGAGACCATCATCCGCCTGTCTACAACCTCTCTTCAGGTAGTTGTAGAGAGTAATAAGGTCACCCCTGAGTCTCCTCTTCTCCAGGCTAAGCAATCCCAGCTCCCTCGGCCTCTCCACATAGGGCTTGTGTTCCAAACCCCTCACCAACTTAGTTGCTCTTCTCTGGACTCGTTCCAGCAAGTCAACATCCTTCCTAAACTGAGGGGCCCAGAACTGACACAGGACTCAAGGTGTGGCCTAACCAGTGCAGTGTACAGGGGCAGAATGACCTCCCTGCTCCTGCTGGCCACACTGTTCTTGATGCAGGCCAGGATGCCATTGGCCCTCTTGGCTGCCTGGGCACACTGCAGGCTCATGTTCAGCCTGCCATCGACCAGCACCCCCAGGTCCCTCTCTACCTGGCCGCTCTCCAGCCACTCTGACCCCAGCCTGTAGCACTGCATGGGGTTGTTGTGACCGATGTGCAGAACCCGGCACTTGGATGTGTTCAATCTCATGCCGTTGGACTCTGCCCATCTGTCCAGCCTGTTGAGATCTCTCTGCCGAGCCTCTCTACCCTCCAGCAGATCAACTCCTACTCTTGCCCCATGTCATAGGTCAGCTCTGAATTTTAACAGCAGCGATATAAACATCTCAAATATACAGGGATACAATGAAAGTCTCCCTGCTTGGGAAGAAACTTGTGAAACACCTGGGTTGGAAAACAGCAAGGAACAATTACACCAGGACCACCAGCTCATTAGAAGAGATTTGTAAGTTACAGACAAAGTATTTCAGAGGCTGCACAAACAAGGGGGCAAAAACCAAACAATTTGATTCTAAAAAGCAACAGGAAAAGAGATTAAGATGAACATTACAAATGCTCTCCTGTGGTTTTCTAGTTTCAGCATATGCTAAAAAAACCAAACACAAAATAATCCACCTCCTCCTGTTCTGCAGCCTCTTCCTCCTCTTTCCATTACAAAAATTCACTAACTACTCCTAGGCCAAATTCAATCACAACTATCTGGGAAAACATAAGTAATGAGAAATGTTAAAAGTGTACATCCCTGTGATTATATGAATTGCATCTGTACAGTCATGTATACTTGTCTAACAAACAACTGCAATTACTTGAGAAATGGCAGAATGAAGACTTGACATAATGCATACACTTTGTTAAAACAAACAAAACCACAAACCAAACAAAAACCCAACAACAAAAAATAACACACACAGACACACAAAAACCACCCAAACAACACAACTCCTTAGTATGACCTTGGGTTTTTTCATTGACTGATTTAGAGTGATTAGAGATGCAGTGATCTCAGCCAAATTGTTTTGAAACCAGTCATACTGCTAAATTGTTGTCAAAAGAATCAAAACACTGCCTTGTTTCGATGTTAGTCTTTGAGTTGGGCTCAAAATATTTTCACAGTGTTTATGGGAAACCAATTTGATAGTAATGAGATGGTGAAATGAGTGATCAGACTTTCAGATGGTCAACACTGGAAATGAAGAACAACTTGATATTAGATCTAAGGTACCCATAACTCTCCAGTGAGCTCTACATCCTCATTTTTTATTCCTTAGGAAATTACTCTGGAAATGAACCAAGTGAAATCAAAGTACAATTTGATATACGGAGGAAGTGGCAGAATCAGGCTCGTGTAAGAAGAACAAAGGACAGATTCCCCAGGCAGCAAGCTCCTCTGGGATAAGGACTTTAATTATGGGTACATCCAGTATTAAGCCCAAGAAAGAGATATAAGCCCAAGAAAGAGATTCTAGGTCTGGTGGTAGCCTAAAGTTATTAAATCATGCTTGAGTACTGTTCTGTTAGACAAAAATGCAGTGTCCTCATATTGCAAAGCATTGATTCAGTATCATCCTCAGGGCTCAAAATAACACTTCTAAGTCCAGCCCCCCTCCCTTTTTTTTTTTTTTTACATCTCACTAGTACGGAAATGCTTTAATTTAGATAACATTCTCTCTCTCTGTAGCATGGTTTTCAAGCCAGGTCAAGCAGGTCTCAGGTGTCCTTTCACAGCTAGCATAGCATTATCTAGGCACAAGTTCCAAACTGTGTGCTAATTCATCACAGATACAGTGGAGCATGCCAGTGTTTAATTCAGATCAGACTTGTAATGCAATGAGATTTGGCAGGGAAACCACTGCTTCTGTTGAGAAACTGAAATACTACAGGAGTACAAACAACAGAAAAGTCCCTGACCTTAGAACTCAGTAAATTAACAAAAGCCTACTACAAATAGAGAACTCAAAACAAGCAAATATGCAGAAACTGGAAGTGAAGGCCACCCATGACTACAAGCACGGTGCCAGCACTCAGGTAGTCTCTCTGATTACCTGGGTTGTTCTGCGGCACCATACTGCAGAATTACATTGCAGGACTCTCTTCAACAGAAGATGCTTTTGAGTGCATAGTAGAAGAACATAGAGAATGCAGCACTAAATAAATGTAACTAAACAAATATTTTTCAGTGTTAGTATTGTTGCCTTATCTCTTTTTCCGTTTTGCTAAACATAAAAGTGAGCTTCTTTAGGGTCTGGGGGATACTCTTCACAGTAGACTACTAGCAAAAAAAAAAATTAGTTTAACTTCTCAATGCAAACCAGTTATGCTTTACCTCCCAAATAAGAAGAAAAAGTTCACTGATTTAAGAATGAAATTAATTAACTTCCATTAAACAAGCAACATCAACACCTGTTGTGGTGGGTTGACACCTTTTTCTGAAAACAAAAGAAGAAAGCAGGGTGGAGGGCTTGCGGGTACTTTACCCTCCCTGCAGGGCGTTTTTCCCCTGGGAAAGCTGAGTCTGTTCCACTCCCCCCTCCCTGCCCAGCTAGGGTATAAAAAGCAGGACATCATAGCTGGTGGATCCCCTTTTGGCTCCTGCCTCTGCTGGATGAGAGCTACTGCAGCTGCCCTCCTGCTCCTCAGCCACGTGGCCGGACCTGATCCTTTTCCCTGCTGCCTCTGCACCTCCTCAGAGAAAGACTGGTTTTGTATTATTCTTTTCTCTCCCACTCCCATCCACTCTTGTTCCTTGCCCTTGTCAACTTTTCCTGTTATTGTCATATATATATATATATGTAGTTTAAAGAAAAATTCTTTGCCTCTCTACTGCCAAGCCGACTCCAGATTGTTGTTTAGTGGATTTGCTCCTTACCCCCTTTTTTTTTCTTTCCCTCTCTGTTTGGAGGGAGGTGGGGGGGGGGGGGAGTGGGGAAGAGATTGTCAGCCCTTTCCCCATTTGGGCTTTTAACTCCCAGTTAAGGCTCAAACCACTACACCTGTGAAAAGCCAGCTTTCAACAGCTTTCAGGTAACCTGTTAACTTTTATATCTGAAAATAAAAATTCTCCATTCTTCACACTACCAAGTATACCTTTTTTTTTTAAAAAAAAAAAAAAAAATCCACCAAAGCATCTAGCCAGAGGATTTGAAAGTGTACTCATCAAAAAGAGACAAACATGTTGAGTGAATTTGAAGGAGTATAGACAAACGGGATATTCAAATGCATTTAAGCAGATTTCAGAGCACTTTACCAATCAGACACATTAAGCAATATCAGGTAGAGTGTGCTGATGGAACTACTAAATAAACAGTATCTCAACTTGCCTACTCACTATACTTACACAAGTGATTTAAACATCAACACAATGTCCAACAGGTCTCTGACAGATCTGCAACAGTTTTAAAGTAACCTCCTGGAACAAATGGAAATAAAAGAGTCTTATCTCTGGATTTTTAGATTAATGTTCCACAACAACAGGGGACACATTTTATTGCTTCAGATTAGATTTTAGTGATTTTAATTCTGGGATTATTCTCCAATTCTTCTCTACTCAAAAAATAAATCTACCAAGATCCAAGTTTTCTGCTTGCCTTTGCTCTTCAATACTTTAGAAGTTTTTCAAGGATGTGAATTTCCTTTGATATTGCTATGGTAAGATGCCAGAAATTTGACATGAGGCATGCGTCAAAAATTAGCTTTTCAGAAGCTATTCCAGACCATCTGGAGATGATGCAACTCAAGCACAAAATAATTAATACCACCTTCACTACAACACCAAACACAGTAGCCTGGCCTTTCCTTCATGCAATTAAAAGCTTTGGAAGTATCAGATTACCCAGATTACGAATCACTTCTCACAAAACAATTTTACTTTTTGTTGTTGTTTGGTAACACTATTAGCTTTGGGGGTTTTTGGTTTGTTTTTAAACATAGCCATGCTCTCTTCCTTGAAATTGCTGATTAGAACTTTAAATACACAACTGTAGCCTAAGAACTCACTTCCAGGAAGAGCTAACATGAAACACCTGACCTTATCCCATGTGGAATTGCACATTCTGATTATTGCCCTCTCCTCCTAGTGAAGAAGGTCATATTTTCATGTGCTCAGAGTACTGCTACAAAAAAAATTAGTGATTAGCTGCTTAAAATTCACTTCTTTACATCCTTTCAGTTGCCTACTTTTTTGTTTCGCCACATCAAACAAGTTATTTCCCTTTACTCTGAATTCCAGCCATAATCTAGTTTTCAATGGTACCATCTTTTTCAACTACCAAAACGTTGGCCCTTGAACTATGCCAGCATTTATTGATCAATTGAAAAAGATAATTTTAAATTACTTGTACAAATCTTCATGTTGTCATGTCAGGGGGAAAAAAAAAATCCCAGAAATTTCCATTGAGCTCCTCAGTCTGTTATAAATATCTTCCCAGCACTCTCCTTTATACTAAAGAACACAAACACCAGCAGAAGTTTTTGAGCTGATCAGCTTTCCTTCTCCTTCACTCCCTGCTCAGCTATTATCTCTTTTCTTATAGTTGAAAACATCCAAGTCAGCAAGCATCACTCCGCTCAGTATTTATTCAGCACCTAGCACAAGAGACTGCTGATAGGTCCTACCCCAACACAATGAGTATGTTAACTGTTAAATTAACAGTTCTAATGTTAAGGGGGGAAAAGTGGTTTAAATCACTTTTTCCAACAGGTGGTTCCACATTTCGGGATTAGAGGTTACAGAGCTGAGACCTGCCACATTGAAACCATCATTCTCTTAGTTGTGGGGTACAGCTCCAGCCAGCCAGCCAGTCAGTTTCTTCTTTCTTGTCCAAACAGATTTTGCTGCCCTCCTGTGGCCTGTGAGGATTTTAAGCTTCCAAGTCACAAATCAGCACGCGGGTGAAACAGCCAAGACAAACTTGATTCCTCTAGACCAGCTCACACTTTCCTCTTGAAAGACAGATTGTACAACTCCACATTAGGCTTTAAAGAAAGTAAAAAAGCCAAAATGCTGTTGGAGCGGTAATGAAGGTCTCCTGATGCCTCTAATTGAAAGGACTGCTTAGGCTTTGTAGCAGAAACACAGAGATCAGTCATGCTCACTTAACAGTTGAGCTGATGAATTTAAAACTCAGCTGTCCCTCTGTTAGAATGGGGAGAAAACTATACAAGCAACTTAAAAAAATACTTTAAAGAAAGAAAAAAATATCACCAACTTTAAATCATTGTGTTGATTATGCTACATAGCTCTATGAATTATGAATTATGAATCCCCAAACTCTCAGGTATGGCCAATAGAGAACACATGAAATAGCTGGAGGACACAAGCTCTACGGTGATTACACTCTATCATTGATGGAGTTGAGATTTAAATCTAACCTAATGCAAAAACTTATGGAACAATCTTCAAATAAGCAGGGAAGACATTTTACAACAAGAAATATCAGAATACTGCAGCAGATGAAATACCTCTCTTGAAAAAATTGCTGGGGCTATAAATGATAATTAACTGAACTTTATATACTGCATTCTGGAAAACAAGTCCCTCAGAAGCCTAATATACTCACATATAACAAGGACTTGTGAATTGTAAGCCCATACCTCTAGGGATGAAGTTTCATCAAAAACTCAACTCCAGTTCTTGGGATATTCAATATTAAGGGCTAAGTGCTGAAGCACTTCCCTGATCATTTACACTTGGTCCATAAAGCAAAGTATGAAAACAAAGGTGACACTTTTCAGCATGACTACCAGGAGTATGAAAAGTCCATTAATCACTCACACCATAATAACTTCTTACAGAACAGGCCAAGCACCAAAGAGAATGTGTCCTAAATGAATCAAAATGCAGCTGTTAAAACTCAATAATCATTTTCAGCAAGATACATTAGCAACTGCTGATTTTGGTCTGCAGCTCTGCAGTATGTCAGTGGCTGCTAAGCATATCATTTAGACCAAAACATCACTTTTAAGAAAAAAGGCAGCAGACTTCAAGCAAGCATTAATGAACTTGTATCCCTTCTAATGCAGAAACACTATTTTCATGAGGCATACAAAGCTTCCATGTTTCCAAAAAGTATCTGATTCAGCAAAACATTGTACTTAAAAATCATTATTGCATACTAGTTTAACTTCCCGTTTAACAGCTTTGACTCCTGTCTCCAAACAGGCATCTAAAAATACAAAATAATGAATTCCCTTCTTTAGCTTGGTAACGAAGACAATCACAAAGAAAAATAAAGGGAGTACAGAAAGAGTAGGAGCCATATCTAGTACCACAGATGAGTTATCTGTTTTGACGGCATGAATGATTTATTCTTTCCAGCTACACACAGGCAGTTTTGTATCAAAAAAAATTATAATTACATTCAAATTCCCATCAAAATTGTCTTCAAGCCAACTATGCAATGCCATATCCTAGAACAGTCAAAAGATCCAAAGAAGTCACCTATGAAATCTAAAATGTTGTCTTTTTAAAGACAAGCCACATAAGAGTGAAACTAGAGTCATAAGCTTCCATTTTCTTATGCTTACCACCTGAAATACCAATGCTGCCTATATTAATTCCATTTTCCTTTCTCTTTGTTACTGAGAATTATTTACTAAAGTATTTAGCATAAGAATACAGGGCAACCTGGCTCCTTTGCCACCACAGCTTTTCTAGATCTTTAATTGTAAAATACAACACAAATATGTTTTTAACTTATTTAAACAGGCACAGCAGAACCATAACTTTAAGGAGAGGTTAACGAGAAGCAGCTTCAGCTGAGTTTCCCTTCAGTTGTTACCCATGTGGCGTGCAGGCAAAGAGCTGTCTGATTTGGAAAAATCAGTTGAAGAAGAAGGATGAGTTCCTGCTTCAGGATCCTCAAGACACTGAAATAGGCTACAAAACTATTGAGAAAAAAAAAAAACAACCTTCAAAGTGTTTCAAGAAGTTCTGACAGGCTTGGAAGGAAAATAGAAAACTTTAAAGTGTTTCTTTTAAGCCATTTTGGTTTATAGAATCAATGACTGCCTGGATCTCATTTTAGGAACGCTGTCGCTTTGAACATTTAAAGTAAAAATTAATTTCTCTTGCTTATCAAAATTTTTAATAAAATAAAAGTTTCCCTATGACACCTTTGATTCTTAATCATCATCTATTCTTATCTCAGAAAGCACCTCTCAAAACACTCCAAATATAATAACATTGTAATAGAGAAAAAGACAAAACTAACTAAAAACACACCCACAAACAGTATCACAGTATAACTTAGGTTGGAAAGGACCTTGAGGATCAAAACAAAACAACAAAAATCCCAAAACTAACCAAACAAAAAAACCCACACAAAAACCATCAAAACAAACAAACAAGAAATCTCACAACAAAACCCAACAAACTATGCCCTCTCTTTACAAAATAATTCTAGAAGAAACTCAAGCTACACTGAATCAATCTTGACTACAATTCCAAATCAAGTAACTCTGCATCTTACAAAGCATTTATGCCACAGTTAGTCAGCTCTGTCAGCAAGTACCAATAGTTTTAATATGGATCCAAACTCACAAACTTGTAAAATGGTTAAAGGATAACGACATCATTTAATGCTGGTTTCCACCAGCGTTGTGAAAAACAATAAAATACAGCAACCAGTAAAACATCAGTGAGCTCTAATCATGTGAAGTTAGAGAATGGTTGATAACCATTTGGTATAGGGGTAATACCTAAGATATCAATGTTATGTCCAAACTATAGGAACCTCTCTCAGAAGCCATGCTTTGCAATGGTTGATAGACCAAACCAAGGCCCTTACCATTTTAGGCTGTGCCTTTAAGAAAGGGACAGTTGCTGGAACACTCTGGCTCAATGTTTTGGTGAAGACAACGAAAACAAGATATTCTAAACTAATTTCATTGGTAGAATGCAACTTTAAGTTTTAGTTCTGGTTGAGTCTCAGTCAGTTCTGTTAAGTCTGTCTTTTCAGCCTGTCTGCTTCTGTCTCTCTCTGAGCAACAGCTGCTGGATGGAGTTAACCTTGAACAGATAAGAATAATTCTTGCATATGCTTTGAGCTAACAGAATTTATAGTTTAGTTTCATAGTTTCATAGTTTCATTCAGGGTTGTAAGGGACCACAAGGATCATCTAGTTCCAACCCCCCTGCCATGGGCAGGGACACCCCACACTAGATCAGGCTGGACAGAGCCCCATCCAGCCTGCTCTGAAACACCCCCAGGGACGGGGCCTCGACCACCTCCCTGGACAACACATTCCAGGGTTTCACCACTCTCATGGTGAACCTCCTCCTCACATCTAGCCTGAATCTCCCCACCTCCAGCTTCATTCCATTCCCCCTAGTCCTATCACTACCTGACATCCTGAGAAGTCCTTCCCCAGCCTTCTTGTAGGCCCCCTTCAGATACTGGAAGGCCACAATTAGGTCACCTCGGAGCCTTCTCTTCTGCAGACTGAACAGCCCCAACTCCTTCAGTCTGTCCTCATAGGAGAGGTGCTCCAGCCCGCTGATCATCCTTGTGGCCCTTCTCTGGACACCTTCCAGCACCTCCACATCCCTCCTGTAATAGGGGCTCCAGAACTGGACACAGTACTCCAGGTGGGGTCTCACCAGGGCTGAGTAGAGGGGGAGGATCACCTCCCTCGACCTGCTAGCCACACTTCTCCTGATGCAGCCCAGGATCTGATTGGCTTTGCGGGCTGCAAGTGCACACTGAGAGCTCATGTTGAGCTTTTTGTCCACCAGCACCCCCAAGTCTCTCTCCTCAGGGCTACTTTCCAGCCAGTCACTGCCCAGCCTGTATTTGTGCCTGGGATTGCCTCGACCCAGATGCAGGACCCTGCACTTGGTCTTGTTGAACTTCATGAGGTTGGCTTGTGCCCACCTCTCCAGCCTGTCAAGGTCCCTCTGGATGGCCTCCCTTCCCTCCAGTGTGTCTGCTGCACCACACAGCTTGGTGTCATCAGCAAACTTGCTGAGGGTGCACTCAATGCCACTGTCCATGGCACCCACAAAGATGTTGAACAAGACAGGTCCCAGGACTGCTCCCTGAGGGACTCCGCTTGTCACTGGCCTCCACTGGGACATGGAGCCATTGACAGCCACTCTTTGGGTGCGGCCATCAAGCCAGTTCCTTATCCATCTAGTGGTCCACCCATCAAAGCCATGTGTCACCAGTTTGGAGACCAGGATGTGGTGCGGGACAGTGTCGAAGGCTTTGCTCAGGTCCAGGTAATTTCCTCCTTAATAATTACCCTTTCTCTCTCTCTAACCCTTTTTGGGGAAAAATGGAGGTAGAGAGAGAGAGGGGGTAGGGGGAGGGGGGGGGGGGGGGGGCGGGAAACCCTCCTGGCTGGAGGAGAGTGTTTCGTTCTGTATTACATTCTTTGCTGTATATTTCTGTATATATTGTAAATAGTGTATATTGTGTATATATCCATCTGCACCTCATCCTGCTTGTAAACAGAGCTTTAATTCATCTCTGCTTCTCTGACTGAGTTAGCTGTGGTTTCTTTGTGGGGGGGGGGAGAACTGAACTTTCTCTCACCACCACACACTACTTCAAGCAGACATGTGGCACAGTAAGAAGAGCCTCATCCTCATGTCAGTATTCTTTCAGTCCTACAGGCAAGCTCTCCCATGTGAACATTTTGTACTTGGTATGTACATAAATAACTGAATATGGCACCTCCAGTAAATGTTATATTCCAGCATATATTAAAAAACTCTTATTAATGAAAGTATTTTCCAAAAAATAAAAAATACCTGTCACTGAGTCATATTTCATCCAAGGAGCTCTTCTCTGACCTACTGCAATTCCTTCATTTAAGAAAAAAATATTTTTTGTGAGGAAGAGAGAGCATTACTCACAAGACTACAGACTGTAGTTTACTACTTGCTATGTTCATGCTGTGAGCAGTTTCACACTTTGGAAAGAACAGCATAAATTCATTCACAGCTAACCACTACCTTTGTAAGTAAATACCATCACATGCACACTCTGTCAGTCTAGCTGGTAATCTCAGAATGAAATACCACAAAGAAAGCACTTTTCTTCTTTTAAGCACTTCCTACTTAACAAGTATTTTGACCTAGGAGAAAAGAAGCAAGACTTTGAAAGACCATTACTTCTCATTCTTGAATGTCACAGTTGAAAAAGTTGTTTTAAATAAAAAATATATAACCTACCTTCTTCTTTCATCTCACACTGAACACAATGCTTGATGAAAAGATGACAGAATCAAAGACTTATATCCCTATATATCATCAGAACAATAAAGCAGCAAACAAAGGTTATCACTCTCCACTGCCACATACTCTCTTAATGGACTTTGGGTGAACTTAAAGGAATCATCTCTAATAATAACCAATCAAACTGATCTTGATATCCACAAAGCCTTTGCAGTTAATACAAAATTAACCTGAAGACAAGGAATAGTTTCATGCACACAGGGGACCAGGAACACAACAAAGGCTCCAGGGTTGACTGAAGCTCCCAAAAACGTAAATAATCCTTTCTACTGGTGCTTAGTATGAACTGTGAAACCACAGAAAAGATACTGCATTTCTTTGTTGGTCACAAACTGAACAAAATGTAACCTCCTCTTTCCCAGACATCACATAGAATCACGTTATCAATAAGGTTGGAAAAGACCTCAAGGATCATCAAAAGTCTGCCCTGTCACCACAGACCTAATGACTACTAAATCATGGCACCAAGTGCCATGTCCAATCCCCTCTTGAACACCTCCAGGGATGGTGACTCCACCACCTCCCTGGGCAGCACATTCCAATGGCTAACGACTCTCTCTGTGAAGAACTTTCTCCTCACCTCCAGCATAAACCTCCCCTGGCACAGCTTGAGACTGTGTCCCCTTGTTCTGGTCCTGGTTGCCTGGGAGAAGAGACCAACCCCTTCCTGACTACAACCACCTTTCAGGTAGCTGCAGACAGCAATAAGGTCTCCCCTGAGCCTCCTCTTCTCCAGGCTAAACAATCCCAGCTCCCTCAGCCTCTCCTCACAGGGCTTGTGCTTGAGGCCTCTCACCAGCCTCGTTGCCCTTCTCTGGGTGACAGATTGGACTTGATGATCTTTGAGGTCTTTTCCAACCTTATTGATTCTATTATTCTATAAATAGTCTATTCTATTTCATTCAGCTTCAGAAATATGATTGGAAATGAAAAGTAACATAATCATTTGATCATGAATGTTGCAAGCTTTAGTTTTGCAACAGTAAATAATCCATATAAAAAAAAAGACTAAATTTAAATGTATAATCTAAGTAACATATTAAAACTGCAATCAGCAGTAATTCTTTTCTGTAGTAAACAGATGCAGACTGAACAATTCAATACCAGAACTTCCACATACATGTAACACAAATTCTGAGATATCTAAGCTGAGACAGAGCAAAGGTGTTTGTCACATATGCTATTAAGATTTGTCAGCAAATTAAATTTACTAGGGCTAAAAACCAAAGTGAGTTTTAACTGAAACACTCTGTACTTTGTCCCAATTGCTATCAACACCATTAAGAAAAAAACTATTTACTAGTTATAGTTTGCTTGAAAGGGGCCTACAAGAAAGCTGGTGAGGGACTTTTTAGGGCATCAGGTAGTGATAGGACTAGGGGGAATGGATCCAAGCTAGGGGAGGAGGGTAGAATTAGATTAGGAAGAAGTTCTTCACCATGAGGATGGTAAGACACCAGCTTTCCCAAGGAAGTGGTGGAAGGCCCATTCCTGGATGTTTTTAAGGCCAGGCTGGATGTGGCTCTGGGCAGCCTGATCTAGTGGAAAGTATCCCTGCACATGGCAGGAAGGTTTGAACTAGATGATCTTTGAGATCCCTTCCAAAGCTGACGATTCTGTGATTCTGTGTGCTCCAGGACTAAAAGCACAACCATGTGGGCTTTGCCTAAATCAGAAAACAGCATTAGCACCACTGTGATCTTGGTTGGAAGTAGGTGAAATGTCTCCCGTGGCACCCTGTGGAGTTAGCAAATCTTCCTCAAAAAATTGAATTGAAAACCAATTTCAGAAACTGATGTCAACAGAATTCATCCATCAAAGTTGACAAAGAGAGCAATCAAGCATGCAGGAAGCAGCAGGACTTGGTTTTTCCACCAGGCAAATGTGGATCCAGCACACAATACCCAAATGCAGATTCAGTGTGTGTTCCTGTATGTCATGTACCTTTTCCAAATTTCTTCCAAAGAGAAGAGACACCTTGGCAAAACGATGAACTAAACTTTACCGCCAAAACCCTGAGCACTGGAAATAAGCAAAACTGTTTATTCACTTTCCAAAGAAAATATTGAAACTTGGACACCCAAATTCAACACACAGAGTCCACCCTGAGCATTTCAGCAGTCAGGTCACAAAGCTACTTTAACAGAAGTATATCCAAAACATCCACTAAGCCTGAAGAAGTATGATGACAGATACAAACCAAGTTTTTGGGCTTGTTTTTTTTTTCTCTTCCAAGCTAAAGGAAAGAAAGAATCAAAAATTGAAGCAGCACGTACAGCTTCCCAGCAAAGACTTCTCTCAGGACAAAACCAGAGGAAAATAGTTCATGTTAAAAGGATGGACACTTTATATAAAACCATAAATCTGTTTGTAGTACACATGAGGTTTTTGTCATGGCTTTGTGAAATGCACATAGATCCAAGCCAGAGGAAAACAAGTTCAAATTTGACCTTATTTTTATAGCCTGCCTGCTGTAGATGGGAATACATGCTTGTATTCATAGCTAGATATTTAAAAAGAAGCATACTATTTGTAAGTGGCTATAGCTCTTCAGTGATTCCTAACATATTCTCTGATGAATTTCATGTATTATCATTGAAGAGCTTCTTCACGTTGCACATGTATTTCTGTGTTCTTTAAATCAGCAGTTCTAGGCCACTGAGGCTAGGACTCCAGTATCCAAGTTACCTTGTTTACACAACAGAACACAAACCTTTTTCTTTCCCTGTGGAAAGGGGTTACCCTCCACTAACACATAACACCTACTGTGCAACAGAAAACTTATTCAATATTCATGACACTCATTAAAACAGCAAACCCTGTGATAAATTAGTTTCCTTGTAAAACTATAGCCACTGGGCAGCAGACTGTCCTGCAATCCAGCAAACAAAGCAAACAAACCCTACATGGCATGAGACACTGTCACAAAAGGGAAGATTCACACGCATAGCTACCAAACTTTGCTAAGGAATACTACTTTTATCAGAATAAAATCAGCTGTTGGGAGAAACAATCTACATACAACACTCATGTTGACTCTATTAACATCATGCAGTCAGAATTTACTGTTCTGGATAAGAAGAAAAATTTAGGAAAACAAGACACAGTGGGGAAAAAAATACAGTTCAGAAATCAAGTTTTATTTCCAGTTTGGTCATCAGCTGTTGATGACCTGAGGGAAGGTGTCTCACCATGTGTCCCAGATTGAATTTAAAAACAGATTTAAAACTGCTAGGTAGTTTTACAGCACTTCAAACCACCCTGAAAAGTGACATATTTTCCTATGAAACAGTTAACTATCTTCACCAGAAGAAGGCACTGTTAAATACATAAATAAAACCTTACCTTCTCCAGGATTGACTGCAGACGGTAGATTGGACCAATCTAGGGTCCACTTGGGGCATGGATGAGGAGAAAACTTTGCTTCAATACCATTTTCCTATATGAATGGGGATTAAAAAAAACAATAAAATTAATACATCCTTTACCTCTTCCTTTATCCACTGAAGTTGGTAACAACTGACTGATTCTATAGGGTGAAGTATCAGGGTTTTATCTCTTAATCTTTGTTGTCACTGGCCATCATTGTCTCAGGAAATCTATAAATAGTAGCCCAAAGAGCCAGTGCCTTGCCTTGCCTTGTCTGAGCTCTGGGAGCAGTCACAAGCCTTGTTTGCCTTGCAATTTGGAATCCAAGCTGTGCTCCAGTTTATCCAGAAAAACTCCAAGGCCCCTCGCTGAAAAGCACTGTAAAGCCCAGGAGCAGAGAGACACATTTTGCCGGGCCAAGAGACGAACCCCAGAGGAGTCAAGACCCCAGGACGGTTTTGTTTTATTGGCAGAAGAAAATAAAACCGCTGAGATGATTGCAGCGGAAGAACCTCTCCAAAGCAGGCAAAGCTGCAAAGCCAGCAAGCCCTGCAAGCCTCGGCAGCAACCTCTTTGCTACAAAGCTTTCAGATATAAAGCCTTCGGAGATAAACCCTGTATGTGCTACAGCAACAAGCTGCAGAAGCCAACAGAAAAAGAAACTGGATTCCTGCAACTTTCACGTGTTCAAAGCCATTTCGGTTTTCATAGTATCGTAGTATCATTCAGGGTTGGAAGGGACCACAAGGACCAGCTAGTTCCAACCCCCCTGCCATGGGCAGGGACACCCCACACTAGATCAGGCTGGCCACAGCCTCGTTCAGCCTGATCTTAAACACCTCCAGGAACGAAGCCTCAACCACCCCCCTGGACAACCCATTCCAGGGTTTCACCACTCTCATGGTGAAGAACCTCCTCCTCACATCTAGCCTGAATCTCCCCACCTCCAGCTTCATTCCATTCCCCCTAGTCCTATCACTACCTGACATCCTGAGAAGTCCCTCCCCAGCCTTCCTGTAGGCCCCCTTCAGATACTGGAAGGCCACAATTAGGTCACCTCGGAGCCTTCTCTTCTGCAGACTGAACAGCCCCAACTCCTTCAGTCTGTCCTCATAGGAGAGGTGCTCCAGCCCTCTGATCATCCTTGTGGCCCTTCTCTGGACACCTTCCAGCACCTCCACATCCCTCCTGTAATAGGGGCTCCAGAACTGGACACAGTACTCCAGGTGGGGTCTCACCAGGGCTGAGTAGAGGGGGAGGATCACCTCCCTTGACCTGCTGGCCACACTTCTCCTGATGCAGCCCAGGATCTGATTGGCTTTGCGCGCTGCAAGTGCACACTGAGAGCTCATGTTGAGCTTCTCGTCCACCAGCACCCCCAAGTCTCTCTCCTCAGGGCTGCTTTCCAGCCAGTCACTGCCCAGCCTGTATTTGTGCCTGGGATTGCCTCAACCCAGATGCAGGACCCTGCACTTGCTCTTGTTGAACTTCATGAGGTTGGCTTGTGCCCACCTCTCCAGCCTGTCCAGGTCCCTCTGGATGGCCTCCCTTCCCTCCAGCGTGTCTGCTGCACCACACAGCTTGGTGTCATCAGCAAACTTGCTGAGGGTGCACTCAATGCCACTGTCCATGGCACCCACAAAGATGTTGAACAAGACAGGTCCCAGGACTGCTCCCTGAGGGACTTCGCTTGTCACTGGCCTCCACTGGGACATGGAGCCATTGACAGCCACTCTTTGGGTGCAGACATCAAGTTTTGTTAAATCCCTATGCGCACAGCATGGTACCACGGTCTGCAGACTATAAATGTTGCAACTGAACGTACCGGACTAAAGTGATTTGCAGTGAGTAATTGAGAAATTTGATTTTCATAAGCATCTGTTAACAGGTCTGTTGCCCTAGAGAGTTCTAGAGTTTCCCCCCCACCCCTTTGTGGGCAAAGCCGGCATGGTGCTGATATTCTTCTCATTTTCCTTTACAGTTTAAATTACCGTTTGTTGTTTCTGGATTTTTGCTGATAATGTTTAAATTGCTACATGTTCCTGCCGCTGAGGTATCTGTTCCACAACAGAATTTTTGAACCACTAAATGGATTTTATTAATATTTTCTGCAGGACTTTTTTATTAATAAAGTCATTAATATTTTTATTACTTTTTCTGCCTATTAAATATTAATAACCACCACACAATTGTAACAGGAATACAATACTGAGATTCAAACAAAAAGTGACTTTGATTATTCAGAACTTTCCAGCAGTCCTATCTTTGCTCAATTCCTGAACTGGCCCAACAGCATAACAGTAAAATCACACCTGTGTCAATGCATATTACAAGAGGGATGTGGAGGTGCTGGAACGTGTCCAGAGAAGGGCCACAAGGATGATCAGCGGGCTGGAGCACCTCTCCTATGAGGACAGACTGAAGGAGTTGGGGCTGTTCAGTCTGCAGAAGAGAAGGCTCCGAGGTGACCTAATTGTGGCCTTCCAGTATCTGAAGGGGGCCTACAAGAAGGCTGGGGAAGGACTTCTCAGGATGTCAGGTAGTGATAGGACTAGGGGGAATGGAATGAAGCTGGAGGTGGGGAGATTCAGGCTAGATGTGAGGAGGAGGTTCTTCACCATGAGAGTGGTGAAGCCCTGGAATGGGTTGTCCAGGGAGGTGGTTGGGGCCCCATCCCTGGAGGTGTTTAAGACCAGGCTGGATGAGGCTCTGGCCAGCCTGATCTAGTGTGGGGTGTCCCTGCCCATGGCAGGGGGGTTGGAACTAGATGATCCTTGTGGTCCCTTCCAACCCTGAATGATACTATGATATCAGATGGAACACAGGCAAAAGACTGTTCAAGGCTGTCAGACTTAGCTTCTGCACTTCTAGGGAATTTGGGATTTCACCTATTCCAAATCAAGCAGATTACTATTAAAAACAGCTCATTTAAAAGCTTACATTACCATTAACTTAGTCATAGTTGGCCTTGGACCACCTATAAAATGACTGTCTTGGTTCTCCTCTTCCAATTCATCAGAAACTGAAGAAGAGTCTTGTGGCTGTTCCTCTGGAGCAGACATCACCTCTGGGAGCTGGAGAAGCTCCATATTGCATTTGGCAGCAGCTCTTTTTACTCCAGGTACTTCCTGAACTCTTTGATACCAACTGGATATCAGGGGCAAATTTACCAGATTTTTGCCTTGTTTTCTGCTGGAAGCCTAGGGAAAAAAGAAAAAAGAAATGGAAAGGTTACTTCTTACCATAAATTTCTTCCTACAAGCCTCAAAACAGCATAAGCTCATGAAGGGAGCTTAGTTCCATGCCAAGCATGTTTACTCAAAGCATGGGTAATACAAAAAACTAGCTAGCTAAGAGCTCATGAGGGCCTGCAGGTGGAATTGCCAGCTGGTCATTCAGATTTTATCTGAAATTCCCACTTGCTTAACAGAATGCCAAGTTTACACCAACCAATTTCAATCATAATTTCAGTCAGTAATAGGAAAACACAATTTACATAATATTCTTGATTATCTGCTGCTTCATAACAAGGGAATGATTTATTTTTGTTCCTAATCACAGAAAAACAGAAAAAAAAAATATGATTTGCAACAAATACTGAACTCAAGGCAAGACATTACAGTACCTGAATGCTGCTCTCTCTCACAGACACCCTGCACCCCTTTACAGCTCAGCCAGTGACAGCTGGTTTTTACTGGCAACTGCAAGCCAGAGGTGTGTGAGGTCCCTGAGCTTTAGTGAAGCCTTTGTACCGTATCTGTGACTTTTACCTATACCAAATCCAAACTCTTTTTGTTTAGAATTATATGATGACAAAATAGAATAGAGAATAGAAAAGAGAAGCGATAGAGAATAGAAAAGAGAAGCGATAAATAGAAAAGAGAAGCGATAGAGAATAGAAAAGAGAAGAGATAGAGAATAGAAAAGAGAAGAGATAGAGAATAGAAAAGAGAAGAGAATAGATAGAGAATAGAAAAGAGAATAGATAGAGAATAGATAGAGAATAGATAGAGAATAGAAAAGAGAATAGAGAATAGAGAAAAGAGAATAGACCAGGTTGGAAGAGACCTTCAAGATCATCGTGTCCAACCCATCAACCAATCCAACCCACCTAAACAACTATCCCATGGCACCAAGCACCCCATCAAGTCTCCTCCTGAACACCTCCCAGTGATGGTGACTCCACCACCTCCCCGGGCAGCCCATTCCAATGAGCAATCACTCTCTCTGTGTAGAACTTCTTCCTAACATCCAATCTAAACCTCCCTTGGTGCAGCCTGAGACTGTGTCCTCTATGAAGTGGCCTTCAATAGAAATTAGAATTGTAAGTGTAGAAAACAAAGAAAAAAAGAAAATACATTCTTAAGTAAGAATATAGTGCAAGTATTACCAAAAAAAGATACCCAAATCACATTTTTAGATGAAGACCAGCTAATTTTATGAAGGATGCATTTGGTCTTAACTAATTATTGTTCAGGTAACCAAATGTTTTAGAACAGTGAAGATCAGTCTCTTACACAGGAGGCTGTGAAGTCGCCATTCTTAGAGACGCTCAAAACCTAACTGGTCACAACCCCAGGCAACCAGCTCCAGGTAACCTTGCTCTGAGTAGAGGGATTAGACAAGCTGATCTCCAGATGTGTCCTCCAACCTCAACTATTCTGTGATGCTCTGCCTGCTTTAAGCAGAAAATTAAAGATCGTGATTGCAGGAAAAAGCAGAAATGGCCATGCAAAAATGGTGCTCCTCCACATACCTATCCTGGAAGCAGAAACTGATAAAGAACACTTGAAATGACAAAATTTCAAGCAGCTTTCTTGCACAATATGTTTGTAATGCTCTTTAGCATAATCACATGTCATAAGTAATTGCAAAAGGAGGATAACTGTGTGATTTCAGTATCTAATTCAACATCCTACTAGTAACACAGGCATAAATACATTAATTTAGTTAAAGGAGGAAGTTATTTTGGAAAGCAACTCTAGAAGGCAGTGTTACACTTGATAGCAAGTGATCTAAATTGTATTTTTAAACATGACTATTGGCTTCTCCCAGATGGAGACCAGAGCTTCTTATTCTATTAATTTTGAACAGTTTCAACTAATAGAAAGCCTAACAAAGCAAATTCAGAAAGATTACAGAAATGGAATAAGGTAATGAAATACAACTCCTCAGCTTCATTTGCTTACTTTTGGTAATTACAATTACAATCAGTCAGGTCCCCTTGTGTGTACTGTATACTTCCCAGACATACCCACTGAAGACTTCATTATTATTCACACCCTTAAAGCAAAGTGGAAGTGCAACTGTAATGATTTTTTGCAAACACATTCCAGAAAGTCCAGTTGTAGTTGGTAAATAATGTTTTATTACAGAATAAATTCTGGCACTTCCATCTATAAAGAATGGTTTCAACTCACTGCCTGCAAGAAGCTTTCAAATCCAACTTACTCAATTTTACTGATAACTGTAGGGATCAAGAGAAAACGATCATCCATCAAAGAACAAAAAGAGGGCAACATAATCCCAGAGCTTTTATAATTTAGGTTTAAAAAGGAAACTGAAAGCCATTTTTTAGGAAAATCCTTGGTGCAAGTTAACACAGATCTATCACACAATGTATGATCTGTAAGCTGCAAATAGAATAGAATAATAAACCAGGTTGGAAGAGACCTTCAAGATCGTCGTGTCCAACCCATCAACCAATCCAACCTACCTAAACAACCAACCCATGGCACCAAGCAGCCCACCAAGTCTCCTCCTGACCACCTCCAATGATGGTGACTCCACCACCTCCCTGGGCAGCCCATTCCAATGGGCAATCACTCTCTCTGTATAGAACTTCCTCCTAACATCCAACCCAAACCTCCCCTGGTGCAGCCTGAGACTGTGTCCTCTTGTTCTGGTACTGGCTGCCTGGGAGAAGAGACCAACATCCGCCTGTCTACAACCTCCCTTCAGGTAGTTGTAGAGAGTGGTAAGGTCACCCCTGAGTCTCCTCCTCTCCAGGATAAGCAACCCCAGCTCCCTCAGTCTTTCCTCATAGGGCTTGTGTTCCAAACCCCTCACCAACTTCGTTGCCCTTCTCTGGACTCGTTCCAGCAAGTCAGCCTCCTTCCTAAACTGAGGGGCCCAGAACTGGACACAGGACTCGAGGTGTGGCCTAACCAGTGCAGTGTACAGGGGCCGAATGACCTCCCTGCTCCTGCTGGCCATACTGTTCTTGATGCAGGCCAGGATGCCATTGGCCCTCTTGGCTGCCTGGGCACACTGCAGGCTCAGGTTCAGCCTACCATCGACCAGCACCCCCAGGTCCCTCTCTGCCTGGCTGCTCTCCAGCCACTCTGACCCCAGCCTGTAGCACTGCATGGGGTTGTTGTGGCCGATGTGCAGAACCCGGCACTTGGATGTGTTCAATCTCATGCCGTTGGACTCTGCCCATCTGTTCAGCCTGTCAAGGTCCCTCTGCAGAGCCTCTCTACCCTCCAGCAGATCAACTCCTGCCCCCAGCTTGGTGTTGCCAGCAAATCTACTTATGATGGACTCGATACCCTCATCCAGATCATCAATAAAGATGTTAAAGAGCACAGGGCCCAGCACTGATCCTTGGGGCAGGCCTCACCAGGCCTCAAGGGTCACATAGGAAAAGCAAATAGATACAGCAATCTCAGCTGTATCTCCAAATGTACCATAAGACACAAAATAGCCCTACCCTCAGAAGGAAATTCTTCATCTACCCACTATAGAGTGTCCATACTACTTTGCTACCAAAGTGGTTTTCCTCATAGTGCTGTGAAAATCTCTTGATGTGAAGAAAAAGACAAGAATTAAGACAATTGAAAACCACTCACTGGTGTTTGCCCAGCATTGGGAACATGCTAGGTTGACTGCAGAGAAGAGGAGGCAAAGGCATCTTTGAATGGAGCACGCTCCTGGCGTTTCCAAACGCACAACCCAATAGAAAACCATTCAGCTCCCCTAAAGGAAAGTGTGTATGCTATTGGACCTTACAGGTAACATGTCTACTAGAAAAATAAATTAAGTGGTCCCAGTGTCACAAGACTGAGTTATAAATTTCACTCAAAGAGCTTCCAGCAACCTAACCTTTCACAGGGAGCAGCTCCTTTCACTGCAGTGAACAAAGGACTGTAGTAATATGGCGATGGTGTTCGATCACCCCAAAGGCACTACAAGCACAGCTTCCAGGCCAAGATGTTACCAAAGATGTTTATTACGTTATACAGCAAGGTTATATACTCTTTTAGAGAGCATGTGTGTCACATCTGAATTGGTTATTTTCTCCTGGCATGCGTGTAACTGAGGCGTACAATAGGTTAAAATAACAAAAACTTTTCAACACATCCAACCAAATTCTGCCAAGTCTCTCTCTCAGTTACAAGATGTTTACATTCTTTTCTAAGTCAAAGATTAAACATAACTTTTCCTAAGTCAAGAAAGGGCACATCTTCCCCTACATTTCCCCTTTTCTTTCTCTCAGTTACCGATAATGTGTGCACTCCTAAATCAAGGGCAAAACATTGCTGTTCCAAAGCTATCTGATAACAATCCTTCTCCTACAAAGGACCTCCCACGAACACTGGAGAACAGTTTAATAGCAGCAATACTATAAATGACAAAACTACACATCACTGAAGTTTCAGGGACTGAAGTGCACCCCAAGGAAGTTGGCTGCCTAGACACAACCCCATTTCTGAACAGGGTCACAGGGATCAGACCTTGCTTGAAGAAGAATACAAACTAAGTTTTGTACAAACAAAACTGTGCAGAAGAATAAAAGGGTTGCTGATAAGTAGTTGTTATGCTGTCTCCTAGGCATCCTTCTTTCTTTAGAGATGTGCAATGAAACTGGTTTATTTTGTTGGAGGGCTTGACAAAAAGCTGTGTTTCCTCCCAAACAAATAAATCATTCCTAGGAACTAAAAGGAAACAGCAGAGTTTAACACTAATTAACCTATTATGTGGAGAAAACCAAATCAGAAGTCACAGCACACTGCAGTTTAAAAATACTGGTAGACAAAACAAGAAGAAAATAATATTTTCAAATGAATCTCAAGAAATCACATACCAGTATCATGAACAAATTAGCTTTTCCTAGTCAATGAGTGTTTCCCTAGTCAATTCCAGAGTACCTCTTCAGCTCTAGTATGAGTATGGAAAGCCAAGGATGAACATCCGTAGTTTGCATCTCTAGAAAGCCACCATAGTTCCTGAACCTTTCCGCCTCCCTAAAAGGCACTGTTCATTTTTGAGAAGGTACTTGTTCTCTTTTAGGCTTATCTATCCACGTCAGGGTAAAAGTCACATCAATTTGTAAGTCTTTGCTGAGAAGAGTTCCAATTCAGATAGTAGCCAGATAGTACAAACATAAACTGAGTAGGAATTAACTTTCCTTTGCCCTCCAGTACACTGAAGCCAAAGTTAAAACTGGTTCATGCTTACCTACTTTTTCCTACCCATATTACAATATAAATTTCTCGTGAGAGACATCCCTTCCAGTATTTTAAGATTATTATACTATTCTCAACCCTCCCTCATTTTTAATTTGCAATTCATGATGGAATCAAAATTCCAAATCACAAAAAATTCCTCACAGACAAATTGGTCTCATTTAGTAAATACCCATCGAGTCTCATATGAATCTAGTACACTAAATTCAAGCAAGAAAATCCATTCATGCTTACCTATTTCTGCTTTATGCATATTAGAATGCACTTTAAGTGTCCATTTAAAGTATTTTCATGGTGGAATTTTCTAGGCAACTTGCTGACAAATTATTTCAGCATAGTATTTTAGCAGTTTGAATACTGGTTACTAAGTATTGATATGCTATGCATTTAAGAACGATCACACAATCACAGAACGTTAGGGGTTGGAAGGGACTTCCAGAGATCATCAGGTCCAACTCCCCTGCCAAAGCAGCATCACCTAGGGCAGGCCACACAGGAGGCTCCACAAACTCCCTGGGCAGCCTGTTTCAGTGATTTTGCCCACCTCCCTATTTTTGTACAAAACCAAAGACAAATCCTCTGTTTCTGGTTCAGTTTGTATTGCAAATGCCACAATACATTTCAAATGAACACATTTTACAGTTTTCCAGTTCTTAGAAAAAAAAATACATACATGCTACTTAATATTTGCAGTTTGTTGTCTTACCAAGAACTGATGGATGCAAGGCAAAAGCACTACATCTGCCAAGGTAAAATAAAGCCCTTCTGCAAAAATGTGGTCCAAAGGTGGAAGGTCAGAGGTTTTTGTTCTCCTGATGTGAGAGGCCTCCCTGTTGCCTACATCTGATCTTTCCTGGACAAGCAGCTTGGAGAAAGCTATGCTCAGTTCCAAACTCTGGAGTGGATGTTCCTGCATTTCCACTGTTTTTCCTTCCTCTGTTGCTTCTTTACCAACTGCAGGCATTGTAGACTTGGCACCTGCCTTCTGTTGTTGAAGTTTCTGCCTTCGAATTTTGTCATCGTTATGCACTCGGACAGGTTCTCCAAGCTTCTTTTCAAGTTGTAAAATATCAGGAGGGACAGTAAGACGTTGCTCAGGAGATGCCTTCAAAAAGCCTTCAACAGCCAGAGGTATGCTGATCTCACAAAGTCTGGTCCACTGGCTAACCTGTCAGATAAATGTATGCAATTAATGTTTATACAGAAGGAAAAACAAAATGCAGGATACCATTTTTTGTCCACTTTAAGCAACCAAATTTGAGTTTTAAATATATGCTCTGATAATCTTCAAAACTCATGTTTTGCATTACTTTTGCAACAGCAAGCTCAGGAAGCTGAATCTTCTATATGGAACAGAATGAGCAGTTATCCAGGATAGCATATTTTTATTCCCTATTATTTTCATAAGATTAGGGTGGCTGCATAACTCATGAAAAGCAATGCTGTTATCTATATATATATATACACACATACATATATATATGTGCCATCTTTACCAAGTGCTGGCAATAAAACCAGATGACACCAAGCAGGTTTTGAGTGTATTTATTATATAGAAATGCCTTATATTAGCAATGTTTTTCTTAGCAATCAATACAAAAAGAAAAATTCAGTCTAACCAAACACCACCTTAAAAAGTTACTTGATTCTTATGTTCTTGTCCTCTTGTTCTGTAAAGGTTGTCTTTTCTTATTCAGTTTATTCACTTTGCAGACATCTGAAATACTGAATCAAGTTTTCCAGCAGTTCCAAGAAGTGATTAGAACCAGAAGTTTATGTAGTATGTCACAGAATTTGTTTATGCTAGTGCTGAATGGACTAACACAGGGATATGCTTCCCCAGATCAGTTACCAAGAGGGATGAACTGGGTTAGAGGCATAGCAATAAATAGCAACCATGGATGTAGTGATCATGAAAGAGTGGGGTTCAGCCTCCTGAGAGGAGTGAGGAGAGTAAGTCTGGAGATGGATGAGCTGCCAGACGAATAAACCACTGTGCAACAAACAGGCTTAAATATCAACCCAGAGGGCAGCAAATGGAGCTTTTTAGAGGACTACGCTGAGGCCTGTTCTATTTAAGTAGCTTAACCAATGACCTGGAGGTGGAGATGGAATACAGTCAACATCAAGGATGACAGTGATTTGAGCAGGGCAGTCAAACTCCAATAAAGAGCTGCCATTCACAGGAGCCTGCACAGGGTAGAGAAGGGGCCAACAGGAATAAACATGAAACTCAATAAAATACCCTGCACCAAGGATGGACTAAACCCCTGTTATGGTACAGATGAGGGACTGGTTATCTGACCAGTAGCAGCTCTGCTGGAAAGACCCTGGACATCCAGCTTATCCTGCTAAGCATAAACTAAACCTAAGCAAGCAGTGCACCTTTGCAGTGATGAAGGCGAATAGTATATGGTGTTCTTAAAATCAACACTTATAAATTGGGTATTTCTTACCTATTTTTTGAATCTTAAGATTTTTGTGCTGTTAAAAAGTAGGGTCCTTGATTTTTTATTTTTTTTTTTTTTTTATATTTATGCCAAAAGAGAGACATTTCTCCAATGATGAAATTTCATTTTCTAAGTATATAAAGTTTTTTTTCTACAAGAACTTAGTTTACATCAATATTAAGAGTCTACTTCAGAGTGTTTATCACTTAGAAAACCCCACCCTATTAAGGTATCTAAGACAAAGAGATTCACTCACTTCAGCACAGGCTTTTAAGCAGGTCTTCTTAAAGCCTAAGAGTTCCACAACATCTGTTTTAGATGGATCTGCCTCATATGTTTTCTGTATTATATGCCTTAAGACAACAGAAAGCCCAGCTCTGCAGAACTTGCCATCTTTCACAACAACAGCAGGTAAACAGCAGCTCTGCACAACCGCTGGAAGCTGATATCTGGAGATGAAATGGACCTCAAGATCACCAAGGACATTCATCACAGACTGATCATCCACATCTTCACCAGTTGGCACTAAGAAAACTTTGAATAATTTGCAGTCACAGTAGGATAGCAAAAACAGTGAAATAGATGTATGAAGAGGAAAGATGCCATCTCTGTCCTGAAGAGAAAAATCCAAATATAAATGCTCTTCAGCAAAGCTATCTTTCATCTTCCCCAAGCCGAAGTTCCTGAAATAGAAATCAGAACACAACATCCACTAAATACAGAATTTAGAACCAAAAAATAGTTTGAAACAGTGCTCCCTTCACCATTTGCTAAAACTGCTTTTAATGCAAGTTCATTATTAAAGACATCCTGCCTGAATAAATGGACTGCCAGTTCCATATACACACTGTCTCTTCACATCCAAAGCATTGATAGGGAAACAATTCATGTAATTGTTAACTTCTTTAAAACATGTTAATGTATTTCTGACATTAAATGAAACATTGAAAATATTTTTTCATTTTAATTTTTTTTAGTATGCAAACATCTTATAGAAAGGATTTTTTTCCCCCATGGATAATCTCCCACAACATTAACCATATGCCATAGAAAAAAGTTCCTGTGTACATAGCTACAACAGTCAGCTTCCTAATGCACACATATGTCTTTCTGTAACTGTTAGAAACAATATATAAACCACAGGAAATATTGGCTTACATTTTAAAAACTAGTCTAGAGCCTGGCAAGATACTAACTGAAGGTCAGGAGGACACAGAATAATAAAAAAAAAAAAGCTTTCAAGAATACCACATTAATATCTCACACACACAACTACTTAAAACTGTTAAATACAACAGTAACATAGCTGAAATCAGTCTTCTCATTATAGTAAAAACTTAAGTTAATTTTCCCCATGCTTGGTTGAAAATTACATTTCTTTCCTATTAAACTATTCCCTAACAGTCTAATATAAAACAATGATGAAATATTTTTTTCTGCTTGATCACTCAGTAAGTTGTTCATTAACTTGTAATTCACAGCTCATACTGAAAAGTTGAGGACACTAGATGGCACTCTTAAAACAACCATTATAGGAGAAAGCTTCATCATAGCAAGAGAAATCAGAATGCTGTTAAGAAAGGCCAAAGCACAAGTGAAACAGCATCAGTCTTTCAAATAACTGTCTAGATTAATAAGGTCTCTGTACAGTTACATGAGTTTGATGTAACTATTTAAGAGGAAAAAAAAAGGGTTTATTTATCTACATTATTGGATTTTTTTTTTTTCCATGTAGAGCTGCACATCAAATTTCCTATTTTCTATAAAACTATCACTGGACCAAATCAATTGTCCAAAAAGAAGCAGAGGAAGAATAAAGCCAAGTCCACTTGATATTAAGAACATAATAATGATTGTTATAGTAAAGTATTTTTAAACCATTACGTGGCTTTGTCTCAGAACAACGGTGGCTCACCATAGCTGTTTTTCTGCAGTTAATACACCTGCCACACAAAGAACAGTACAATAAATAATGAAATACCAAATTCCTAAAAGCTATTTTATTGGGATGAATCTTGACAGCATATAGGTTGAGACAAAATCAATACTCATAAGTATAAATTAGTGGAAGAAATTCTATATTAAAGATACCATTGAGAAGTTGAGTCAAGAACAGTTAGTCTCACCTGCTAAACCCAGGGTTAGTAGCATTTAAACTCATATCCTGAACTACAGCACTTCCTTCAATATTAAATAGTAGCCTCACATGCATTTGGTTGTTTTTATTTTCCATGGGAACCCATAGAGCATCATAGTATCATTCAGGGTTGGAAGGGACCACAAGGATCATCTAGTTCCAACCCTATCTTTCCCTGGCCACTTCAGACACACAGACACATTCACCTTACAAATCACTTCACCACTGAGTTTTTTCTTCTGATTCACCTTACTGGAGATGAATAGCTTTTTTGGTCATTTTTGGCCATTATGATGCATGCAGCTACTAAATATTATGGTAAATTCTAAAAAGCTTTCTATTTCCAAACTACCTTATTCTGTAGTTTCCAACTGTTCTCACAAATTTTTCCAAATCCATCACTCAGGACTGCACAAGAGAAAGATTAATTTTCTCACCACACAGGAATTCTTCCTAAGTACACTGGCCCTTGCCCATTCTCATCCAAAGCTGCAGCTCTGAAGCTCTGTTTCCCCACAGAGCACAATATCATTAAACTAAAAATAAAAATTAAATACCTACAAGATGCCTAAACAGAGGTACCTAATCATGCTACTGATTAAATGTCCTGGTCTGAAAACTGGTAGATGAAAGGGTGGACATTAACAATGTCAGTTGTCCTCCAATTCATTGAACAGAATTACTTCTATCCAGCAGCAATGAGTAATAGATAGCAACTATCAGTCAGTCCTAGCAACAATAACTGATTGGAAAGAATTGTACTTTCTGGTTACTGGTCTGCTCTGTATTCAACCTAGTAAATGCCACAACTGACATTATCCAGTTAATCTACCTGTCCCCTTGAAATTTGTCTGGCCAAATTCAACTCCTCTTACCTTCAGGTCTACAACTATCACATATGTAAGTCACGCAAACCAGGTAAACTAAGATGAGGATCTTGCTGAGGCAGAAGAGGTAGATGTTACCCAGAGCTACCCACTCCATCCTCTTAAACAAGAGCCAGAAAGGGAATATGCATGTGGAACACTTCATTTAATCCACAGTATTTTAACTTTGAGTCACTTTTCTGAAGCATTTTAGGATTCTGGATTGTGCAGTGAAGCAAAGGCACATTCAGGAAAGGTCTGTTCTTTAAATGCCTCGAAGAGAACCTCCAGGAGACAGCTGGTCTTGAGAGTGATTAATCAATTCACAGTACCACAGTATAACTAAGGTTGGAAGAGACCTCAAGGATCATCGAGTCCAACCTATCAACACAGACCTCATGACTAAACCATGGCACCAAGTGCCATGTCCAATCTCCTCTTGAACACCTCCAGGGACAGTGACTCCACCACCTCCCTGGGCAGCCCGTTCCAATGACGAATGACTCGCTCGGTGAAGAACTTTCTCCTCACCTCAAGTCTAAACCTCCCCTGGCACAGCTTGAGACTGTGTCCCCTTGTTCTGGTCCGGGTTGCCTGGGAGAAGAGACCAACCCCTTCCTGGCTACAGCCACCTTTCAGGTAGTTGTAGAGGGCAATGAGGTCACCCCTGAGCCTCCTCTTCTCCAGGCTAAACAATCCCAGCTCCCTCAGCCTCTCCTCATAGGGCTTGTGTCCAAGGCCTCTCACCAGCCTTGTTGCCCTTCTCTGGACACGTTCATCAAAACAAGTTCTTGCAAAGACACACAGTAATTTACCACTACTCATCTGCAACATGGTGAGCTATGCCAGTGAGACTGATTTTTCTGAACCTAAATGAACTTCTACAAAGACAGAAAGAACACAGTGACAGTCACAATATACCTACACAGCAGTGCTGTGCTCATGCTATCCAAGCAGAACAGTTTGCAGAATTGAATGAGAATGAATTATTCTGGGGAAGTGAAGATGGAAGGTCCAAGACTTTTCTTCCCTCTCAGCAAGAGCAGTAAATTAATGTCATTCTGCATGGAGTTGCAGCAACTGCAGGTGACACAGAGTTCAGTAAATTACTTGTTTGGACAGTGGTTCAGACCTAGGTATTGTTAACTGGTCTTGGTACACTGGATTAGTGTATAGTTCCAGGACTTCTCCACAGTCAGTTCAGACTCCAATTTGGTTCGTTCTTGTATTCTCCTTCCTCAGGTAAAGCCACCTAACATAGGCTTGGTGAGTACTCAAAATAAGCTTAGATAGCCTATGAGAGAGGGTCTCAGCTATCGCCCAGGGCAGCACAAGTCATTGCACTTAGTGGCCAACAGATCTCCAGTAACCCTCCATGGCACTGTACAATTCAGCCCCAGGAAGCACGCAGAACCAGCAAACAGGTCTACAGAGCTAAACATAATGCCTAGTACAATTTGCAGCTTAGCTGCTCAAACAAAGGTAGCTGTATTAAACCCCCCAAAAAACCAGAGTTTTCATCAGTCAACAAGAATTTTAGGGCTCTTAGTGAAGCTGCAGTACCTGCTGCTGAATTTTCTGACATCTTTAAAAAGAAAAAAAGTAATTTCTACATTTTCTTCTAGCTGAATAGGCAGTTAGTTATTTTTAGTAAGTATTCCAATAGCTAGATTCTCCCTTAGCTAGGTTTTATGCACATAGTGCTTATTCATAAAACATGCATTAGCTGCACAGTTTTTTGTTTTTAAAGTACTCATAAGAAAAAAAAATAGAAACAGATTCTTGTATCAAGAAGAGGAAGTAGAAAAAGGACTAAGATAAGGCAGGTGTTTTAGTCACTCTCCCCATATAGGGCCAAAAAAGTGCAAGTATTCCTGGTACCTGACCTGAAGGTCTTTGCAATATACAATCCTCTTAGTTACCAATACAGTCCTAAACTCTTACCATATACTGTACTACTCTATTCCTACCAAAATCCCTTTCTCTTCTCAAATTTGCAGCGCTACAACACTGAAATTGTTTTCTCAGAAACCTACTCCCTGTTCTGCTACTGAAATGGTCAATTTAGATTTGTTATTAAACTTACTGTGTGGAGTGGAAGAAATTCCATTCTTAATTGGAGTCCATTTAGGACAATAAGAGTTTTGTATTTCTGCTGCTAACCCCAAGGGGTGAGAAGATGAACTTCACTCATTAGGAAAACAAAAGAAATGTTGCACTGTTCCTGTTTCCATCTTCATAGAATTGTCAGGGCTGGAAGGGACCTCAAGGGTCATCTAGTTCCAATCCCCCTGCCATGGACAGGGACACCTCACACTAGATCAGGTTGCTCAGAGCCACATCCAGCCTGGCCTTAAAAACCTTCAGATGGGGCTTCTACCACCTCCCTGGGCAAACTATTCTAATGTCTCACCAACCTCATTGTTAAAGAATTTCTTCCTAATATCCAAACTGAATCTACCCATTTCTATTTTTTTGTCCCATTCCCCCTAGTTCTGTAATTACCTGACACCCTAAAGGTCCCTCACCTGCCCCATTTCCCCCCCTTTTCCCCTCAAATCCCAGAGCACCTGAGCTTTGTTGAAGTCTCCTCCCACCCCAGGTGTGGCCACTTGGCCCTCCCTGCCCACTCCCCTTTTAATCCCCCTACAGGAAAAGCAAAAGCACCAAGCTGAGCCTATCTGGGCTGAGGGATCCTCTTCTCATCACTGGTGAGTCCCCATGCTGCACACTGCATGACATGGTTAGGGACAAAGGCTGGGGGGGCCTAGTGGCCCCCTGGTTAGGTAGGAAGAGGGTTGATGGTCTCTCCAGTATCACAGAACTCTTAGGGTTGGAAGGGACCTCAAGAATCATCTAGTTCCAACCTCCCTCCCATGGGCAGGGATTCTTCACACTAGATCAGGTTGCCCAGAGCCACATCCAGCCTGGTCTTAAAATACTCCAGGAATGGGGCTTCCACCATCTCTTCTAGCTGTTTCTCCCCACCTTTGCTATGTCCAGTGTAGGTCCAGGGATATGTCTCCCGTACACTTGCCCAAATACTTGCATCTAAATTCCAAGGAAGCCCAAATACTAAATTACGTTTAAACTAATCCAGTCTTAAATATCCAATGAAGTATATTTAAGGCTTTTAACTATTGATGTAATGAAGGTTCGGATTCACTTGTTAATTTGCTTCAAGTTTACTCCTCCCTCCTTGTCCAAACTTACCTTTAATTGTTCACTTTATTTCACCCAATTGAATATATAAATTCAGATCCTCAGACAAGAACAGGTAAGCTTAAAGTGGTATTTCTGTTGGTGAACAACAGTAAGGTGACTAACAGTGCTCATGTTAAAATCAGCTACCAAGTGAACACCCTTAAGAGGGAAGCAGTAGAAGACATTTTTCAGAATTCTAAGGGAACAAAGGGCACTATTTGGGTTTATACTTGGAAGTTCCTTTTTTGCAGCTAAATTGGCTATAAATTGTTTCTAAACTAATGGTTACAGATCCACAGATTACATCAAGTTGGAAGGGACTCCAAAAAAGTCATCTTGCCCAACCCCTCTGCTGTCAGCAGGAACACCTCCATCTAGTTCAGGCTGCCCAGGGCCATATTGAGTCTGATCTTGAATGTCTCCAGGGACAGGGCCTCAACCACATCCCTATGGAACCTGTTTCAGTATTTTACCACTCCCATTGTAAACAACTTCTTCCTTACGTCCAACCTAAACCTCCCCTGCTCCAGTTTAAAACCATTGCCGCTTGTCCTGTCACTACAATCCCTTCTAAATAGTCTTTCCCCAGACTTCCTGTGGATCCCCTTCAGATATTGAAATACAGCTCTAAGGTCTCCCCAAAGCCTTCTCCCCTCCGGGCTGAACAGACTAAATGCTTTCATCTTGTCATCATGTGAGAGGTGCTTCAGCCCTCTGATCATCTTCATAGCTATCTTTTGGACCCACTCTTGCAGGTCCATGTCCTACTTTGGTGGGGGGCCCCAGAAATCTGGACACAATACTCCAGGTGTGATCTCACCAGCGTACAGGGTAGAATCATCTCTCTCAACCTGCTGGCTGCACAGCTGGCAACATACAAGATTCTCAGGGAGCAAATGATTTTTCCTTCTGTCTCCCTTAAAAGTGTCAAAAGCTTAAAGGTTTGGGGTTTTTTTGCCAAAACATAGCAACTGCAGTATTGTAAGAGCATTCCTCCTACCATCTTGTCTCTAAGCACAGATATTTATAGAGTCTTGTTTCCTGTATAGTTTGTTTGTTTCTAAGTGCAGAGAAACAACTACCTATCTTGGCTCTGCAGAGTGCATCTTCCTTGTGGATTTATGAACACCCTTTCCTTTGAGAGGCTTAACAGCCTACCTGGCTGCCCATTCTCACTGAAGTATTTTAATATAACTACTACCCTGGCTGGATGTGAGGAGGAAGTTCTTCACCATGAGAGTGGTGAAACCCTGGAATGGGTTGTACATGGAGGTGGTTGGGGCCCTGTCCCTGGAAGTGTTTAAGCCCAGGCTGGATGAGGCTCTGGCCAGCCTGGTCTAGTGTGGGGTGTCCCTGCCCATGGCAGGGGGGTTGGAACTAGATGATCCTTGTGTTCCCTTCCAACCCTGACTGATACTAGGATACTACCCTTCCATTAAACAGGATACATTCATGAATCCCCTGGCAGCTTCAAAAGTAGCCACAGACATGCACAATAAAACAAAACACGAGCACAGAACCACCCAAACCTACAAGATGTTACATGACACACAATATTTTCCCCAGAACATTTTTCTCCCCTCAAATCAGACTGTAAATTCTGGGGGAAGAGGTGTGGGGTTTATTCTGTACTGGCTTTATTGACAGTAGCCACTGCTACTGTAAGGGACACCCTACACTAGATCAGGCTGGCCAGAGCCTCATCCAGCCTGTTCTTAAACACCCCCAGGGACGGGGCCTCTGATTTGCAATATGACTTAAAGATAAATAATGCTGTTTACCTTTGGTATGTTAAAAAAAAAAAATCACTTTGGCTATTTAAAAATAATAATAAACATTAAGTGTACCTTTCACTAACTGAACTATTTGTTACCATTTTCTTTTCCCTTTCAATACACACTAAACAACAGTTACATTAGTTTCACAAAAAAATGTTGCTTTAAAGGAACAAATTAAAAATAAGGACATAAACATCCTCCTTCTTTCAGTTCCTGACAAAGCCCTCATGTATTTGTCGATTACTACATGGTAAAGAACAACTTTTGTGAAACATACTAACATTGGAGAAAGGTTTAACTCCAGTCCTTTACAAAGATGGGTTTCCTCCAGGAAATACTGAGCTTGGTTGCACACTAATATTTGTGCTTTAAGGCAGGTAGCTTTGGAGGTTGGAGTTCTATTTGTATCTGGATGATGAATTTACTGATTGAGTTTAGAGCCACCACTGAACCCTCCAATGAACGCAAGGAGAAGCGCACCAGCTTTTCATCAAGTGCTCCAAGCCAAAATGCCAGGCAGGTGTACAAACTAAGTTGTTAATGGCTCAAAAAAGTAAGACCTAGGCTATGAAGAACAGAAGTCAAACTTTAGAAAGACAGCGCACTCAAGTTACTGCAGAAACAAATTACGACTGATTTTAAACGCTTTTAAATGCCTACTCTGTAAGGCCTTCACTCCAAGCTTCTCTCAGCAGTTTTTCAGCCCAGGAAAGTCAGACCCAGTGGTGACCGCTGCCACATTTTCTTATTCAAAAAACCTCAGCCATAAAACGCCGAGTGTCAGATAAACGACACGAAAGCTGTATCTTTCCTGCTCTCGAACATTAATGGTCCTCATCGATGAATACCTCAACAAAAAGCTTCCAGCCAAGCCTCCGTCACAGATACCTGTAGGTAAAGCGAGGCAGAATCGGCCACTCCGGCTAGCAGGCGGGAAAGGAGCGGAGAGCTGGGACACCCCAGGGCTGCGCAGAGGGCGCCTCGCCCGCGGAGGACCTCTTGGGCTACCCCCCGAGCCGCCGCACGCCCGGCGGCTGCTCTCAGGTTGCTGCAGCTGCCGTCACCGCGCGGTAGCAGAGACCCTGTCCCCTCCAGCAGGACCCTTCTCCACGCGCGCAAAACGAGCGCCAACTACCGCTTACCCACCCCTCCCGCAGCGCGCGCTCGCCCGCCTCGCCGCGCTTCCGACGGTCTGCCCCCGACCCTGCCCCTTCCTGCGCCAGGCCCCGCTCGAGTCCGCACACTTCGTCCCGCCCACAGCATGGAACTGCTGTCTCAGAGTGCTGGTTGTGTGGGGGAACCATCGCGGCAGCGGACTCGGCTCTAAGTGGTGAGGGGAAGCTGCCCACGTCCCCTCGCACGTTCTCCTTTTTCTCCTCCTCCGGTTAGAGAGCAGCTCTGTGGGGGCAAAGCCGGGCCCTGGGAAAAGACATTTTGGGAGGAAGCAGAAGAAAGCCCACAGATACGCACACGCTCGGCGGTCTTTGTCCCCTGTCCTAGGGTGAGGCGAGAGTTGAATCTCCTTGTGGTGCGGGTAGGGCCCGAGCAGGGCGGGGCGGTGGCCGCCTTGGCTCTGTGGGTGCCGGCGACCCTCTGGAGCGACAGGCTCCTCCTGGGCACACGGGCACGCCCAGTGCTGTGGCCTTGAGGAAATGAGGACAGTAACGGGCGGGAGAGGGTCTCTCGCGCCGTTTTGGGCTCTGTCAGAGCGGAGCCTGTGGCACCGCTCTGCGGCGCTTCAGGGCAGCGTGTCCGGCGGGTCTTACCTCGGGGCACGCTCGGCCGGGCTAAGCTGGGATTTCGCGTTCCGGCTGGGTGCAGGCGGACTCGGCTGTTAGTGCTGGAAAGAAGAGCAAAGGTTCAGTTCCTTTTTGGCCACAGGAGCTGGCAGCGGGCGCGGTTCCGTAAGGAAGGCGGCAACTGGCCCGCGGGTGAGCACAGCAATTGGGAATAAACAGACCGAGTAAATAGGGAAGATGTCTGCGTAAAGCAGGACTTACAACTTTAAACCACGGTATAGGATCTAGGTGGTGGCGGTTTATTCGCTAAAGGATTTTATTTTAAAAGTCTTTCAGATGGTTTGCCCTTTCCATATTCTTAAAGGAAATGGCAGGGAGACATTGGCAGTAAGTATGTTGCCAAGGATCAGGTTGTGGCTTTCATCTGACTAATTTAGGAGTTCAGGTTTAACTAAAGTTTGGTTCTTCAACTGAGAAATTGCCAAGAGGATGATATCCAGGGTATTTATAGACCTGGTAATGTTTGGTACACATTGAATTAGGGAAAGACAACAATAATAGCAATATATTAAATTTGCTGGTGACCTAAACCAGTGATCAGTGTCATCTGTTTAAACAACATCTGTGGGTCCATTTTTGCAGGATATTGAAGCTTGGTCATGGTAGAGATTAACAGATCTCTATTCCATAATTATGGTTGTTGCATTTACTTGAATAAATGCTTTCATAAAACTGGTTTTTGTGGCAGCACATCTATGCATGAGAACAAAAACGTTCTGTAGAGAGGTAAGGCAGGTGTAGTGGGAACTTAAAACAGAGCTCCAGTGGCGAGACAGGTTGCAAAAGAGGAATGTAGAAATAATGCCCAGGAAAGTGGGGATGGTGTTAGGAAAGCCAAAGCTAAGCTAGAATTGAAGCTACCAGGTGATGTCAGTGTAATGAGGTGCTGTTTAGCAGGAAAAGGATTTACAAGGAAAATACGGTGGTGCTGCTGGGTGGGACAAGTATTTTAAGGGCAGCAGACTCAAAGAATTCTTGGATGTTTTAAGAATAACAACTTGCTAATTAACTTTCCTTCCTCCCCACAGAATTAAACCACTTCAAATAGTCTATATTAGGAGGTTATTCCATGATTGTTGGACTAGAGGACTTTTAAAGGTCCCTTCCAACCCAAAGTATTCTCTGGATCATATGATTGTACCTTGTAGGATTTTTAATCCTATCTCAGATACTTTGGTCTTGTCTGTCATGAGTCAGTTCTCAGTAGTGAAGAGGTGTCAGAGACCTAAGATGAGGAAGGTGCTTTTAGATTGAAGCTAATGGGTTAATGATTAGTTGGAAAAAGGTGCTCTTGAGTTCCTGTCCCTGCTCCACAAATCGTCTGCTTGTTCCCTTCAGTTACTGCTTTGTGCAAAAGCAATTCTGCTCTATGTTCGAGACTGTAACACAGGCTTCTAATCTTACAGCTGTGTTAGCAAACTGCTGTGCAAAAGATAGGATCAGACTCTCTCATTTCCTGTTTCTTTTTCCTAAACAACTTGTGAATTATTTTCTGTACAAAGATTCAGCTTCACCAAGGAAGTCAAGGTGTGCTCTTTTGCAGGAAAACCTGTGACATCATCCTTAAAATGATGCAGTTCTTGCTCTAAGGCTGTCAAGTTGTCACATAGTGAATTCACTACCAGAGGAGCAGTTTGACTGAAGCTATGAATCAATGTAGTTGCAGCTTAGGTCTATAAGTATCAAACTACTGTTCTGATCTATAAACATCTGAAAAAGGCCACTACAAAAAGCAGTAATTTGCCTTTTGGACCAGGCCAGTTGCCAGTAAGGAGAGCATGCTTATCAATTTACTTTTTTCAGATGATGCTTTTTTAAGGCAGCTATTGATGTGTTTATCTTTCCATTAAATGTAGTTACCTTTTTTTAATTGACAGACTTAAAACATTTGAAAATAAATGCCTAAACTGATCATACCTCATATGTTTCACAAGCCTAGCTCCCTGCTTTCTCGTGAAAGGCTATACCTGCAGTAGCCTATGACATTATGATTTACTAATGAGAATAGAGAAAGAATTGCTGCAGTTTCATATGCTAATAAAGGAATAAGTGCAGAAATTTGGATTTTAACAGTTCTTTTACAATAGGGATCTTTAAAAAGCTAGAGTTAGAAGTAAATCTGGGAAGTGTTACCTTCACAAAGACAAAACTGCAGTTGATGTGCTTACGTGTGATCTCTAAATACTACAGGCATCCTGAACTGGCTGCTAATGACTGTTGAGGCTACCTGTTCATTATAGACACAAGTTTGTATTCCTAGAATAAGCCTCAGAAAAGAAAAGATGAACAGGAAGTGATTCCAAAGTTAAGTGTTTTAGTTCCAGTGCTTTCATTCAACAGAGAGTTTAGCAGAGTACTAATTTAAGATTATATTGTGGCACTGAAACTTGGAAGATATAGTCACATAAAAAAAACAAATGGGAGAATTAGTCTACCTACAGACCTCAGGAGCAGCCCGAAAATGCATGAGGTAGATGCATAAAAAAAGAGGGTATATGCTTTCCACACGCATTGAATTCACTTTCTGTAAACATCAGAGAGAGATGGAGTTGTCTGGATGGGGCTTGCACCGCAGTCTCTGCATGATCAGTCAAAAAGCAGAGTAACTGGTGTGTAGTACTTACTTGCAGAAGTTCTGTGACCACCAGAAAATTATTTGACAAGTAGCAAAGATTAAGGAAGAGAGAGAAGAGGCTCTTGAAGAGGATTGTTAACTCTCTGCTGGGTCCATTGATAAAGTCCCTATGAAGTCTGCTGTGTGTCAAACTCCTTGATGATCTCAGTAAAGTGATTCTCTGGTGTCTTGTGAAAGCTCAGCATGAGATAAAGGTTCCTGGAGACTTCTAGGCAAGTTTTGAGGGAGCGGGCTGCCACTGCTGGTGTTTTGGCCAGAGAGGTAAAAGTTCACTGCCTTGAATATCAAAAGGGAATTCATCAGACAAAACCTTGGAAGATCCAGCTGAAAAAGCTGTCTAGGCAGTGCATTTGAGCAGAGCTGATGAAAACCTTTTCAAGAATGTCTTCTAGATTACTGTATGAAAAAAAGTATCCCCATGTGTTTCAAATGAGACTCAACAAGATTATTAACAATAGCACTTCTCATAGGTTTTTGGAAAAGAGGAGGAAGCTTTGCTTCCTGTGTTTTTTGGTGTTTGTTTTTTTTTCCTTAAATTGTTAATTGTCAATTACTGATGAAGTTACAGAGCTATCTGTCTTTGCAGGGAAAATTTTTGATGTAAGTACTGTTACAGCTTTTGTTAAAGAAATCAACAAAAGGCTCTAGAGTGCAGGAATGTATTGATAGGAAGTAAACATCAATTTTAATTTTTATTCATTCTGGTTTTTCCCTCGCTTTATTCCATTTACCTTGAATCTGTGGCACCTTGGCACTCTGGATAGTCATTACTTGACACAAAAAACCTAGGCTGTCACAAGAGCACTTGGATAAACTACAGTCTGAGTTATACATTTTCTCACTGTCTCTAAATTTAAATTTAAAAACTAAATTTAAAAACTAAATTTAAAAATGGACAATAAATTCTGTTTGTATATGTATGAAATAATGTTATTTGTTTTGTATCTCTTACATTGCGTGTTGTGATGAGCTGTTCCTTTCAGAAATTTCAGAAGTTAATTTTTCTACAAGTAAGATTGTTGTTGTTGTTGCTGGTCTTAAACAGAAATGCAAATGATGTTAAGGAGAAGGGTTGTGATTGCTTTCCTTGAAGTTTACAGTTATTTTGCATAGTTTTTCAATGATCTGTATGTATGGAATGTCAAGAACATCTGTTTGTTTCATACAAGTATGGTGAGTGTAGTTCCTGAACATCAGATTGTGAGAAAGAATACATTTGATACCATTTCAGATGTTAAGCTGAATTTAAGTTCTTTAGCTCCAGGTTTCACAATCAATTGTCTTCTAATGGTGATAATTAATTCATGTGTCATCATTGCTGTGGTTTAATACAATTTCACTTTACACCAAAAAATATTCGGTGTGATAATTAGCCACATGCTGTTTGACTTATGCTCAATATGAATAATGTTGGCATTGGTACTTTTTCTTCTTCTCCCCTTCCTCCAAGGACTGCACTATGGCTGCTACAGTGAGCTTGGAGCTTGACCCCATTTTTCTGAAAGCCTTGGGCTTCTTGCATTCGAAGAGTAAGGACTCTGCTGACAAGCTGAAAGCCCTTCTGGATGAGTCTTTGGCCAGAGGAACTGACTCAAGCTACCGTCCATCTCAGAAGGTATTGATATTGGAGAATATTGGTCATTTACATGCCTTTTTGAAGCTCCTGCTATTCCTGCTTCGTCTTTTATAGATGAAAAGTGAAAAGAGAATCAGAAATTGAGCGAAAAGTAATTAATAGAGTGATGATGTTCAATATTGCCCTTTTATGCAACATAATCTGTACAACAATTGAAGCTAATGGGGGGGGGGGTCTCTTTACCTTCTTGGTGTACCAAGACCTGTAAAAGAGATACTCAACACTATTGCAAGTGTTTTGACTTTGTAATGGTGCTTCCTGTATTCACTTTTATGCTGGCATTTTTGTTTGTAAGCTGTCATACATGCTGTCTAAGGTTAGCCCAACATTATGTATTTCTCCAGTTACAGTCACAGGTAAAAGATCTTTAAAATGCAGACTATTTTCGCCACAGATAAATATTGAACAAATGAAGCTCTTTATTGACAAAGCGGGATCTCTTTTCTTGTAATTCTGTTGATGAAGTCATATGAGAATGAAAAACACCAAATGTTCCAGTGGTTTGCAGGCTGAAACCATTGCCACCCAATGGACAATCTTGATTTTTCATCTGCTGAAAATCACTAGGCACCTACTGGAGGGATTATTTGAATCTGAGATTAGCATATGTACGTGACTAACTGAGGACATCCTCATATTGCTGCATATTGCCATATGACTAATGAGGTAGTGTTCTCCTCTGGGATACTTAGAAGTTGGTCTGGTATGTTCTATTGATGATCTATATGATGGTACAGTAGTGTTATTTCATTTCTACATGTATGTGTTTCTGAGTAACTACAAGGCACGACTACAGCTGCAGCATATGTCATGCTTGTACTGTGTGGTCTAACTTCTTTCTATTCAAATGGTTAACTCCCTGACATGTACACTGCAGTTCCCTCGAAGACAAATCTCAAAAGTCTCAGGTGTGCACTCTCTGTCAAACCTCTGTCAAAGAACTGTTAGTTTGTGATTTAAAGAAGAAGCAAGAAGCTGAAGAGTAGTGCAAAGAGGCTTGGGAAGCCAAACAAGTAACAGCTTGATTGGTAGTCAACTGCCCTTGGGTGAAACTGAGGCTTACCCCAGAGGAAGAAATTTTTTGTTCTCCTCTTTCCATTGTGTCTCTGGTATCAGCTGGACTGCAAAGCTTGGAAATGGAAAAAAGTAGAATAATTCCTTTCCTTGCTTTCTTAGGCTGCAGGCTTAATTTGTGGTTGACCATGAAATCCAATAACAGAGTAAGGAGCATAGGATTACCAGAGTCAAGTAGATGAGGAAATCAGTTTCTGAGTGGGTGCAATAGAAAGTCAACAAACTTGTGGGAAGAGGCCGAAGCTCAGGGCTCAGGATTGTCTGCATTATACAGCAAAGAATTATTCCCTTAGCAAGCTGGGATGCATATTCAGGTAATCAATCACTCATTTCCAGACCCACTTGCTTATTTTCTATTGCTGATACTAATACATCATTAACAAGAACTATTGATTTCTGTTGATCTAAATGTATTAATTTGCTAGGTGAATATGGGCTGAGATTAAGTGGCAGTCAATATTTTTCTGCATGAGAGAATGAATTATTGATGTTTGGTGACTTCAGATGTCAACTTATGTTTTCAGCTTGCACTGAATTTTGTTCTCAGACCTGACTAAAAATTTGTCTTCATTATCTCTTTGAATTTTAAAAGCAGAAAAGTTTTCTTTTTTAATTAATGTTTCAAAGAGGACCTGACTTTGGAAAAGGAGCACCTTTTCCTCTGGTAGGTGAGTGATAAGGGGAGGTTTTGATAATTGACTGCAGCTTGAACACACTAACTTGACAATGTGAAAATAAAGTCTTTAACAAAAAAAAAGCGTGTGCATGTGTACATATAGTTGATCAGTGGTGTATGATATGTTATTTGCCTATTAGCTATATAACTAATTGCAAACTAGGAAGTAACTAAAGTTAGTAAATCAAGTGGGGATTGTCTTAAATTTTTGTTTCTTTTTTTCAGGAAGTAGAGCAACCGAAAGTGTCTGTTACCAAACCAATTTCCAGTAAGCAAGAGCCTAAAGCTTCCTCAAGTTTGCCTTCTGGCAACAACAATGGCAAGCCCACTGCATCAGAAAAGGTGAAAAAAGAAACAGAAAAGAGGTCTGATAAAGTAAGTCTTTTTCGTTCTCTAATGAAATAATTTGGGTTAAAAACTTGATGATGATTTTAGGTCAAAGTTTTTGGGTTTAACCTCCGTAAGTCAACTCATCAGATTGTGCATAGCCGGTGAGCTGCGTTATCCAATCCTGTTGCCATTGAAGCAATTCAAGAAAAATCTTGTTGTAATTATTCTGCAACTGTTTTCCCTGCTCACAGCAGGGAAGTTGAACTAGATGACCTTTAAAGGTTGCTTTCAACCCAAACCATTATGTGAGTGTGTTAAATATCCTCAAAGTAAGAAGCTACTCAAATGTGATAAGCTGAAACGTGGGATTTCCAAAGCTTTTCCAAGGATTTTGAGATGAAGTACAAAAAGTGGACTTGAACTTCTGGTTCATAAATATTTTGAAGAAAATCTGTATCTATGGAAAAAATGTTGTGTGTGTACAAAGTGCACCTTCTGACACTGCTAACCTAATTGTTCCAGTCATTTTCTCATTTTAATAATATCCATTAGCTTTCTGCATTTTCACATTCTCTGTGTCTGTGTGTATATAATAGATGAAAGGGGATACTGCTGAAGGAGGTGATACAACAAAGAAGGCCAGAGTAGAGAAGCAAGAGGCTCGTTCCTCTCCTATTACGGTTCAGACAAGCAAGGATTTATCCATGCCTGATTTATCCAGCTTTGAGGAAACCAGTGCTGATGACTTTGCTATGGAAATGGGATTAGCCTGCGTTGTTTGCAGGTAAGTCAACATGGCTTTGCTGCAACTGTGTGGTCACCTTTCTTTTTGAGTCTTCTATTGAGTTAATGCTTCCTGTAGTTTTTATTCTGGAAATCACTTAAGCACATACCCCAGTTTAATAATACATTTAAGCATCCTTCGTGAATATGAATGGTCTCTTGAAAATGGACTGTGTAATGAGATAACCAACTGTTCTCCTTCAGGAAAGGGCAACTGGATAATAATGAAAGTAGATATGTTGCAAAACTTACCATAACAAATACTGACTTTTAATTATCAGAGAACAAGTTAAAATATTAATGGCTAATGATAAATATTTCTTTGAAAATCAGTTCTCTTCTGAAAACATTTTCAAGTGGCATTATGATGGCTTCTGCATGTCTTGCTCCTATTTTCGTAATCATTTGGCATTAACATGTAGACATTGCTTTTCAGTTAAACTCTTGACATGAGATATATTTATTGTTATTTTTTACTTTTCGGCAAGAACTCTAAAATTAGATCTTGGTAACATTCCACTAACAATACATTTAGTGTTAGCAGACATAAAAATTGTGCTTTAAAATATCCACTCTGGGATCAAATCACTTGAATTGGGATTGGCTTTTACAGGTGATTTGTATCACTGTAAGTGTCCACTGCTGCCAAAAGAAATAGTTTGACTCTTCCAGTTGTACATCCTTCCCTGTCTTGTTTTGGGGGTTGTACTGACCACACATTTGTGATCTGAATGAGCTTCTTGATCAGCTCCCATTTGGGTTTTTCAGTAGGTTTAGGCTTCAGTCAGCTTAGTGCATGTAAATGCTTTCACTGGCACATGTGTGGGTGCAGGAATATAGAGCTGGGACACAGAGGAGAGGTTTTTCTCTTGGAAGGTTTTAGGAGCAGTATGAGTTTTAGCCACGTTGGGAAAGTTCCTTCAGTTATTTCCATGGTCATTCTTCTTGTGCTGATAAGGAGGTGCCTCCAGCCCATGGAGGATGAATTCTCATTGTTCCATCTAATTATACTGTTAACCCATTGTGGGCTGATGAGATTTTGTGTCACATCATTCCCCTGTGCTGGCTCAAATGTTTAATTTCTTATAGATATTGAAAGAAAGAAGAACAGGTGAAACATTTGAAGTATGAAATATTTATTTTACCTTTCTTCCTGCAAATCCTATTCTTTGCTGTCTCTAAAGGGGCAAAGCCTTTTTCAACAGTATGTTAAAAAACTACTAAAACTCATATGGCATTAATTTATTTGCCAGAGAGAATAAATAAAAGTGGCTTTTTTTTGTTTAGACAGTCTTGGGCTGCTGTGGATTGGAAATTCTGCATCTTCCCAGGAAAACAAACAAACATCAACAATAAAAACCACATCCAAACACATACAGGCACAAGGAGAAATGCCTGTGTCCAGCATGGCCAAGACTTTGCTTTGAAAAGCAAGGCCAGATAGGTGGTTCCATTGGCTGTTCTACATCCAGTGTTCCACCTGGCTGCTGAAGCTAATCGTGGTCCTAAATTCATAGTGCTCCTGCAAAAGATGCATCTATCCCTGCTAACTGAAATAGCTGTTATTAAGCCAATGCCAGAGGGAGGAAAAAGAACAGCAGGGAAAGGAGTAGCCTGTTAGAGATAGGATGGCAAGTTGACCAGTGCTCAGGATTTGTTTTCATTTTACATAAAACCTGCTGGAGCTGATGGCCCTGTGGTTCTTAGTCTCCAGCTCACACTGGATAGGATGATTTTTAGAGTACTCATGCTTCAGACATTCTGAATCCAACACATTGGTTAGGCAGAATTCCATCATCTGCTGTTCATCTTTCAAGATGTGACCCTTTTTGGAGTAGCTATCTTGAGCCAAAACAATGATATGCCAGTACATATAAAATGTCAAAGCACTGGATACTCTGTCAAGTGACTCAAATATGGATAGTGTTTACAAAATTACATCTTTTAACACCTCAGATCAGTTATTCAATCAATTATGAATGAAACCTTTATATCCACTTGCAGAGTAGAAGGGATTTATAGCCAAAGGGTTTGTGTTTTTATTGCTTAAGAAGACAAACTTACAAGAACCCAGCTGTGGATTCACAAACTGAGTATTAACTGTTCCTCTTTTATAGATGTAAAACCTAAAACCAGAGACATTAAATGTTTCTTTTAAGATTTGCCAGGTGTCAAAAGTATGTTGTAGTGATTAAGAGTATTGAGCATTGATGCCTGTGGTGTTTTTCTTCTTGTTCCTTTATAGCAAATTAGGCATAAAGAGAGAGAGAGTATTAAAATAACTTCATCCTCTCTAGTACCTGCAGGTCTTACAACATCAAGACCCACTGGTTACATGTCTTTCAGCTATGGAGAAGAAACACTACATGCAGTTTGCAGATGATAGTGAACTCTCTCTCAAAACAAAAAAGAATTAAAAGCCTAGTTTTGAAAGAACAACCTGTATTTTTTTTTTTGAGTACTTTGAAATCTGTTTTCTGCAGGTAAAAAATCACCAGGTTTGTTTTTCAGTCATATCATTTAAAAATAAGTGGTTTAACTTGTTTCTAAGCATGAAGAGTTCATGTTTTTTTAATCAGTCTGGGATTGCTTTTTTTGTAATTTTGAAATAGGGGGAATCCTCTCTTGAAACATGGAGTTCAGACATCACTGCTTTGTTCTGACCCAGTTTATTTAGGAATAACAAACAAACAAAGCAGCTTTTTGAAAGTCCTCCATCTAAAATAATGGGCCCTGGAATATTAGAAAGCTTTCTCCCTCTGGTTTTAAATATCCAATTTAAAAGAAAAATATTTCTTAGAAAATGTTCTGGTATCCTTATGGACAATACCTGCAGACTTCATTTTCCTGTTATATAAAGAAATAAGGTATTACCTTTCCCCACCCATCTACAAATAGAGTTTCCATGGTTACCTAGGTACCTGCTTCTTGGGGATATGAGCAAAAGCAGCTTAGCAATTAAATAGCCTGATTTGTCATCTGAAAGAAGAAATCATTAGGAAAATGGCATTTGGCTAATTCACAGACATCCTCCCAGTCATGTGTATATCACTAATTTGTCATTTATACAGCATGATTACTTTCACCAGAGGCCCACACAATATTAAGTCCTCATCGCCAGCTTACATGTTTGCTTCAAGGCAGGACTGCACAGTTAATCCTTCCTATTCCATCTTTCAATGATTCTGGTATTACCTCAGATTCCAAATGTCTTTGTGTAGTAGGGACCAAAACGATAGCTAGTAAAACGTCTCCAAAGTTGTATACAGCTTGGATGATGATGCTTTTAAATCTTGTAGCAGGGTGCACTCTTATCACTCAGAAGTTATTTGTTCTTGAGCTGTATTGCTCTGCAGCTTACAGCAAAATTATCCAAATGTAGACTAGGTTCTCATATGCTAACATAATGGTGAAGTCCTAATTGGTACACACTGAGGTACCCATAACATAAAATGCCCAGGTGAAGCACATCAGGTATGACTTGCTTTTCTAATACAAAAGTCAAACAGGGAAATCAAGTGACATATACATATGTTTAATAGCACAGAAGTTTTAGATAATTTTTATTTTTTTTACATAAATTGCCTTGAGGGGAAAAAAATCTGAAGTATTTGTCAGGGAGAGCTTGTACAGAAAGAAAAGGAATGGATTTCATGTGCTACAGGTAGAAAAGACACGTGGAAGCAAAAAATTTTCCTAGTTTTTATCTCAAGCCTTGCAAAATTGGCAACAATTGGGTAATCCTTTAAATACCTTCTCCCATAATCTGTTCTTAACTATTTGCTCTGCAGGCAAATGACAGTTATTTCTGGGAATCAGCTAGTGGAGTGTCAGGAGTGCCATAATCTCTACCACCAGGATTGCCATAAACCTCAGGTGACAGACAAGGAAGTGAATGATCCTCGGCTTGTGTGGTATTGTGCCCGCTGTACCAGGCAGATGAAGAGAATGGTAGGAGTCAGTTTTTTTGTCTTGTTTGAGCACTGTTTGAATACAGCAGGCTGTTTCTAATGCATGAGAGTATTTTGTGGGTTGCAGAAATCTCTGGAAGCATGTTGGAGAACCATTTTTCTCAGCAGTGCTTCCCTTGCTGCTGCATTCATTTGTTGTTTTTTTCTAATGTAGCATGTCAAATAGTATTTTAAAATGTGCTGCTTAAACAAAGCTTTTCAAAAAGCAGAAGCTGAGTGAAGAAGAAGGAAATAGGATTATTTTCCTTCCTGGTAAGCATCAGTCACTTATTTCAGGTGATACCCAGTTTTTAGTACCAAATAGCCCTACAGTTTTAGTTTTCTTCTCATGAATGGAGATTGGACATGAATGGTTGTTGTCCTGTAAAACAAGACTGCAAATTTCAGTTCAGATCTTAAGTGCTGAGTGTTCTCAGGCTTCACAATAAGCAGAGGGTAGTACATTCCAGGGGGGGAAAAAAAAAACATGCAGATCAATCAAAATAAAGAGATAATTTCTTGACTAAACAGACTAATCATTCCTGATCCCACTCATCTTATTAAAAGAAACAAGCATCAGAGTTACAAAGCATCTCAGGGTGCATTAAACATTAACCATTACTATCCAGGACTCTAGTTCAAAGCCTTTTATCCAGGAGAAAATACATGATGTTTTTGAACCATTCTGTAACTTAGCACGTCATTATCTGTTGAAATGACTCTACAAGAAAAGAAGGCAATGTAAGATCCTGGCCTAGGACTTATCACCACTGATTGAAACACATGATTATTCTCATGATCATTGGGCCTCTGGAACTCAGAAGTGTTTGGCTGACATCAGTTACTACCTAGGACAGCCATTGCAGGCATTCAACATTTGCCTTCAGTATGCCCTTTCCTGGTTTTGTTTTAGCACAAATTCTATCATTTTACCTGCCACTTCCTAGGTCTTACAAAACCAAGACTCACCAGTTACATGTCTTTCAATTATAGAGAAGAAACACTGCATGCAGTTTGCAGATGATAGTGAACTCTTGCAGCCTGCAGCCCAGTACTGCTGGATTCTGTCCTGTCTACCTCAAGTTCACCTGTCCTTGCAGTATTTCTGTGAAGGCCTGGTGCTTTTCTGTTCCCCAAGTGGCAACACTTCTGCTCTTTCCAAGCTGACATAGCAAATCCAATTCAGTATGCTTTTTGGTTGGACCTTGTCCCCAGTGCCATACTCAGCACTATCTTTCTCCACATCCCCTGATACCTTTTTTGTTAGGCAGCATACAGCTTGAAATGATAAAGGCTTGGTTTGCAAACTGTTTGCTCATGCTTCTTTTTTAATGGTCAAAATTATAAATGATATGTGACTCATAACTAATTTGCATTTTTTTTTCCCTTCCACATCTACAGGCTCAGAAAACACAAAAACCACCTCAAAAAACAGCTCCTGCAGTGGTTTCAGTTGTACCAGCTGTGAAAGATCCATTGGTCAAGAAGCCAGAAATTAAGTTAAAACCTGAGACCCCACCAACTTTTCTAGCATTCAAGAGAACAGAAGTCAAGGTAATGCAGCTCAGGTTTTTCCAGAGGAAGAGTTTACATTTTCCTGCATAGATTTCCATTTTTATTTAGAGCAGTCTTTTCTCAAAAGAGCCACAAATGGAACAGGCAGCTCTGCTACGTGTATTGAGGACTGCCACAGCTTAGTGATTTTGCAGTAACCACTAAAAGGTTAGCAGAGGGGTTGGGGGAATTGATTACCCTGTAAGTCTTTAAACCATCCAATTCCTGACCGTTGTTTTCATGTTGCAAGGGAGAGAACAGAATTTACTTTATAGATATTTTTCAGTTACGTTCTGTACAAGTATAAATCCTCATAAATGTCATTTGCAGCCTCTAAAGCCAGTTGCATCGTGGGCTGCATCAAAAGAAGCATGACCAGCCGGTCAAGAGAGGTAGTCCTTCTCCTCTGCTCTCGTGAGACCTCCACCTGAAACTGTGTTCAGCTCAGGGGCCCTCAGTGTAAGAAGGACATGGACCTTCTTGAACGGGTCCACAGGAGAACCACGAAGATGGTCAGAGGGCTGAAGCACCTGTCCTATAGAGACAGACTGAGAGAGCTGGGATTATTTTGCCTGGAGAAGAGGAGGCTCCGGGAAGATCTTATAGTGACCTTTCAGTACTTAAATGGGGCCTATAGGAAAGATGAGGAGGGAGGGACTCTTATTAGGGAGTAGAGTGATAGGGTATGGGGTAACAGTTTTAAACTGAAAGACTGTAGATTTAGATCAGGTATTGTTAAGAAATTCTTTACTGTGACAATGATCGCACACTGGAACAAGTTGTTCAGAGAAGTTGCGGATGCCCTCACTCTGGAAGGCATCAGGCCAAGTTGGATGGGGCTTTGAGCAACCTGATCTAGTGGAAGGTGTCCCTGCCTGTGACAAGGGGATTGGAAGCAGATGATCTATAAGGTCTTTTCCAATCCAAACCATACTGTAATTCTAGGAATTGTATAAAAGATAGGACTTGTGCTCTGTGATTAAGTAACATGCATATTTTGATAGAAGGCTTTTCCTTGAGGTAATAGTGGACTTGGCTGTGCTGGGTTAATAGTTGCACTCCATGATTGTGAGCATCTTTTACAGCCTAGACAGTTCTACATAGCTCTGATTGTATAGTAGGGAAACTTTAGCTGAGTTCATGAGATCTAGTTTATGAGGCTGCTGCTTATACACATTGCTTGTCTTTCTGTTTCTCAAAGGTATTTATAAATATTGTCACAAGTTGGTCAAAGGTGGTAAACCAGAAGCAGTGTAGTAAATAACATAGTAGGCTAACAAAACATGACCCTTATCTTGGAAAACACATCTTAACTCAGAAGCAAAGCAATTATCTGTGCGCTCAAAGTTATGTTTGCCATTGCTCTGCCTGGATGCAAACCATCATGAATAATAATGATGGCTATTGCTCAAGCTTTTACACTTAAGGATAGCTTTTTTCACCTCAGCAGTTATTTATGTGCCTAAACAGGTTGTAAGAGTGAGGTTCAATTTCGTCAATCATCTGTACTGTTTAGAAACTACCCAGGTATCTTATAGAAGGAATATTACGTGAATAGAGACTTAATTTCTGTTCTGCCTTTGGGTATAGATCTGGTTTAATGATTCAGTGTGTGTATTAACCCCATCTGCAAACAGGATAGAATAGGGTTAAGGTCTGGGGACTACTGCTAATGTATATAGCACTTTGCAGGCAGAGAGAAATTGGTTTGCAGGAGGTTTGTACTCAAATGGGAAGACTACAGGAAAGCAGAACAGTGACCTCTTTTCTTTTTTTCTTCTCCTTTTTCTTTTTTTTCCCCCCCCTCTTCTTTTTCTTTTTAAAATCATGTCTATGAACCAAGAGGTTCATAGCTAACCAAGCTAAGAACCAAGAGGGAGGGAAGGAAAGGGAAAAAGTTTAGACACTGCTACTTCGACCAAAAGACTGCAGTGAAATGCAGTACTTACTTGCTTAGTGTCTGATTTTTGGCTGAGCATCTGTCCTTGTGTTTAAAAAGTGGCAGCAGGGAACTATAGTGAACAAAAAACAAAAGGTGTTGGCTTGCCACCCTTTTTATACTTCACAAATTTGAGCTATTTGCAGTTACTTCAGTTAACCATCTTTCCAAGTTTACAATGCCATGTGGTAGCCTGCTAGCTGTATAGAAAAATGGAAGAAAAGGTAATACTGGTTTTCTGTGGCCAGGAAACTCAGTTTGCTGCACCTGGTGTCCTTTCTTGTTAACATTTTCTTGTTCACACTTTTAGCTGTAGTGACTAGTAATAAAATACTGTCCACTGGGTGTTGCTGGGGAAAGCCCTGGAACAGGGGTTCAGTTTATTTCTGCTTTGCCATGTTACACAAATGGATGCTACTATAATAAGAATGCTTTATTTATTGTAGACTTCAGCAGCAATTTCGGGGAACTCAGCCAGTACAAGTGTTTCCTCTTCAGCAACCAGTGGCCTTACAGGATGGGCTGCTTTTGCAGCCAAAACCTCCTCTGCCAATCCATCAACTGCCAAACTGGGATCAGCAGCACAGAATGCCAGTGGGAAACCTGCAGCTTCTTCAAATAACCAGAAACCTGTGGGTTTGTCAGGGCTGGCAACGTCCAAAACAGGACTAGGATCAAAAATAGCTTCTGCCAACAACAGCACAAACCCTGTTCAGCTGAAGCCTCCTCCACCTCTGACACTGGGGAAGACTACTCTCAGCCGTTCAGTGAGCAGTGACAATGTCAGCAAAGTTGGGCTTCCTAGTCCCAGCAGCGCTGCCCCAAGCACCAGCAGCCAGGTGAGCAGTGGGAATGGCAACAGTGGGACTGTGGGTAGCAGTGGGGGCAGCGCAAGCAAAACCACATCAGATACTGGTAATCAGTCAGCCTCCCTAAAAGGTCCAACTTCTCAGGAATCTCAGCTCAATGCCATGAAAAGGTTACAAATGGTCAAGAAGAAGGCTGCTCAAAAGAAACTCAAGAAATAGTATGGCTGCTTGCTAATTTTGTTGGTTGTGTTCTGTGAAACAGCAACATTGTCTTTTTCTTAAAGAAAGTCCCCCAGTTACTGGACTAAAGCAGCCATTAAATCAGGGCAGCCCAAAATCTGTGTTACAAAGGTCAGGCTTTGATAATCTTAGCATTCCTTCAGACTTTGGAAATCTATCAGTTGAATATGTTGGAGGAATTCACTATTACATGCTCCTGAATTATAGCTCAAAGGACCGAAACTTGAAATTGTAGAAGTTGGGTATTTTGGAGTATATAAAACCCAACAGATTCATGTGGACACTTAATAAATTGGAGTTACTGAAACTGTCATTCTTAAATGTTATTAATAAAAATATTATGAACCTGGAAAATCATTGATGCTCTTCTTTTACCCAATTTTCCAATACTTAAAATGCTTCAGCTGTTCAGAGTTGTCTATATTGTGCAGAGGTAACAATTTATACAGTTCCCTAGGTAAAAAAAAAGCTGTTCTTTTAAACAGTTAGGAAACTTAACAGTTAAGCAACACACTCTGAAGTGAGAATTTTAGGTGGCCTATTTTGGTTTTATGCAGTGAGAACGGATAATTTGTTGTCATTCTCTGAGGGAGAACAAAAGAGCATTGGCAGAAGATAAATTGTCCCTGGGGAACACCTGGGTACAGACCTCCAATGAGTCTCTGCACCCTGATCACAACCTTCTGAGCTCTTTTGTTCAGCCAGTTCTCAATCCACCTCATTGTCCACTCATCTCACAGTTCCTTAAGCTTGCCTTTGAGGATGGTGTGGGGAGACTGTCAAAAGCCTTGCTGAAGCTGAGGTAGACAGCACCCGCTGCTCTCATCTACAAAGCCAGTCATGCCATTACAGAAGTCTATTGGATTAGAGTGATTTCATCTTCGTGAATCCATGGTGATTCATGCTGATGGTGAGGTTGGCTGTCCTGTAATTTCCTGGGTCCTTCTTGCCCTTTTTCAAGACTGGAGTGACACTGGCTTTCCTCCAGTCCTCAGGCACCTCTCCTGTTCTCTATGACCTTTCAAAGATGATGAAGAGTGGCTCAGCCAACTCCCTCAGCACTTGTGGGCCCATCCCATTGGGGCCCATGGATTTCTGGATGTTCAACTTGCCTATGATCTCTAAACTAATCCTGCTTGACCAAGGGAGTCTTGTCTTTCTCCAGGCCTTCTTTTAACTTCAGGGACTGAGGGCTGGTTTTAGCAGTGAAGACTGAAGCAAAGGAGGCATTCAGTAACTCCCTCTTCTCTGTATTGTCCACCACCAGGGCATCCACCTCATTCAGCAGCAAGCCGATGTTTTCCCTAGTCTGCCTTTTGCTACCGATATACTTGAAGAAGCCCTTGTTGTGTTTAACATCCTTTGCCAGGTGTCCTTAACCTTCTAGTTTGTGTTGACTCTAATAAAACCTATCCTTGCAGGAAGGTTCCAGGTGCTAGCTGCCTCTGTCTTGCCTCTGAGTACACATCTAGTTTTGCTTTCAAGAGTTCAAGTACCACATGGGAGGTGAACAAAGGCAGGAAAAATTGACCTTTGTTTATAAATTGTGATTGCTAGTGCCACTTAAAGTACCCCTGAGACATTCAAGAGTATCCTGACATCTGTAACTGGCATGGGCTGACTGTAGGTTATCTCCTATTCATTTAGAATAACTGATGCAGTACCATTTAGGCACATCTGTCTCTTCCCTCCAGTAAGGCCAAGTCTAGCTGTATTTGCTGACATCACTGTGTTTGCAATATCTGAAATATAGCTGTAATTTGTATTGTCATGACTATTCCACTGGAACTTTCCCAGCTTCCTAAATGCATTTTAAAGTCGTCTCCTGTTGGTATAAAAATGTCAGTTAGGATTGTGATTCTTGCAAGTATTATTTCAGGAAGGATTTATAGCATAGACCTGGTCTTTTAAATCAAGTGTTTAGCATGAATATGTAAGAGAGGCAGTGCTTTCTGCTTTGGAGTTAGGGTTAGGATGGAAATAACAGTTGTGTTTTCAGGAGGGGAGCCTGTCCTACAGGATTGTTTGACTGGATTTGCATATCAGGTTGGGGAATCTAGTACAAGGCAGGAAGGAGGAAGGCCCTTGAATTCGAGAAGCATACCTCATATTTAGAAAATAAAATAACTGGAAAATAGTACTATGGGTTTGGGTGGTTTTTCTATCCCCAAGCCAAATTGCTCTGCAACTTGCTATAAAAATAGCTACTTGACTTCCCTTATCCATTTTCTAAACTGGTATAGGAATAGTTTGCTTCCACTTAAATGTGATGTTATTTTATAGATGGCCAAATTCTGATACCCTTAATAAAGTGAAGTTATAGGTTACTACAGTTCTAGCAATGCTCCTTCTGGCCACACTAGGGGATGCTAGTGATGTCTGGGTCTTAAGAGGAAAGATCTAATACAAAGTTCTCTACTTTGTTTTAGTAACACAAGCTTTTATCTGTAACAACTCCTGACTGACCTCTGACTGGACACAGCAGTAATAATGGTCATGACCTTAGGAGCAACTAGAAAAGAGCAGAAGTAAGCTGACATTTGGAAACTTGGAAGTGTCATTTGAAATGTTCTCAGTATTTTTATAGCATGTGATGAGGTCTGATATATCGATAAAGTGGGATTCATACTAAGAATGCAGCACTCCTTATTGGACCTAGAGGGGAACACTGTGACTGAAGGCGAGGAAAAGGCTGAGGTCCTGAACACCTTCTTTGCCTCAATGTTTAACAGCAAGGCAGGAGTTCAAGATGAGTGGCCTCCTGAGCTGGGCGATGGGGTCGGGGAGCAGTGTAATGCCATGGAAATCCATGAGGAATTAGTTCAGGATCTGCTGAGCCGCTTGGACACTCACAAGTCCATGGGACCGGATGGGATCTATCCTAGGGTGCTGAGAGAGCTGGCAGATGAGCTGGCCAAGCCGCTCTCCATCATTTTCCTCCAGTCCTGGCTCACCGGTGAGGTCCCAGATGACTGGAAACTGGCCAATGTGGTCCCCATCCACAAGAAGGGTCGGATGGAGGAACCCAGAAACTACAGGCAAATCAGCCTGACCTCAGTGCTAGGGAAAATGATGGAGCAGATTATCCTGGTGGCAATAACTGTGCACCTGAAGGATGGCCAAGGGCTCAGGTCCAGCCAACATGGATTTAGGAGGGGCAGGTCCTGCCTCTCCAACCTGATCTCTTTCTATGATCAGGTGACCAATATGGGGGATATGGGAAGGCCTGTGGATGTGGTCTGTCTGGACTTCAGCAAGGCCTTTGACACTGTCCCCCCATAGCAAACTGCTGGCTAAGCTTTCAGCTTGTGGCTTGGACCACAACACTCTGTGCTGGGTTAGGAACTGGCTGGAGGGCAGAGCCCAGAGAGTGGTGGTGAATGGTGCCACATCCAGCTGGCGGGCAGTCACCAGTGGCATCCCCCAGGGATCAGTGCTGGGCCCCATCCTCTTTAACATATTCATTGATGATCTGGATGACGGGGTCTAGTCAGTCATCAGCAAGTTTGCAGATGACACCAAGTTAGGAGCAGATGTTGGTCAGTTAGAGGGTAGAAAGGCTCTGCAGAGGGACCTCGACCAACTGGACAGATGGGCGGAGTCCAACAGGATGGCATTCAACAAGTCCAAGTGCCGAGTGCTGCACTTTGGCCACAGCAACCCCATGCAGTGCTACAGGATGGGGTCAGAGTGGATGGAGAGGTCCCAAACGGAGAGGGACCTGGGGGTGCTGATTGACAGCCACCTAAACATGAGCCAGCAGTGTGCCCAGGTGGCCAAGAAGGTGAATGGTATCCTGGCCTGCATTAGGAATAGTGTGGCCAGCAGGAGCAGGGAAGTCATTGTGCCCCTGGACTCTGCTTTGGTTAGGCCACACCTTGAGTACTGTGTCTAGTTCTGGGCCCCTCAATTTAAGAAGGACATTGAGACTCTTGAACGTGTCCAGAGAAGGGCAACAAGGCTGGGGAGAGGCCTTGAACACAAGCCCTATGAGGAGAGGCTGAGGGAGCTGGGATTGTTTAGCCTGGAGAAGAGGAGGCTCAGAGGAGGCCTTATTGCCCTCTACAACTACCTGAAAGGTGGTTGTAGCCAGGAAGGGGTTGGTCTCTTCTCCCAGGCAACCAGCACCAGAACAAGAAGAAACAGTCTCAGGCTGCACCAGGGGAAGTTTAGGCTTGAGGTGAGGAGAAAGTTCTTCACTGAGAGAGTCATTCGTCATTGGAATGTGCTGCCCAGGGAGGTGGTGGAGTCACCATCCCTGGAGGTGTTCAAGAGGAGATTGGACATGGCACTTGGTGCCATGGTCTAGTCATGGGGTCTGTGGGGTTGGACTCGATGATCCTTGAGGTCTCTTCCAACCTCAGTGATAATGTGATACTATCTGAAGCAACTCTTTGCTCTACTAATTCTGCAGTGATGCTGTCTGTCATTCACAACAGAAGGCAGCTCTTGGATAGCACATAAAGCTCTTTGCTTCTTGCAAATAAAGTTGAAGAAAAAAAGGAAGAAACATCTTTGCAAAAGTAGACTTTTATTATTGCAATAATTTAAAGGATTTTTTTTTTCTCCACCATTTCTGAGCAAACAATATTGTAAGAGGAATTATCAGTAATCTACAGGCACAGTGATTGTCATGATTGTCATGGTTATTTCCTATTGCAGGTGTTAGGTCTGCTTCATGTATCTGCATTTTTGTAAGCTATTTTAAAATGACAGCCAAAGTACACGGTAGTGTTTGAAGGACGCAATTACTTAGTGAAGCTTTCTAAGATGAGAAATAAGAAGGACTAATTCTTCAATCTGTTACCATTTGAAAGGTGAGTCTTTAAAGTTCACAAGCACTGTCCAAGCACAGGCACAATAGGGAAGCACGCTATCTGGCACAAGCCAGAGGTCACAGCCAGAGACTCCATGCTGTTCTGAGGCTTGGACGTTTTTCTAGGTTCCAGGTTATCAATGGCAACCCTTAAAAATATTCCCTGAATAGAGACACCTAGTCTTGGGAGTATTTGTACCTGCCTGCTATCACAAGGGTTCAGGTAAGCAAAATGCACATTTGAATAAATGCAAGATCAGTCCATTAAACTGCAGCTTGTCCCTGCTTCAATCAAAAGTAATTCATTTTGTAATTAACCAGAATAAGGAAGCTCTTAGAATACTGTAACTTTCTCTACATTAAAGAGCTGCAAAAACATTCTGTATTCTTAGGAATTTCTGGAGCCCTGATGTAGCTCAGTTTCAAGTATTTAAAGCACTGCCTTAACCAAAGCATGTCTGAGCTAGCATGAGTTGTTGTAGATCTCCTTAATGTAGGAAGGCTTAGGATTCAAAAAGACTCTCTGAATTATTTGCAGTTGTAGTTTGTATTAATCTGTTTTACAGAAAAATAGAAGTTTGCACTGCATCTGAATTACCAGATGCTAACAGTTTCTGCAATAAGGTCAACCAATCTACCTGGGTATACAGCACTTTATTAGCAATAAAGTATTGTTTCTATATCCCCAGTTATGAGCCTATAATAAAGTCATATAAATTGTCCCACAATATGAAAGTTATTTTGGGTCCTAACCATACAATGGGGTTTTGTATGACCTCCTAGGTGCCTTCAAGTCTTACACAAGTTCAGTGACACTGAGGTGGCCAGCTCCAGTGTATTTGATCCTTCATTCCTTGTTACTTCAGGATACCTAGTGAATAGTTTGAAGAGTAGCATCTGAGTACACTTTTGAGACACCTTCACAGAGCCTGATTTTTCATAGGGAATGTACCCACCACTCAAAATAGAAGCTCTCCCTATGTCTCAAGCTGAGTTTTTGGGAATCTTTCTTTTTTTTCCCTGACTCTTGCCCTTCATTAATTTCACTCTCTGAAATAAACAACACTTCATCATTGTGCTTGCATGACTGCATTAAGTCTGCTAAGTACAATTCAGCCATTTCTAAAACTGTTTCAACTATTGCAAAATAGAGATCATCTCTAGATAAAATATTCTGAATTGTAGGAGATGCTGAAAAGTTTCTTGAGTGCATCTTCTTCCCTATAATCTTAAAATACAAGCACCAAAGCAGTACAGGCTTAGTAGGGGAGAGTCTTCTGAGCTGCTACTCCCTCTCCAAAGCTTTATTTTCTTCATTTAGTTAGAGTAAAAAGTCCCATAACAACATCTGCATCCATTAATAAAATGAATGAGAACCCTTCTTTTCTGGCTTGCTATGGTAACAGCAAGATTTAAGCGCATGAGGTGATACACAGGCAAAACAGGTTCTCTATTATTACCGCTCAGTTGGATTGCAGTAGGTCACAGAGTCTCATGTACCAGCTTCTGGACGTCTGTCTCTGAGAACTTGAAAAGTTTCTCTATCGTGTGGTTCTCATCTCTGATCCATTACATTCATCTTCAAAGCAAAACTCAGAACTTTCTTTGCACTTACAGGAAAATAATATGAACATTTGGAACACAAAAGAAGATGAGAATAGGTTCATTAGTGTAGCAGAAACTATTGTTTGCATCAACTCTCCCAACTTTTCTCATCCTATTACATCTCAATAAGGGTTTTGAATCATTTCATCTTCATACCCCACACTTCAACTGCAGGAAGTAGAAACTTACATAAAAGCTTTAGAACAATTCCTGTATACCCTTGATCACAGTATCACAGTATCAGCCACACATGCCCCCCCTCCCCCTTAATTTTAACAGCATTGTCATTTTAATTGTCAGGTAGTAATAAGTGATATTACAGAAAATATGTCAGAGTCGTTTACCTTCAATTACTCTGTCTACTGCAGGCACAGTCACTTCTTTGTTTCATTTCACAGTGCTCAGCACAAGGAGGTACTCACCACTCCAGGACCTAGTAGTCAGTGAACCTAAAGAAGTACTACTTGACATTCAGATCCTTCCTTGGGATTTGTAGTTTTCTGTGCTCATTGAAGATGCAATGTGAGCTGTGTTAACCCTCAGCTGTTCTGAACATAGTTTGGCAACATCCAGGACTTTTGGCTTTGAATTCTGCCGTGAAGCAGCTCATGGATACGTTCTTCACTGTTCAGTCTAACAGCGGCCATATTTAGAATTACTTTTTATTTACCTCCCTGGACATTTTGATGCATCTTAAATCCTAGCTTATTCACTAGACATTCTGATCCCTGTATCTAACCTAAGTAATCAGATAGTAAATATTCATTGAAAGGCACTGCTTGACTTCTTGAAAAGTAAAATAATAATTACAAAAGAAAATAAATTTCACAGTTCTAGTAGCAAAGGTTTTGTTTGACTACACAGATCTTGCACTATGAAGCAGTTAGTGTGGAGACCCAGACTTCAAACCTGGGACAGTTTCATATTGCTGCTGATTCCTATCATATGAAGTAGATGTGTAATACTTTTGAAAATCATAACCTTTTTGATTTCACAGTAACCTGTTTCGTGTGCCTTGTGTTTCCTTCCCCCAGTTTCCATATCTAACTAAACATGCCTTCTTCCCTGGGACCAACCACTGGTGCCCCTGCCTTCAGTATGTTTTAAGTTGAAATGTTTCCTAAAAAACAAAAAGAACCCCTTTCTCTTTTCCCACCCCAGTAATCTCCACTGAGAAAAAAGGTTCATCACAAAAGTGACAGAAAGTAAAAATAGATGACCAAAAAGCTCAAGTTTTAAGGCGTGTTTATGTTCATTGAGATTGCACTTCAGCCTGAGCTACAGCATCCCTGAAGGCTGAATTTGTCTTTTTCCAAGGCTAATTCTCTTCATCTTGAATATTATTTGCTAAATATCATGGAAGAAAAACATAATTTTAGCTGTGATTTGTACTTGTAGGTTGACTAGATATAGGACACTTTGACAGAAGAGAAAATTATGGGGTAATAGAAAAGCAAGCTCTTCAGGCTGTTAATCAGAATCAGTCTTCCTGTTAAATGTTTCCTCTCTTAGGTCTTGACAAGGTGATGGCCTTTGCAGGATAGAGGTTCTGAGTATCATCTGTGCACTGTACCAGATACCATGGCTTCTGTCAATCACTTGTGAGTTGCCTGGCTCGCTGCAAACCACAATAGCTGATTATTTTGTCTGCTTCAGAGGAGCTGGCTCAATGGGCCTTTCTGTTCCTAGGCGTATGTCATCTTCCCAAGATAATTAGATGGTACATATCCTTTCTGACCTTTTGCTTCCGCTAGCCACCATTCTTTATTGCCACTCAGGTCAGAAAACCGAAGTATTCTAACCCTCTGGTACTCCTGGAGACTGAGTTCCTGATCATTTCTTGCTTGAAATGAATAAACAGCATAGAAGGTCTGTAAAAGGAAAGCCACAAAACCCAAAATCTGAATTTAGAAATGCAGCCATATCTTACCCTGTCATTGTGTAATTAGTATGAGTTCTCTATGCAGAAAGTATGTAGTAACTACTTGGTCTACAATCTCTAGACAGACTGCAATGAACAGAGCCCACAATGAAAAGTAAAATTGAAGGATCTGGGGAATTCCATGTGAGGAGGAACAAAGCAGGCTCTGATACAGAATCACTAGATCAACCAGGTTGGAAAAGACCTCAGAGATCATCAAGTCCAACCTATTACCCAATACCTAACACATCCTGACAACTAAACCATGGTTCCAAGTGCCACATCCAATCTTTTTTCAAACACCTCCAGGGATGGGGATTCTACCACCTCCTTGAGCCATTCCAATGGCAAATTACTCTTTCTGTGAGAAACTTTCTCCTTACCTCAAGCCTAAACTTCCCCTGGCACAGCTTGAGACTGTGTCTTCTTGTTCTGCCACTGGGAGAAGAGACCAACCCCCACCTGTCTACAACTTCCTTTCAGGTAGTTGTAGAGAGCAATAAGGTCTCCCCTGAGCATCCTCTTCTCATTGCCTTACTGGTAAAGTTACCAGCTCACACCAGGTGCCTGTTTCTGTCACGTGAAGCAGCTTTGGGTTGGATGGAGAATTTTCCAGCAAGGTTTCCTCAGGGAGAATCACCTTATTAAAGCTGTATTCAAATGTGGTACACAGATCCCTTCTGTGCCTTGCTGATCAGCATTGCCACAGCTTTCTTGTCAACAGTAAGTAGGAAAATACCCCAAAGTGAACTATTTTGCTGGTTCCTGCTCCACAGGAGAACCTTGATGTATTCTGTGTGGGGTGGGGTAAAGCAATGGTGTGCTTTCTGTGAGACAGGGCTGAGAATCAGTTTAACTGATTCTCTTTTTGTACCTCATAGCTGAGATTCAGTTCAACTGATTATCTTTGCCCCATAGCTACTTAAGAAAGGCAAAGAACCAAGGATAATGAATTCCTGTGTCATACTGGCAGATTAGTGCCAGTCTTCTGCAGTGTAAAAGGAAACCATTAGAACTGTAAGTGGTGTAATTCTAGATTTGAAATAGGAACAAGAAAAGAGGCATAGTGTGTATCGTACATACCTGGAGATCATCCACATCCTGAAAAGCATCAGTGCTTGTGCCACTAATTGTGGGATTTTCACAGAAGTCAAGAGATGAGCTGCTGTCAGTCCTCTTGTGCCCTGGACTTCTTGTGCTGCTGTCAGCAGAGGGCCGTGAAGAGACAAAGAGGCTGATGTTATCAAAATCATCGTCGCCAAAGCTATTTTCTGTTACATCCTTCTGTGCTTTGGCTGGATTGTAAGGCCTCAGGAAGGAGGAATACACATAGCCTTTAAGGACTAGACACCAGAATAAAAACAGAGAAAATACTGTTAAAACCATTTCAAAACCAAACGTTTTATGAAGCTGACAGTACGACAGAACCAAGCATAACCAAGCATATGGGGCCAGAATGAAAATAAATCAATATCCCAAAGGGAGGCTGTTATTGGGATGTTTGTGCAGTGAACTTACTTCCTGTGTCAACAAGCCATCTGCTTGTACTTCCAAAGGGGTCCTTTTGCTCCACAACAGCCACCAGTTCGCCTTCATATAAATCAATATCAAATTCCTGTGTAGCATTGCACTTGCGCTTAGCTTGGTATAGCAGCTCTGTGCTGTAGGTAGACAGCAGCTTGGACCTGTGATCTTCTGTTTGACGTGGGGGTTCAAGCTGAAAAGCAAAAACTTTATTCACTGGGAATAATGCTGAAGCCATTTCTAGAGCAGCATGGATTCATAAAGCCCAGTGTATGCTGCACGTGGCAGCTGCTCTTACATTTTCACATGCAGTTCAAGGAGTTACTTACACAGCTGTATGTAACCAAATCTCCTTTTCTTATGCAGCAAGGGCCTGTCCAACTGCTGTATTAATAGGTGAGCAATAAAGGACACATTTTAAAGAAAGGTAGGAATTTCATTAATTAAAGACCTCTTAGTCTGTCTTCTGTGCTCTAGGAGCCAGCATTCTGCATGTGAACTGTCACTTGCTTAATTGTTTTTCTGTGGCAATGATCTTTGAGTAATATGTAATATCTCAGAAACAGCATAATCCAAAACTCACCTGAGTTGTGCTAAGGTCACATAACAACTTTCATGATAAGACATTAGGTGAAAGAATCAGTGGTACCCAAATGGTCTGCTTTTTGTGTGCCGTTACCTCGCTAAATGAGGGCAAGGTGCTATTAACTGCTGCAAGCATACTCACTTAGAGTGTGGTTAGAGGGCAGGGATGCTGCACATCAGTGTGATCCTAACAAAACACAGAAACAGGAGCATGTGTGCCTTACTGATGCTAAAAGGAATCCTACAGCTTCCTCAGTGTCTGATGGATCTTCTGAATCTTCTTCTGTGGGGTCTGTATGTGCGTGCACATGTGTGTGAACACCAGTACACATAACCAGAGCTGAGGATGAGGGAGAAAAATGTTCTGAATTAGAAGGCTAAGACACACTGATAGAGTATTTAACAAAAGAAGTAATCAAAGTTTACATATACAACCTTAGACTGAACATGGCCTTAAAGACCTAAGAGTTTCAGGTTGATTTTCAAGATAATAACAGTGAAAAATGTGATGAAAAGATGAAAACAGTGAAAAATCTGAAAAATCTTGTTCAATGGAGCAACTTCATTGCAACAGCCTGAACCAGAGTCCTGATGAACAGACCATCTAGATATCATAAAAATGGATTTGTTCCAAAAGTGATCAGAAGAGGATGCTTCATGCACAATTGGGATGTATGGTACTCACCAGAGAAGGGGCAGGTTTCTTTTTTTCCAAGCTCAATTTTCTCTCAATAAAGGTTGCACCGCTGTTCTCTTTTACAAAATTCAGCTTGTGAACCTCTTCCATCAACTGATTCTGCACTTCACAGATGCTTGAGGAAGACAGCTGCACACACAAAGGTGGGTTAGATTTCATGAACAAAATGGCAGGGAGATTCGAGGGAGCAGATTTGGTTTAAAGGGCTGAAAGCTAGGAATCAGGAAATCCGAGAAGTTACTGTTGTTTTCTGCAAAGCCCAGAGTGTGCTATGAAGGAGATGAAAAGAAAAGAAAGGTCCATGTTTAAAGGAAGCTTCTAATGACTACTGTTAGATTTAAAAGACACACTAATTTCAGTTAAATCGTTAAAAAATACTCTAAACAGTGATGAAAATGAGCAGCCTTGCACTAATGCTACTGAGCCACCTGCTTTCAGATGCAAATGTGCATCTCAGCAGCTATCAAGAGTGGCCAGCGTGCTGTAAGGTTTGGAGTGATTTACAGCTGTGTGTTTGTGCAACTGGGTGATGCCACCAGATTAAAAATCACTGGGTAGGCTGAAGCTCTGTCTGTGGCACTGGATAAGTGCTTTTGGTCTGTGCATAGCCCCAAATGCATTTGCTGATGTAAACAGAAAAAAGATAAATAAGGTAATTTTGTAGGCAGAGCCTCACAGAAAACAATGCTCAGTACAACAGCTTTTTAAACATGAAATGGTCAAATTACAGGGATGCAATTTCTTCCTGTGGGAAAAGCATTCATTTTCCCATTAAACAGCACAGCTCCTGACCTTGCTTTCTTAATTTTTCAGCTGGCCCTGACTATAAAGTGCTGTGTGTAAGCCTTGGTGTAAAGGAATACTCCAGAACTGCCTCACTACAATGTGTTTCTTATCTAGAGTTTTGGTCCAGTTCAGGTGAGTGGATTGGGATGTGTGGAAGGTACTGTTGCAGCTGTCTTTCTCAAGGGGATCAAGCCCTCTAGGCAAAAGTACAACAAAACTGAAACACTAGGATTTTTACACAAATTAAGAATAATTTATCAACTTCAAGCTTCAAGTAATGATCAGAGTGCCTAGAGATAGTAGAGTGGGCTGGAGGTGCTGATGCCTTTCTGTGCAGTTCAGACAGGCAGCTTTGGTACTTCTGCCTGCATAAGTGAAATGATTTGAACCTTCTGTAAATGCCAACACAGACAAAGGTATTCCTCACTCCTTAGAGATGTCTGCAGGAGCTTCTGCAGCATTTTTGGGTTTAAAATCAACCTGATTTTCATAGAAATCCTAACCTGCACCTCTTCTGCTGTTACCTGTGACTCTTCAGGCCTAGCAGCCACACAAATGCTCACCCATGTTCTTAGAATTTCTCTTTGTGTGTTTTCTGGGCTACACAAGGTAGATGCTAAGAAACAAAGGCAGAGGTGCTAGCAGCTGCTTTGTTTTTGCCTTACTGTAATGGTCTTGCCCCATTACTATCACTGTAGCAGCTGGGACAACTGCATTAGAATAATTCTCAAGGAGAAGCCAAGGCCAGACAAAACTTAAGCTCAACATTTAACCTTTGCTGAGCTTGTAAGGAAAAAGAAAAAGCCAAACCTGACTGTGTTTAGCAGAACAAATTAAATCAGTGTAGCTTGTAGGTATGTGTCCTACATAACTCTAGCCAAATTCCACAGAAAGAAAAAAACAAAGAAACAAAGGCAGAGCTACACCTGTTTCTATGTACTCACTGGAACAGGCACTACCACAGCAGAATTTGACTGAAGTGCTGCAGATATAATCTTCCTGAGGAGGGTCATGAAGCAATGCAGACAGTTCAACACAATCGTTTTGGCAGCTCTGTTGAAGACCTGAAGTTCTTCCACTAACGGTGCATTTAGAGCCTCATAGTCTTTCTTTGCCAGGTCCAGCTCTTCACCTGTTGACTTCTGAAGGTAGCTGTTGTAGTCCAACAACTTGTCATAGCGCTTCTGGATGAGCTTCTGTGGGCCTGAAAACAAGGCTTGTAGTGCCAAGAGAGGAGTCAAAACAAGCTTGTCCAGCTGAGCCATCTGGAAGGGTATAAAACAGACCTACTTACTACTGTATTCATACAGTCCTTCAGACCCAGTTACAGTTAAGCCTGATGGCAGCCAATCAAGCAGTCTGTTAATTACTCTTCACAAGGTGTTGCTGTCAAAGGCAGCTTCAAGCAGGTTGTAGCATGAGTTAGAATCTCCTTCATAACATTGCAAAGGAGAGGCAACAGCTCTGCAGCTTAAAGTGTCTGCTGATGGTAATGGTCCCTTGGAGCATGCAGCCTGCAGTAATGCCCTTAGTATGATATTGCTGTGAGGAAACTGGGCAAGGATGGGTGAACTGATCCAATACAGCTGGAATTTCCATAAATGAAAGGCCCATGCCAATATGCAGTCTAGAGGCAATGAGGTCTAGTTAAATGGCAGTCTCACAGCCTTGAACACCACCAAAGCTTTTTTCTTCCCCCCCTTTTTTTCCCCCTGGAAACAGCTGTAACTCAATTCCTGTTTAAGCAAACACATACAATCACTTGATTTGATTAAATTATGTTATGCTTGTTGGTTTTATCTCTAGTAATCAACAAAATTAGACACCTGGTAAAAAACCCTAAGTCTTACTCAGAATTTTTCATTAGTCTCTAATTTTCTCAAGGGATTAATATTGCATGAAATAAAAATTCTTTTTTTTGTAAGTCACTTGTTCAAATACAGCACAAGCTTGTAGTGAGAGAAACTCATCATCATATTAAAGCTCCTGGATGATCTACGTGAATTAAGTTGTTGAGCTGAATGTGAGAACAAAGGAGCAGCTGTTCCTCTACCCTTCATACCTAGTTTCTACTTTATTCCACCTTAAAACCTGTGAACCAATTGTTGATGCATTAAGGAAAAAAATATCCAAACTGTTGGATCTGATTTCTGGAAGAGGCTATTATGGATTTCTGCCCTAAAGCAGAAGAGAGAAGAAGATATTCATTATTGACATATGCACATAGGAGAAAAACCTGAGCTCATTGCTGACATCTCCATAGTTGATTAGGTGGTGTTGGATTGGTTGATAGGTTGGACGCAATGATCTTGAAGCTCTCTTCCAACCTGTTCTGTTCTATTCTATTCTATTCTATTCTATTCTATTCTATTCTATTCTATTCTATTCTATTCTATTCTATTCACCCTTTCAGGATATCATGCAAAGAACACTATGGGTTGTCCAGTGAGAACAGAGATTCAGAGATTCATAGATTTATAGAATGGTTTGGATTATAAAGGACCTTGAAGAAGTTCCAACCACCCTGCCATGGGCAGGGACACCTTCCACTAGACCAGGTTGCTTGAATCCTCATTCAGCCTGGCCTTGAACACCTCCAGGGAGCAGGCATCCATGATGTCTCTGAGCAACCGGTTCCAGTGTCTCACCACCCTCACTGCAAAGAATTTCTTTCTAATCTCTGGTCTAAATCTGCCTTCCTCAAACTTCAATCCATTCCTTCTTGTCCTATCACAACAAGACCTTGTAAAAAGTCCCTTCCCAGCTGTCTTGTAGGCCCCTTTCAGGGACTGGAAGGCTGCTCTAAGGTCTCCCTTATATCTTCTATATAACATCCACTCCTCAGGCAATGTCAGAATACAGGTGTTTTTAGAAACCCTGACACACAGGAGAGAGAGTCCTTGTCACCTTGTAAATCCAAGACACAGAAATAAATGGATATTCCGTAGAGATCACTATGGTTTATGACAATATCCACAGATAGGACAACTAAGTTTAAGATTATCTTTTTTTTTTTAATGACATTGTTCTTCAGCATAGTAGGGTCATGAGCCAACAGGAGTTACAGATTTATTTTTTTCTGAAAAGAAGTTTTCTGTTCTATTTCTTGTGGAATTGCTTATGCTTTCCTTTGATGTTTTTGCAACTGGAGGCTTCTTCCATACTGGGCACACTCAGCACTGCAATGATAGAGGGGTAGTCTTCTGTGCTTGATGCACTCATTCATTGAAAATACATTGAAAATATCCTTCTAATTATTGACATTAATCTTGGAGATTGTTTTCAAATGTGAGGACTTCAAAGGAAGGAAAATCAAACATCTTTCTTCCCTGTCATTATCTGGGAGGATGTGGTCTGTGTCAAAGATCCTTCTGTTTCTTGGCAGATTCTGTTTTCAGTGTTTTGGGAAGGATTGAATGGCTTTATTTTAGTCAGAACAAACCTAGGAAAATATAGATAAGAACATTTCTACCTCTGAACTTTTCCAGCTTGTGCAGCTGTCTGAAGAAGCAGCCTGCACTATTTTGAAGAGACATTTTAGTCTATCTTAAGAGATCCAGGCGTTAGAGCTCGTCTGAACCCTGAAAGCAAGAGACGAGTTGAAAAGCTATTACATTATTTTTCAATTGCTTGGGCTATATTCAGATTTTTCATGGTTTCTCTATATGGAGGATAGTAACCTACTTGGAAAGGTAATAAAGCTGAGATTTTCACAGATCCGTGATTCCAGGAGCTAATAGTTCACTGGCGCAACACAGATCACGAAACTCACTCTGCAACTACAAGTGTTGGTAGTAACAATAGCAAAGCAGAGATCCACTGCTCTTGCCTGAAGCTCAGTTCAGCAAGTTTAGCACAAAGAGCTTAATTCAAACCCCAGAATTTAGCTTGAGAAGTTTTCTCAAGGTGTTCTAGGGCAATCACAGTGTGCTTATGCATAATTTTCATTTTACTTCTTACAGAAACCAAATTAAAAAAACCCAAAAAACAGCAAACAAAAAAAAAAAAAAAAACCCACCCACATTCATCTTTCCCAATGGGTTCCAAATGTTTTTTCTCTTTCTGTCCTAGTCTTCCTCACATACTCCTGTTTTCTCACACATAAAGGTAGCTATCTACCACTGGACGCTGTATAAACTTACAAGGTCCTCACAGAGATTTGCAGTGTTGTTCCATTTTTTCAAACAGTCGTTGACTTGGTCATCTTTGTCTTCCAAGATTTCCTGGAGTCCAGCTATGTTCTGTGCAGCCAGGTGTATAGAGTCCTAAATGAGAAGATGGCAGGAAGATGAAACTGTATTATGATCTGGTTTAATATACTGCGTTCGCTTATGCAGATACTGCAATAAAACTGAAGGAATCAAATCTTTTCCATCTCTGTGCAATTTCCAGCCATTCTGGGAGGGTTTACTATCTATTCCCAACATAAACTATTGAGGAATCAAGCTGTTAATGTCCAGCTGAAAAAATTGTGCCCCAACCTCATGAATGTCCCAGTGGAAGTTAGCTACTCCTCAGCAAGAAGCCATCTCAACACCCATGTACCCTAATGCCACTTTTGGAGTACTAGTAGGACTACAGTGGTATTTTTTCACTTACTCTGAATTTTAATCTTCAGGAAATGTGAATCCATTTGGATAAGGAACTGTCAACACCATTCCAGGCAAGCCCTTGTCAGCTTAGCTCACTGACCTTCTACTGGTTGCTGAAACAAATGTTTATAAGCAGCTCTGGCCAGCTGGCTATTGATCTTACCTACCTTTCAGACAAACTGTGTGTCCAGTTTGGTCAAACTTACACTATGAAGGGCCTCATGCCATGTACAGAGTTGGCAAGTGGTCCACGAGAGGGAAGAGCTGCTAAGTTACAAACCAACCCACATCTTTGGAGAGGGGGATTAAAGCAAAGACATTTACAGCACTTGAGCACTCTGTGCTAATGCTAGCCCTCAGCACAACCTAGCAACAGGATGAAGGAAGGAGTCCACACACCCAAAAGATGTATTTTTTGGACATTTTATTTAATGTGGCTGCAAATCAAATCATCTTTTTTGGCTTTTTTGAGAACCAGCTGGCATTCCACTGCAGCAGAAGTGCATGACCCACATGACAGCTTCACAGCAGTGACTGGAAGTGGTAACTGTGCCACCGGACAGCACCTTCTTTAGTGTTGCCTAACCAGCGGCAGAACTGCATGTTAAGCTCGCTACGATTTTCAGCCACAGATTTCAGAACAGCCTGTACCCACCTGTAGATGTTGTGAAGAGAGTGTAATGTTCTTCACACACAGTTTCACAGTCTTCTCTAAACTTCGAAACAACTTTTCTTCCTTATTAAAAGTTTGATCTTTCACCTAAAACAGATGTTTGCACTGTTATTTTGGCAGCCCAAAAGAGAAACATCCAGAGTGCTGCTGAAGAAATACAATGTCTTCCCTGAACTCCTCCCTTTGAAAACAGAACAGATTTCAAACTCCGGTTGAAATCCAAGAAAAGGCAAAGGTAACATCACAGAGAACTTAATTTTTAATCCTTGTGGAAGCAGGGAGATGCTTTACTACAAGCACACCTATGCATGCCAATAAAACTTCTCATTTTCTGTATAGCGTTGCTCTACTTGAGGAAACAACAGTGGAAATTGTAGGATGTTTTCCTCTCCTGGCTTTACTTGCCTGGGTGCTTATGCGGTTGATGAGGAAGATTTTCCCCAGGCAGGCTGTAGATGGAGCTGTTACCTCTAGAGCAATGCCAGCTCCTCAGCTAGAAACCTCAGCAGCTGGAAACAGGCTTCTACTTATTTTTTATGCTAGCTGAAAAAAAAGCAAAAACAAAACCAAAAGACAACCAACCCCACCTGAAAATAGGTTTATTTCTGTCTACTTTTTTACACGAGGAATTTGAGAAATATCAAGTCTCATTTTCAGTGGTCTTGCTGTAAGGGTACCATGGTGTGTTTTAGAGATGTGAATTGGCAACTTTGTTAATCTAATTAAGCAAGAGAAGGTTAAATCTTTAACAGATGTATCCTGATTCTAAAATTCGTCTCAAATGCTTTAAGCATACTTAAAAAAAACAAAACCAAGTAAACATAAAGCAGAAGCTTATACAGGAGGAAAACAAAGAAAGAAAAAGCACATCATCTGTTAATCAAATGTAATTCCCTGTTTTCCTCTGATTTTATAGCCATGCTGGTCACCCATTCTGAATACAAACATTTCCATGGTACAAATAAGCGAACAGACAAAATAAATGTGGGTAGTGTGCATCAAAGAAAGGAGGAAATCACTGATAAAAAAACCAAACCAGGAAAAAAAGTAAAGTCACATCCAGAAAGGCAAGTGGCTTTGTATAATCAACCATGTCATGCAGTGAGGTGCACTGGATACCATTTTCAAGGTCAGTTGTAATTGATTTTCTTTGAAGTTTAGATTTAAGCTTTCCTGAAAATGTTTATCCTGCTAGGGTTTGAATTGCAGCCTCAAAATGATGAAGAACTGGTTTGCTTTTGGCCCCCCAACGCTCCCCGTTGGATTTATCATAGAGGTCTTTGCCTCTAGTAGTTTTGATGGTTTCAGGTCCTTGTACATCTAGAGGCAAAACCCCATGGCCTTTCCTAATCAAAAGTACTGCTCATCTTCCTCAGTGGGTTTGGAACCTGTGGAGCGAGACAAACTGAAGACGTTCTCAGCACCAACAATAACTATTGTCAGTCTATCTGCAAAGCATCTCAGGCTGAGTGTCACAAAACTATCAGTCACTTCCTCTCTGATGAAGATCAGAAACTGGAGGAACTCTTAGATAAAAAAGAAAAAGGTGGAGAGCACATTAAGTTGTTTTCTATTTCCATCACAAAGATCTTTCCTGTCTTCTCTAACAGTCAGAAATGACTTAACAAATGATGCAAGAATAAAAGCAACACCACAAACCTCATTTCCAGCATGTTTTTAAAAATGCCCAGTGCAAAAGTAGAACTGAAGCTGTCAGTGCAAATCTGCAGTTGGATGAGTCAGTACCTGAGGCTCTCCCCTTGTCAGTATTTTCAGATGGCTGGTGACCCTCTTGGATTTCTTGCTAATGGAGTGGATATTCAGCCGGGAAAACTTTTCTTTAAGGGTTTCATCATCATCATTCCTCTTATACTTCAGCACTGCAGACAGAGAATATCATGACACTAACAATCTGTATTTGCAGGGCTTTTCACAGGACTGGACACACAAATATTTGAGAGTAGACACTTTGATGTCACTTGCTATAATCTTGTGTGAAAATGCCTGGGATGATGAAAACCCTGTTACCAGGGCCAGCCTCGGGAAGAGTCGAGTTAGACAAGTCTGTAAGAAATACTGCTATTACTGCATCTTAATTATTTCCAATGTTCACAACTGCATTATGGACAATGAACATGGATAGAACGTGACTCCATTCATCAGATTGAGGGAGGTTCTCCTCCCCCCTCTACTCTGTCCTAGTGAGGCCCCACCTAGAACATTGCATCCAGTTCTGGGATCCCCAGTTCAAGAGGGACAGGGATCTACTTGAAAGAGTCTCTTGGAGGGCTACAAGGAAGATAAAGGGACTGGAGCACTGCCTTATAAGGAAAGGCTGAGAGACCTGGGGCTCTTTAGTCTGGAGACGACTGAGAGGGGATCTAATAGATGTATACAAATATCTCAGAGCTGGGTGTTAGGAAGGAAGGGGACAGCCTCTTCTCACTTGTGCCCTGTGACAGGACAAGGGGCAATGAATGTAGACTACAGCATAGGAAGCTCCACCTCAACATGAGGAAGAACTTCTTTACTGTAAGGGTCACAGAGCACTGGAACAGGTTCCCCAGAGAGGTTGTCAAGTCTCCTTCTCTGGTGACTTTCAAGACCCATCCAGATGCATTCCTGTGCAACCTGCACTACATTATATGGTCTTGTTCTGGCAAGGGGGTTAGACTCAAAGATCTCCAGAGGTGCCTTCCAAACCCTAACATCCTGTGATCATTTTCATATTTCTGGAGTTACCACTCAGATAGCACAGCTGGCTGAGGACAAGTGACATTAAGGCATCTGTTACCTTCTTGAAATCCAGTGTACTACACAACTTAAACCAAATCTGCTCAAGTGATGTGACTGGAGTTGAAACCTCTCTTCTAATTGTCAGCCCAAACCTACAAAGGTAGAAGAACTTACTGTGCCTTTTTCTTACCTAAGTCTTTCCTTCTTTTAAGTTCATTGATGTTCACATTAATGTTTTTCATAGCAAAAAGGGCATCTTGTAGCACCTTGTGGTCAGGGTGAGAAGCAGGAGTTGAATTCAAGAGTTCACAGAGTAACAAGGGATATTTCATCACCCGTTGGATTGGTTTGATCATCAGGGATCCCATGTCCATTAGATTTGGCTTTCCTCTATAATTTATGTATAAAAAAAAAAATCCATCTCATAAGGAGAAACACCTTGAAGACAAAAACTTATGTTAGTCTAAGCATTGAAGCTGCTGCCTTTTATGCCCTTCACTTGAGCTTTCAACAACAGAAAATATCAAAAACAGAGCAGTGCTTTGCACTGAGTCATAGAAGTGAATTTACCACTCAAGTCAAGAAGTAAGATACATCTGTCAGGGAACAGGAGCCATTGTAAATGAAACCCTCCTCTCACCCCCTTAGTGAGAAAAGCACACCAGGACTGAGCTTTCTGTATTTGCAGCAACATACCAGACTATTGCTTAGACATTTCCACTGAAACTATCCCGCTCAGTCTGGGGGTGCATCTGGTACAACTTACGCACCACAACACCCAAGAAGGGAGATGTAGGTGGCAGAACAAATAACAGGAAGTTTGATAAATGCACATGAGCAGGGCTATTACATCCTGCTGTGGCCCCTCAGGCTTCAAATTGCTACATCTCCCTGCTGCATGCCCATTCAAGCTGCATCCCTTCTCACAACATCTCTCGATTCACCACAGTGACCCTTAAGTTTCAATGTCTTTTACCTGTGGTTTTTCTTTGCTGGCTGCCAGTAAGTTATTTCTAATGATGCCTGAGCCTCTGAGAGTACCAGATCTGGTCTGGTAAAATGTTGAACATACAAGATGTTCACCCAGACTTGATCCAACCTGCTGGAAGTCACCTTCCACAAAGGTAATGCAGACAGCTGCATAGAGTGGCAAAAGGATGAGGGTGGGAAAGCTACAACTTCCAGCAGTGCACAGAGATGCTCTATAGCTCCAGGCTCCATTCTCACTGATTTGGCAGAGGCAGCAGAGCAGCTTCCCCAGGCACTCAAGTGGCTCAAAGCATGAAGGCCACCCAAGCTCTCTGCGCCCCATGCAGTGGGAATAACCATCCAGCTGAATTCATGATCCAGCCCCATGCTGGACAAAAGCCTTTGCTCACACTCTCTAGAATGAAAAAGGGAAAGAGGCTGTGCAGTTTGCAGGCCATCATAGCAGCCTGGGAGGAAACAGGGAAAGGCAGGACTGAGCCATATGTGCCTTCATTGCTTTCCACGTGGCTGGGAGAAACATGAGGTCTGGTCTTCTCATTGTAGGCAATGCAAGGTGGCCAAGGTCAGCCACTGCTGATGCTCCAGCAGCAGGGCAGACACGTCTATGGCCTCTCCTCTTTACACCATGCTCCTGTGCAAACCAGGCAATGCTCTAGCACCACTGCTGGCATGAACTACCTGTGACTCACAGACATCCCCTTTGTGTGAGCTGTTGATAAGAGCATGAAGAGCACTAAGGTAGCACAAGCTTTCCATTTCCAAGCCCAAAAAGGCTGCTTTGGAGGGGAAAGGGTTGTTTGACATTAACTATTCATGAGTTAATGCTAGGCAAAGGATTTCTGAGTGTGGAAAGATGGAATAACACAATGTAGAAGGAAAGTACAAAACCCAGGGAACAGCCACTTGGTTTTGCAGGCTGACATCTATTGTTTTGTGCTGCAGCAGGAGTAAAAGGGGGAAAAAAAAAGCTTTCATTCCCACTTTTAGATGTATAAAAAGTACAAGAGCCAATCCCTACTGCTGACTAATTAACTAACAATTTGAATGCCTTTGAGAAGAGACATCTGCATATTTAAACCATCTCTCTCACACAGGCATTATCTGTAAAAAAGTTCTGTGTGAAAAAAAAAAATTAACAGTAGATGCCTTTTAAGGCTTCTTGATGTCCTCAAACCTTCTCATCATTTCAATCCCTCTCATTTCCCCTGTATCCAACATTAAGTATAGAGAGCTGTTTTCCCTTCTTTCAGCTGCTGGCAGCAATAATGGGGGAAAAAAAAAGAATCTTAAATTGTTATTGTTTTCTCTGAAAAGCCCCATGAATGCAAATCTATAAAAGCTGCCTCATGAATGGAAAAAATCTTCAAGTGTCTTCTCTTTCTGTAGTTGCACTTTGGACAGCTGCCCAAGTGATAAACAGCCTCTCTTCGCCTATCTGCATGACACAGTCTTGCAATATGGTTTGAGAGATAGTAGGTTTGTTTTAAGATAATGACTCCCTGGGGCACTAAATGCCACAAAGTTCAACTCATCTCATTCTCCCCAGCAAGATTAGCTGATGATAGCCACTCTCCCTGGACGAGTCCCATTTGCAATGCGCCCTGTAAGGACACACCCGGCCGCTGGGCAGCACACGGCCTTGCTGCAACCAAAAGAGATGAGTAACAGCTTGTGACATCCATTATGCAGAAAATGAAGTTGCTAATTCATTTGTGATGCTACTTCAGCCTTGCCCCCCACCTCAGTGTTATTGTGAATTTAGCAAGTATTCTGGGTCAGATGTAGCTGCACTAATCTCATCGCAAATGATTTCCGTAGCTCTGCAGTGCACGCAGCTGGCTGACTACAGCGAGCTTCACAGCATACCCGGCCTCCCTCCCCCCACAGAGCAGTCACAAATGCAGAAAGATTCCTGCCTGTTTTAAGAACACATGGTGGTGATGGCTATGCAAAGATAGGTGATTCAGGATTTAGTTCCATTTGCTTTCATTACCCAGCAACGAGGTCCAGTGGCACACATCTCTCAGCACAGCACAGCAGGGCTGAGGCCAGTGTCTTACTCAGCTTGGCAGTTTAGAAATGGTGTGCAGGCATTGTAGGCTGCAGTGCAACTTCAGGGCTCGGGCTTCATGGTTTACTGTGCGTGAGTTCATTTTAGTACAAGACATGTAGGGCAAATAACTCACTGTGCCATAAGACTCTCATGCAAACCCAGGGAATTCACTGAGGCTGTACAGTTGTTAAGCCAAGCAGAATTTCACCTATCAAGCTGCTAGCAAAGGGCAGCAGTGTCTGGTATTTATATAATTGTTTTCTTGATCATGCTTGAATGAAAAGCAATCTGGGAGCAGCAACATCAGGAACCATTTGGGGTGAGTTAACTCTATATTTTCCCGTTCAATGTTAACCAGATTTTTGGGAGTGGTGTTGCTCAGGAGCTGCTGAGACTGCAGTCTCTGAGCTGAGCTGCAGGTGATGGCATTTCTGAAGAGTTCTAATGGTCAATGAGGAGTGTAAACACCATGGCACCTTGAGAGGTAGCCAAGCTCGAGGAGGGTCTGGCAGCTAAACTTGAGTCACCATACTCCACACAGCTTTATAAAAGCCAGTTTAAACCCAGAAGAGGAGCTGTATCCGCCACTGGAAACTGAAGGAGAAAACTGATAGGGCTTATGCAAAGCAGAGCAGCCAGGCTTGTGCTATTTCTATATGTACTGCTGTCTCACATGATCTTAGTGTGACTCTCTGGATATTTCATTCCTCTTGGAGCCCCACTCCCTGGGAGGCAGAAGTAGACACGAATGTCCCTTATCAGAATATTATGCAGAAAAACTATTTCCTTTCATAGATTAAAGCCTGAACCCCCCAACTGTAGAATTTCAACATGCAAATCCTTCAAAGCATGTTTTACGTTGTGCAATTGACTGGCTGATTAACAAATTCTCTGACTTTACAGATCTTCCTCTCCTACCAATATAGAGCACAATTGGTCTTCTTTTCTCTCTTAACATTTCTGTCAGGGGTTGTACTAATTTTCTTCAGTTCAGCTTCCTCTGACCTCTCCCTGCAGGTAGTTTCAGGAGATGCTGCATTTCAATAACCCAAACCTGCTGGATGTCCAGAAACTGCAGCTGAGATAAACTCTCCTTTACAGCTTTTCAAAGATGTCATATCTAGCACAGAAGTCCATTCACCACAAGTTATTGGTGAGTAGTCTGGCCAAGTGCTGAAAAAAAGTTTGTTCTGTTCTGATTTTCTTCCAGTCACTGTCAGAAGGAAGATCCTAAGCTGGATTTCTTATACAGGGCTAACAAAGGAGTCATCACCTTGCAAATAGCTTTGCCTGTGAACCTAACATGTAAAGGTGTACAGAGTCCTATGCAAAATGATTTCAGAGTGTCTGGTTTTCAGTGACTGACACTATGTTGTTGACAAGCACTCTGGCAGACATCAGAGCTCTCCAAGTACATTTATAAGACAGGTGATAATAAAGGGCTCTGAAGGAACTGGTAACCAAATTAAGCAGCTTCATAAACCACAAGTTTTGAAAGATATTGCAAAGCTAGGACAGTGGTAATTAGAAAACTACACAGCCTTAGAGAAATTAGAATTGAGTCTTTATCACATATATCCTGGAAAAATCTATGGGTTATAGCGACACAGAAGGCTTGTGTTCTTAACATTTCCACTTTTAAGCATCCTGAAGATAAATTAAAGATATTTTAATGATGATTTTGCATGTAAGAAAGTCATAATACTTACTCCTCCTCATATATCTTTCTGCAAAAGAGAAGAAAACAAAACATAGATTAGATTCCTCCTAAAAGGATTTATACAGAGCAGAGGCCAGATTCTCAGATACACTTCAGTGACACAGAGCAGCTGTAACTGGCCCGTTAACTGAAGTTTATAGCTGCTATGTGTCAGCAGAACTCCACAAAACAGCCAGAGGGTACCTGTGAATCTGGCCTTATATCTTTCTGAAAGGACAGCCTCAAACAGGAAAGGATTGTCAGAAACCTGGATTTGGCTACAAGACCCAGGCTTGTCCTAACACAATTAAAGAAGGAAGTTTGGGTCCCTGGGCTGACAACAGTAACATCAAATTCTTAATACAAAAAGTAAAATGAAACATGAACTTCTTACACTTTACCTGCATTCCTATCTCTTTCTGAAGAAGAGTACATTTTAGCCTTTTAGGATATAGAATCAATGAAGCTGTTGAATTCATCAAGTGAAACATCTTCAAAATAGGGTAGGGTTGAAAGATATACTGAAAGCAGCAGGGCACACAATTGTAGTTTGGAAACAGAAACAAGTACATAGAGTATTTTCCTTATGGTTTGAGTTCACTGAAATGCAAGGGATCCGAAATGTCACTCCATCTGGGCATTAGGCTTTCCTGAGATCACATCATTAGCCAGTGCTTTTTGACTGCCTGCACCTTTATCTCCTTGCCCACCAATGCCTAACTGAGCATCTGGAAGCTTTCATTACTTCTGCTCTGTCAGCACTTTGCATGCTTATGACATCCCCTTGTCCCTGTAATAGTTGACCAAGCTACTTCAGGCTGAAAGCAGAGCAGGTAGTTGCCAGCATCCTTTCATTTTTACCAGCTGCATTTCTTTGGCTAAGCCAGTAAACAACATCCTCAGTTTGCATAATCACTGCTATAACACAGGACTATGCAGAATTTGGATTTGCACATCTCTCCAAGGCAGACACCTACATTTTGGGATGGAATTTCTCCTCTTCACTCAACAGACAGAACAGGAATTTCACCATGGCTAATGAAATTTGATTTGTCTGTACAGATGTGCAGAGTGCCACTCTCAAATTGCTCCTGATACAGAAGTTGCATTTCACTTGGCAAGTATTACTCAGCTGAGTAACACTACACCATTTACATTTCTGTTTTAATGGAATGATATTATTTCCAAGGGGGAAAAACATTGTTTAAGAAGTAAACATTCTTCAAGAGTAGTTGTCACCAGCCCCCATATCTATTATGTCTCACAATGGAAAACAGCCTATAAGTTCTTTGGTAAAAATGCTGCATAATTTTCTTCTTAGTAGTAACAGGTTTAGGTGACCACAACTCTACATTTGAGTGTGAACTTTCAAGTCTTAATATTTGAATTGGCTGCAAGCTTTAGGCACTGGGAAAAACACAACATAGTATGCACGCACCAGTGCTTTTCTTACCGGTTCTTGTTTAAAGGCTAATCAGGAAAGAACAAGACAAAACAAGGCTTCATTGTGTGGAAGGCTTTGTCACTTCCTGCTAGCAAAGGCTACCACGGCTCAGCACAAAATATCCTTTCTCTACACAAATCACAGCTGTGATGTTGGATCAGGAGCTCCTCTTGCTGGCTCTGGAATTCAAGTGGCAGCATCCACCCCAGCATGTACATGGATGCTATCCTTTATTTCCTTCCATGTTCCCTTGCCTCAGCAGCAGGGATGAATGAACAACAGTGTCAGCTTCCCCTAATTAGCCAGAAAAGAATATTGTAGGCATCAGCAACTATAAAAAAAACCCTTAGGGGAGATAGCTGGCCATCCTTTAGCCCAAAAACCTGAGTCTTTTTCTTTCAACTTCCAGGGTAGCTAAAACCTAAGTACCCTATACATATACTGTGTTATGTATTAAGTAACTGGACATGTTGCACAAAATAAGCCTTATTTTCAACATAACCTCTCTTCAAAGTGAGTATCTCTCTTTTAACGTTGTTAATATTTTCCTTCACCACTCTTTCAGCTTGATATAATTCCCATCTCCTAAGTCTCAGCACAGACTAATCACTAACTGAAGGTGTTGTTGGAATATCTGAAGATCTGTTGCTGATGTGCACTCCATTATCTGTGATAGCTGTACATCTCCCTAACAAGAATCTGGTATGGGCCTTTCCTGGAGCTGGACCTAGACCTCTGATCTGAAGGCTATAGTATCTATTGACAGCTCTGTGTGATGCTTTGGGGAAAGTGAGGGGGCAAGGACATTTCTAGGTGAGAAGATAAACACTCTCCATAGAATGGATGAACTGGTTTCTGTGACTGGCTGCAGGAGGAAGCTGAACTGGAAAGATGGATCCATTATTCTGTATATTTCCCAGTTCTCAATACATTTTCCTGAGGGATGGCACTGAAGCCAATGGCACAAAGCACCTTCCATTGATGGGACCTGGCAGCTTGCTCCAGTGCCAGTGGTTCTTAAATGCCCCCATAGTGAGGGGTCCAGCAACACAGAGCCACTGCAGATCTCTGGACCCTTGTGACAGGAGCCAAACACCAGTGCATGTGAATATCTCCATTACAGGCTATTGTAATTCAAGCACTAAGTTGCTGAAGAGAGGGCAGTGAGTCTCCTGGGAGCTGGGCAAGGTGTTTGCAGTAGCCCATGATATGATGCAGCACTTTTTTGCCAGTATGGGGCACTGAAGCTAAGGGAAGAGCAACCCTTCTTGCACTATTTTTGGCCTTCTTAGAGAGAAAGAAATCTAATCATGGCTCCTGGCTTGTCATCTTTTCATGAAAGCACCATAAGCCAGAGCTCCCAGCAAGCCTCATAAAACTCCGGATTTACAGGGGACCTTTCATCTACATCCATTTAAAATGTTCCCTGCCAGGCAACTGACTATGGACGGAAATCATCATTTGAAAAGATCTTACTTTAAGGACTGTACACAGTGTCTTAAATGCTGCTTCAGTTCTTCATCCTTTTCATAGGATTCCAGCATGGTGTGTGCATCATCGTGGCGATAGCAGTAGATTTTATATGTGTCTTCTAGTGGGCCTTTAATCTGCAGGAACACTTCCCCTGTTAAGGAGAAAAACAAAGCGTGTCAAGCCAGACAACAGCATCTCAGAAGGAGTTTTTATTATTCCACCACATTAGCCGTGAGCTAAAAAGGCTGGCTTCCACTTTACTTCCCTTAGAAACGATCTTGCGTGTTTATGTGCATTATTTATTACATGTATTTCTCAGCTGCTCATCTTTGTCATAGCCAGGCACCATTATATCAGTGTTAATGCACAAAAGTTCCCTCAGGAAAAGGCATGAAATCTCTACACCTCGCACCACTTCACCCCCTAATTCACTGCCCCAGCTTAATGCCCCTTTGGCAGAAACCACATAGGAGAGCTGAACTGTTCAGGGAGGACCATTTTTGTGTCGTGGGCTGGCAGGAGGGAAGAATGTAAGCCTGTTAATTTTTCTTTTTCTTTTTCTTTTTTTTCCAACAGAATATGAAGTTAAATACGTTATAACAGGAATAATGACTCTATTTCCCATTAGCCATTTCACTTTTATCTGTTTTGCAAAATCCTGAAATGGCAGCTGTTACGGCCTAGAACAGAGATTTTTCTTCACATGGCAAAGGAATAACTTCCATTCCTCTGCTACTTGAGTAAAAGCATGTGGATCACAGCCATTTTTATTGAGTATCTTGGTTTATACACAACTGAAGGGGGAAAGCAGTTCCATTTCTAGTCCTCAGAACCACCATTTTGCCTCAAAGAACAGTTGGGAATTTTAGAGGTGTTGAAGTAGTCCTGCACCCATTTCCCTTTTAATTCTGATGCCTAATTCTCTCAGCCTAAAACTCCTCTGGTCCCTTTCTGCCTAACAAATATCCAAGCAGAGAAGGCGTGCTTCATCTCTTCTGCTGAGATACTCAGCCTGTTCTCACACCCTTACATAGCAGCACCCTGATCAGCATCCTTGGAAATGCACATAATAAACAACAGCAACGGTGAAAACTCCTGTGTTGGGCATTTGCTGAAGATTACATCTGTGTGGCAACCAGTCCAATGTTTTATAAACATTCCCCTCAAGTTATAGCAATGATTATTAAAGTTAGAAGCCAAACACTACGTTAATTGAGAGCGCTCTATTCATTCACAGAGCAAGTGCCAAAGCAGTCAGGCATCCTGCATGTTTCATCCTGACCGGAGTGGGCTGTTTCATAACACGTTGCACTGAACTGCTCCATCTTAAGTGAAAAATGATTCAGTTTCCACAGTAACAAAGCTCTAGGTTTTTTCCCCTAGCAGTGAAGGTTAACTGGGCTGTCTAATGTTTTAAGGTGCAAGTATGGGAACAACAATGATGGAGCTAAGACCATGCGAGTTTACGTTAGTTACTGTAAGGCCAATCAGCAAAGCACCAGCATCCTGTTGTTAAATGCTCTTTAGTTGTCTGTCTTCACTGTCTTGTGCTTAATGCTAATGCCAATGGCTACGAACACACACTGCATCTGGACTTTCCCATCAACTCTCTGTACAGGCCTTCATTAGCCAACCATGTAAGGGAAAACCTTAACAAGCTTTCTCTTGATCCTCCCGTGACACCTGGTTCTCAGTTTTCACTAACTTTCAGCAGAGCTCCAGGTGCTTAAGCAAGGCCCTTACCATGCTAAGGCCTCAACTGAGGTTGTGTTTTCAGTACAAAAATAGACATACAGCTCATTTCAGAATATACTAGAGGCTGGATATTATCATTCCATTCTCCAGAATGGAAGAGATGAGCAAGATCTGTTAACTGATGCATTGTGTCACAATGACAGATACTTTCACTGATGCTCAATGATGAGAAAAATTATGTGCTGATTTCACAGAGAGGGCCTTTTAAAAGCAGACAGATTTCGTAAGTCTAAACTCCTTCTTGTTTCTGAGCCATACAGACTAAATCAGATGAGCTTTGGGCATATCAGTGTGGAAGCTTGTTTTATGGACCAAACCCACAGTGTATTTGTGCACAGCTTTAGAAACAGAGAGTCATTTGCACACTGACAAATGCAGATCTGCCCCACACCTCTCCTTGATTGCGGTCCTCATCAGTCTCAAAGAGAAAGTCCTAGAAGGAAGGCTTGAGCAACAGAAAGTTTCTCCCTGTAGCTTTCCGTGGTGCTTCCTGTATGTTCAGCAGGGGGAGAGTTGAGAGGAGGTCTAATAGGTAAAGCCAGGGTAAGGCTAAATCTTCATATTCCTTCATACACAGCACCCAGAATAGCTCAGGCTAGGCGAAGGCTTTTGAAGACAATCTCTCAGTAGTCCCCTTCTCCTATGCTTTATGGTGAAGCAGCCACACACACACAAACTTGATCACTTTTAGGATGGTAATTACCAGAAGATGCACTGCAAGGGCACATCTTATGCAGTCTAACAATCTCTTAACCCACAGGAACAGGCTACAGCCAATCTGAAGTAAGACCTCTTGAAATGTGTAGTATGGATACCAAGTCCTTCGCAGCAACTGTTTAATTTTTTAAGTCTGTTCCTGTCAAGCGTTACTACTTGTCAATGTGGACACAGCAAAAAGCGTGGAGAACATGGACTAAAATAAGACATGAAGATGAGCAGCCACATTGTTTTGGTTTCAAACCACTAGATGAGCAAGTCTCTTCAACCTCACCATGACTGGGTTGCTTTCCAAAGTAAGATATTTCAACTCAAGATGTTTAAATATTATAAGCATGGTAGAATATGATGGGTGTGTTAAACATTCTCAGCCTGCTTTTTCTGTAGGCTGGCTTTACACTGATTATGAAGATTCTGAAAACAAAACCATCACCTTGATGTACTTTCAGAGGATGACAAACTTACTAACTTATTGCTTATAGTGATGCAATTATTCTCCCTGACTTTGAAGGAACATCTCACATCCCTGACCTAAGGTAGCCAACTCAGTGACCCACATTTCCATGGTTCTTTGGTTCTGGAGAAACACACCCGAATAGATGGACAAAATTGTCTGTCTTCTGGATATGGCAGGGAAGGAAAAGAGTGACTCTCTTGGCTGTGAGCAAGGCACTTCCTGCTAGAATAGAACATTGCTTATTAAGAATATGACTCATCATGATGCACTTTTACTGAAATATGGCCAAGCAACACAGTTGCATCCAGCTACGTTAAGCTGTTGCCTTGGCAAAACAGATTGAGACGTGCTAGGATTAATACTTCTCCCAAGCCTCATATGTTTTAATGTCATGTTTCTTAATCAAAGGGCAGCCAATATTTTTTTTACCCCATTATTTGAATGCAGTCCTTTCTATAATGTGTGGTATACAGTCAGTTTAGAGAAGAAAGAACCCCTCTGACCTCTGCACCACGGCTGGAAGTTTTTTAAACTGAACTGGCTGACTTTGCATTGTAGCAAATTAAGAATTCTCACCTGATCCTTTCAGGTAGACTACCTACTGCCTCTGCACTGAAAAAGCAGTTACAGGAGAGCTGATGAGTGGTAACTTATTAAATCTCTCCAGCTGTGCAAATACATCAAGCAAATAGATCACAGCCTCAACATTCATGGCCTGGCCTGCAGAACCTCTGACTGTTGTGACGCAGCCAGGGCAAATCTATTAGCTGGAAATACCCATGACCCCTGCAGACATTCCTGCCCACATTGCCACAAACTTATTATCTGTCACAGCTTTCTTGCATATTAACCATGTTCAGCAGGTCTAGGCAGGTTTTCCTCCCCTTCTACTCTGTCCTGGTGAGACCACACCTGGAATACTGTGTCCAGTTTTGGACTTCCCAATTCAAGATAGACAGGGATCTGCTGGACAGAGCCCAACGGAGAGCAAAGAGGATGACTGTGGGATTTGAGCATGTCTCCTATGAAGAAAGGCGGAGAGACCTGGGGCTGTTTAGTCTTGAGAAGAGGAAGCGGAAGGTGCATCTTATTACATCTATAAATATCTGAAGGGTGGGTGTCAAGATGAAGGTGCAAATCACTTTTCAGTGGTACCCACTGATAGGACAAGGAACAATGGGTACAAGCTAGAACACAGGAGGTCCCACCTCAACATGAGGAGACACTTCTTTATGGTGAGGGTGACAGATCACTGGAACAGGCTGCCCAGAGAGGTTGTGGAGTCTCCTTCTCTGGAGACTTTCAAAACCCTCCTGGATACATTTCTGTGCTGCCTGCCCTAGGTGATCCTACTTGGTCAGGAGGTTGGATTATCTCTAGAGGTCCATTCCAACTCCTTACATTCTGTGATTCTGTAATTTTGTGTGACTCATTAAGAAAACTTAAGCAACCTCTTACATGAATGGTATCACCAGTAGATACAGGTTTACAATGTTTAGGGGGTGGTGGTGTGTGTGTTACCTGCTTACTCCAGTTATTTTTAATGCTTTTCTTGGACGGTACCATTAAGAGTATGCAATATAAGAGTTGGTGTAGGTGTGAGTGGAGTTAGGTAGGCAATATCAAAATGGATGAAAAGGATATTAGCAATATTTGGCATAACTCAGTACTGCAGTTTTCTCTTGCTAAACTCGCTCTCTCCTTCCTTCCTCCCCCTCCATATCCAGATGGATGGAAAAAGAGCACCGTGATCACAGAAGGACAGTAGAGCAACTGGACAGGTTTCACATGTCATTTTCCCTGGGTCACTATGGACAGCTTGTAGCACATTAGCCTCTGGGAGTGGTACTAGTTAAGTCTGATGAGGGTAGAGAACAGGAGAGTGTTATGTTTATTCTCTCACATAGCTTTGTAGAACTCAAGAGGACAGTAAACATACCGATTATTTGCATGGGTGGTTCCACATCTGTCGTGGCTTCTTCCAACAATGACAGGAGTTTGGCTGATACTTGATGGACCAATTCAATGTTGCTAAACAAGCCATCCACGTCAAAGCGAGCAATCTAATGGAATACAAATATTAAGCAGCTACTGATGAAGGATAAAGAAGGACACTGAGTATTGCAGACCTTCTCTTGCTATGCCCCAAGTGTTCAGCACTTCAGGAAGTACCACTTCTGCAAAATCTCATATAAACATCCTCCTTGGGACTTCAAAGACACACAGTTTCCAGATTAGTATAATATGGTTGAGGCAGTTAACAAAGGGCATGTTATCAAGTCCTTTTAACCTTATTTTGAACTATTTCTAGTTGAAAGTGTTTACCTAGGAAGGAAATAAATATTGTCATCTGAATAAAGAGAGGATCTTTAGCTGATATAAAAATACTTGTTTACTTTCCCACTGGGGAGAAGAATAGTTGACAGTGGGTTGGATTCCCTGATTACAATTGCTAAGAGAGGCCACTACATAAACTGATATCTTGGCCCTTTGGTGCCAGCTATGAGGTACAAACAATTCCAGATGGCGGTACCATTTAAAGTTAGATGTCTTATAAATCCAAAACCACAATCAAGATCATATAATTTCCACTGAAACAGACACATTTACAATTTTGGGTATTAATATATCCTAAGGAGCTTCCTACAGAGCCTGGGCACGCAACATTGACTTCAGAAACTTTGGTTGTGTGTCTCCACTTACTATAGAGCAAGTTAAAAAGTTCCAGAACACGTAATTCTCAAGCAGTAGTTATTTATGTCCTTGTACAGCAAATTAAGAGTTAATATTTGGGGACAACTGGAGATAGCCAGTGGCAGTGTACCAACACTGAGAACAATGGCAAGACTGATTTTGGCATCCATACTGATACCGTCTGAACAGCATCTCTCCATTAGAAAGGGAATTGCTGACTTACATAGCAGCTTACCACATGCCAGGAGGATCAAATTGCATGCTATTGTAATAGAATCAGAACTACACTTTCAGTACTAATGCTGTTAATTTCTTTATAAGAATTGTAGGAGCTAAAATATGTTCTGTCCATTTGGAAGTAAGAAAAAGATTCATTGCTAGGTCAATTTTCCAAATGCTGTCCTCATCTAAACACATTACAAACCTTCAATATGGTAGTTTGTCCAAGAACTAGCCTTAAAACCATGTAAGATTCCTGACAGCCTTTCAGAAATGCCAACATTATAATCTCTAAATTACTCTTCCTGTGTACACCTAGCACAGGACTTCTGACCTCCCATCCAATACAGTGCCTACATGGTATTTGGGACTGTGCTGTGCATGGACACTGACATGTGTTAATACAGTGACAAAGGACAGAATCAAAAGGTATGTTTCTAGCTGTCTGGAAAGGAGCAAAGGAATACAGCATGCTTGGCAAAGAGCTGAGCAAGTTCAACCAAGGAATACCCTTGCTCAGTGCTGGCCAGGCTGTGGAGAGAGTCAAGTGGAGATTACATCTAAGCAATGAACAAATGAGGAGGACTAATTCAAGAACTCCTTAAATTATGCCAGTAGATGCCAGCTCTTCTGCAAATGGGCTGGAACAAACTCAGACAGAGTTTTAAGGAAGAAAAGAGGTCCTTCAGGAGCTTAAACTGCACAGGCTTTAGCTGGCCACAGCATTTCCTGAAGCAGTGCCAATGTTGTCTGAAGACACTTTGCCCTCTGCACCTGTATTTTGTCATTCATTTCAAAAAAGCTCTACATACAGAATGCTTGGGTTAAAATTGTTTCTATTCTGTATTAGCAACAGATAACATTTGTGCAGCCTCTGAATGCTAGGATGCAGGCCCCACAAATACCAATCTTTCTCTGGACAACATGTTCTACTCTCAGCCTTGGGCTGCACAATTTTTCTACAAATTGAAATAATGCTGAGGGAAAGGTGCTCTTTGAAGTCTTAGCTGGAAAAGAAAATGGGTAACATGGGCCTAATGAGATCATTTGCCTGAAAGATGGTTTATGAGCCTTCCTTTTTAAATGCACCTTTTCTGTGTAAAATGCTAATTTCTGAAACGCTCACTGGTCTGTCAGGAATGGTGGAGAAACTCCACCACAGCTGGGGAAGTTCATGCCATTCCAAGTTGTTATCATGGAAAATATTTGGGTGTATTGGGGTTTACTGCTTGTGGAGCTGCCAGTAAAGACCAGCCAGGGCATGTTCCAGGGCTTATAATTACAGAGGAGAGGTGGCAGCTACACAGGATGGGATAGAGCATCCAAGCTGTTCTCTGGGTGTGCACCTTTCAGGCTTCATGCAAGTGACAGAAGTGACTTCCCACTCTCCTTGCAGCAGCCCTGGGACATGCCTTCCCACAAAGCCAGCTACAGACCCGCTCCCAGCACCACATCACTCTCATGCTGACACTTGTGCTTGCATTAAGATTGTTTGCAAGCAGAATGTGGGTGAGCTGAGATCTTGACGTCACTGGCTCATCCTCCACCCCCAGCACTCACCTGCTTGTTTCTCAGGGGCTGAATCACTTCCTTGATGCAGAGATCCAGGTCGCTGATATAATCTTTCTCTGTCTGCATGAGTTCTGCAATGATTTTCACCCTCTTGGCCATCATGCGTCTGTTGACCTGTTCTTCATCCTCCTGCAGTGAAGTGGCAGGGGTTGAGGACCCCAGCTGTGGGGCCATTTTTTCTGTTTAAAAGAGGGAGATATGTGAGGAGCATTGCAATCCCACATGCTCACCCAATTTACACTGCACAACCACAGGGAAACATAACTGGTGCCTGTCCAAAAATCCCAAATCACCTTGGGGAGCATAAAAGAAGCTAAGAAATAGCAACCCTCAGATCAGATGGGTTGTCCCATCTCTAAAAGTGGGCATGGGTTCAGTGAAGGAAACTGTCCAATTGGCACCATCAGTGGCATCCCTGGCTTTGATGGAGCAGAGGAGAGTTTGGCTCCTGTAACACTGAAATTCAAGGATAGCTGACAGCCTTCTATCATTTGAAAATACAATCTTGGTCTGACATCTATTATGATTTGGAGGACTGGAGAAAATATGCTCCTGTGAAGAAACAGGCTGTATTCACTATAAATAATCTTTACTAGAATAACCTCTGTAATGTCGAGTCTGCTCATGGGGGCTGCAGGTACTGGAAGACAAACTTTCAAATGAAGACAATGTCACTAGTTGAGTTGCTGGAACATATCCAGAGAAGGGCAACAAAGCTGGTGAGGGGTTTGGAGCACAAGCCCTATGAGGAGAGGCTGAGAGAGTTGGGGTTGCTTAGCCTGGAGAGAAGGAGGCTCAGAGGAGACCTTATTGCTCTCTACAACTACATGAAGGGAGGTTGTAGCCAGGTGGGGGTTGGTCTCTTCTCCCAGGCAACCAGCACCAAAACAAGAAGACACAGTCTCAAGCTGTGCCAGGGGAGGTTTAGGCTGGATGTTAGGAAGAAGTTCTTCACAGAAAGAGTGATTGCCCATTGGAATGGGCTGCCCATGGAGGTAGTAGAGTCACCATACCTGGAGGTGTTTAGGAAGAGACTGGATGGGGTGCTTGGTGCCATGGTTTAGTTGATTAGATGGTGTTGGATGATAGCTTGGACTCGATGATCTCAAAGGTCTTTTCCAACCTGGTTAATTCTATTCTATTCTAATGATGACAATGAAACCTGTAATTCTGTGTAAAACTTTCTTTTAAAGAGGCAAAGGAATTACAGGAGAAAATGGGAAAGCCTTTACTGATTAGTAACAAACATTTTGTGGAACAGAGATCACTTGGTTGAGGACATTCTTAACTATTTTTCTGCACTTAGGACCTAGGATATCGGATTTGTTCCAGATACATGGACAGTTGAACTCAATGATCTTAGAGGCCTATTCCAACCAAAGCAATTCTCTGATTCTATGAAATGTGAGTCTTCTACAGTTAGGTAATTTATGTATACTACAAGGCCTGCACAAAACCTATTCATTTGTAATGATGCTCATCCCTTTTGTTGGTTGATAAGCCAACCTGCAAATATCCATGTCAGCTGTACACAGTGCACCAATTTTTATCTCAAAGTCTGTATTTTTCATTAGAAAAAAATCCACACACACAAATAACAGTGAAAGATTTCAGAGGCTTTTCTGGTGTTTCCTTGCTAGCCACAAGATGGTGCAGAGTACCAACAAAGAGGACTTAGCATTACCATACTCATCTCTGCATTACTCAGGTCATGCTTTGACAGCAGAGGCTTTTATTGCTCAGTGGCAAAGGACATGAATCTCTGCTGAGGATCAGACTGCTGCACCTCTGTGTCAGCTTCTGTACAGAGCAGATCTAATAATGAGGCAATAACAAGCAGCCTCTGATGCTTTGTTTGCTGAGGGCCAATACTGAATATCTGGCAGTTCTCTGAACTGACTGTCAAGGGTGAGGTCATGAGTGCTCAAGTGGGTGTGCAGCTCACCTCTACAACACCAGCCAAGGCCATGGATGATAACCTGGAGCTGGACTTGTGGTAACACCAACCAGCTTTCATGAGAGATGGCTTTGAGCTGTCTTCTGCTGAGAAATGCAAAATACTGTAAGCCCAATGTATTTTCATTCCCAAGCCCTTCTACAATGATGCTGGCCACTGACATTCAGAAAGGGCACTTATGTTATCAATGCTGCTCCCATGAGGTTTTCTAGTGAGACTAGTGTGACCACAGTTACTGCTTTACAGAGCTGCTTTGGGGATTGCACCTCTACCTCTGCACTCCTAGTTTTAAACAGTGACGACAAGGAACCCAAACAAACAAGGGAAGGAAGGCTGGTTTTTGTATTTAGATGTACTGTCTACCTTTGTTTTTGGCTTTGAAGTCAGTGTACAATTTAGGCATGAACATTTTGTCCACAAGTTTGTATATGGACAATAAAAAGGCAACGTGGGGATATCTCCTTTCTATAAGGTTGGGTCTATCAAAAGCATTAAAAGCCAGATCTTGCACTAGTGATTCCATGCTGGCATGAGCACATGGCCTGCACAGGAGCTCACACTGCTGCAGAGTTCATCCACCAAGGCTGCCAACCAAAGCCTCTATCACTCTTTCTCCTCAACTGCACAAAACAGACTCTGGCCTGTTTTACTATTACTCCACAGCTCCCTCTGAGCAATTTTCTGCTAGGGCTGCAGAATGGGACCATTTTGCTAAAATGGAAGTTACTTTTTCCTTTAAAAACTTACAGTATTTAACCACTTACAAATTCACCAGGAACATGTGAACAATCCATTTCCATTCCAGTTCTGCACCAAAATCAGCATTTTTCTTGAGGCTGCGTGTGAAAATATTTGCATATGTGTGACTGTATGTGACAGTTCAGGGCAATGCCTGAGAAAGTGCAGAGAGCACCAAGCATACTGGAAGATCTCAAAGTGTCATTTTCTCTCAGATACAGCACTGTTATGATATCAGATGGAATTTGAAGGTAAACACAAGATGCTGTGCAAAAAAAACTTTCTAATCTTTTATACTGGTGGCAGGGGAGAGCATTATTTGAGCAAAATAAAGCCGCTGTATCCCACTTCAGGCTCGAAGCTGCAGTCCCTCAAGAGGCTGTTCTTTCAGTTTATGTCATTAGATCACCCTGATCAAATTTGATTCTTGAATTATGTCAGGGCTCATCTATTATCCTTATTGCATGATAGATAATAATGCCAAGAAAGAAAAACTGTTCTCAACAGGAAGAAATAACCATGATAAATACCAGATAGATTCTGTTTCCTTACAGAAAACCTTATTTTTAATGAATGTATGCTTTTGTTAAAAGCAATATAATTTTCCATTTTCACTCAATAGCTTCACATATTTTTTTTCCTTTCAGGCTTGTCTGTCTCTATAGAATGCAACAGCAAGATTCTGAAGTGATGATTACAGCCAAGCCCTGTGATTTCATGTTTGGCTGATCGCTTTTGACCAGTTTGAGAACATCAGTAGCTTGTTGAAATCCTTGTGGAGTAAGTGAAATTTTAATGAAGGCACAAGCAGTAAGTGCATCTCAGGAATATAAGCAGACTCGTTTCTACCTGGTGATGCATGCCAACCCCAGAATCATTCGAGAGAGAGGATTAGCAGGAAGAGACACTGCTGAGGATTAACTGTTACTGCAAGAATGTGGCTCAGTTGTCCTCGGAGATGCCAGGTTTGGAACAAAGGAAAACTGTCAAATGGTTTGTTAGACAGCTGTATCTTATGACCAGTTTACAGTAGGCATAAAAATGTACAGTAGGAGGTAATGTGTGCAGTTGTTGCTTTGTGATGTCAGTTATCTCCAGGAGTCACATATCTGGAGGACTGTGCTTTGGAGAGGAAGGTGATGACTTTGTTTTTCCAGCTGTATCTTGAACTACACAGCTTTCATTGCACAAAACAAGAGTTTTGCTATGTGATGACAGAGAAAGCAGCCACACATCTTACAAAAGCAAGTGGGAAGTTTAAAAATACCCCCCAGATGGAGACATCCAGCAATGTAGTGAGAGCATGGAGGAGTAGAACTTGAAATGTGGAAACACAACAGCTCTCTTCTAGGCTCATGGGAGATATTGAGGAATCCACAACAAATGAGCAGAGGAGCACCATAGGAGGTTTGCAAGATCCAGCACATGTGAATATCCTTGGCTTTCCTTCTTGGAGAGTGGAATGAGCAACTCTGAGAGGTCTGCTCTATCCATCCTTCCAGGTAAGATGCTTGGGTTGGATAGTATGGTTGCCTTAGGGGATGGGATGGTCTTAGGGGTTTCTCCCTATCCAAGGCTTTCTGTCTGGAAGTGAAGGTACCAGCACAGAATATAGCAACAAGTATAGTGCTGTCAGTGCATGAAGTGAGTCAAAAGCCTTTTCATTTGGAGGATGCCAGAGGAACTCGGGTACGGGGATTTTGTCTGGCACAAGGGAGCAGTGAAGGCAGAAGTTTTCAAGGTATAAAAAAAACAAATTGCAGCATTACTGTGTTTTCATGTGTGAAACCTGAGTCTCACACCACCCTGGATAAAATTACTCCACTGTGAAATCAAGCCCTCAGATAGTCTGTGCTCTCAGATAACCCAGCTATTACATACAGGAATGTACACCAGCTTTTATGAACTGGATTTGGGAATGAAACACAGGCAGCCAAGTTCAGAGACTGCTGCTGTGGCAGCTTTCCTCTCCCCCCTTACATCTTCCCTCCACCACAGCCCCAGCTCTGCCCATTACATGTCCGCTTCCAGTGCAGGTGCCCAGCAAAGCTGTGGGGCACAAGGACACTGGGATTGTTAGAAGTGACGGATCCTGAAATGGGTGAGGGAGCAATAGGAAGAGATGGAGTCTCCTGCTGCATGCAGAAGTGCATCACATGAACCAACACACAAGGAATTTCACTCCAGATCCCACTCCCCTTGTGAGGGACCACTTCATAGGGATGTCATTACAGTTTTGCACCAGAGTCATTGCAGTGCAATAGTATGGCACAAATGTGGTGCAAATTGGATCTGCTGAACTCCAGACTGGGCACTGAAATAGAAAAAGATTGGGAGAGGGCTGTGGAAAATGCTTTTTTTTTTTGGTTTACTTTCAGGCACACATCACAGCAGCACAGTTCAGGAGCAGGTTTGTTGCACACAGCCTGCGAGCTGCACATGCAAAAAGCCTCTTTTCTGAACACATGAGAACACTGCAGGACCAGAATGACCTTGTACCAATCTTCCCGGGCAGCAGGTTCGCTCATAAAATCTGCATCAGAGATTTCCTTGCAATTAGGTCACTGGATCTTTGATCGTTTCTCTGTTCCATAAGGTACAGAAAATATTTACATTCAACGAGCAAGTCCTTTCTTCAATTTCTTGACAGCAGACCGCTTTAATTATACGTGTGCTGACAGGACTACAGAGAGATCCCATGTGACCACAGGGGAAAGGAAGAAAGCTTATCATCAGGTGACAGAAGAATGCCCTTATTGTTAGCACCAATGCTCACAAATAAGCCTTTCTCTTGTGTCATATACCGGTATAAATACACCGCTCCTGTGGCATGGAGCTAATATGTTAATATAGTAAGAACTAAGGGAGGGCTGCATTTAAACCACTTCTCCTGGGACATGTGCCTCAAGATTTGGCACAGATTAGCTGTAAGAACTGTGAGCTGTGTGGCCCACAGTGCAAAGTATCCCATTAATAAAGCATTTGCTAATAAGCTCAGAGGAGGGTCTGTAAACCTCCTTGGGTCCTAGTCTTCACTCCTTTACACCAGTTCCTGTGACTAGTTATGCTGCAGTAGATTCCAAGAGTCCTCATGGCGGGACTTGATTGTGCTAAGTGCTGTGCAAACACAGCAGCACAAAATGGATTCTGCTATGAAATGATGAGCTCTTTTCCCAGCCTGGCTGCCACTGCAATAAGTTCAAGGAGTAATTCCAGCCATTATTGCAGTGCAAGTTAACAGAATCAGATCCTCCAAGCTTAAATTTGAACGAGAGAAAATAAAAGTATTTGCTAGAATGTAATTTCTCATCACAGGACAGAGAGGGGCTATTTTTACCAAGTCATCTCCTGCACTAAGGAAATAATGTGGACTCTCGCTCCTCACTGTACTTCAGCAACACGGCCGCTCCAAAGATCAATACATTTTGCAATGGAGTAGGATATTGTCTGCATTGTAGTCCATGGGAAGTTAATCAGTAAGTGCAGTGCAAAGCAAATAAGGAACTGGGGAGAGGCGACGAGGATCTTTACTCCTGGCAGGAGCCCATGCAGGAAGAAGCAGTGTGCTCTGCAGGCAGGCAGGAGGATGGGATGGAGGAAGGTGCCCTGCTTCTGATGGAGTGAAGGGAGATGAGTTGCTTCTGACTGGGCTTTTGTATAGTGACGGAGAGCCACCTTCCAGGAATTTGTATAATCTGGCAGGTTTCTGTGTTGTGTCTGGTGTTCATTATTTCTCATTACTTCATTAGACACGGGGAAAACATAAAATTTGGGGTTCAGATATGAGCTCTGAGGCAATATGTTGTGGTAGCTGTGTGATTTGAGTCACCGTATCTATTATGTCACTGATGTATTTTAGATTGAAGCATGTGCGAATCATCTAACAGTGCAGCTGACCCACTCTCAGCTAAAGGTGTGAGTTAATATGTAATGGATTTGTAAAGCAAGGAATATTTTCAAAGCATGTGTTGTCTTGCTGAACACTGCAAATGTGATTCCTTCAGGAAGCCCACCCTTTTCTGTAGCTCATTTTTCACATCAAGCACAAGTCTGGTGTATTATTAACAAAACCCAACAATTTGTATAAAAACCTAAAAGACATTGAACTATGTTTTAAATTCTTTTTCATGGTCTGCCCTTTTCAGTTGATTGCATCTATCCCCATGATATACTGTATCTTAACTTGCCCTGATCTTGCAAACATTTATGTGCCAATAAGTGCACCAAGCAAACTCCTCTTGCCAAGATACAGAGGTACTCGTAGAATGGTATCTTTAAGTTAATTCAAAACTGATCCAAACATTAATTCAATACATGGGTATTTCATATAGTTACTTTTACAGGTTCTACTGGTGAGTTTTCACTGTACAGAAGAGACCAACTCCTACCCCCTAAACAGCTATATTACATTTGGAAACAGAGCTGTAAGTATCATTTTGTGCCATTGCTTAAGGATAGCAGCAAATTCTTCATTACTCTTGGAAGGTCCTATGTGCAGGATTTTCTAGTGAATGTAGAGCATAGCACTGTATAAAAATACCACAGGAGCTGTGTCTTAGCTCTTATAATGGCTCTTGATATCACTTCTGCATCCACTATAAACATTAGTGAATGTCTCTTCTTTAACTCCATTCTTTCCTCTTTAGAAAAGTAACACTTCTGTCCAGTTGATGCAAAACTATGGGAGAAAAATATGGCTTGATCATGGTATTTCTGGACTCATCCAATCTGAGCTCTTGGTAACTGTATGGTTATATTGTCACCTGAAAAATCAAGCCTTAAGACCCTGAGCTTGCATTCTTCATTACTCAATTCCGGTGTCAGTATCATGAACCTGCTGTTGCTAGCAATCACCTTATTTTATTTACCTGCTCTATTGGGGGGATTGATCTAGATGACCTACAGAGGTGCCTTCAAACCCCTACCATTCTGTAATTTTCCCCTATCTAAAATGGGGCTACAGGTGCTTTGTTATCTCACAGGATGAGCTGAAATAGATGCACCAATGCTTGCCAAGCTCTCTGAGAATATAATGGTTACTTTGCATCTTATTTCCTTTTTGAAAAGAGTAAAGGCAGAAGGTGTTGCATGGCTATTCACACCAGATAAGGCATTGAATAGATGCATCTAGTATAATAATTAACCACAAAAAATGCTTTATTGTGTTTTTAATGAATCCTTAATTTTAAAGTGAAAAACATTTACAGAAGTTTGCACCTTTGACAATGCTATTGTGCTCACGTTTGTAGACTTACCAAGTAAACCACCTTGGTTACCCAGGAGACCTGGTCGGCAGGCTCCCTTTCTCACTCTTGTTGGATTCTGTATAAACCAGCAAAATTTTAAGAGAAATCCAAGGGGAGAAAAATGAATGATCAGGAGTTTTTATGTTTGACTGCTTGTTCACTCGTTTGAGGGAGGATTTTTTGGTTTGGGGATTGTTGTTGTTGTTGTTTATAGGCTTTTATTTGGGGTCCTACATTTCTAGCTCACTAAAGCTGCACTTTGAGTCTATACTTAAGAGAAATGGCTGATGGGGGTCAACAGCTTTCTACTCAAGGAACAGCTTTCTACTCAGGGGTGATGATGGGCAACAACTCATTTCTACTCAGGGAACCATTTAAATTGTGCAGAGGGCTGGAAGGGCCCTTGAGAGCTATCATAGTATCAGTCAGGGTTGGAAGGGACCACAAGGATTATCTAGTTCCAACCCCCCTGCCATGGGCAGGGACACCCCACACTAGATCAGGCTTGCCAGAGCCTTGTCCGTATCTTGGCCATGTTTCACTTTGTTACAATACTGACATAGGCACTGAATTGTAAAGATACCTTGGTCCCCATGCTCTGCCTTGTTGGCCTGCCACAAGCAGAGATAGGGCTCCTGCAGCCTCTGATCTGCCTCACTCACAAGATATTCCCCTCTGCAGGGTTAGCTCCTGTTGCATCTTCCCGTCTTACACATCCTTATCTGTGCTAATACCTACCCCAGCTCTGAAGACTGTAGAAAACATATTAACAGGGGACTACTGAAGGGAGAAGCAACTGAACACAGAGCTTTCCCTCCAGTTCATACAGGAATCAAGTGCAAATTGCTACCTTTTGGATCTTTTTGCAAAGGGTGATCAGAGAGTCATGACCAGATGATACACAACAGACCATTTGTGTCACCAACACAGTTGTTGGGTCCTCTAATGAAAACAGAGAAGTTAAAAACTTTGTGCCAGCAAAACCACTTTCCCCACCCTGGAGTAAGCTGTTTCACATCCACACACTAGGGAGAAAAATGGAGAACATGGAGGTGTATAATCACAGCATATCATCAGCACTGGCGGGTAGCACATTAGGTCTGGGATCCGTGATCATTATTGGATTCAAGCACATCCAGCTCAACAAAATTTGATCCAGATCAGGCCTTGGCACACAACCACTTTTCTTTCTATTGCATCTGTAAATACACTCAATAGGAGTTTCTACTGACTTTGTATTTTCACTCTGAGGATAGGAAATTCCTAATCTAGTATAAAGTTTGCAGGTACCTTGCTAACCCATCACCTTTTTTTGGTGCACAAACATGAGCAAGCAGAGTGAGTCGGTATTAAACTGGTGCTTTGCAATAGGTGGTCACAGCAGTCTCAGCTGGTGGCAGGAGCTGTAAAGCCGCATTTACTATCACCTTGGACTGCTGCCATAAACATAACCTCATGCTCTGCTGTGACTACCTAGACTTCCCCACCTCCTTTGCTCCGGATTTTAAACAGGAGACGTTAGTGACATGAATACACCTCACACAAGACAGAAAGACCTCCCACTTTTTGCTGGATACTGTTCTGATAACCTTGACCTCACCTCAGCAACCCTCTTCACAAGTAAAAATCTGCTGTTCTGGTGGAATGTGTGCCAGGAGCTTACCTGCCCATACATAGTGATCCATACTTGTACTCTGAAATACCCCCACCACATCCCTGCAGCACCAGCCTGACAACTGAAATGTTTTCATCTTCTCATTGATTAGCTATCACGAGGAGGGAACAGCATAATCAATGAACTGCTCTGTGGTTTTCAACATATGCAGCCCCCAGAGAAATCCTATTATTTTCAGGTTTATTGTTTTATTTTCTGCTTTATTGTCTTTCTTAAGGAATGCTACTTCCTAATTAAGTGCATCACAGCCGTAATACAGCAACCCAAAGTATTTTGCTATTTTATCTCCTCATAAAGGATTATTGTCACAAGAGTGGCTGTCAGCAGGTAGTTATATCACTATTAGTAGTACAGTCTTATATTATAATAATACTCAAACCCTGCATTTGTGATGTGACCTTGTTGTTCAAGTCCCTGGAAGCCCACAGAAATTTACCAGTTTGTGTTCCAGAGCACTCCCAGAAATAGCCATAGACGTTCTTCATTCTTTTCCTCAATTTGTGGAATTGCACTTAATTTTTTATTGGCAGGCCCAACAGAGACATATGTTGCCAATTTCTGGTCTGGATGCAGTTTGGTTATTTGAAAAGAAACCCTCTCCATAATGGTATAATTTCAATCAGCATCTCCATCAAAACATGTATTTGGACATACTTCAGTTCAGGCTCGTACAATCTGAGCAACAGATAAACGCATTATAGATTCTGGTGTTTTTAAATGAAAGAAAAAATTGCCCTTGATGTTTCTAATTACTTAGCATATACTCCACTTGATACAACAGCCAAAGGCAGGATGGAGCCATCATATTTTCACATTACTATTTGCCTTGCAAATGCATTCTCGTGACAGATGAGGAAAATCCTGGTCATATATGCGTTTTGCAGGGACATACCAAAGCCTTCAATGGCATTTTGCATCCTGCCTACATGACTACTTAGAAATTTAGGGGAAACATTTCACACACTGGAAGTGGCAGATAATGTTGAGAGAGGGCAATTGCACACTCATCTGTCAGTGGATGGGGGCAGAGACCACCATTTCCTTCTTTCTCTCGAGGGTGCAGCTTGGAGAGCATTGAGACACCACCCCAGCCCAGAGCATCCCTAGTAGCAGAGCACCAAGCAAGCTTCCCCAGTACCTTGTAACTTCTGGCTGTACTCTGTCCTGTCGGACTGACTCCTCCTCAAGGTGCTGTGGTCCCCCGCCCCGGCGGTGCTTTCCACCACCGGCTCAGTCTTCCTCCGTTCCCCCATGTACACCTTGTTCCTCAGCAGGGCCAAATTCCTCTTCCTGCCCCCCACGCCCTCCTTCCCTGGACAGTCCATGCTTGCTATGGCCAGCCTTACTTGGTGGGAGCAGGGGGGCAAATGCTCGATTCTTAGGGAGATGAACTCGCTGCCCAGGTAAGGCTGGTAGCTTCGGGCTTGGTTTAGGAGCAGAGGGCTCCCCGGGCTCCCCAGGCTGCGCAGGGCCCCGGGCTCAGCCCTGCCACCTGTGCCGGAGCGGCTCCACCCCCGGGAAGCTGACGCCCCAGGCAGTGTTTGCATTCACCTGACTTACGTGCAAGCAGGCCTGGCGGGGCCTGTGTCAGAGCCAACCCTAAACCGCAGCCCTTCACGTCCCCTTATCCTGCTGCAGGGCATATTCCTCACCCTGCTGGGGGCTGTGCTGGCACACACACATCCAGCTTTGTCCGGGCCACCCCTGCCGTGCACTGGCCCGGAGTGCACCAGGGAACATCCACACTCCTGCCAGACACCTTCCCTCTGAATTGCTGGGGCAGACGGAAAGGGGAAGCCAGCCACCCCCTTGCCCCATACTCTTTCAGGCCTCCCCCAGGGCTAGTGCCCACCCGGCATCCTTGTCAGGACCCCCAACTCCTCGCATATCACATTGCATCTGCCAGGCTCCCAACCCCACTAAGGCATGTAGCCTTCAGGCTGGACACTCCTGATCTGCCGGTCTGAAGGGAGATCAGTCCCCCAGGACAATGAAGAAAAAGGCTGAGGAAGAGACAAAAACTCCTCAGGGAGGGCAGAATTAATGTTGAGCCGATGCTTGTCTCAAACCAGGCTGTGTGCTGCTTTACACTGCACACAAAAATGACACAAAAACCTGCCAAGAACCTGTGGAGGCTGTCATAACAAATCACCATGCTCTAATGGCCGGGGAAGTGGACACCAAAACAGCTGCTCCTAATACCTCTGGATCAGCCCCTGGAAGAGATCTTATTATCCTGTCTGTTAGCAGTGGCCTCTGGCACACATTCACTGTCTAGTGATCCTCCATAGCACTGGTCTAATCAAGCTCATGTTAAAACAGCAGGAGCTGCTGGCATATAAGCTTGGACCGGACTTCTCCTGGGAAGAGCCCCAACAGCCATCAGTAGCAATCACTGCTGCTGCTGTGATATCCGCCCTTGCTGCCCTAGGAAACGCCTGGTGGGAGCCCCATGGTGCAGCCTAATCGGTGTCAGCCTCACGCACATGCATTGCCACAGCATCTGCTGGGGCACACAACTAGTGTTCCTCTGACATATGCTGGCAAAGCATATTGCTTTAGCATTGCCACACTGTATCCCTGTAGGAACAGAGTAGTAAAAAACAACTGTGTAGTAAAAAAACAAGCAAGGATGCAATGCAGTAGCGTAACCGTATTTTCAACTTCTGTTTTTCTTTAAGAAGCTGGTCCTGTGATGCAACCTGCCGATCAAAGCCCTTTATTTCTTCCCAGCAGTGAAAGGAAAAAAAATATGAAACTGTTAAGCAATTTACTACGTCAAATTGGAGCTCTGTGCCAGTGCTGCACAAAGTGTCCAGACCTAACACCGCCTGGCAGAAGAATAAAGCAGGGAGGGGAATACTGGGAAGACTTCGTACTCACACAGAGACCTCACATATTACATAGGCAATTCATGTGTTACGTCTCATCTCCTCTTTGATACTCCCTAAGAAACCTTTTTTTTTACAGTCAGACCACCAAAGTTTCTTGAAAGGCAGAGCAGTGGTAACAGCAGAGGCGCAAGCAGGTCCCGCCCAGTGACACCCTTGTGACAAGCATCAAGGCCCCAGCAACAAGTAAACAGATTAAGGTGGGAGTTGAGGGAGATCAGCCACCCCATTTTCTTACACTGGGGACTTCCTGAGGGTTGGTTTTTTTTTTCTGCCCAAAGCATTGGCTTGGCATTCAGCGAGGGTGGTAAAACTGGTTTAAACAGCCACCACCCTGACTGGCCCCCTTCCCTGGCTTAATTTGGTTCCCACTATTGCTGGAGGGTGTAAACATCCGCATTTGAAACGAGATGGAGAAACTGATCTGTCTGTAAAGTCACTCCCCCCCACCCCTCTTTCCCCATTGCTATTTTCCCTCTGGATTTGTGCTCCTTTTCAGTTCACTAGTCAGCTACCCAACAGTTGTGGCAGCATGAAGCAGGGGATGATGTAAGCAGGTACAGGTAAGGCTGAGGATTGCTTAAGCCAGCATTGCCCACAGAAGGTATTTCCCCCAGCCAGGATTTTAAGATGTGCTTTCCAGAAGACAGAGGTCACATCATGTATATAATATTTCGTTATATTTATCTAAACTAAGATGGTCCAGGGGAGAATTGGGAAATATATTTTGGCTGAGTAGAAGTGGAAGAATAGCCTCTGTAAAATTCTTGACTTTGTAGACTCTACCACATATGCAGAGTTACAGCCAAGGTAGGATAGCATGAAGTTTGCTCAGGTGTTTGCTACAACAGCAATCTAGCCACATGCAAAAGTCATCTTCCTCTTCCTCCTCAGCTCACTCAGAAGGTATGAAAAGGTATGTATCTGTTCAGCAAGGGAACAGTTGCATGGAGAGCTGTCTGTGGCTTGTGCTTGCCTTTGTGCTTGCACGGGTTTATCTGGCGTCAGCTGGTAACACTGTTTCAGAGGCAGCCAGAAGCCCAGGGCTAGTTTACACTGCAGTTTGGGAATGTAGTACTTTTGCAGCCTCAAAGTCTCCCTTCTGTGCCGTTCAGCATAAAAAAGGCTGAAAATTGCACGTCTTCCAGGGGCATTCATTCATTCAGGACCAGTGGCTCCCCTATCCCCTCTGGAGGGAGCGAGCCGAGAGACACATCCTCACATTAAATCCAATGATTGTTTTACTCTAGTGCACTGTGCCAGTGCAGTCGGTGGGAGAAATATAAAAAATCAATCCTGCATCTTTGAGTGAGATACCCCTGTAAACCCTGATTACTGTTCACTGTGCTTTATCCAGACTGGACCAAAATGCCACAAAAAGCATGGTCAGAACTGCATGTGAAGTACTTAACTTCAGCTGCCACTCACAATAGCACAAGAAACCCTCTCTCAATTCCCAGATTATTCCTCTTCCCTTCTGGCCCCAGTAACAGCTGATGGTCAAGCAATATCAAAGCCATTAATCTGTGAGACAAGAGGTAATAATTTGCTCTTTTTACAATTAATGTGAAAATCTCTTTTAGCTGCTCTATGTTACGCTCATTTAACTCTACAAAGCAAACCGAATCCTATTGATGTGAGCACTCACATAGGAGTCATTTGCACAGAAGCCACCCTGCTTAAGAGACAGAACAGGTGCTGTTCTGAAGAGAACAGCAGAACATGGAAAATATTGGCATTGTGTTCCCAAGCAACTGTATGAGACACGTATAAGAGTTTATTGTTGTACGGTCAATGCTAACCTTTATCTTGGTCCTGAGCTGTAAATGATCCCAGAGCACCATCAAGACTTAGGGCCATTAAGCAAGCAAATACTTATTTGTTTTCTGGTAATACCTCACAGCTGTTACAGAAGATTTCTTTATAACTTAGTATCCCAGAGCACAGATGAAAAATATTGGTATGGGTTGCCTACTGTGGCTGTTCCCTTTGAGGAGGCACAGACCACTGCTGGAGCCCTGCAGCAATGACGCCAGACTGCCATTTTCAAGTCTGCTCACTGCAATGCCCAGCACAGTCACCAAGCAAAAAGAGATTACCCATATGCAGAGTGACCTCACCAGCCAGCACAAATTTTGCCTAGGGAAGGCAACTACTCTTGACATGCATCAGAGAAGCAGAAAGATACCATGGTACTGCTGCAGAAAGCTGTCCTTCCTTCCTCTCAGGTGGAGCACAGCAGCAAAGAGCACAGGTGTCTCTATAGCTCCTTGTTTCCAGACAAGTAAGCCTGGGTGCATGTAAAAGCAAGCCTCTATCTCTTGTCACTCTGCCTGTATGCATGAGTCATAGCAAAGATGTCTTCAGGGGGACAAAAAGTTGAGGCTTTGATAAGAGTAATCATATGTAAGGCCCACCAAGGACTTTGAGCACACTCCACCTGTTTGCAGCTATAGTTGGTAACATAAGAACAGAGTGACAGGTGAGGATAAAAGCAATAAAAAGGGAAGGCTTAAGAACAGGTAAAACTGGAGTCTACACATTGATTTTTTGCAATGAATGCATAAAAATTACTTTGAAATATACATAGGAAGAAAAACTTCAAACACCTTTCAATAGTACAAAAAGAGAAAAAAGCCTGTCTTGTAGGTGAAAAGTTACTTAGTGTGGCAGCGTCACCTTCACTCCTGCTGCTGATCTTGCCAGACTGGTGATTCCTGCAGAGAAACAGGTCTTTAGAAGTAAGTACACAGCAACAATTCCTTTTAGCCCTGTTTATAGTGTTTCTTGTCTAAATATTTGTAGGAGAAATTAGTAAAGCATATGCCTGCCAGGGCTCAGGCTAGGCTGTAGATATTTTTAAGAAGGGATGACTCAACCTATCAGGCTATGCAATCCATCTCCTCCAACTGTGGTGCTTCCTTATTCCAAACAAAGCCTATGTGCCAGTTTACACAAACAAAAGGCTGACCCGTTTTCTGCCTACAGAGAGGGGCCTGTCTTTCAAATGAAACACCTACCAGAGAGGAGAGGTGATGCTGAGAGAAGGGTCAGCAGGGCGTGAGTTCTCCTTGTAACACCAGTGTATCCATCACTGTCCAGCCATAGCTTTGTGTCAGGCTGTGAAACAGGCTGCACATCTAAGGGCAGTGCTGCTTTGAAAGGGCTAGGGGGTGTGGAGGAGAGGGGAATGTGCTGAGAAACCCAGCAGCCCGTTGATTTCTTCGGGGTTACAGCCACACAGTTATTTTCTAAGGAAAATAACCTGACTATGTTGATCAAGTAGATGGCAGTGTGATATCAAAGCTAACGAGGAAAGGCAAGACAGCCAGTGAGGAACAGATAAAACAAGAAGAAGATGAATCTTCATTATTATGTTTAGAAGTAAAATAGGGGGGTGTGGAAATTATCAAAGATGAAATTTTCTTCTGTGGGATTCTTTGAGAACTTTATGTCTGTCAATTAAAAAATCAAGTAGGGAATGGAGACCAAAAACGGATATCATGGCAATGTTTTCCTTTTAGGTTCCTATCTTGAATGATTACAGTTTTGCAGCTTCACCTTAAAACTTCCTATTTCCAGACAGTATTTTTACATTTGAATAGGAACCTTTTTTCCCCCCCTCTCTTTCTGTGTATGTGCATGCATACGAAAGAACAAATGAAAGAATGAATAGAAAAGATTATTTGGTGATTTTTGTTCTGTGATGGGGAAGTTGCCTTGGAGTAACAAAGGTAAGAGTCTTAAAAAAAACCCCAACACAACGGTTTCAGTTCATACTCGTAAATAAGTTTTGGTGGGAGTTATGGTAGGCTGAAAATCTTTGGTTCATGGGTCTAAATGAACCCAATACAGAGGCCCAGGAGGGAAGAAATGTGTATATCCTCCTAACCTTGACTCAGCCACAGTGTCCTACCCTCTTGACAGGCAAATCGCTTTCTAGGCAGAGGTACAGAGAAATTAACCTGGCAAGCCAATCTTAACAGATGTTATGAGGAGCCTAATAAAAAGCATAGTTAAAAACATAACTAACTGTTCTATTCAGAAAATAAAACCCAACCAACCAACAAACAAACTACAAAAAACCAGGGTATATGAATTTTTCATAAATACAAAAGATCAGTCTTTCTAAAGTAATAGAGTTACTGATGAGAGTTCACCACTACAAAAAAGGGTTCACAGTCTGACCCAAAGTACTTAGTCTCTTTGGGATAGAAGCTTCTGTCTTTACTCACATTAGGGTGGAAAGTAATATAACCTGATAAACCTAATACTAGTTACTAAAATACATAATTTGTTCCTTTTAGTTCCATGAGATAGTCTTTTGCTGCTCTCAAGCATATATCTATATCTGTATCTATATCTATGTATCTAAATCTATATCTGATATATATGCATTATATCAGACTATAAAAAGAAAATACATGTATGAGCAGGATGCACATAGACACACTCTCCCAAAGCCAACTGTGTCACTGGTTCGTGGCTCCAACAACTTGTTCTCCTTCTGCTGCAGACTGTCAGTGCCAAGATCTGCAGGAGTTGTTCATGCTCCTTAAGCTGCTTTGGCTGAAAAGCAGCTTGGCTAACTTAGCCCATGTTCCTAAACTGCTGCAGCAAGCCTTGCTTGGCTTGATCTGAACTAGGGAGCAGTGGTATGAGCTGATCCATCAGTGCACTGGTGAGATGATGACAGATGAATGAGTGAGCAATGGCAAGCAACTACTGGCAAGGGACCTGTTCCATCTAGGTGGCAGGATGAGGAGGACACTCGTCCATGACTGCTGGCCTTTTGCAGCTGGGTAGCAGCAACATAGAAAGCTGGCAAGAATTGACTCCTTCAGATTGATGGTTTTATAAGCCATGGAGATAGAAGTTCTACTACAGCAAAATTTAATGATAATGATGTGATCACCAGTCAAGAGTAAACACACTGAAATAGCACATAGTGGTATTAATGGAATTCTTCAAAGCCTTATTAGCTGAAAAGATTAACGTGGTTTTCATTCAGGAGGAAAGGAAACAGTATTTTTAATTGTAATACAGATAGTGTTTTCTGCATTTAATTTGCACAGCAATTTCAAGGGCAAAACATTAATTTTATATGTGTGTGTGTGTGTGTAAATATATAGAAAAATAACTGTAAGTGTACACTGCTGAGTATAAACTTTGAAATAAGGGTGTCCTTCAGGCTTAGGTGATTATACTGCTGCTCAGTTTTTGCTCTACTCCAGTGGCATTCTGCTGGAATGAGATTCACCCCTGTGCAGAGGGCAAGCATAAAACCTAAGTACCATGTAAGTCCTACTTAAGTCTTAAGGACCTCGTTCTAATTCCATTAAAATAAATATCAATATTTTCATTGTCTTTCAGTGGGAGCTGTTTCAAGGTCAATAAATGGGATCAGTCTTATACATGCCTTTTGCTGGTCCAGTTGGAATGATACTTGAAGGAGATAGATGTAAAATGATTGGGAGTAAAAAGAGATGAAATAGCACCTTGGTAATAAAAGCCTTGGTAATTCTGGGACTTTGCCTAAGGAAGATACCAGAACCAAAACATTAATTTATTTCAAAAATTCAAGAACATTAGATAAATTTATTGTAACCAGAAAGCTGGTCTTACCCAAATCTGACTTGAGGAGTACTGTGTATACTTCTGCAATATTCTGTGTAATATCATCAAATCATAGAATCATCAAATGGTTTGGATAAGAAGGGACCTTAAAGATTATCTAGTTCAAATCCCCCTGTCATCAGCAGGGATCAGGTTGCCCAGAGCTTCATCTAACCTGTCCCAGTGTCCCACCATCCTCACAGTAAAGAATTTCCTTCTAATATCTAAACTGATTCCTTCAGTTTAAAACTTTTATTCCCCATCTTGTCACTTACAATCCCTCATAAAAAGTCCCTCTGCATCTTCTTACAGGCTCCTTTTAAGCACTGGAAGGCTACTAAAACATCTCCCTGGAGCCTTCCTCCAGGGTGAAGGACTCCCTAATCTCTCAGCCTGTCCTCACCAGCAGGAGCTGCAACCCCCTGATTGTTTTTGTGGCTGTCCTCTGGACCTGCTCAAGTAGGTCCATGTCTTTCTTGTGCTGAGGACTTCAGAGCTGGATGCAGTTTTTGAGTTTCATTGAAAGCCAAGGAAAGGGGGGAAATCACATCCTTCAGTCTGCTAGCTATAGAAGACTGAGGCAAAAAAGTCACTGAGTATCTTAACCTTCTCCATAAACCAGGTAACCAGGCCTATTTCCTTTTGGAGAGGGCCTGCATTTTCCTTAGTCTTCCTTTTACCACTGATGTACCTACAGAAGCTTTTCTGGTTGCCCTTGATATCCCCAGCCAGATTTACTTCTATCAGGGCATTGGCTTTCCTAACCAGATCCCTTGGGCTGCTCAGACAATTTCTCTGTATTTCTGCCAGGCTACCTGGGGCATGTGTGTGTCCCCTTGATTCCACCCTCTGTAGGCTCCCTTTTTGTGTTTGAGTATGTCCAGGAGGTTGGATTCCTCCATGCAAGCTTCCTTGCAGTTTTGCCTGACTTTGTTGGAATGCATCACTCCTGATCTTGGAGGAGGTGATCCTTGAATAATAAGCAGCTTTCTTGGCCCCCCCCCCCCCCCTTCCCTCTAGGACTTTATCCTTGGGTCCTCTACCAAGCAGGACATTCAAAAGGACAAAGTCTGCTCTCCTGAAGCCCAAGGTAGTGAGCTTGCTCTGCACCTTCCTCACTGCCTTAAGCATCTTGAACACCACCATTTCATAGAATCATAGAATTAATAAGGTTGGAAGAGACCTCAAAGATCATCAAGTCCAACCTCATGACTACCAAGACCTCATGACTACTAAACCATGGCACCAAGTGCCACATCCAATCCCCTCTTGAACACCTCCAGGGATGGTGACTCCACCACCTCCCCGGGCAGCCCATTCCAACAGCTAACAACTCTCTGTGAAGAACTTTCTCCTCAACCTGAGCCTAAACCTCCCCTGGTGCAGTTTGAGACTGTGTCCTCTTGTTCTGGTGCTGGTTGCTTGAGAGAAGAGACCAACCCCCTCCTGGCTACAACCTCCCTTCAGATAGTTGTAGACAGCAATAAGGTCTGCCCTGAGCCTCCTCTTCTCCAGGCTAAACAATCCCAGATCCCTCAGCCTCTCCTTGTAAGGCTTGTGCTCAAGGCCTCTCCCCATCCTCATTGCCCTTCTCTGGACACATTCAAGAGTCTCAATGTCCTTCTTAAACTGAGGGGCCCAGAACTGGACACAGTACTCAAGGTGTGGCCTAACCAGTGCTGAGTATAGGGGCACAATGACTTCCCTGTTCCTGCTGGCTACACTATTTCTGATGCAGGCCAGGATGCCATTGGCTTTCTTGGCCACTTCGGCACACTGCTGGCTCCTGTTCAGCCAGCTGTCAATCAGCACCCCCAAGGTCCCTTTCTGTTTGGCTGCTCTCCAGCCACTCTGACCCCAGTCGGTAGCACTGCCTGGGGTTCTTGTGGTACTTGGACTTGTTGAATGCCAACATGTTGGACTCTGCCCATCTGTCCAGCCTGTCGAGGTCCCTCTGGAGAGCCTTTCTACCCTCTAACAGATCAACACCTGCTTCAAACCTGGTGTCATCTGCGAACTTACTCATCCAGATCATCAATAGAATCATGGTCACTGCAATCAAGGCTGCCCTTGAGCTTCACATTTCCCAGCAGCCCCTCCTTGTTGGTAAGAACAAGGTCCAGCATAGCTTCTCTCCTTGTTGACTCCTCTTTCACTTGGAGAAGGAAGTTGTCATCAATGCATGTCAGCAACCTATTTGACTGCTTATGCCATGCTGTGTTGTCCATCCAAAAAATATTGGGGGTGGCTGAAGTACCTCATGAGGGCCAGGGCTTGTGAATATGAGGCTGCGCCTGTCTGTGTATGAAGGTCTGAAAGGTCACACGGCCTGTAGCAGACTCCCACTATAATGTCACCCATCCCTGCCCTCCCTTTAGTCCTAACCCATAAATCTCAATCAGCTCCTCATTCACACCAAGGCAGAGCTCCACCAAACCCAGCTGACCATTGACACAGAGAGCAACGTCCCTTCCTCATCTCTCCTGTCTGCCCTTCCTATCCTATTCATAAGAGCCACTCCTCCACATCCCTGTAATGCCAATTAGATCACAGCCCTGCAGGCTTGTGCACAGCTCTAAGTCCTCTTGTTTATTCCCCATGCTACGTGTATTTGCACAAAGGCATTTAAGTTGGCCCCCACTGAAGCGGACTTACCGTCTGGAGTGAGTGCACACACTTTGAGCTGCCCTTGAGGTTCTCTCCTGTTGACCTGTGATCCTTCTCCAGGCTCTTGGCATCTGATACTGGCACCAAACTGTTAGGAGTGGAATGGACTGAGGTCCCCCTGCCATGGCAAATTTAGGTTAATATAACTCATGATGCTGAGATATGCATCCAAATATACTTAAGGCTTTATTATTATTTCTGCAGTGCTAAGAGGATTTTGGATAGAGTACTGAAACATCATGTTCTCTGTTCTGGCAACAGGAACAGCGTTTCTGTGTGTTTTTCTGCTGCATGATTTACCTTTGCTAGATAACACAGTGGCATCTCTTTATGCACCTAAAAGGTGCCTGCACAGAAACTCCTTTATGTCTCATAAATTCCAAGTGTTTCACAGCTGATTTCCCATTATGGGTGAGAAAGCTTTAGATAAGGGCATGCTGACAACACCAGGCAACAGAGAACTCTGTGCTCAGACTTTGTGCATCTTACAGAGACTCCTGGCCACAGCTGTATACTTCACTTCCCAGCTTGTATAAGGAAATAAATATATACTTGACTCCTTCTGGAGTAACCTTACATCCAACTGCCAGCTTTGCAAGAGTAAAAATACTGTGTGAGTGCTCAGCAAGTGATTTTCAAAGGTTCTGACCTTCCATAAATGAAATCCAGATTCCTCAGAACTACACTGAGGTAGACAGCTAGGCCTAGGGTGGATGTTAGGTTTTAACCTTCCCTGTTTCAGCAGCAGGACAACTCAAAGAAAGTGCAGAATACTCTTTATATATATATATGTATAAGTAGGAAAGTCTCTACTTAAAAAAAATACTATTTCACATGAAAAACAGATGACATGCCCCCTTGGCAAACTTAAACAATGGAATAACTTCAAACAAAGACTGTACATGAAGAATTTCACCCCACATGTTCAGTTCGTAATATCATAGTATCAGTCAGGGTTGGAAGGGACCACAAGGATCATCTAGTTCCAACCCCCCTGCCATGGGCAGGGACACCCCACACTAGATCAGGCTGGCCACAGCCTCATCCAGCCTGGGCTTAAACACCTCCAGGGACGGCGCCCCAACCACCTCCCTGGGCAACCCATTCCAGGGCTTTACCACTCATACCCAGCCTGAATCTCCCCACCTCCAGCTTCATTCCATCCCCCCTAGTCCTATCACTACCTGAGATCCTGAGAAGTCCCTCCCCAGCCTTCCTGTAGGCCCCCTTCAGATACTGGAAGGCCACAATTAGATCACCTTGGAGCCTTCTCTTCTCCAGCCTGAACAGCCCCAGCTCCTTCAGTCTGTCCTCATAGGAGAGGGGCTCCAGCCCTCTGATCATCCTCATGGCCCCTACTCCTGAAAACCTCGTGTTTGATGAATTCAGTGAAAAAAGCTCCTGGTGAAAGACCAACTACTGTTTTGCAGCTTCGCTGGAGATGCATTGTGGGCCTGCAAAATAACCTCTTTGCCCTCCTGGAGGTAAATTTGGGGGCAAATTTAGCAAGCAGTGGTACAAATCAGAAGAGGCAATAGCTTCTATTTTACCCAGAGCCTTCACTATCATGGAACATCCACACAGTAGAATACAGCTCCCTCCAAGATCCAGAGCAGCAACTAACAGATTTCAGAGGAGTTCACTACTCCAAGACCTACTACCCATATTGACAGATGAAATTGATTTGAAACCCTCCTCAACGATCAATGAAAAGAGAATTCAAAGGAATCAGATCATATGTAGGGGTAATAAACTTCAAAACCAACCTGAATACAGATGAGGATCTAATTGAACTGCCAGCAGGGTTCAATATAAAAATGCATCTACCATTGGGAATCCATGCACACAGCCCAGCTATAAGTGCTGAGGCACAAGCTAGCTTGGGTGACATAAAACTGCTTATGTCAGGAAGAAATGAACATTTCCCTCCCCAAGGAGCAGTAGAGAAAGGTCTTCACAGTGATGCAGTCCTCAGGTAATGGGAACAACCCGTTCAGTGTCACTCCTAACGACATTGACACTTTTGGCAGTGATGGTGGTCTGCAAATATCTTGGTGTGCATGCACCTGGGGTACCACCTGCCCCGGCTCCTGTTGGAGGACACCCGCCACCTAAAGTGAGTTTTTTGGGCTGTTGTAAACTCAGGTGAAGCTGCCCCTTGAGGCTGGGCCAGTGCAACCTCCTCTACAGCGTCTCTCTTGCTCCGAGATGCTGACCCTAGCCTTAGCAGGAGGAAGCAGCCACCTGGAAAGCAGAGCACTGCGTTGGCCCGGTAATAGCTACCGCTGCAGAAAAAGCTTCCTCCACACACAAGCGTTTAAACCCCGGGAGGGTCGACGCCGCCATTTTGGGCCTCTGGGGACGAGCGATAGTTCCCTCCCTCAAGTGGCGCGGGGCGGCAGTTCTCCCTTCCCACCGGTGAGGTCGCCCGCCCGGGGCAGGGGGCTGACACCTGCACGGAGCTCAGCTGAGCTGAGTTGAGCGGCGCAGGCCCAGCGGCCGCGCAGGAAGGGGAGGGAAGGTGGCGACCGCCATCATGCGCGCGCCGCCGGGGCTGGTGCGGCTGCTGGCGGCGCCAGGCTGGGGGCGGTCGCTGCGCCGCTGCCTCGGCGCCATGGCCCGCTACGGCACGGAGCAGCGGGGGCGGCCCAACTCTCCTGATTACCGCCTCTACTTTAGTAAGTAGCAGCCCCCGGGGTCGAGAAACCCCTTCCTCGCGGCGTGCACTGTGGGGAGAGGTGGCGGTGGCTCCCCGCTTACTGCTGAGGCTCCTTGGATTTGCGCTGAGCCTTCTTTTCCTCCCCCCGCCCAGCTCTGCAGGCTGCAGCTTTTGTGGAGAGCGAGAGGCTCTCCGGACAGATAGGCTTTTGCAGGGGGTGCAGGCAGAGCCTGCTCAGTCCTGGCTGCTGGCGTGCGCGGTGCAGCTGTGCCTGTGCCCGGCCCCGTGAAGGCCCTCGGGGTGTGAAGAGGCGCTGTGAGGCCGGGGGCGAAGCGCTGCCGCGCTGCGGTGTTGGCAGCGCTCAGGGCGCAAAGGCCATGGGGCGCACGGGGACCAGTGGACAACGTTAGCTGTCGGAGCTTTGCTTCGCCTCACCTCTGAGGTGTGACAGCCCAGTGCGAGCATGGTCCGCCTCTGTGACCATGCCATGCTCCTCAGAAAACGTCACGGGGAGGGAAGGCTGGCATCCAGAAGAGGACTTCAGCTCCGTGGGGCCAGCAGCAGTGAGTGGTACCGAGGAGGGCAAGGGCAGAGCTCTAGGGGGCTTCTCAAACCCCAGTGAAAGCTCCTGTTGTGCAGTTTTAGACTTAAACATTTTAGTAACAGTGTTGTCTTTTTCGTGTACCAATTCTGTAGCCCTACTTTTGTGCGTGTTTGGTCTGTTGACTTAACAAGAAGTCAATTCGAACGTGTGACGAGAAGTGGAGGCGTCATGTACCAACAGTGCCCTGCCAGCAGTACCCGGCCAGAACTCCCTTGTGCTCAGTCCCCAGAGGGATGCCAGTGAAAAGACCTCATCTAGAGAAGAAAGTCATTTTAGTTAAGGGAAATGAGCAGCCTACTACTAAACTTTGTTTTATTTGGGAGGAGTGTCTGTGAAGCTTCCAGGAGTTGCAAAAGCAACAAACGTTTACTTCTCTTTGCTGATGTAGTCAAAGTACAGTCCAAAGCTAAAGGAAGTCTGTTGTCTGCTTTTTCCCTTTTTCTGTGAATGAGTGCTAGCAGAGGAGCAATTCCTTGGGGTTTATGTTAGCACTGTATATTGCTGATACTTCTGTTTTGGACTTACAGTATGTTGAGAAGTTTGAGTAGCTTGAAAAGATTCAGCAACCACTCCAGTGAATTTTGTTCCATTATACAGTGTGAGCAAGGCTGAGGTGCAGATTGGGCCCCCATTAAGTTAATGTTAATTTCTGCTATTTTGGAGGCTGACATTGCATGTCAAGGCCCTGAGCAATTGTCCCACCTCTCATTTATTGTTTTGGTCAGAATTTGGGGAATTTTCTCTTTGTGATCATGAAACACAGTTTATTGGAGATATATTGAAGCCACAAGGGCTTAATTCATGGATCACTCATGGAAATGAGATTCCCTTAGGTTTCCCCCCCCCCCCCCCCCCCCCCTTTTTTTTCTTTTTTCTTCCAGTGAGAAGAGAGAATGAAAAGATTTTGTCATTTTTACTTAGCTTGCTATAGACTGGGAACAGGGTGGCTGGAGAGCAGCCAGGCAGAAAGGGACCTGGGAGTCCTGGTGAGTGGCTGGCTGAACATGAGCCAGCAGTGTGCCCAAGTGGCCAAGAGAGCCAATGGCATCCCAGCCTGTATCAGGAATAGCGAATAGTGTGGCCAGCAGGAGCAGGGAAGTCATTCTGCCCCTGTACACTGCACTGGTTAGGCCACACCTTGAGTACTGTGTCCAGTTCTGGAGTACTGTGTCCAGTTCTGGGCAACTCAGTTTAGGAAAGATGTTGAAATGCTGGAATGTGTCCAGAGAAAGGGTAGCAAGGCTGGTGAGGGTTTTGGAGCACAAGCCCTATGAGGAGTGGCTGAGGGACCTGGGATTGTTTAGCCTGGAGATGAGGAGGCTCAGGGGAGACCTTATTGCTGTCTGCAGCTACCTGGAGGGAGGTTGTAGCCATGTGGGGGTTGGTCTCTTCTCCCAGGCAGCCAGTGACAGAACTAGAGGGCACAGTTCCAAGCTGTGCCGGGGGAGGTTTAGGCTGGATTTTAGGAAGAAATTCTTCACAGAGTGATTTGCCATTGGAATGGGCTGCATGGGTAGGTGATGAAGTCACCAGCCCTGGAATTGATTAAAAAAAGACTGGATGAGGCACTCAGTGCAAAGTTTCTCGATTAGAAGGTATTGGGTAATAGGTTAGACTCGATGATCTCGAAGGTCTTTTCCAACCTGGTTGATTCTGTGATTTTGTAGTCAGAAGAATGGTACTGCATACTAAAGGAAGAGTTTTTATTCTAATGATTCATTGTCACACAGTCAGATTCCTTGTCTGGCATGTATGTTGTGTTTTTAAGTCCTTGAAATTAAACTTCAGAAAAAGTTTTAACTGCTGCATAACTGTGGTGTGTCGTACAGTCCTGTAATGCACAACAGTTAGCGACGCTGGCATTTTATGGCATAGCTTTGGATTTGTAATGCTACTTTTTTGGTTTATTTTTCAGAGAATGCAGATGGTAAATACATTTCACCATTCCACGACATTCCACTCTTTGCTGCATCTAAAGAGGTATATGTTTATGCCTTGAAAATGATTTCAAAATGATGACAACTCTGTTGGTAATCTTTGGGTAGAAATGCTTTTTTTTTGTTGTTGTTGTTTGTTTTTTAGCCATTAACATTACAGCAATTAAATGTGTAGTGCCAGAAAGGACAGCTTTAACCTAGGCTGGTTCCTTGTTAATATGGGCACAAAAACTCCATCACATTTCTCTGCTGAGTTCAGTAATTTGCAGTGAAACATAACAATGACTGTGTAGACAAACACAGTTGTCTGAGTCTCCTAGTGATTGAGAGCAGGGGAACCCTCACTATATCTTATGTTAATTCTCTTTGATTAGGGTTTCTGTGCACTTCAATTAATTTTCTACTATTACTCTTTTTCAGTTGGCTTTTTTTTTCACATCAGCAATTCCAGTGTACGTTTCTTTGCAGTGGGAGACGTACAATACGTGCTTACATAACTTAGGGTGTATTCCTTTAATTCCCTAAAGGAACATCATAATTGGGAGCCAACAATAATGATAATGCCCAAGAGAGAAGTGGTAATCACAGCTCTGGAGAATTACAAGGCGTGAGGTGCAGCTGAGCACTTTCACATCTTGTTAGCCACACTCCCTGGAGTTTCATTATGGCAATAATGAAACGCCTGGTTTGTGTGCCACTGGTGGGAACTGCCAGTCTTTCGTTTAGACTTAGGTATGCTTGTTACACAAACAAGTTGGGAGGATTTTGGCCATTTGCTTGATTCATTGGTGGGTCTGTGCGGATGATACGAATAGCGAGAAAAGTCATCAGTTCTAATGTGTTCAGATTGAGACTTCTGAACTAAAGAACTAATCTCCTGAATTATTTAAAGTGAGAGATTTAAAATATGCATGAGAGCTTTCTGGTCAGCGGACCCTAAGTGCGCTGGTCAATGGAAGAGGTGAATCTCGTTCAGAGAGCCCTTACTAAGATGGTCTGTTCAGTGGGTGCTAGTGATGTAAAAGCAATAGGCATTTTCAGTACACATTCCCTGGGGGCCTAAAGGGGCGACGGAGGTTGGAGTCAATACAGCTGACCAATATGATCGAGTGTTGTTCCAGTATTGCAGGCCTGTGGTGCAGGCCTATGGTGCGAGTATAACACAGTAAAGTAAAGCATAGAAGAAGAAGAGAAAGGAAAGGCAGAAGTGCGTAGCAAGGGAACTTCTATAACTTATATAAACTCGGAGTGCCTCATTGGCATGGCTTCATTGGTTCCCTATGATGACCACACATCGCACTGTTATAGATTATTGGTCCAACTACTAACGACACAACGAGGTTGTTGATGCAGGTGCATGTCCTGTTGTCCCAAGATAACTTTCCATGTTTATAGCTACCAGTGCCCTATTTTAGTTACATGCTGCAGGCACAGCACTGTTTTGCTGCACTGCTAGCTGGCTCTGCACTTATGCTGAGCACGGCCTACCACCATGTCAGCCTCTAGGCCTACACTGCCAGATTGCTCACACTGCTCGTCGCTGGTGTTGCCACAGGGGCCTTGCTGTTCCTTCATCTAGAGTTTAAGGTTTGTCAGGGTAGATTATAGTCTGTGATATTTTTTCTGTAGATTAAATTGCAGTACAGCAGTGTCTGATCAGTATGGAGAGGCCTTCATTTTGGTATGTGAGCAAGGAAGGAACACAGTATAGGGGCCTGACCAGGGAGCAAGAAAATGAGTCATGGTGAAGGTCTCTATTAGAGGAGGACATAAGGAATTATCTATTGTATACTTTTCCTACTGTGGTCTAAGCTTTGAGGACTTTATTTTATGATGGATATCTCCAGCCTTATTTACTATACTGGTTTTGTTTACTTATTTCGTTTTTTATCTTTTTGAATTGAATGGAGGATGACAGTGTTTTTAATCAGTTGAGAGACTTAAATTGCTGCTTAAATTTTTTATTAGTTGGGAGAAAGTGGATGTGTCCTTGTACATTTTTATCTTCCTCTCAACATCTGGTAGGTTATAATTTCACAATGAAACAGAACTGAATATGTAGCCTAAAAAGTTACAGTTTAGGCCTTTGCACTGACAAAAGAAGTTTCAATTGCATATAAAAATTACTGTTGTCTGTGATTATTTGAATCCAGTATTGCTCTCTAATGTTGTTTATACACTTCTTTACTTCACTCTTTCCTGATAGGAAAAAGAAATTCCAGCAAAGAGGTCAAAGACTACTGGAACTGAGGTACATCTAAGCCTTTTTTTAAACTATTTCCCCTTTTGCCTTTCCAGCACTGAAACTCTGCAAAGTGAACTTGCTCTCACTGAATATAGTTGACATATCTTCAAATGCACGTCTTTTAGGAGGAGGAGGCTTAAAGGGACTTAATATTCTCATCTTTGAATGGGCCAGAAATGTCAGCATTCTTTTATTCATTGAGATGTTCTCAAAGGCAGACACTTTTATGCCACTTTTTGAAAGGTTCATTATGACTATTGTGGAGTAGATCTGTTCCATTTTTTACTATTTGCAGTAGAACCTTTGTTAATGAAATATTCATTATGCTCTGTTTGTGGGTAATCTTTGCTATGTACACACAACTTCAGAATCCCCACATGTCTTGGGGCAGAAATTAGACTTAGTATCTGATTTTTAGAACTGAGGATGTGTTGTTTTCCTGTACTCATCTGTGAAGCCCAAAGAGAGAAAAATCACATCTGCTAGTGGTTCTGCATTAACCAGCACTGAAGTTAAGCCTTTCGATGACTGGAAGCTGGTCATCGTGGTGCCCATCCACAAGAAGGGCCAGTTGGATGAGCCAGGGAATTACAGACCTGTCAGCCTGACCTCAGTGCCAGGCAAGATCATGGAACAGGTCATCTTGAGTGCAATCACACAGAACTCACAGGATGGCCAAGGGATCAGGCCCAGCCAACATGGATTTGGGAAGGGCAGGTTCTGCCTGACCAACCTGATCTCCTTCTATGATCAGGTGACTGCCTGGTGGATGTGGGGAATGCTGTGGATGTAGTCTACCTGGACTTCAGCAAGGCCTTTGACACCATACCCCACAGCAAACTCCTGGCCAAGGTGTCAGCCCCTGGCTTGGACAGGAGCACACAGCGTTGGGTTAGGAACTGGCTGGAGTGGCGAGCCCAGAGAGTGGTGGTGAATGGTGTCACATCCAGCTGGTGGCCAGTCACTAGTGGTGTGCCCCAAGGATCAGTGCTGGGCCCCATGCTCTTTAACATCTTTATTGATGATCTGGATGAGGGGATTGAGTCCATCAACAGTAGGTTTGCAGATGACGCCAAGCTGGAGGCAGGTGTTGATCCATTAGAGGGTAGGAGAGCTCTGCAGAGGGACCTCGACAGGCTGGACAGATGGGCAGAGTCCAAGGGCATGAGATTGAACACATCCAAGTGCCGGGTTCTGCACATCGGCCACAACAACCCCATGCAGTGCTACAGGCTGGGGTCAGAGTGGCTGGAGAGCGGCCAGGCAGAGAGGGACCTGGGGGTGCTGGTTGATGGTAGGCTGAACACGAGCCAGCAGTGTGCCCAGGTGTCCAAGAAGGGAAATGGCATCCTGGCCTGCATCAAGAACAGTGTGGCCAGCAGGAGCAGGGAGGTCGTTGTGCCCCTGTACACTGCACTGGTTAGGCCACACCTTGAGTACTCTGTCGAGCTCTGGGCCCCTCAGTTTAGGAAGGATGTTGACTTGCTGGAATGTGTCCAGAGAAGGGCAACAAAGCTGGTGAGGGGTTTGGAGCACAAGCCCTATGAGGAGAGGCTGAGGGAGCTGGGGTTGCTTAGCCTGGAGAAGAGGAGGCTCAGAGGGGACTTTATTGCTGTCTGCAGCTACCTGAAGGGAGGTTGTAGCCAGGCAACCAGCACCAGAACAAGAGGATACAGTCTCAAGCTGTGCCAGGGGAGGTTTAGGCTGCATGTTAGGAAGAAGTTCTTCAGAGAAACAGTGTTTGGCCATTCGAATGGGCTGCCCAGGGAGGTGATGGAGTCACCATCATTGGAGGTGTTCAGGAAGAGACTGGATGGGGTGCTTGGTGCCATGGTTTAGTTGATTAGGTGGTGTTGGATGATAGGTTGGACTCGATCTCAAAGGTCTTTTCCAACCTGGTTTATTCTATTCTAACAGAAGAAAAAAAAAATATGGAAGTCCTACTCATCTTTTTTCCATAAAACCAGATTTGTTTATGAAAGTGTCTTTTGCAAAATGGAGCACTTTTTTTAGCAGTGCTTTCCCTGGCAAAGGAAGTACCTAAAATGTAGCAGAACAAAGTGAAAGAAAAAAATGAAACAAATTATGCTTTAAAGCCATGAAGTTTGGGTGTGTGTCCCAGTCTTTATCTTCTGGTATCTGTTTGGCCAGTCATAATGCAAAACTGTACCTAACCATCTGATGTGAAAAAAATGTCCTAACTACAGATAATCTTAAAGGTCTCTTCCAACTGGAATGATTCTACAAGTGTACATTCCTGTCTTTGTGAGCTTCTAAAGCAAGTAGGCAAACAAGTGTGCTGGCATCCCAGAAGTGCTTAGTCTTTACTTGGAGGATGAAATGTGGGGATGCAAATTTAGGAAACCATTTCTCATCATCTTCTTTGGGAGTTAGGGGGAAGAGAGAAATAGGGGGGATCTTTGTGTTCAGGAAAGCATCTGGGCTCTTCAGCAGCATTCCTCACCTTGGCCTGCTGAGAAATGGAACCCTGTGAGCTTGTATATAGAGAAAGCATATCTTAAATCAGAGGATAAAGGGAAAATGAGAAATGTAATGCCATGTCCTGATTTCTGAAGACCTTTGAAGCACTGTATGCATTACTCTGGTCCAGGGGCTTAAAGGCTACTACTGATACCTTGTGTTAAGATGATTCTTACACTAAATTTGCCCTGGAAACACAGTGGCATCTTTAAAACTTGTGCTTTATGGGGGCACTTACTTGTTACTTTCAACAAGGGCAAGCCCTCTTAAGAGTGTGTGCTCATCAGATGGCAATTTAGTCATGGAAGTTGAAGGTAATTCTACTGAGTCTCTTCAGTCTGTCTAATGTACTTTAAATTGTTCTTGGCATTCATGATACCGGTAAAGAGGAGTTTCAGTTTTCAACATTCATGGGATAGGAGGTTGCACATTGTGCAGGTCTCTGTTTTGCAGCCTCAGCTTGTAGTTCTAAGGACAACACTGCTGTTTCTGTGGGAGCTGTTCTTAGTAGGGCAGTCATTTCTTACATCATTTTGGACATTCCTGAATCTCAATGAAATTTTGCCTTGCAACCACTCTTGATAAATGATCCTTATGCTTTTACAGATGTTTTTCAGCTGTTTGAAGACTAGAGAGAAGTTATTTTGAGGGTGAAACTAGGCTGAAAGAAAGCATTATCTTTCAGGCACAAAAGTATGAGCTTGCAGTCTGAACCACTGCTTTGTCTTAAGCATTCCACTCAAAATGCCTTCCTTCCTAAGGAAATCTCTGTGAAAGGTAGCAAAAGTTTCACATCTTTAGTTTAGTTTAGGCTGGAGGTTAGGAGGAAGTTTTACACAGAGAGAGTGATTGCCCATTGGAATGAGCTGCCCGAGGAGGTGGTGGAGTCACCATCACTGGAGGTGTTAGGGAGGAGACTTGATAGGGTGCTTGGTTGCATGGGTTAGTTGATTAGGTGGTGTTGGATGATAGGTTGGACGCGATGATCTTGAAGGTCTCTTCCAACCTGGTTTATTCTATTCTCTCTCTGTCTCAAAGAGTAGTTCCCATTAAGGTTACAGTCAAAACTGATTGTTGAGTATGGTCTTCTATATCTAGCAGGAAGAAGGTTTGAAGAGGTCATCGTTTTCTTTTCAAGACAAATGTGACATGTTGCTTCTCTGCTGTGGTGGAAGGAAGTTTCTAATCTACTTGTCATTGCATGTCTTTGGTGAGGTACTTGCATGTCGTCTCAGTCAGAAGACTCCAGTGTTCCTGAATACAAAATACTATTTAAAATGTTTGCCTTGGTAAGGAATCTGTCCAAGCCTGTATAGTCCTCTGACTTGCAGACACCCCCAAGAGTGTTTAGAAAGAAAAGAAAACAAAAAAAGTAGAAAGAAAGGAAGGAGACAGCTTTTGGTTTATTGCATTCTGTAGGTTGTGTGGTGCTGGAATGCCCTTGTGGACTTCAGCTTAATTGCTTCTCCCAGGCAAAAACTTCTGATCAATTTAGCTGGTTAGGTGAGATATAAGGGATCGTGAAAGTGGCCTGACACAGGTGATTTGATATGAGGCCTCATGCTTGGGACAGTGTGTAAGACTGGTGTCAGAGTTGTCTTACTATAAAATTGGTATGTTTCATACGAAGGGAAGAGTTGTTATAATTTCCCAGAGGTGCAGACTTTGTACTGACTTTGTCTTCTGTCTTAACTACAGCTTCAGTGACCTCTTTGCTCATGTTAGATGTTTTCACAGTAGACATGACCTGGGCCACAGCATGTCCATTTTGTGTGTTCCACATTTTAGATTATCAATGAAGGTTTCATCCTGATGCTTGAGCTTGCCTAGCCTTTTTCTATGGATGTGTCCAATAATTGCAAGCCTCACTTTGTGTTGTTACAGTTTAATGAAACTGAGTAAAAGAAATCTTCATTCATCACTCCAGTTAAAATCTACTGACACACAGTTGCTTTGCAGAGTAAGCTGCAGCATTGGTTTGATTCCTTAAACTGGACAAAGCCAGTGCTTCATGTTCATTCAGGTCATGGCTGTACACTGAGTAGTTTTGCAGGTGAATGTGTCCAGTAACTGTTTATCAGAGACTATGCCTGACACCACTTTTGAGATACTGTGGGCAAAGTTTACAGTGTGTTTGTGATTTCTTTTTCATTGTAACATTAGGGAATTATATTCTGAAGAGGCAGTCAGTACTTTGCATTTATGCTGGGCACTGCATTTCTTCTTTGCTATGTGGCATGTTCATTTGCATTGGGAAAGTTCCATTTAGTTCTCATTTAGATACAGTATGTTGGGTCTCCAGATGTTGGCATCTGGTTTCTTGTTTTCTTTGGCAAGTACCACGTAGCTAGTGTTACACTGGGAGTGTTCATAATATGGGTACTCATTTTCTAAGCAAGCTTCTCCACTTATTTCTGGGTTTATTTCATGACAGTCCTTATTTTCTTTCTCCTTGTTTTTTCTTATTTTTCCCCCTCTTCTTTTTACTTTTTAAACATCAGCGTTTGTTCATACTGCTGATGGACCAAAGCTTCATTCTCTTTAATTCTCAAATGCATGCTGCCGTGTTCAGGTGATGGCTGATGAGAATCCCTGCATAATTGCAAATGAACAGAAAAGAAATGGAAATCATAGCTGCTTTTTCTTCCCTCTGTCATGTGAGCTCAGAGCTTCTCAATAAGAATGGGTCAGTAGCCCTCAAATATTGCCTCTAATGCTTTCAGGAGTGGGTTGCTGGGTTTTTTTTGTTTTCTTTTGTTGTTGTTTGTTTTGATTTTGTTTGACTTAAGCACTCTACTATAAAGATGACTAAAGTAATTGTAAGCTTTGGCATATCTCTTCTCCCTGTCATGCAAAGGTGATAGTGAATGGCAGTCAGGCCTTGAAAAGTGGCAATGTTTGTCATTTTATAGAATTATTTTGGGTTTCTATTCCTCTCATTTTGTCACTTTTCTTGCTCTGCATAGGTTGCTCTACTTCTTCACATGAGCTGAACTTTTGGAGCCCAGCGTTAAGTATTTCAGCCCTTGGGCAAAACCATACCTGTAAAACCCCTCACTTCAAATGCACCAACTAAGGAACTTTGGAAAACTGGGAAAGGAAATAAGTGAACAAGAAAGGGAAAGTTAGGTAAGGAAGAATTGTTTCTGGGAACAGTGTATTGGAGTCCAGAAGGGGCAGACTGTAAAGATAGTGTCTGAAATATACTTAATGGTTTGTTTGTAAGAATATTCATAGCCAGAGCTAGCAGTTATTTTTGGCCATCAGTTTTAGTGGAGAGAATGCTGACTCACAGTTTACCTGGGTACAACAGTCTGTATTTCTCTTGCTTTTCTTAATACTTGCTGTATGAATATGTTTAAGTATACTTGTATCTTTTTATCCTTCTAAGAAGTTCTACACAGAGAGAGTGATCGCCCATTGGAATGGGCTGCCGGGGAGGTGGTGGTGTCACCATCATTGGAGGTGTTCAGGAGGAGACTTGGTAGGGTGCTTGGTGCCATGGTTTAGTTGTTTAGGTGGTGTTGGTTGATAGGTTGGACGTAATGATCTCGAAGGTCTCTTCCAACCTGGTCTGGTCTATTCTATTCTAGTCTCTCAAAAACTCCAAACCTGTTCCTGTTCTGTATGAACATTTTTGCTTGTCACTGCAAAAAAGATATTGTGATACATTACAAATGATGTTCAGCTGCAATGGAATGCCTTGTTAAAGATAACACCCTGACAAAGCAAGCATACCCTACATGAACTCCTATGTAGTGTACTTAGTGTGTAGTCCTTAGGAAATAAAGGATATCATGTAGACATGCTGGGGGTTCCTTCTGATGCCATCTTTCTGCTGGTTTTCTTGTGCAGTGTTAGGAATTAGAAAATACACTCTTGGGTTCTGTGTTGAGCAAATGGATGATTGTTTTTATTTTTCTCATTTCCATCGCCTCTTCAGGGTATCGTGGAGCGTAAGTACAAGTGTTTGTACTATTCTCTTTAACCCAAGCAAGCTATGTAATACCCTGGGTTGAAAGTCCCTTTGGTCTCTGGTCAGGTCACTTCCACTAGCAGATGGGTTCTGTCCTTTTATTCTGAATCTAGGAAACTGTTTCCTTCTCTTTCCTTGCATGCTCCAGGAGTCTGTCATTCTGAAGAAACATCAGCTGGCAGTTGGCATGAGGTTAACCTGTAAGGAACTAGTCCATCTGACCTGTTGTACAGTCTGCTGTCAAGAGGTGGAGTCCCTTCTACATGAGACACTTGCGGAGTTGGATTAAATCTGGACTGTGGCAGGCAGCAGTCTCATAGTCAGACAGCTGACTGCTGTTGTGCTAAGGCAGCAGTTAAATGGTAAACTTTTCAAAGCAATGGTTTTCATTTTGTGAGATACCCTTTTTCTGTTGCTAGATGATGTGTCAAATAGGCTGTTGAAACAGTCTCACCATTGCTTGAGGGCATAGAACTGCTCAATTTGGGCTTTGGTGAGGTAGAATTTTTTTTGTTATGCCCATTGAAAGTAAAGATAAAAATACCCATTAGCAAATGCATTCACCATCCAAAACTAATCACTGAATGGCATATGCAGATGGTAATCTGTGAACACAGGTGGTGTCTGACACTTGCATTTCTGTTTGCAGCTGAGGCAGGGACGGTTTTGCAGCAAGAGACAGGGGAAAACATTCAAGTAATTGGAAAGAGTAGATACTTGGTCTGGGAAGACAAGAGTGATTGAAAAATTCCTGTGGGTTATTCAGGCAAAGAGAGAAACATGATAGGAAAGAGGAAGAAAACCTGAAAAAACAGAGAAGTATACTCCTTTCTAGCTGTCAATCTAGTAGTGTGTGCTCTCCTCTCCATTCCAGTGAATCCTGTCTCATCACTGTGAAAATGTGATTGCCCTATAAATAAAACTTTTTAAATGTAAGCACTGCATGAAGTTATTAATTGCTCATAAATGCTTGTGGCAGCTTAGCATTAGAGAGAGTACTTCTGGGGATTTTTCTGCATACAAATTAATCTGTCAGGCTTTCACATGTAAGACTCTTGACAATTCACATTGGATTGATACTGCAAATTATGAAGGCCTGGTCTTAAAGCTGAGTTAAATCTAAGTGATGAGTTTTTGATTTTTAGAAGAGTATTGTATTCATTTCAGTCCAGTTGTCCAGCTACAAGAATTGTTTTGGTGAAGACCTGGAGTAATTCTTGATCAATGAAAGCTGAAAACCAGGATTTACAGGCTGCTGAAGCCATTGTATTAGACATGGTCAGGAAGACATACAATGGCATCTAAAGAACAAAACCACAGGACTGTGTTGGAGAGGGAAGACATCATATATAATTCCAGGAGTAGTCTGTACATTTTCTACTTGTAGCTACCAGTCAGAACAATTCATTGACCTGCTTGGCAGTTTCCTAAGAGTTTCTTGTCAGCACTGGCTTTCATGCTGTGCATTTATTTTTTTCAAGTGTTTCCCAGGTGGATGTGCAGACTATACTTGGCTCTCTTCCAGCCCTTCCTTTACCTGCTGCTACATGTATGTTGCTTTGTTCTCTCTGCCTCCTTAGTGTTGACATCTTTGAGCTCCCTTTCCCATAACTTGCCTGTTTCAGCTTTTCATGTATACATAAGCTGTACTTTGTGAAACTGACCTGAAGCACCTTTCTCCTTTTTTCCTCTTTTTTGTCTCGTTTTATTTGTTCAAGGCCTGATTAGAAAAAGTCATTCTATCTGGCATGCAGTATGGGTGCAATACTAACATCTGGCAAATTTAATTCAAACTTAGAATTTGTTGTCAGAATTGTGCATAGGTTGTGATCCTGTGGGAGAAGTGCTGAATGGCAGCTGAGGTTTTCCTTTGCTTTTCCTTGCTTTCCAAATTTCAGGTTTGTTTGGCAGGAGAAGATCATACAACCATTAGGATTAGTGGAATTAAACTGTGGTGTTGACCCTGCTAATTTTGTTTGTTGCAGCTGAAAGACACAAGGAGCAAAAATACAAATACTTAAGAGTCTGCTGGGGCTCCAAGTGGAGTGTAGATTAAAAAATTCGTGCAAGACTTCAGTTGATTGCACTTTTTTTGCCTTTCTTATAAACTTCTTCAATAATACATTTTATCCTCCTTGAACTGTTGATTTTAACATCAGTGAGAATTTTCTTTGACTGTGGTATTTAGGGGTTATTTTAGTAACCTACAAGAAAATAGATTACAGACATTGTTGGATGGTTTGCTCTAGTTACCTGTTGTGAGATACTCTACTTCTTGGTAGTACCTAACTCAGCTTCAGAAGAAACCTTACTGCAATGACACAGAGTTGTTTTACCCTTTAGAAAACATCACTTTAGCCCCTTCAGTAAGAAGGGTATAGACTACTTACTCTTCTTCTAAAAACATGCGTTTAAAGTTTTTAGGTTTATTCTTCCCTATATCCCCCTTCTTGAAACAACTTTCACTTAATTTCCCTTAGGAAGAAGGCAAACACAAGTGAAATGGCTATGTCCATATCCTTCCCCAGTCATCACTCTTGGATTCATTTTGCTTCATTTCAACCAGATCTGACAGAGAATCAGAAATGTTAGTAGTTACTGTATTTGTATAGGTTTTAAAAAAGTGAATGTTGCTGAAGGAGGACTTGAAAAAAATCCTGAGGGGAAAACCCCAAATCCTTGTCCTTTCCAGTGCTTGAGGAAAGCCATTTTTGTCCTATAGAAACATCCAGCCCTCTTTGACTAGTAAACCACTGCCTTATGGCTAACCATTCCATGGACTTTCTGAACATTTTGTGAATGGTAGTACTGATATGGGAATAAAAAATGTCATGTGTTATCTGCACTAATTGTTGTTCATATTCTCAAAGGGGTGGGGTGGGGAGAGGAGGAACCATGTCATTGTGTGTAACCAAATGAGTTGTACTTAATGTAAAAGCAGCTGCAACAGAGAGATGTGATTAATGCAGGAATACAGAGGAATGAATTTGTCTTAGCATAAAATACTAATTGCCAAGTGGGTTTTGTTTTCACTTCTGTCATTGTTCTTTGGTTTAGGTCCTGTTTAATATGATTGTAGAGGTACCTCGTTGGACAAACGCAAAAATGGAGGTAATTAAGAAAAATGCTTTGATTATATAGATATTTATAAAAGTTACAACAATGCAGTGGCTTCAAATAGTCAGTTTAACCAGAGTATGGATTACTCTTGACATACAAAATTTTGTCTATTAAAAAGTAATTAGAAATTGTGCATACAGATACTTCCCTTGTGATCATAAACTATTTTGAGGTTCTGATTTGGTTTTCCTTTCTCAGGTGAGTGCTGCTTCTTGACAGCCTTTGACTGCTGAATGTAGCACACCTGCAACAGAGCCCTTGAGAACTGGTTTGCAAAACACTGTCCAACAATTAGTCTTACTCTTGCTGCTCACAGAGCATTCCACTTGCAGGATTTGATTCCTGTCATTTCCCCAGTATAGTGTGCTAGGCCAAATAAGACCAATGGAGTTGCAAATGAAAAAGCATTTCCTTGTCACCAAAATACTTGGGCACCTCAGTGATTGAAGGTACCTATTCCTGCAGGGGGGTATTTTAAAAGTGGGGCCCAGTGGCTTGTTCATCTACTGTTACAATATACAACTGCATCTGTAGTGTTCATGAAGCAACAGATCTCACTAGGATATGTCCTATCTTCCTAAATATTTGTATTAATCACAGGGATGCTTCCCAGATGCTTCCAAGAAAATTTGTGGTTAAGCTGTTAAGTGTTTTGATTATGAAACACCACCAAAAAAACTTTCCTGGCCTGTTCTTTCAGAATTTGGCTTTCTCCTTTCCCTGATGTGGGAAAAATCATGTAAACTAGGTTTACCATGACAGTTGCCATTGTGTTGTGACAGTTCTTCAGCCCAGACTGTGGTGAGGTGCTAATACCAGGTCATGTCTGCATCTCTGTGTTGAGATTCTCTCATGGAATGGAGACTGTAGGAAATCAAATCTTGCTTTAGGACGAATGCTCCCCACTATTACATCGCTGGTACCAGACCTCCTGCATACCAGTTTGTTGTATTTCTGTTGTTCTTCCCTTGATTTTACTGAAAGTGTTTTTCATGAGACTTCTGTCTGATGTTGTTAGTTACCCCTCTTTGTCCTGATGTAGATCAAGGAAAGCATTGCTGAGCTCTGCTTCTGTCCAAGTCCCAGGTGGCATATTTGAGGTATTCTCTGTTAGGCTATAACCAGAAGCAGATATAATCAATTATGAAAACAAAAATATGTGGTACTTGGAGGGTTTACTTGTGGAATAAATTCATTCTGTGGGCAGTTTGTGATTCAGGAGAGTTGAATTCATTTGGAATGTCTTTGGTGGGTGCTTTAGGTAAACGACAAGGGTGCTGTAAAATGGGTATGGGCTGGGGGCTGTGGTGGTCATGCATGAAAGCAATGTGCCATCTGAGCCAATCTAACCACTTGGGCCTGTAGCAAATGCGATGCTCTTCACATGAGTGTTTGTAAGCTAATGTGGATTGGATTATGGTGTGGAGTGTCAAAAGGATGGTTATGGTGATGACACTTATAAACTGTTTGGCTTTAATTAGTTCTGTCCTTCTGTAAGTGCTTCTTTGACAATAAGAATGCTGCCTTCTGATGCTACCTTAACTTACTCCAAATCTGCATGAAGTTGGCTTTTGGTGACTATGAAGACCTTTTGCTCATTAAATAGCAATTCTATGCTGAGGGGTGATGGAGAGAAGGGATGTATGCAACAGGAGAGAAATGAACAGAGGGTGAGAAGATGGAACACTTTACACGTTTCTGTCAGAGCTCCTGTTGTCAGAAGATCTTGTGCCAGCATTTGTATGTCTGTCTGAACTTGTACTCTAAAGTGAAAGCGCTTCTAAGTTCCTTTCAGTATTTATGCATAACCATGACAGTCTCCATATAAATTAATGACTTTTCTAGATTTTTGCATGCTTCATAACATTATTTAAAACCTTAGTAAGCTCTTTCTTAAACATCACCCTTGAGATTTAGAGTGAGGCCATCATGCTTTTAATACTACTTAAACAGCACCATGAATCTTTGGTTGGACACTGAGTTGTTTTCCATCTTACCATTCTCCCTCCCTCTCTCTTTTTCATGACTTGCTTAGATTGCCACTGAGGAACCGTTGAATCCCATTAAACAAGACACAAAGAAAGGCAAGCTTCGATATGTGGCAAATATCTTTCCTCACAAGGGTTATATATGGAATTATGGTGCCCTCCCACAGGTAACATTTTTGTTACAATGCTGAAAGTTTTCTGTCTTCTCTTTGAATTGCCTTGTAAATCTTGGGTACTGTCTGAATGTAAATCAGCTCCAAGAGGGATGTTTCTCTTTGATACATTTGTAAATTAGGATTTTTTTTATATTTGCATTTTATTGTGTCCATAAATTTGGAGTGTGGGTGTAAATATGTTCTGTGTTTCAGGAAGGAGTTAAATGATCAAGAAATCTCAACTATTTAGTCTGCATCTTTGCATTGCAGTGACAGAACTAGAAAGTGTCATAGTCTGCTATTTATGAGCTTTGTTGAGTAGCCCTATTCTGATTAAACAAAGCATTAAAAAAACTACTACTTTAGGATTTTCACTTATTGCAGCATGCATTATAATTGAGATTTCTTAATATCTTTAGCAAAAAGGAACAGTGGGGCTGTTCTTTTTAGATTAAACCATAACTGCCTTAGTTAGCTCTTCTCTGAACTATGAATCTTTTACTGATCATGACACATTCAAAACTTTGAGCCTTGAGAAAGCCTAACTAATGGCTGGGATTTTAAGCATAATGAAGAGTTTTAAGTTTTCTTTCATTTTTGTGAATAACATGTTGGACTTAAGTGACATCATGTTCTTCAGTACTAATTTCTTTTCTTTACACTTAACTGCATAAACAATGAAAGTTGTCGATCCCTTAAGAAGAGAATACCAGGCAGGTGCTGGAGTATAGTAGTGAAGTTCTTAGCCAGCCAGCAGTTTCAGTAGACAAAGTTTCCAAGTTGTTATGGTTGGGAGCTAGCAATTCCTTCTAATGTTTTGAAATTCCTATGTGCCTTAGTACAATGCCAAAATTAAACATTTGACTGTTCTTCCACACAAAGTGTCGATGATGCTTTACCTAGGAGAAATGTTAAGCTCTCCTTAGTAACTTGTGAGTCAGGGCTGGAGGTAATTGTAATTTTTATTTTCTGTAGTAACTTTAAATTACCAATTGGATTGTTAAAGTTTTCATCATTTAAGTCTAGATGATACTGCAGATTTCCACTAGCAGTGGTAACAAACAAAATCCAATTCAGTGTCTTCGTTATCACAAGAGGACTTTTCATCAGGATCAGCAGTTGCCAGAAGTTCAACCCTACTATATGGATTAAAGATAGGTCTTTGTTCTTCTCTACTCCACATCATAAAACAGCCGCTACAAAGTGGCAGTAAGCCTATCATTAATGTAGAAGTTGCCATACTGTCCAGCTTGACACTCTTAGCAAGCTTTCCCCCTGACCCGTAGGTGGAGGGATGCAGTTGGGCAGGGGAGTAGTACTTTGGTAGTTTTGAGTTGGAATTTTCTCTTGACTTCACTTGAACAATTTTTTTTTGGTGATGATTCTGCTACCTAAACACCTGAGCTTTTGCTTTCTGCTGGTTTGCCTTTCAGTAGCAGTTGAATTCTCAAGAAGAGGTTTGAGGTAGAGGCTTACCATGGATAGCAGGAACAGAATGTTTTACTAGCAGGACAGAATGTCTTCCAGACAGATGGCCTGCAGAGCTGGCAGAAGGAGCTAGGGAGCAGCATAGTTTTCCACTGTTCCAAAATGGGGTAGTTGGTGATCTGCTCAGCCGCCTGGATCCCCACAAGTCCATGGGACCAGATGGGATCCATCCTAGGGTGCTGAGGGAGCTGTCAGAGGAGCTGGCCAAGCCGCTCTCCATCATTTTTCAGCAGTCCTGGCTCACTGGCGAGGTCCCAGAGGACTGGAAGCTGGCCAACGTGGTGCCCATCCATAAGAAGGGCCGGTTGGATGAGCCAGGGAATTACAGGCCTGTCAGCCTGACCTCAGTGCCAGGCAAGATCATGGAACAGGTCATCCTGAGTGCAATAACACAACACTTACAGGATGGCCAAGGGATCAGGCTCAGCCAACATGGATTTAGGAAGGGCAGGTCCTGCCTGACCAACCTGATCTCCTTCTATGATCAGGTGACTGCCTGGTGGATGTGGGGAGGCCTGTGGATGTAGTTTACCTGGACCTCAGCAAGGCCTTTGACACCGTCCCCCATAGCAAACTGCTGGCCAAGCTGTCAGCCCATGGCTTGGACAGCAGCACTCTGAGCTGGGTTAGGAACTGGCTGGATGGCCGAACCCAGAGAGTGGTGGTGAATGGTGCCACATCCAGCTGGCAGCCAGTCAGTAGTGGAGTCCCCCAGGGATCAGTGCTGGGCCCCATGCTCTTTAACATCTTTATTGATGATCTGGATGAGGGCATTGAGTCTATCATCAGTAAATTTGCTGATGACACCAAGCTGGGGGCAAGAGTTGATCTGCTAGAGGGTAGAGAGGCTTTGCAGAGAGACCTCGACAGGCTGGACAGATGGGCAGAGTCCAACGGCATGAGATTTAACGCATCCAAGTGCCGGGTTCTGCACATTGGCCACAACAACCCCATGCAGTGCTACAGGCTGGGGTCAGAGTGGCTGGAGAGCAGCCAGGCAGAGAGGGACCTGGGGGTGCTGGTTGATGGTAGGATGAACATGAGCCAGCAGTGTGCCCAGGCAGCCAAGAGGGCCAATGGCATCCTGGCCTGCATCAAGAACAGTGTGGCCAGCAGGAGCAGGGAGGTCATTCTGCCCCTGTACACTGCACTGGTTAGGCCACACCTCGAGTCCTGTGTCCAGTTCTGGGCCCCTCAGTTTAGGAAGGATGTTGACTTGCTGGAACGAGTCCAGAGAAGGGCAACGAAGTTAGTGAGGGGCTTGGAACACAAGCCCTATGAGGAGAGGCTGAGGGAGCTGGGGCTGCTTAGCCTGGAGAGGAGGAGACTCAGGGGTGACCTTATTGCTCTCTACAACTACCTGAAGGGGGGTTGTAGACAGGCAGAGGTTGGTCTCTTCTCCCAGGCAGCCAGCACCAGAACAAGAGGACACAGTCTCAGGCTGCGCCAGGGGAAGTTCAGGCTGGAGGTCAGGAGGAAGTTTTACACGGAGAGAGTGATTGCCCATTGGAATGGGCTGCCTGGGGAGGTGGTGGAGTCGCCGTCACTGGAGGTGTTCAGGAGGAGACTTGACAGGGTGCTTGGTTACATGGGTTAGTTGATTGGGTGGTGTTGGGTGATAGGTTGGACGCGATGATCTTGAAGGTCTCTTCCAACCTGGTTTATTCTATTCTAAACAGTATAGTTCCTTGGGGGGGGGGAGGAAAAAGTTTTCTAACCTTTTCAAAACAACTTTATTTGCCTCAAAATTCTGACCAGGGAAACTTCTCAATTTCAGAATCAGTTGCCAGTAAGTAAACAAGTGCTAGTCTAGTAAGTCAGTCAGCGTGACTTGCCCATGATTCCTTGCTTGTGCAGAGCTCAGAGCAGGGATATGAACTTGCCTCCTGGAGAAGCTTCTTTGGTCTTAAGGTGTTTGCTGTTGCTGAGAATGTACACATCTCAAAATACTCAGAAATATTTCATACCTAAATCTAAAAACTTTAAAAAGCTAATTGGGTGCTGACATATCTACATCTATGAGTTTGGTTTGGTCAAAGCCTAGATGTTTTTGAAAGGAACTTATGTTAGTGCCATTGTATTCAAAGAGTATAACAATAGAATTTCAGGATGTCCTAGCTTACTCCCACAGCCACTTGTAACCAAAGCCTCATGTATTTAGGGTCCTCTGATGCCTTAATCATTGCAGTTTGGTGAAGTGCATGTGTTGAGTCACAGAGACAGTTAACATTTTTGTTAGTATGACCTCAGTAATTTTCGTATTAACTTGGCCTGAGGATGAGTTACTCAATGTCAGTTCACTGGCTGTTTGTTTTTTGTTTTCCCATTGAGCAAGCCTGTGGTCAGAAAGCTGATGTTTTTATTAATCATAGTACTTAGATGAAATGCAATTGCAGATCAGCTGGTAACTGATAATTCTCTTTTCCTTTGACAGACCTGGGAAGATCCAAACCATAGAGATAAATTTACAGGATGTTGTGGGGATAATGATCCTATTGATGTTTGTGAAATAGGTTCAAAGGTTTGTCTTCATGATGATTAATTTATCAATATTAATTTCAACAATTTGGTAATGACTTTTGGAAGAGAAAGGCAGATGGAAAATAAGAAAAGATTGTAGTAGTCTCAGGGCTGACCAAAGTATGAATAGAGGATCAGAAGAGGGAATAGGTGAGGAAATGGTGGGTAGTTAAAAAGGAGACAGAAAGTGTAATTTGGTATAATGTGTATACTGGATAAAAGGGAAAAGAAGAGATTGTCATTCTTAAGTTCTGTGGCTGGACAGGGAGTTTCAGGTGATGGAGGAGGGAGTTAAGATTTTGGGAAAAGGAAAAGCTTTTTCTTTTTCCCCTTTTAGCAATATTGGAGCTAGGAATTGCTAAGAGGAGATAGGGCAGCATCATGCACATAAAATTACAAGGCCACACACACAAAAGAGGTAGGTTTGAGTTTTATTGCGGGTGCAAACGGAAGTAAATCCCTCTTTGGAGGAGACAGGAAGCTGCTGAAGAGTTATGAGATACAATAAGGTGCAGGAAATGCCATTAGTAGGTAAAGGGAAAGCCTCAGGTCATTGAAAGAAAATTATACATAACTGGAGGCAGCACAGCAGAGAATGGAGCAGTCATCTGTGGTGTCAAAGATGGAGTTTTGAAATGAATGAATTTGGGAGAGTGCCGTTTTGGGATATTGTAGTCCAGGGGAAATTCAATTGGTGACCTCAGCAAAGGTGGCTTCATTTGAGGAGCAGAATCTAAAGCTGAATTTTAAGGAATCCAACGAGTTCTAAAGGGAATATTAACTGGTAGGGAGAAGTTTCCCAAGAAAATGCAAAAAAGAGTTGTGCTGGTATTTCTGGGGATGAGGTGTGTGTTTACATGTTTATATTGGATTCTAGAGGAAGGAACAGCAAGAGATAATTAAGACTTGAGAGGTGAGAGAAAGTGAAAAGGCAGGAATGAGTGACAAAATTAGTATGAGATAGCTTTAACTTGCAGGTTGGTGTGAAGATTAAGGAGGTGGTGGGGGTAGGTGGGGTAGAAGAGAAGGAGAAATTATCTAGCCGCTCATCTGCTTAAATGCTGATGGGAGAATTGAGGGTTGATGAATAGCAGTGGAAAAGGCTGGTAACGTTAAGTGGATGTTTGCTGGGTTTGTAGGTCTGCCTTGAAATTCTGTTAGCTGCTGGTCAAAAAGTGTAGAAGTATTTTGTCTGTAAAATAAAAGGGAAATGTTGTGTGGTGTTTTCCAGATCTTTGTGAAGTTATCTTCTATTTCAGATTCGTTCTTCTGGTGAGATTGTTCAGGTGAAGGTCTTGGGTGTTTTAGCTCTTGTTGATGAAGGAGAGACAGATTGGAAGATAATTGCTATTGGTGTGGATGATCCAGACGCTCAGAAAATCCATGGCAAGTATTTTTATCTTCTGTAATGCAAGCTATGTCAGCTACTTGCACAGTAGAATGATACCTGAGTTTAGGCCACTCAGGGCAGACAGCAGAAAGGCAAGACTTTGTTTTATTGTTTAAATCAGGTGCTTCCTTCAAGGGAGTGCATGTGGGCTTTGACGCTAAGCTTTTGAACAGTTCTCTTGGATTTTCAAGAGGACCTGTCACGCTGAAAGCTTTGACTTTTGATACACAACTGCTTCAGAAAGTGACCTCTTAAACTTACAGGCTTCTCCCCTATGTAATTGTGCACATTCACCTGCTCAGATGATGTAGCTCTCCACTATTTTCCCTGTTAATTGCTTTTATATTTGCAAGCATTGTGTTCCATTCTGAAAAGGGCTATATGTTTCCAGTGGTTTTGTCACTTGGAGCTGGGTTACTTCCAGGATTTGTGGACTAAATGAACTAGATTTTGCCTTTTAGCTTGAAAATTTGCAAACTAAACTGCTAATGCAGCTCAGCCTAATGTCTGCTCTAACGGTGATTAACTGTGAAGGGCGAAATACTCTGTCCAGACTTGTTCTCCTTGTCACCTTGCTTCTGGTATCCAAATGGAATTCACATAGCAAATGTGCCTATCTGGAACAGCGCAAGGTGCAGTTCTGCTTACAGACTGTTCAATGAGAACATGATACAGATGTGTTAAAACTGCAAGGAGTTAGGTTATTACAGCACAGGCAAAGTGCAGCTTTTTTTCTGGGTAATTTGGCATTCACTTCCTCAAATGCAAGGTTATTTAGAATAATGAGAATTCAAGGAGGAGATTTGCCTAAAAGATAGTGATTGTTATGAGAGCAAAACCCATGTATAGCATCAGATCTGTGGAGTCAGAACCTGCCCTTTGCTGATAGGGAGCACCCAAGCACAGAGTGGCCTTTCTGCAAGAATAGGACTACCCAGTAGCTTTTTAAGGAATTAAGTTTCTCACCCATTGAGGTTTCCTGGGTTTTGAATCTAAAGTAAGTGTATCACTGGACTGACACTTGCAGGGTGCTTTCACATGGAGAATGCTTGGCTTGTAAGGGGAAGGAGAGGAAGAAGAGAAAATGAGGAAAAGGAAACTCTTGCATTGACACTGATTAAAATTATTGAGCAGGTGAATGATTATGTTGTATTTATGACTTTTTAACCTCTTTGGCCGTTAGAGGTTAAGAAGTTCATCTTAAGAAAATAGTTAGTTTGATGTTAATGTTAGAATCAGTTCAAACCACTTTTTAATGTGCAATGAAATGTGATCTGTCAGTGGTTAACAGACAAACAAGAAGCACTTCATTTCTCAGTACTGTGCTGCTTAACTCTCACCTTTTTTCCATGGCAATCTTTGAGAGGGTTTCATGAGAAAAGTGGATATGAGAATTTAAAAGGAGCCCACCAAATGGGGGTAGAACTCAATTAATGCTACTAGGTTAAATAGTTCAATATGAAAGCCCTCTGTTTGTCTTTCAGGTAACGACTGATTTGTGTCAGTTGTTACAGCTTTTGTTTGTGAGGCGACTAAAAGTTTTAGTCTAGTTTGAAGGAAAAAAAACAAGGGTGGAGAAAGGGATGGGATGAGCAAAGCAGTGCCTGTAGTTGATTCCTGTTGTTCATCCTTTCTAATCATAGAATGGGTGCAAAAATTCATGAAGAAAACTGTCTTTCTGAGGATCAGAGAAGTGCAGAAATATTTATGCTGTTCAATGCTATTTCCCTTTGAGATTGGAGCTGCTGTCCAAGATTTACAAAATAAAAGAGGGGGGGGGGGCAGGAGGGGAATGAAAAAAGAAGCCCTCATCTGCTTTCACAAAACATGAGTGGCTTGCAGTGTTTTAACAGCAATCCTTTCTGGTCTGAAAACAAATCTGTTGAAGTAGGCAGCAAAATAAGTCCTTTTATGTCTGTTTTACCCCCTTCCCAAAGATGTTAATTATTTCAGCATAAAGGGATAGCAGCTACAGATAAACTCATATCTCCCTCAGTAATTGACATGCTGCTGTGTTATCTTGGTGGCCTCCTAGGGAAAGATGAGGCTAAGTGTTGCCTTCTGAGTCTGTCCAGTCATTTTTGTATCATTTCAAATTGGACTGAGAATCATCACATTTGCTTTCAGCTCAGTATGTGCACAGCCCCCAGTGAACATTTGGAAAAGATAATTCTGAGACACCAGAGTGGTGATTACTTGCAAACCCCATCCTGAGCCCTCACAGTGTGTTAACTCCTCTTGCTGCTTTAAGCACACCCCAGGTACTCTGTATATTCTCCTTCTGGGATTGTGATCGTTCTCATAAGTGCAATTGATTTTTCTGAGACTTCACAGAACTTAAAACTGAGCAGTCCCAAGTTCGGAGCAGTTCTCATTGTTTATTCATAGCACTCCACTGTACTGTGTCCTGCAGGCATTTATTGATAAACACTGGTTTAAATTGGAAACCCTGCCTAGAACTCTCTTTCATAGGTAGCAATGAGGAACTCTTAGTTTATAGTGACAATACCCGGGGACGATAAGCAATACTTAGCACCTATTCAAGTGGGAACTGTCTCATCAGTGAGAATAGCAGGATTTTAGTGCCTTTTTGGACTGACTTTGAAAGGTAATTTGTTGGAAATTTTAGCAGTTAATACTGGTGGGCATGGGGACAGCCTCACATCAAATAAAAGGTGCAAGTTAGAGGCAGGTATCTGTATAAGAAAGTTTCTTTTAGACTAAAACTGGACTTCTTGAGCTTTATCTGTGTCAGGATGATCTGTCCTTGTGGCTGCCTGAAAACCAATCTGCTGTCTTTCTGCTCAGACAGTTGCTAGGCAGGTAGCCGTGAGCAGACCAAACAAGTCTGGGAAAGGGCCTAAAAGCTTCTGGCACACTGAAACACTAAGTCTTGATGGTGTGCTAGGGCTTGGCTGTTTGTGTCTTTTGTTGTTGTCATTGCTTTTTGTTTGGTTGATTTCTTCGGGGTTTTTTTGTTTGTTGTAAAACACTAGTCGGGAGAAGCAGCAGATTCTTGGTATGGGAAGACTGCTTGTTTATGCCATCATTTGGATTTAATTTAATATATTGGCATTCTCATACTTACCTGACGTGCTTTGCTAGGTTGGACTCAGGTGTTTGCATGCAGTAATTTGGTCTATATGGCATCTTCATGTTGGACGAGAGGTTTTTGAAAATAGCTGGCAGTTGAAGCATGAAGTCTGTTTGAAGCAGCTTATGAAAAGTCTGACTCTCAAAAGGTCACCTTACCTTGCCTGAGCAAATTGGACAAATCATTTTTGCTGGATGGCATTTTGATGGCCTGGAATCTTAGCAGCCGTTTTTTGCTATTGCTCACTTGGAAAGATCAACAGGAGTTGATGTCCACTGGCTTTGTTGCGCTACTGTTTGCTGGCAGCGGGATAGTTAATTGTGCTGTGCTGCCGTGCTTCTTTTCCAGCATACAGATCAGGATTGACTTTACAAGTTAAATGATCAAAACCTAAATGGCAATAAGCAAGGATAATGCGTATTTTGTGCCATCATATATTGTTATAGACCCTTGCATGTGAGTGTATTTATATGCAGAGAAGCAGCAGAGACCCTGAAAACCTTTATTGTGGATTTTTGTAAGCATGCAATATGAAAAAAAATCAATTATCTGTACTGAGGCTCCCCTCCTACCCCCTCACACCATGCCGCACAAAATATGCCTTTATATGGAGTGAGCGGCTGCTTCCTGTAAATGTTTATAAGATGTTATTAAAAACATATGTCCTCTCTTCCCACAGACCCTGTTGAAAAAGCTTGCTGCGAGCATCTTGTTTTAGCTTTCTTTGCAAGAAGCAGCATCTGTTGTACTAAAAATGGTAGTTTTGTGCAAGTGCTTTTGTTGCTCTTTTTTTGTGAAGCCAGATAGAATGGGGATCTGCATTTGCATTGGCTCATTCCCTTCACAGAGAGCTAGCAGCAGTTGTCTGTGCCAACATCTATAGAGATTTTCCTTATTGAGGCTAAACTGCAACCCATATTGTGATTAGCCATTCATTTTTAACTTTGGTGTCTAGAAGAGTGGGGCATGTGGTTGTATGTAGCCAGTATAAAGAAATGACCACCTAGAGCCCAGTGGCTGTGTGTTGACAATGAACCTGCAAGAACCTGACCTTTCTGCTCTGTCACTCTGAGCAGAGATAAAACCACATTAGGCTGGATACTGGGTTACTACTTCTGTACTTGCTCAGCCTCTTTTGGCATCCATGTGAGTGTGTAGCTCTAAGGGAAGGTAAGCAGTCAGGGAAAGAAAAAAGCATCTAACAATGTCAACTGCAAAAAAAAAAAAATCTATGTTTGTGGGATTTTGTGGGGGTTTTGCTGGGTTTTTTTGTGGGGTGTGTGTATGTTTGGGTTTTTTTTTTGTTTGTTTAGTGAGGGGAGGGTGGGCATGACAGACAATAACTTGCAAGCAACTAAGGAAACAAAAGCAAGCACTGTCCCCCCTTTAAGTCTCCAAAACTCAGATACACAGCAGCTGGTATTTCAGGGGCCATACAGAGGTGTAGCCTTATTCTGTGTAGTCATTTTGCCTAGGCAAGGTATTTTCCAGAGTGTGAAATTCAGAGAGACGATTCTGTCCATGGAGATGGTCATGCCTATCTTAAGGAGGTAATGAAAACCTGCCCCATAGCCTAGTCTAGTATTTGAATCATCTAAAGAAATATAACCAAAGCCTATAAATAAGGAACAGCAGGTGAGGAAGGGCCAAGTTAGTAGAGAGTAAAACACTTTTGGTAAGCAGGTGTTGTGGGAGTAATAGGCAAGGAGTAGGATTTGAGGTACGGAATTAGGAGGTAGGTTTGGACCAGGAACCAGAAAAAAAGTATTGTGTCTGGAGATACAAATCTGGAGTTCATCCACTGCTAGGAGCCAAGGAAATTGTTTTACATACTTGAGAAACTACTCTTTTCAACAGGCACTAGAAATTGTGAGCTCAAACCTCACACGAGGAGCACATGACAAGGGCTTGGGATGGGAGGAAGGCCATTCCCTTGCATGGAGAGAACAGCATGATAGACTGGAGTCCAGAAACCCATTTGAATAGGAGCTGCAGTTTTATTAGTGTCCAAATGATGAAGCCTTCCTCCAACCAAGACCTTGCCCTTTTCTAAATTTCTCTTGGTTGATCTCATTCACCCATTCCAGTGTAAGGGTTCTTGTGCTCTTAAACATGCCCTCCAGCTAGGAGACATGCCTCTAGCATGGCCTTATGTGCCCTCGCTTTGTTCTGGGATTGTGCCAGTGAAACTCCCTAATCTTCTGTAGGCAGATGGCCAGTGGCCAAGTTCAAACTGCGTTTTACTCCAAGTCCCTAAACATGTAGCCCTATTAAGTGTATGCAGAAGAAAAAATGTACATAGGGTTCTTCAAAGCTTTGTTTTGTTCTTTGGGTAGCGTGTGATCCGGTGGACTTTGGGAGTGGTGTCTACCAGATGCTTGTGAACACTCAACCTCTTCTCACATAGGTTTCATTTTACGGTTCAGTCCACATGCCATCTCACTTGGTGGTCTACAGGGAATTGAATAATTTGTAGCACAAGACTTTGTCCACGGTCACAGACTAACTTTTAAAAAGACCCTTTAGGATGGAAAGCACATGACTAGATGTCAATTCCACAGACTGAGCAACCCTGAAAATCCATCTGGGATCATTGCCAACCAGGATATGCCAATAAGTAGGGCATATCTGTGGGAGAAGAGAATGAAGTAGCCAAGCAGTGTGGAAAGTTCAATATTCCTAAGGTTGGAAGGGACCTCAAAGATCATCGAGTCCAACCTGTCACCACAAACCTCATGACCTCCTCAGGGAGGACACTACTGCCCACTGTAGTCTTGAACTCACAACCTTCCCATTAAGGGTCTGATGCACTACCAACTGATCCACAACTTCCCCCTAAAGCATACAAAATACACCAAGATACACCAAGAAAGAGAGTAAGGGGGAGTCAGGACATGAGAAATGAGCAAGTGACTTGCAAAATGCTAGAGAAAGAGACTAGCACTATGGGAGGTAGTCTGGGCAGTGTGAGGTTATGAAATAGATGGAAGACCACAACAATAAAAAGTCAGTTCCCATTTCCACCAGAAGTGACTGTAGGAGGGAAATAGATAGGAAGAGGAGGATTACACCAGCTGCAAAAAGTATTTGGCTTTCAGAAAGGACAAAACCTTTCATTGTATCAGAATCAATTAAAATGGTATTGAAGGCTTTACCATGTGAATATATTTCCAGAGTTAATTTGCCAAGGGGATGATTGGGACCACCTCGCTGCAAGTGACAGGAGTGATGGTAGTCTCATGGGGACAATCCAGTGAAGTTTGACATGCAGAGCAGAAGTAAGCTTTTAAGCTCATGAGCTGTGTCTTTGCTGTAGCAGTACAGCCCTCAAGCAGAATTACAGTGTGACTGTTTAAATCTTTCTGTACCCACTGTGGCAGTGTTCCCAAGGGTGCCCTGCAAATGGCATACGTTCCTCCGTGTCCTGTTGAGTCATTGCATGGCGGGATTATAGAAGTAAAGGTAGAGTTGGCTCTTCATTGTGAGTGTGTGTACGTACCATGGGGTTATCAGTGGAGTTAGTGTTTAGTGCTCCTGGCATGTGTCTGTCTAGTATCTAATGGGCTCAGTTTAGAAATAATGTGAGCAAAGGAATGCCTTTAATATAACTTTTGAGAAGTCAAGTTTGTATTTTGATTTGAGGTGCTGGTTTAAAAATCCCTGTGTTGAAATTGGGCTTACTGGCTAGTCTTCCATTAAAAAAAATAAATTCCTGTAGTCCCTGCAGTTGCTGAGGAAAAAAATTTGCAATACTGAGATTATTCAGTATGGTAAGAGTTGCCTACTGAGATGAAAGCCTATAAATAAGGAGTTTTCTTTCTCTTCTGTCACAAATATGGTCCTTATATTTATTGTCCTTTTGGGCCTTAATTAATGAAAGGGCAGGAAGCAACTGGTTTACCTGTTTAGTGTGGTTGTGAAATCATAAGATACCAGCTATAAGCAGCTAATGTAATAAAGTGAAGTTTCCCCAATATTGAAAGTGCTCAGTGAAATCAAACTGCTTGCAGATCTCTTGTGATACTTTAACAAAAAAAAACAAACCAGAAGTTACAAAAGCTGTGAGTAAAAATGACCAGTCCACTTTGATGGTGTCTTCCTTTCCCTTTTTACCCTACAGATATTGCTGATGTCAAGAAGTACAAACCTGGTTACCTTGAGGCTACGCTTGACTGGTTCCAATTATATAAAATCCCTGATGGTAAACCAGAGAATCACTTTGCTTTCGATGGAGAATTTAAAGACAAGGTGAAGATAATCCAAAATTCAAGATGCATTGTTTTGTCACGTAGCCCTTTTAATACATCCTAAAATTTTGTAATTGTACAGGGGGGGGAGCTTTAACAAAAATAATTTTCATGAGACACCTGTAAGTACAATTTATTAGACTAAGAATAAATAGTGTTTGCTGCCTTCCATTTTATTCAGGGAAATGGATAGGTTATTAAAGGAAGTCTGCAGTTCTAATCCTGACAAGACTTAGCCATTCATCTGTATGTTTGTATGGTTTTTTCACAGCATTTTCACTCTCCCTGGCAGAGGGAGGGTGAAACCCAGAGAGTCTTTTCAGGTATTCTTTTTCAATCCTGATCAATAATAATTTTCCTGACTATATATTTTTTTAAGACTCTGCATTTTAAACAGACAAGGGGTTGCAGCTTTTCTGATACTTGGTATTTGCTGAAGATCTACTCTTTTCTGGTAATGCTATGTAAAAGCATTTGAGCTGGTTTTGACTTTAAGGCTGAAAAAAATCTTGTTCCTGTTTTTTTTAAGGGGGGGGGAAGGAAAGAATAGCTTTTTGAGCTATGTGCAGTAAAAATGGGCAGTATTTGAAAGGAGAGTGGACCTTGCTGAAGAAAATACCTGCCTTTTTCCAGAGGAAATTGGATGTGATTTGAGTGAAAATCCTTTGCACTCTCTGCGGGCTTTTTTTTTGCAAAGAATCACAGGTCCCTAATGAGCGATGTCCATATGTCAGTTAGTTCAGACTTCCAGTGTGGTATCAAAGTTCTGAAATGCCTTCTAAGCACCACAGGCAACTTGACATGTTTTGTCTTGTTAAAGAGATGCCCTGCTCCCCTCTGCACTGAAGCTGACTTTTCAACCAATCAAATGTATTGTTGCAAGGCTTGATAACCTGATCTCTCCCCTGTCCTCTCAGGAACTGCTCTCAGATTTTCCTGCCCTGTAAAGCTGAGTGTTGCTCTGCAGCAACAGTTTAACAGTGTCAGGCCACTGGAGTTGAGACTTGAGGCACGAAATGTGCCCAAGGTAGCTGGTTTGGAGCACTTGAGTAATTCTTAAGCCTTTTTAGAGACCCAGGATGTGGTGAAGCAAACATGGCTGTGCTCCAGCAGCTCTGGTGAAGTTCGTAATGTTCCAGTGGCATTTGGCCAAGTCACTCCCTGTTAGGAAATGTGAATGTTCTGTTGGCAGCTTTTTGAAAGCCAGTCTAGATATCATCATCTGGACACTGAGGGCTTGTTTCATGTTACTGTTTTGAAGCTTCTTTGTCCCCGTCCTGCCTTCCATACTACTTTTCTTTTCAACAAACAAACTATTAACCAGCTGACATCTTAATGTTATTGCAAATGCTTAAATATATGATTGGGCAATTAATGAAGTAAATGCAACTTTTGCCACTGGAGGGGAAACCTCAGCTCTGATGCTGAGCTGCCCCTGTAACAGAACGGAAGGGCCAGAGCTCACACATTTTGTCCCATTTAGGACATGGTGCAGGTCCCTGCAGCTGTAGGTGTCTGCTTAGCATCTAGTGCTGATACTGTATTTCTGTGTGCAGTTTCTGGCTGTGAACTGAGGGGAAAGTCCTGAACACGTTGGCAGTGTATTTGATAGATAGTGAAGGGTGTTTCTTTTTTTGTGAAAACAAAAAAGTGTTACATTTTCCAGAAATTTAATGAGGCCCCAAAGGAGGCCCCTTAAAAATCACATAAGAAGCAGCATGGTTTAGTACTCTAGTTCTGTGGCTTGGGTTTTTTTTTATTACTAATTCATAAAACTTTTTTTCATTGATGTGAACTAGGATTTTGCTGTTGAAATTATTAAATCCACCCACGAATACTGGAAAGCTTTAATTCACAAAAAAGCTGGTGGAGGTGATATTAAATGGTAAGTATGCATCTTTTCCTCTTTGGATCATGATGTACTAATGGCATTCAACATGTGGCAGCTGTGCACGAACTACTTAAAATCATTTTACTTTGAGATGACAAGAGTAGTCATGGCTTTGATTAGTTGATAATAGACTATGAATGTCTAACTGGAGATTTATGATGATGATTTACTGACAAATGGTTCCAAAAATACATTGATTATACCAAAGTGACCTAGATTCGTTCAGCTTTGGAGAAATGGGCCCAAAGTGTCTGTTCAGGATCATTTTGGGAGAGTGATGACAAAGAGAGTGATTGTCTATTGGAATGGGCTGCCTGGGGAGGTGGTGGAGTCACCATCACTGGAGGTGATGAGGAGGAGACTTGATAGGGTGCTTGGTTGCATGGTTTAGTTGATTAGGTGGTGTTGGATTAGTTGATAGGTCGGACGCGATGATCTTGAAGGTCTCTTCCAACCTGGTCTGGTCTTTTCTATTCTATGCAAATGTTACTGTTATTCCATCCTTCAGTGCTGTATTACTCTGTTGCAAAATTCTGTTGGAGCTTAACTTTCAATAGTTTTTAGTTGCTCTCTGGAATGAGAGAACCAAGTTATTGTTCTTTACTAGCCTTTGTCCTGGTCTAAATTAAACTGGACTTTAATAAGTTCTCTGGACTGGCTTACATTGGCAGTTGTTGCACCAGAGGAGCAACTGAAGAGCAGGCAGATACCTTTGCTTTATGCTTTCCAAAGGCTGTATGCTGCTGTTAGTTAAACCAGAGGCTAAAGGCTGTGGGGGAAGCTGTGCTTTTGTAGTCACTGTCAACTTCTAATTTGTTGGAAATATGTGACATTCTGTCTTGGAGATAACTGAACACCTTAGCTGTTGGACGGGTTGGTAGTTCTACTTCAGCCTGGCAAGAATACTCCGTGTTTGGCCTAAATGCACTTTGAACTTCAGGTTGATGGAAAAAATATTGAAGATTTCAGTTCTGCTTTGAGGAACTGAACCTTTTGCTGTTTACTGTGTAGGACCTTAAAAACCAAAGTCACTTCTGGTGTGAAAGGATGTATATTGGTGTGGAAACATTTCTGCTAAGTTTTTGGTCACAGAGTTTCTCTGCTCTCTGGAAGCAGTACAGGGGTCTGCTGCATTATGTAGGAGCAGAATTTTCACCTGTTTTTCCTCCTCCTTGTTAGATGCTGCAGGCAGGTTACTACAAATCAAAGGTGGCTCACCACAGAATCTCTCCATCCTTTAAGGCACAAGAGGCACTATCTGTGCTAGCCATGTAGGTGTTCTTGAACTCCTCAAGAAGTACCAGTTTATCTCTGCTGACTTTCAGGAGATTTTGTTTCTTAACTGTGGTCCTCTGAAGTGTAGCCAAGTGAGCTGCCAGAAGCACCAAGTATGAGCATGGCTTGCATTAGTATAGAATATATTGTCTAAAAAGGTTCTAAACCCCAAAGAAACAAAAAAATAGCCATCCACACACCTGCTCCCTTCCAGCTTTACTGGCTGCTTTGTGGTTTTGGCTTACTCATTTCTTGCAGATACACATTTCTGAGCTCTTTATGTGAAGGTATTTCTTTTTCCTACTGATAAATAAAACACTCTTTTAATATTTTTTTTGGTTTTTCAATTTCAGTACAAATGTTCTGGTGAGTGGCAGCCCATTTTGTTGCAGTGAGGAGGATGCCCGATCAATCGTGCAGTCGGTAAGGATAACATTTACTTTGGGTTTTTCCCCCCACCCTTGTGTTTCTAAGAATGATTAATAGGAAAAGATTCAGAGGTGAAAACTGAAGAGATTCAGAGGTGAAAACTGAAACAAAAAAAAGTAACTGAAATGGTCCTGAAAGATTCAAGGCATAAAGTAAAAGGGAAAATGCAAAGGTTGTGGGGGGAAATGTAAGCTTTACAATACAAACCTTTCATTGCCCCGGTCCAATTGTGCTTTCTGGCAGGTTCATTACTGTTCTGGTGGGGTTTTTTGTTTTGTTTTCGTTTTGCTCCTTCTGCAGTGCTGTTTCATCTGATCCTGAATAGCAAGATGGACTGCTATTTGTATCTAGCCTGCTGTCTTCTCTGTCTCCCCTGTTGCCATGAGTTACCACCCAGTGTTAGAACTCATTGACTAGCTGACTGGAGTCCCTAATCACTAAAGGGGTCCTTTGTTTGTCTACTTGCATAATTAAATACATTGCTGTAGGAGAGGGGATGCTTTTTTACAGTGTTCCTTAAAGAGTGCCTGTCATATTCAGAAAATTAACATAAAATTAAAACACGTGGATTTCCTGTTCAGGCAAGAAAAATGTCCTGCAGGTCTGATGCTTTCATGTGCAAATGCTGGTGGAGGAGAATTTCTTCCGTTTAAAATACACTAGTTTGGATGCCAAAAATTAAGCAAAGTTAGCAGAAATTACATGGAGAAAAGTATCTTTGAGTATTGCCTGGGTGTTTTTTGTTATTTTTTACACCTGCCTTGACTGAGCCTGTGCTGATGACCATGTAAGTGTGGCAGGTATTTTGCACACATGCATGGCTGCCTGGGCAGCCAGTGCTTTGCCCCAGTAGTCACAGTACTTGTGCAAATTCAGGTGTCAGAGGAGGCAGCATTCACTGTCTGTGCACTTAACATTCCAACGGCATTTCTAGTAAGAATGTGTTGTGACAAAACACCACCCAGGACAAGCAAATAAGACTGCCTGCCAGTTGAAAAGAAAAGTCCTAAAGAAGTGCCAAACCTCACTGCTTTTCCTATTCAGATCTCTTGCTTTCAGCATTTCTTTAAAAGTACCTTTGTGGTAGCATGTGTGAAGGTTGATTAAGGAGACTGTAAGTTTTAGATGAAAAATCATTTTGGGTTTCAAATGTGTTTTTAGGAACGCTGGTCACAGCTGTATGCAAAAACTTACTTCCCCTATACTTTGTGATTTACAATAACTTTTAGTGAGTGTTGAAATGCAACTAAAATCTCAAATTCAGATGTATTTGCACGGTACTAAACCTGCAAAGATCTTTTGTCTTGCATTTTGTGCTTTGAAGCATGTGTGGATTTTAACAGCAGTTAAAATCAGCAGTATCTGTTAACTTGCCTCTTTTTCATGGCTTCTTTTTTTTGTGGGGGAAGGCTGGTAAAATCAGCTCACAAATTAGGTATCTTGTATCAAACTAGGATGTCTTTTGCTGTAAGCTGCTTCCCTCCTTATCAATTGTTATCACTTCCTGGCTTTTCCGTGCCTCACATTATTTTCCTTTAAATGATACTAGTTCTGTGAAGTTGTGATCACGTACTTTCCATTGTTCTGTTTCAGTTCAGTCTTAAGTATTTTAATGTGCCTTTGTAGGGTACTGTCTCTTGGTATTTATCAGACAGGATAAAAAATGCAGTGCTCTTTTAAATACTGCTCATACTGCATGTGATTTCCAGTCTAAGAAAACTATGAGGAGTAAAATGCTCTTGAAATACGAATGGTGAAGAGTCAAACTCTAAATATAATCAAGGAGGTTGACTTGCACATTTTAAGCAGATATCTTTTTGTCTAGTACATTACACTGCCCACTTTGGTTGTCAGGCGTTAATCTCTTTCAAACTGAAGTGAAAGTACGTGGGTGCTGGCTGCAGAATTTTAATTGCTCTAGTAATTTTAAATGAAAGCTGCCTGTGTCTGTCTGGGAGTTTTGTTTGGGGTTTTTTGTTTGGCTTTTTCTGTTTGCTTTGTTTTTTAACTAAAGGCAGATAAATGTTCTTCTAATGAATGCTAATCTATTAACTTTTGAATAAAAACTGAAGAATGAAAGCTGAGGTAGAGACTTGTATGCAAGTACAGTGAGAAACATCTTTCAGCTACTGCAAAATTTCTGAGCTACTTGGGCAGGAGAGCTGGTTCCCTACAATTCTGTTTCCTGAGTCAGACTCCAATTATGGAATTCTGGAGTGGGTACTAATTGTAATCAGTCAGGTATGTTGAGGTGTCAAAACAAAAACAGCCCAAAAACTCAGCAAAAAAAAACCCCAAACTACACAAAACCCCCAAAGGCAGCACTCAGTATTCTTCTAATTTTTTCTTTTTTGATAAGCAAGGGAACTATATCTAAGAACCAAATGGAAGACAAACAAGTTCTTACTAAATTGTGCAGCAATCAGAATCTCATATAGATTTTGATTGGGTAGGTTTCAAGATACTGCTGTTGATTTCAGTAGGATTTACTTATTGTTTGTCTTTTCATTAGGGACTAGAATGGCTTGTCTGTATTGGGAAATTTTCACTCCAAGTTAGCTTCCAGATGGTTGGCCCTGTGTACTGTCATCTGTGGTGGCAAACTAGGAATGATTCTACATCTGGTGAAGTTGACATACCTAGTCAGTCCCAAAGAAACAAGATAATTCTTTCCTATAGGAACACATACTGAACATCTGAACCAGCCAAAATTGAACCAGCCCCTTGCAACTGCAAACCCAGCTAAATTTTAACACTAGGAGGTGAGAGCTCCAGTGTTCTCTAGCCTCTGAAAATGTTTTCATCTCTTCCTCAGCTCCACTCTTTGGTGTATATTGAAAATTCGACATAGGAGGAATAGAGCTGTGTAGCCAAGTGTGTTAGTGCTAAGATGTACTGCTTTTTTCAGGCTTTTAAGTGTTGCCATCTGTAAAACTGACCAGGACAGCCAAGCCTTTGTTTAACATTAATCCTGAGAACTGCTTGCTCCTTTGCTCACTTGCTCTGTGAAGAAGCTGCTGAGGACTTTGCAAGTTGGAAAATCACCAAGCCAATCTATATATAGTTAGTAGAGCAGTGTTTTGCAGACTGGCCACATAATTCTTCCCTTATAATATGAGAAAATGAACTTTGAGAGATGAAGTCACTTTTTGATAAAATGCAGAACAGTGTCCTGCAGGGGAAAAATTTTGGCCATTCTTGATAATTTAGAAAACCTCCAAGAAAATTTGAATCTATGTCTTTGCTAATGTGTTTTGAATGAATGAGACCTAAGCAGGAAAGTCTGTTAGCTGCCCTTCTCCCTGCATGTTTTCTGAGAGGATATTTCCATTTGGAACTTAACCAAAGCAAGATTTTTCTGTTCAGTTGTGAAACAAAAGTTTGGTAGGGTTTTTGCTCTCACTTGTTTTGAATGGTTGGGTTTTGGTTTGGTCTCTTGGTTGTTTGGGGGATTTTTTGTCTGTTTGGTTTTGTGTTCTTTGTTTTTAGTTGCTCTGGTTTTTCACTTGTGGGCTTTTAAAAACCATGTTCCAAATGAAAGGGTTGTGCAGTGAAGAGATTCCTGGTTCAGTGGGATGAGTTTTTGATTCCTTCCTGGTGGGAAGGTGCTGAGTCCTTTACCTTACACTTTCTAAGCAATTATCCCAGAAGTGTCAGGCACTTGCTTATACATGTTGGCTACGGGTTCTCCCTGCCTTCTGAAATAATACTGTGTTTTTATTGGGAAGAGAGGCAATGCTCTGGTGCTAATGTCTGGAAGATGCTTTATCTAGAGCACAAGAGTTCCCCATCACTGTGTGTAAGAAATCAGGAAAGGATGGAAAGACACCGGCATGGCAGAGTCAGGCCTTTTGTTCAAAATAGAGGGCAAGAACAACATGCACAGAAACAGGAAGCAGGAGCAGGTATCCTGGTAAGAGTGTAGGGACGTTGCTCAGTTGTGTAGTGATGTAATCAGGAAGGCTGGAGCTGAACTTGACAAGGGCCACAACAAATAACAGCAAAGGCTTCTACAGGTATGTCAGCCAGAAAAGGAATGTTGAAGAAAGCATACCACTTGCCCCCGCCAATGAACGATGTCTGGCAAATTGGTAACAGCGGTTGAAGAGAAGGCTGAGGTACTCGACTTTTTTTAAACTCAGTCTTCATTGGCAAGCCTTCTTCCCACACCTCTAAGGGGATGGACTCAGGGCCTGGGAGCAAAGTCACTCCTGCTGTAAGAGAAGATGAGGTTTATGACCACCTGAGGAACTTGAATATCCATGTGTTTGGGACCTGAGGAGATGAATCCCAGAGTCCTGAGCGAATTGGCCGTTGTAGCTGCTGAGACACTTTATATGAGATAGGAAAAGTCCTGGCAGTCAGATAAAGTCCCTGCTGACTGGCAAAAAGGAAACATTGCACCCATTTTAAAAAATGGTCAACCTGGCCTCTCTCTGGGAAGATCATGGATCAGCTTGCCCTAGATGCTACGCTAAGGCTTAGCAGGACAGGATTTGACTGCCAGCATGGCTTCATGAAGGGCAAGTCCTGTTTGACCAACTGGATGGTCGTCTATAATGGAGTGACTATACCAGTGAACAATGGAAGGGCAATGAAGGTCATCTCTTTGAACTTCAGCAAGGCCTTTGATGCCATCTGCCATGGCATCCCTTTATCTGAAGTGGAGAGAGAGGGATTTGATGGGTGGACTGTTTGGTGGGTGAGGAATCAGTTGGATGGTCACATCTAGAGTAGTGGTCAACTGCTGTACTGTCTTAAGCCTGTCTCTGGCTTCTGGGTCAGCCTGCCTGCCTGCAGAGTACTGCTACATTTCCATGTAATTTGTGTGTCATTCAGTGGTGGCAGGAAGGCCTACCTGTTAGTGTGAAAGACATAGGTGATCCCTGTGCAGCTTTGTCCTCCTGAAGCTTCAAACAGCTATAAACCCTGCCTTGGGGATGGTTTCTTTTTGCATAGTTCACTGAACTGCATTTAATTGTCTGCTTGGGTAAGTGAAGTTCTATGCCCTGGCAAAGGCCAACACCCACATGATTTTTGCACTTGATTTGTGTGTGTGAGCAAACATGGCAGGATTCCTTCTGCTGAGATGCTCTCTTTCCCATCAGTTACAGCAGTTGGAAAACTTGGTTCTTGGTGAGGAGCTGATGGGTTGGTAGAGGGTTGTTGCTACACAAATAACTAGCATCCTTGTGGTGAGGCAGGTTGCTTCTAGCTAGAGTTAAAACTGGCTTTAATTTTGACCTTGAAGTAGTAAGACAAGGCATGCCACTGCATAGTGGTGTATCTAGCTTTGGAATGGACCTGAACTCAGAAACCTACATTGTAAAACTATTTGTCACTTTCCACAGAACTGAATCCTACTGCATCAAAATGTAGTTGTAAAATAGCTTAACTGCACATTTGTTTGAAAAATACATGCATATATGTAATGAAAATTGTGGCTGTGTATGGATATAATCACATGTATACTTTTTTGCTGAGAGGGATAGTAATGGATTTGGGAAGGGGATTTTACTCTTTATTATGTAAACAGCAAATCCTGTTATCCTCAAGGTAAAGAGAATTTTCCTATGTTTTATCTTTAGGTAAGGTGTTCATCACTCACTTATTACTAGTGTGTTTCTTTTGTCATCTATGAGCAAGCAACAAATGTGTGCAGTAGTTTGGGAGGGGGTGGGAAAGAGAAAATCTGTGAGGTAGGACATCACTGTGGGGGGGCAACAGAATGTTCTATTTATTAACATGTCTTGAACCCAGTAGCAAATATCTTTGAGCTTGGGTGCCACCTGTGAAACTTCAACTAAACACTGATGTATTGGTTTCTGTTTGTTGTGGCTTTTCTAGGCACCAGCGCCTGTGACTGGAGATTCCCTTCTCCCAGAAGGTATGCTTTTGCCAAATGCCATGTGATTTCTTTAGATTGTTTTGTTCCAAAATTGACATAAGAACTATTGTGTTGAAAAAAGGTGGGTTTGTGCACATGAGAATGATAATCCTTATGTTCTGTCAGACTGTAATGCTTGTCTGCTAGTAAGTACAACGCAGGCAGAAATTCATGAATGGTTCGTGGGAGATTGCTGGTGAGTGTGAGTCAAAGTGTAGCTCAGAAAAAAAGATGAGAAGACTGATATTTTTTTTCTGTCACTGATTGTGGAAGGCAAATGTATCCTTTTTAAAGAAGAAAGGTTGCTTTGCCTTAGTTTTTCTCATTCTTCACAACAGATCACTAATCGAATAAACAACCCTTTCCCTAAAAGTGACATAACTGTGCTTAAGTTTCAAATGTAAGTTCTAAAAAAACTCTTTTTCACCATTAGGACTGTACTTCATGTTACAGAATTTTTGGTTTTCATCAATAAATAATCATGGATCCTACATTTTCCTTAGCTACCTGAAAAAAAGGAGAGGTTTTTTTCCTACTGCGGAGAAGACATACATGCTCTTTTGAGATGGAGGACAAACTAAGAGAAACTTACGTCATGAGTTGAGTTGCAGATAGTTTGCAAAGTAACATCTGTGTAGCCCATGTCATGGGAAAGCAAGTTGCATTCCTTTTGCCCTTATTTGGTATGCCAATAAATAGCATTTATTTACTGAAGTATGGCATCTCACCTCTGACAGACAACTGAACATGATCTCCCTGATCTTTGATGTGTTCCAGGGATGGTCACTTTGCTGTTGTAACTTGGTGCAGGACTGTTTCAGCCAAACTGAAAAGATACTCTCTTGAGGTTGTGCTTTACATAGGCTGGGGATAGAGTTCACCCCAGAGCGTGGTTATGAGAAAGGAGGTTGTTGCTTTTTCAAGTGTTTGTCTGGCTAGTTGTGTAGAACTAATGTGGTTCTTGATGTGTTTTGTTTGTTTGTTGTAGTTGATTCCTGGTACTTTTTCCCGAAGTGATGGCCACAGTGTTATGAAGCTGCATCATCAAATCTTGACTTCAGCCTTTTTTTGAAGACAGGCAAAAGCACTAATTGTTGGATTCCTGTTGAAACAACTTTTCAGCCTGTGTAAGCCTTCTCTCATGTAAATAAACACTGACATTGAAAATGAATGTTTCTTTTTTGTGTCTTCCTTTGTGAAGGGTGGAGCAGAGGGAAGTGGAGAACTGGCTTGCTTGTTTGTTTCTGAATCTCAGAACTTCAGAATTGCTCCTGTCCACTCACAAAGTATGGCAACAAATGAGATGCCAGATAAGGTGTCTTCAGCCTTGTTCTTCAGATTTTTGAATAATGCAGTCATCAGGTGCTTAGAAGACTTAATTTGTGTCTTAGGACTTGTCTGGACACCCTGACTGTAATCCTTTTCAAGTAGACAATCATCTTTATGTAATAAGCTTAGAAGTTTACTGTCGTCTTTAGTACGTGACTTGTTCCCTCAGCTGTATTCACTTTTGTGCCCAATTGTCTTTGCTTCCTAAAGTTATGGGAAGAGCACATTTGCTTAGAAAAAACAAAAGCTCTAAATCACTCTTGAGAGTAATTCAACTAGGAAGGGCTAATGCTGTACAGCTGAAGGATGCATGTGTGCTCTCTGTACTACATCCTGTTTGGATAACTTGTGTGTTTCATCACACAGGAAGGACTTTCCATATAGAAAGCTTCCATTTTTAGAGTTGTTTATGCCTGGAGGCTTTAGATAGTTCCTCATGAAGTGAAACAAGGTTAATAAAATGCATGGAACTGAGCTTTGTGTTTTCATGGTAAAAATACCTGCCTTTTTTCTACTGCAGGGTAATATCTGGTCTGTCTGTACCCAGAGTGTTCATTAAAAATGAAATCAAAAAGAGCCAGCTGTTAAGTGGAAAGGGAGGAAATAATAATATAGACAGACAGCTGTATCCAGCTTGTTACTGAGACCAAAGATGAGCATAGTCTGCTTTGAATGACAGCTGAATCAAAAGGTTAATGTTGCTGACACATGATGGAAGTGGAAGATACAGAAATGAAGAAGTTATGCTGTTGCATGCCATAGAGAAATAACTCTCTGACAAAGAGTAAGTTGCAGGTAAGAAAACTGTCACCTGTGGCAATGCTTGTTTGATTTTTTAGGAGATTATTTTCCTGATGTAGGCATTTACTCCTAGAATATTGTCTGGTGTATTTATCACCAGTCACTCCAAGTCAGTTTTTAGTCAAGAGGTATGTTACATGAAACACACATTCATGCTTTATTTTATCCTTTGGCATTCTAAGTACAAGCAGCATTATACCTAAAGATACGCTGGTCTTTTGTTAAAAGTAGATTAAGTGTGTCTTGGGTTCATGTGCAGGCGGCCCCCCAGTATGAGATTACTCTGATTAGAGGTAAGTGCTTGGAGAGTGCAGAACAGCTGCTTTGTTAGCCTGTGCGCTGGCACATCTAGGAGGCTTGCTGTTCTATGAAGTGCTTAGGTACAGCTGGACAATGAAGGGTGCTGTGTGAAATCAAATTCTCTTCCCTATGCAGTGGTCACTGCTGTCCTTTTTGGATTTGCATGGTTTGGGTTTTTTGAGGCATAGAATGAAGAGCCTTGTGCATATGAAAACCAAGTATTGATTACAAACATACCCATGCTGAACTGTCAAGAGTTGGGCAGAAGTTACTTCAATTTTATTTCAAATAATTTCTAACTGTGTCAATGGCATGTGGTTAGGAATTCAGAAGGAGAAACAAATTTCTGGGTCAGAAAATCCTATAGTATTTGGGAAAGCTGAAAATTGAAGTGGTTAGAAATGCCTAATACAATCACAAATTTGAAAATATGGAATAGTTCTTACATATAAGTATATAAACAGGTGACACTTGAGGTTTCAGCCTGCTTTCAACAGGTGTTTATGTACATTTTATAAAGGCTTTTTCCATGTGGGATTAAAAAGATGCACTGTGGTGTGTAGCCTTGCTGCTCAAATCTGCTGAATGCCACTAATGTGGATTCCAGAAATGAGGTGTGTAAGGAAATAACTGCATAGAGAATGACTGCTCCTAAGAGGATTAGGGGGTAGGACAGAGAAACTAGACTTTATTTTTTCAGATCCCCTCAAGAAAAAAACATGTCTGTGCAGTAAATGCATTCTTTAATTTTCTTGTGGCTGTATTTGCATGTTTGGTCTTGTTTGCATTTATATGTCTACATTGTTGTATTTAAATTTGATTTTGTTATAGTGGGAAGCTTAGTGTAGCAGTATTTACTTCCTGGTTGTATGAAAAGAACTTTTAAAATTGTTTGTGTCTGATAGTAATATTTCCTGGAAAGATGTCTCAAAGGGGAAATAAAACTCTTTTTCCTTTTCTTAGGAAATTAAAGTGTATTTTCTGTGTTGAATATATGACACACTTATATGTATATTTCTTTCAAGGATGACTTTGCATCTCAACTTCCTCTCTCTATTATGGAGAGAAAGGAGGGGTGCTGGTTGGTTGGTTTGGTGTTTTTTCCTCTCACTGTTGTGATAGTGAAGATTTTTTACATGTGTAAATCATCTGCTGTTTAAAATAGTACCATTTGCTGGCATGGAATCCACCCTTCATTTCCCCCGGTCGAAAATGAGGTTTTAGTTGTGTGGAAATAATGTTCATTATTCCTTGCAGTGTGAAAATAAAGTAATGGTGAAAACAGTATACTGTTGTCACTGTTAGAACACCATTTTCACCAGCAATGTACATCCTCTGAAAATCCCCAGAAGAACAGACAATAATTCTGAAGTGTGTTTTGGAGAACTGTTGATGGATATTATGCAGAGAGCTTTATCATAACTAGTCTGTGATTGGCATTTTTGTTAACACTTGAGAGCTATGGCACCAAGCAGCCCTAAACTAACCAAAGTATTATTTCATGCTTCTCTTGGCTTTTAGTGGGATTGAATGTCTTTACTGAATTGTAGGTCAGTTTTGGTCCGGTTAAAAGGCCAATCCACTATTAAGTCAGTAGGGTACACATGTGTTTTTGTGTTTTTCTTTCTGTGAATCTTAAGGTGATTTCTTACCTGGTTTGATAAGCTGGAGTTTACTCTGAGGACAAGAGATCTGGGATTTTGAGACCAAAGAGTTGAAAAGTTAGCTGGAAGAGAACAGAAAGAATAAAAGACAAATCTGGGAGGTTTGAGCTAAGAGTCACAGAAATTCCTGAAAACAGTTTTGCCTAGATATTGCAGCAATACATAACACCACTGATTTCACGTGACTGGAGAGATCAAGAGGATGCATTTACCAAGGAAGGAGAACATCTGCCTGCCACACAGAAGTGGGAATTGCATCCCCTCAGTGCCTGGAAATAGGTTTTAATCTTTAGTCTCCTGAAACAGGGAAAACGATGGAAAGCAGCCATTGTGTTGATTGTGGAGTTGGCTTTCTGGAGGCATTTTACGTTGTGTACAGGTGACCTGGGTGCTTGGTGGTGTTGACCAACTTACCCACACATGGTCTTTGGTTTCTCACAGCTTACTGCTTTGTGCAACAGGAGGCTGGATGTACCCAGTGTTCTCTCCTTGAATCTAGGGATGAGGTCTAGAGGGTAGACCAAAAAGCACCAAGTTTTTCCAGGCATGAAGATCTGGTTTTGTGTGCAGTATTCAGTGCCAATAGGTCACTGCATGGTCCTGTAGCTTGCTTAGAAGTCACTTTGTAGCTGTTAGCAGCATTATGCATGTAACAGGACACTGGTGTTGGAATGTGATGAAACTGGTTTGTCTGCTCTCTGGATTTTCAAATGTGCTAAAGAGTAAGCATGTATCGAAATCCCGGGGTTTTTTTCTGTGAGTAGTCAGATTTCTATCAGTCAGAGACCTGACAATTCCTCAACACTGAGAGGGGAACTCCTTCCAGTGACAAGGAAAACACAGGATCTATTCAGCTTTGCTTACTGTCAGAAGGTTAGCTATACTGACATGAAGGAGTTGACTGAAGATGCAGGCTTTGCTAGCCAGACTGGTCTGCCCAAAGGTTGTCTGGTAACCTAATTCTCTTAAGAATGAAAAGTCAATGGTGGTGAAAGTTCAAGGTGTAAACTGTCATGTTCATCCTGGTGAATTCTGCAGGCACCTAAGCTCAATTCTTGAGCAACTCATGAAAGTCCCTTAATGGCCTGTGTGTGTTGTTTCTGGGGTGCAGAAAAGCCAATTCCAAAGTGTAACTCATGTCTGCTTGGGAGTTCTCAGCATTGTAACTGTATCACAGGAATAAAGTTAGTTTAGATTCAAAGTGAAAATACCCTGCTAGTTCCTGCTATTTAGAAGACCTACTATGTGGTAAAAAATCCTGTCTAGCTGAGCAGTATTTGGCAGCTTGCCCTTCCTGGAGAGCTGGGATGAGGGAAGGCACAGTCAGGTGAGGACAAAATTCTCCTGAGAGTTGTTCACTGCAATTTCCTTCTTGTTGCATTATTGCCTTGCTTTAACTGGGTTATTTATTCTTGTTATGTGCTGCTTTGGGATTCAAGAATTTCAGAATTCCTACTCCTTGGACAGTTTTCTGATGTGACCAACCACATAGACCTCCCTCTCTCCCTCTTTATGTCTATAAATAGGGACAGTATCTGCTTATGTTGCTGTTGTGGGTATTAGTTGCTTATAAACTTAAAACATCAAGGAAGCCTCATTCCTAGTGGATGTCCTTCTGGCCCTATAGTTTGCTAGCACAATGCTTCTGAATGTTCAGGCAGGAGGAGTCTTGGAATTCTGCCCAAGAAAGTTTCTATAGGTCTGTGTGTGTGGAAGGGAAATCTTTCTGCAAGAGAAAAGGAGTCAGGATAAGAGCAGGGCAGCTGAGCCAGGGTCATTGTGAAGTGTGTATTGAAAGAAGGTTGTAGCTTGTTGCTTGTTAAGCAGACTGACTGGGAAAACTGAAGAATGAGGGGATCCCAAATGGGGGAAAGAAAATGGCATTGCCTGTCCTAATACAAGAAGAGATTTGAGATTCATGTTTCTGAGGACCTAAGTGTCACCAGAACATGTGTGTCATCTACAAATCATGTGAAGGTGTTGCTCCCCGATGGTGATAATCTTTGTAACAGTACCTCTCTGATTCACTTAAGCTCTCTATCTTGAGCTGGAATGGTTTTATGGGAGCTCTGACTGAAATGTAAATTAGCCTTAGATGTCTCTCTGCAGTTCACACTTCTTGGAGAAACTGACACAATTCTTGAAAATATGATAATGATGTTTGTGACGTGCAAGCTCTTTGTCACATGCACTGTATAGCTGCTCTGAATCATACCCCTATGCTTATGGTCGGCCTGAAAGTCTAATGTATGCAAGTGGCACAGCATGGGATATTTTTCACTGGCTGCATGGTCTGGTGATCTCATGTGAAAACAAAAGTCGCGTTTTCAGAGAAGAGAGAAAAGGCAGGGCGGGGGAAGAGTGCCCTTTGCCAGGAAGGGACCAAGCAAAGTGTCAGTTAATGAACATATGCATGCCAGCTCCTGAAACTTCAGAATCTTTTTAACTTAAAATCCCAATCCTTTCCTGAAGATAGATTTATTAAAATAAATGTAGCAAAAATGGTTTCTGCATGATGATTAGTTGAATGGTGACTAGAGGGAGCTGAGTAATTCCCAGGTCTTTTCTGTAATTACCAGGTTTTGCTTTTTGAATCTTCAAACTGGAAATTTTCCTGGTTTAAAATGCTTGGCTTAAAATTCTTCATTTTGAAACAATGTGACAGTGAAGTCTTCTGACCTATTGAATGATGCAGAGTATCAGCAGTGTAACAGCTGAGAGAGCTTATTTTTTCTGATTTTAAAGATTCTGTTTTCCATAATAATAATAAAAAACTCCTTTTGCTGCCATAACCATTTTCTGCATTTGTTAGAACTTCTTGTAATCCTGACCAGAGCGCAGCATTGTAGTAGGTACATCCAAGTATATATAGCACCTCACAGAGCTACACTCTGAGGAGAAAAAAAACAGGTAAGAGATGGGAGAAGAATTAAATGCTCTACCTTTTTTGCTGTTGAGAGAACTTGAGGAGCAGTGGATTAGTTTGGGACAGTAGCTGATACATGAAGTAGGTGAACTCTCCAGAGGCTTTCCTGACTCCTCCATCTCTAATGTGGTATTGTGGTGTGATTGACAGTTACAGTTATATGGAGCCATGGAGGCTGCTTGTAACCTGAAACAGTAAGGGAAGCAGGACTAAAGCTTGTGTGATGAATTTAGCATGTCCTAAATAGTAAAAATGTGGCATATCCAGGCCTTAAATCCACCCTCCTGTATCTTAAGGTCTTGCTAGTCTACATAGCACATGTTGCTGAGGCCTTGTGTTCAGAAGGGACATAAGGTGAGTCACACTTTGTTTACTTTTGAGGAAATACTTCCGTGAATGACACTAATCAACATGTATTTCTGTAGTGTGGAACCAAACTGTGAAGAGTTTAGTGCCTTCTCAGGGTTAAGGTAGAGCCACTTGAATTGTCTTCACAAACCCTTTGAGCTACCATTTGAGGTTACTGACTTACACTACATCACTGTAAAACACACAGCATTGACAAAGAACTGTCAGCTCATACTTAGTGCCAGGGGTAGGAGGTTAAAATCCTTTGTTACATGAAGAAACTTCTGCATTGAATGCAGACCTACTAAGGTATCATCTTTATTACTTCTAATCTTACCACATCGATGAAAGTGTTAGCTAGAGACAGTCCCTTTGGCAGTGACTGAAGTTATTTGTGTGATGGAACTGTAGCCATTGAAATTGAGCTGTTCATACAGTCTCATACTTAACTGTATTTATTAGCAGCTTGCTATTAATAAGACATTCTGATGTAGGAGGTTTGTGTATTTGGCTTTTTATTTGAGCTGATGCTGTTTGTTTCAGTAAAAGTGTGGTGTTTTGACCACATGCACAAATGTTAGCATGCTTACTGCCAGCAGCAGAATATTTACACTAAAAGACCTGGAGCCATGTTAAACTCAATTGCAACTTTAACTGGATGACTACATTATCAGCAAAACCCAGCTGTGATAATCAATTGAGTGATCTCTTGCTTTATCCCCCCTCCTCTTTAATTTTCCAAACAGGCTGAGGCAGATCTGCCCTTGTTGGGAGCTGTGCTCTAATTACTGTCTTAAGTCCTAGTGCAGCAGGGCAGAGGCGGTTCCAAGAGGCCTTCCGGTTGAACCTGAAACCCTTGAGAGGGAGGGATGAGAGGGTAAGTATATCCAGGGTTTTTTCCCATACTCTCCCTTATCAGGGGACTAGAACATGTTACAGGCTTTCTTTTGACAATGCACAATTTAGCTATGTTATGTGAAGCAGTAGTTCTGGAAGAGAGGTGTTACAGTTAAGACTGAGGCAGTTGAGTAGATTGTCCTGAGAAGCTGGTTGATGCACTAATATCTAACTGTAGTAAATGTCTCAGGAGATTTTCACCTCTTGGATCAGGCTTGCAAAGACTTTGTACACTGTTTTGACTCTGTAACTGAACCAAGGCATTTTGGTACAAATGGCCAACAGAAGCATAAGCAGACTAAACAAGTCAGCAGATGTGAGGAAGTGGTGACTGAGCAAGGCGTGGCATGCATGGTTAGCAATGGACATCTCTTCTGCTCTGCTGCAGCAAGGGAATATGGTCTGTTCCTAGATGGTGTCAGAGCTGGGACTGCAATGCAGGAATAAAAATCTCTGTACTTTGTTAACGAACAGGTGGTTGCCTGGTGGAGTCACAGCTAGTGGTAGGATGGTCTGGCCATGAAACTCAGAATTTGAATAAGCATAGAGTCTCCAAAAAAAATAAAACAGCCCCCTGACAGCAGCCTCAAACCCTGGATGTTTGTCATCCCAGTTTGGAAAGAGGATGAGACAAGTCTTTGTTGTTACAGTTCCCCTTTCCATCTGAAAAGGAGAACCATCTGAGGAGCACAGAAAGGAGAAGTTCAATGATGCTTTTATGGTTTGTTTGCTAACAAATACAAGGCTTTTTTTTTTTTTTCCCCTCCCCTTTCACCTTCCAAAGTTTTTAATTCTAATTAGGCCTATTCCAGGTGATCTTGGAGAGGGCTGACTGGTAGTCAGCATCATAGTATGATCCAGCCACCAGTTATTTCTGCAGAAGGTGTGCCTTTGGTATCTCATGTGCATTTTGTATGCAATATGGCTGCCCTCAGAGGAATTCTGCCTTTTCATTGAGACAAGAAGGCAGCAAAAGGAGCACAAAGTGGAGAATGAAAAGCTGAGACATTTACACAGGAGAAATTGATCTGCCTTGTGGGATTAGGCAGCAGTATTGCTGTAGAAAGTTTTCTCTTTGCTAAGCTGATCTTTCTGAGGCTAGCAACTCTGGGTGTTCAGGCAAAGTGAGGGCTTGTGCACTCATTTTTGGTGAGCACAGATTTGTAGGAGACTGTGTTTGGAACTGAAGTTGTGTGGTTGCTCAAGGAATATGTATCTCACACTGCGGAGGTGAAATGTATTGAAAAAGAGAGATTTGGGTTTTAAGACTGTGGAGATGAAAGAAGTGAGAGAGAAGTGAGAGATCTTTTTTCCCCACCTTGTGTGCTGCTGCTCTGATTTTTATATTTGTGAGCAGGACACCTCTCTATTCTTTGTTTCTTGGTGCCCATAACCTTTTCTGGATCATTTGGGAAAACCTTGTGACACATTCTTTGACCACAGTAGCTTGCTTCTCATTGTGAAAATACGAGTTGTGACGATGCTTACAAAGGGGTTATACAAATGGTAGCCTCAACTTCCCCAGTTATTTTAGGCCCAAATAACTTGTGAAGGATGAGCTTAGGGAGAGCATTTGATTGTTTCACTTGTGAAAGCCATGAGGCTCCCTAGCCATCTTTTGTTATCTTCCTAGTTACAGTGTCTTCTCAGGAAAAGATCCTGTACCATGCAGGCACTGACCTGAGAAGGAAAACAGTAGTTGGAAATGTCAGGAGGAATGGAAGGAGTTCTATGTTTGATGAAACACCTGGTCATACATTTGTCATGGTTTTCCCAGTTTAAGTGGGTTTTTTCCCTTGTATTCACTGACTTTGTCCTATTCCTTGTAACGAGTTAGAATAGACTTCTTTTATTTATTAAGGTTATCACATATGGAAGTTGTTTGGCAAGCATAGTTCAGTGGTGCAGGCAAATGAGAAGAAGCTCAAACCTTAAGAAACCAGTGTTTTGGGGAAGGGAGCTGCATAAAGATGAAGTTACAATGAAAATACTATCCAAAGGAAAAGCAGTGAGCTTAAACCTGAGTTAGTTTTTCTTCCTGAGCTAGTTGGGAAACTGTCACATTCCAGATCCCAAATTTTGAAGTGCAGTCACGCTTTGTGGAACTGAAGACGTGTTACAGATGTTGATTTCTAAGTGATTTAGTGGTTATGGCAAGTGGCAGATTTACAGCATCAGGATGTTAAAGTTTTATTGCAGACTGAGTCATTTAGTGACCTTCGGGTGACTCTTGGTTAAACACCTTCATACACGGCTTGATCTTGAGCAGTGAGGAATGGCTGCAGCTTCCCTAGGCTGCCCTTGAGCTTGGCTGAGACCCACAAGGGGTGGGGCAGGGCCATCTGCCCCTCGGGCTGCCCTGTAATGCCCAGTGCCCAGCACTTCTGCCAGCCATCAGCAGGGGTAGCTATGCTGCTGCCTTCTCTGCCTGTCTTATGCCCTCCCCTCCCTCACCCTTCCTTGCCTGGCAGAAGGGGCCAAGAGGATAACCACAGAGCTTCTGCCCCTCACTGCCAGCGCTGAGACAGGAAAGGGGAAGTGGTGCAGTGTGTCAGCTCTGAGGGCTTCTTTCCTGGAAGTATGCTGCTTCCTATAGAGGTGTGCATGGAGATGGGATTTACTGTTGTGGCTTTTTTCTTCACTCCCTCTGATGCAAGATACTAGTTGAATGTCCTGAAGTTTACTTTCTTGATGCTAAAGTGAGTCTATAGCAAATGTTTCAATACTCTGAGAGGATAACTGTCACTTGAATCTCTGGGGCACATGCAGGGGTGAATGAAGAGAGAAGGCAAAATGAGGAGAAATGTGCAGATCAGCTTCTGAATTAGGCCACATGGCAGTCAGATGACTGAGCACAGCTGCATGGTCACACTATCCACAGCCTTACAAAGTAGTTCATTGGTTACTTCAGAAGGACAAGTGAGGAAAGTGGAAGACTGAGAGACTGCTGGAATCCCCTGTTATGTGGCATAGGAAGGTCTCAGGCTTTGTTTCATGCTGGGACCTGTGAAAATACAGAGAAATACCTTTGTCAGAGAGCCTGATTCTGTGAAAACCTAGGCTTAGAAGTCAGAGTAGCGCAAGATTCCTGTGCAGATGAGTAAATGCTCAAAGATTGCCAATTTCCACTTTCAGCTTTGACCTTTTTCATACAAAAAGATGTAGTGGCAGGTCTGAGGCTGCAGGCAGGCAGAGGAAGGAGCATTCAGCTGCATGGGCAGTATTTACTGTCCCCATTTCCTCCAGAGAAACAGCTGTGGGCAGGTTTGGGTTTAGCACATATCTGTTCGAACTAGCTTTGCTGATGGTGCTTGGTGTGCTTGGGAAAGGCAGATCTAGATGAAGGGAAGCCAGTGAATTACTCTCAGCCTGTTTTGAAACTATAATGCCATAAGGGAATGCTGCTTCCAAAAGGTTGTTACCAGTAAGGTGCAGCAAGCCAGGGGTGGTGTTATGTACCTGATTGTTAGCATAACTGCTGAATCAGAACCACTATATGCATTTCCAAAGCTTGTTCCAAGGCTGAATGTAAAGATAAGGTAGAAGAGGGAAAAACGGGTGGAGGTGGCTAATATGCTTCTGTTGATGTTATCCTTTGGCTTCAGAGAATGCATCAGGTGCATGGGAGAGGCATGTGTGGCTGGATGTGGGGATGGAGCAACTTCTGAAGAAAGTGTGTGAATTTGAAAGTTGCTGAGACACCAGCTTTACTTTCTCTAATTACAAGGAGAGAGGAACCTGAAATAAGGGCCCAAGCTGGCTAAAGCCCCCCCCAAGTTCTATGAGGCAGAGGGATGATGAGACTGGGCCAGCAGCAGGGCAGGATGCTGCCCTATCATGTCAGGGTTGGCCATGGCTGCCACCAAAGTGAGACGTTTTCTGACATTCGGGAAATGCCCCAAGGCTTCAGCACCTTATGCTGAATGTATTTTAAACAGCCTTAGTTATTTCTTGAGGCTGTTATGACATGCCTCCTCTACTGTTTTTAATAAAGACTGCTGTGTTTTGGTAAAAGAGGAGTAGGACTGTATGAATTTAAGCAATCATGAAGAAGTTGGTTGTGAGCTCTGCAGTTTTTTCTTATTTCTTGAAAAAAGCCACCTCCAACAACCCCCTTAAAACACACAAACCCCCTGAAAACAAAGGTTATTTTTTTTCATTGTGGCATCTTGAAATGTTCAGACTAAGCAGCTGTCTCTTTCAGCTGTTGCAGGTATTAACCAACAGCGAGGAAATCTTCCACTATGACCTGTCACAGGAAATAATCCCTTCTTGATCACGGTGAACAGCTGGGCTCATTGCTTCTCCTGCAGTAGTAATCCTCAACTTCTTGACTTGCTACCTGCACAATGGCTTGTCACATTTTTAAGCTAACAGTATAAAAAAAACCCAAATCATGAAATTGCAGATGTTTAAGTGCATCCTTGGGATTCATAAATTATGGTTGCTACAGTGAATTGCTGCTAGGAGTGAAAGAGGTGTTTGAAAGTGACCTGCTTTGAAGATATTTTACTCTTTCTTTCTTTCTTTGTTTTTCTAATGCTAAATGCTTTTGACCTTTCTCCCCATGGCAGTGCAAGTGACCACCTAATAACACTACCTCAATTTTGTTGCTTTGTTTTTTTGGTGATGCTAAATGACAAGTACTTTTCAAATGCCATACATGAATTATACAAATCAAATTCTCACTAACAGTTTTTTTTTTCAGACCCCATAAATCTGCAGTGCAATTTGTTCTTTAGTAAACAGGTCAGGGGAAACACAACAATGGCAAGGGTGACTGGATGCATTTTGGATCCCCTGCTTAACTACTTATATGCCATGCAGTGACTTAAAAACAAATGGCAAAACACCAAAAAACACCCCAGCTGTTGGCCTGGAAAACTTGAAGAAATGGAATCAGGATTGGAGTTAGAATAGAATAGAATAAACCAGATTGAAAGAGACCTTCAAGATCATCACATCCAACCTATCATCCAACACCACCTAATCAACTAAACCATGGCACCAAGCACCCCATCAAGTCTCCTCCTGAACACCTCCAATGATGGTGACTCCACCACCTCCCCGGGCAGCCCATTCCAATGGGCAATCACTCTTTCTGCGTAGAGCTTCCCAACATCCAGCCTAAACCTCCCCTGGCACAGCTTGAGACTATGTTCTCTTGTTCTGTCACTGGTTGCCTGGGAGAAGAGACCAGCCCCTGCCTGTCTACAACCTCCCTTCAGGTAGTTGTAGAGAGCAAGAAGGTCTCCCCTGAGCCTCCTCTTCTCTAGGCTAAGCAACCCCAGCTCCCTCAGCTGGACACAGTACTCGAGGTGTGGCCTAACCAGTGCAGTGTACAGGGGCAGAATGACCTCCCTCCTCCTGCTGGCCACACTCTTCCTGATGCAGGCCAGGATGCCATCGGCCCTCTTGGCTGCCTGGGCACACTGCAGGCTCATGTTCAGCCTACCATTGACCAGCACCCCTAGGTCCCCCTCTGCCTGGCCGCTTTCCAGGCACTCTGACCCCAGCCTGTAGCACTGCATGGGGTTGTTGTGGCCAATGTGCAGAACCTGGCACTTGGATGTGTTCAATCCCATGCTGTTGGACTCCGCCCATCTGCCCAGCCTGTTGAGGTCTCTCTGCAGAGCCTCTCTACCCTCCAGCAGATCAACACCATTGCTCTGTTTTGCATTGTTACTGTCAATAAAAAGAGGTTGTTGCCAGTTTATTTCACTCTAACAACGATCAGTTGAACCAATCCTGCAAAATCTTCCTCTGAGAATATCCTGTAGGCTTCCTTCACTGGGAGAACAACATGTTTATTTCTGGCTTGAATCTGGTTATTGTTTAGATTAAAATCTGTTTTGCATGGTCAACATAGTTGAAAGCAAGCAGATTGCTTCTGACTCCTACATTATCAACATAGGGATAATTGCAATCACAAATAAAAAGGCAGGAAAGAGCATGCATTGCTTGAAAAAGAGCACACAACTTTCATGGTCACAGATTTGTAAGATTAACAGTTGCTTTCTCTTCTCTTTCTTCTGCTATCACATCAAAACAGAACCCTACCCCTGAGAAGCACCAAAACCTCAAGAACAAGCAAAGTGCCCCAAAACCTGAGAAGCACGCAGCTGTGTTCTGTAATTGCTGCAACAAATGAAAGTGGAATTTTGCTGTGTCATTTCTAGACTCATATTTGAGAGTGGTGTTGTGATTGAATGGTTGCTGCATTACAGAAATTAAAACTCCAGGAACATGGTGAGGCAGAGCTGCCACACCCAGCTAGACCAGAAACCCAGAGCGCTGCAGATAGGTTGAAATTTGATATGTAGCCATACAAACTTCTGGATGACGTCTGTTCTTTCACATGTGCACCAGCCAAGGCCAGTTCAGCTGGCTGAGTCCAGGGGATGGGAGTCTAGAAGATAACATGAGGAGAACTGAAAAAGCAGAAGACTTGGCAGAAGGGTACTGGTTTGCATTATTCTGTATACATTGAGAGTAGTGTTCTAGCCAAAAATGGTGCATTTTAATAGAGGTTAAATGTTCTCCAGGCCATGCCTGTCCCTTCCCTTTACCATCATTTTGATCTGGTAAGATTTTATAAAGAAAATCAGAGCATAAGGGTGTGAGACACCTTAAAGAATCAGTAGGTGAATACCAGCTCTTTGTAAGATAAGCACCGAGGATTTGATCATCCAACAGCAATTTGATCTTGTGCTCTGTTGGCTCAGTGATTTGACACACTGTACTGGCATTGTTATGTAGGGCATTTTGTATAAACCAGTACAAGGTGGTTTATCCTGTTTAGAGTCAGCTAAGTCTCCCATTCCCACAACTGCATCTAATGATTGCATTACACTGAACACTTTCCTCATTTGCCTCAACTCTTAGCTCACAAACACAACAGCCATGACCTCTGCCTTTGGCTTGGGGTTGTCAGACTTCTTTTAATAGAAGACAGGGGATGCTGCCTGGCTTTGCTTTGGATAGCTGCTCCCTTTTATCTTTGGAAATGACATTTTTCTTTTTAAAAGAGGTGGTGGTATCTGAAGCACTTTCATTATAATGGTGTTTCTCAGGCTATGATCCTGGATTCCTGGTCAGCCATAAAAAATGGAATGTTATCCCAGGGAGACTGGAAAGCAAGCCACTCAAACTATACCATGCATGTACTCTCATGTATGTCAGCAAATCAGAAACGTGGGAGGAAAGGGGCAGATAAAAATAGCAGAATTAGAGTTTTTGCCTCATTTGTTGGGAGATTTTAATAAGCAACAGGCCAACAAGTATGACCTTGTATATTGTTTAATTTCCTGAAGGGTCATATAGTCCTTTGATTTATTTAATGGCTGTTGGGAAGCATTGTGCTTGGGCTGCATTCTGGTGGGTCTGATTATCAAGAGCAATAGAGGTTGGAAGGGATCTCAGGAGGTCATTTAGTCCAACACCCCTGCTTAAGCAGGATCACTTAGATCAGGTTGTGCAGGATTGCATTCCAGCAGGTTTTGAACTCTGCAGATGGAGACTACCATCTCTCTGAGCAGACTGTTCCAGCACTGTACCACCCTCAAAGTAAAGAAGTTCCTCCTCTTGTTTAGATGAAACTTACTATGTTCAAGTTGTCCTGACAACTGAAAAAAGACTGACCCAATTCTCCTGACATGATAGATGAGAAATGCTGTCTCTCCTGTGATTTAGAACACTGGTGTTACAGGCACAGGAAGAACTAGTGCACCAGGTGAGACCACACCTGGAGTACTGTGTTCAGTTCTGGAGCCCCTATTACAAGAGGGATATGGACATGCTGGAAGGTGTCCAGAGAAGGGCCACAAGGATGATCAGAGGGCTGGAGCACCTCTCCTATGAGGACAGACTGAAGGAGTTGGGGCTGTTCAGTCTGGAGAAGAGAAGGCTCCCAGGTGACCTCATTGTGGCCTTCCAGTATCTGAAGGGGGCCTCCAAGAAGGCTGGGGAGGGACTTCTCAGGGTCTCAGGTAGTGATAGGACTAGGGGGAATGGAATGAAGCTGGAGGTGGGGAGATTCAGGCTGGACGTGAGGAGGAGGTTCTTCACCATGAGAGTGGTGAAGCCCTGGAATGGGTTGTCCAGAGAGGTGGTTGAGGCTCTGTCCCTGGAGGTGTTTAAGCCCAGGCTGGATGAGGCTTTGGCCAGCCTGATCTAGTGTGGGGTGTCCGTGCCCATGGCAAGGGGTTGGAACTAGATGATCCTTGTGGTCCCTTCCAACCCTGACTAATACTATGATACCTCCAACTTGTGATTATCTAAACTTGGAAAATATTTGATCCCTGTTTTTCACACTGAAATCCTCAGCCACTGACAGTCCTGCTGTTGCTGTTCTCAGAAACACCTCCTTTTTCTTCATGACTGAGTGGTGTGGCACATCTGTCTCACCAGAGCCACGGGTGGGCTGCTCTCCCTGCAGTGCTCAAGTCAGGCAGCTTTGAGAGCAATCTCTTACACAACAGCTTAGAGGTTCAGGTCTCCTGATGAAATTCAGGCCTTGCAATACTGAGCAGATGGGTCTGGGTGTCAGCAGGTAGACAGAGGACTATGTTTGATTCCCACATCCTGATGATTGCTCTTACTACTAAGGAAGGGCACAGAAACTGCTGCTTCCTCTGGCCATGCTCTGTAGGGAAGATGTTGTCCTTCCTCATAAGAGCAAAAGGTAGGCAGGGCAGAGCTCAGTGTAGGCTTAAGCAGCTTCTCTGTGCTCCCTGGTGCTGGTTGAACCAGTTTATCATGCAGCCAGCTGTTTTGTGTGGATTGTGCTCAGAAGCATTGAGCTGCTTCCCGCACATTGCATGGGGAACCTACTGCTGAAATCACAGCTGTTGCTTCTGCTGCAGAATCTAGAGACTAAAATAGACAAGTGCTTTGGTGTGGCACTGCTGTGCTGAAAGCCAAGGTCCACAAGTAGATTAATAGTTTGTTCCTTAGGGGGGGCATTAATACCACAGTACTCTTGAACTAAGTGCTTGTACAGAGAAAAAGGAGCATTTGGTACTGCTTCCTTCCCAAACCCTGCTCCCAGCAGTCTGCATATTAAAGGTACATTAACACCCCCAGTAGCTACACCATTAGGACAGAGGAGCTAACAGAAAGCCAGACTCTGTGTCCCACCTGCACTGCAGACTGCTGCTGGAGCACCTGTCAGTCATGATTTGATTCTGCATGAGGGTTTCTTTCCTGAAAAAAAAAAAAGCACAAAAGAAGAAGCAGACTTCCTTCCAGCCTGCTACCCTGATAAAGCTTATCAGTCATAGCCACAGCACAGGCAGAGTGAAGGTGGCTTACAACGCTTGCATCACTTTGCTCTTAGGAGCATAGATGACAGCACTGAAAAGCAGTTCCTCTCATCTCCTGCACTTCTGCTGCTGGTGGGACATCCTACTGCAGCATATGCAAACCCTGCCCTGTGGGCCTAGCAATAATTTTCTCAGAGTCCTGCTTGTATATGAAATACATAATAAAATAGTCATACAAGAGTAGACCAGCCCAGTTTCTCTAGAAAGTTCCAGGTGGGTGTGGGGTGGTCTAGCGCCTGAAGTACTGGTGATTTACACCTTACCATGATTCAAGAATGAGTGGCTTCTTTCTCTTTGAGTAAGTGTGCTTAGCAGGAGGAATAGGGGGAAGGCACCTTTCTGAATGGCTGGTGTGATGCTTGGCATTATCAAAGGCTGTTCTGGACTTCCAGCACTTAAACTGGTAGCCCTGAACCCTGAAATTTCTGTGTATTGCATTTATTGCTTTGGATGAATGCCTTCTTTCTTCCTAAGCTAAGACCAAGCACTGAGGTAATTGTAGTTTCAAGATAATAATGTCTTTAGTTAAATAAACCAAAGACTGCCATTTCTTTAAATGTAGCTCTAACCCATTTGTTGCAAATTATGGCTTTCTGTGTTTGCTTTGCTGGGACTGTGCTGGTTCCTGATGTGGGCTCATTAATAGATTATTTCCTTGTTAGCTGTAGGTAAAGCTTTGACCTAGAGCTGATTAGGGGAAAGAACTTCTGTATCTATTATCTTTTTTTCTCTTGTAATTAGTGTAATTATGCTTCTGTGCCCTAGACAGAAATCTCAGACAGTCTGCTGTGGAGCCATAGAAACTGTCTGGACTGCTGGAATGGGAGTTTGCTGCTGAGCAAGGGATGGCCAGGTTCAGGGAAAAGCTCAATCACAGCATTACACAGAAAGTCACCAAACCAGTGCAGAAAGAGTTCTTTTTCTCCCCACCCAGTTAAAAATCCAATTAACTGGGAGAAATGCAAGAAGCAGGTTCTGCCACTTCCACTTTTTTAAAGCTTATTTGGCACACCTTTGAGACAGAATCAATCTAAGGGCTTGGTGATCAGTTAGGTCCTGTCCTGCTACCTGGGGAGCTGCCCAAGTCCTTTGGGCTGCATTCGTTGCTATTAGCTATAAGCCCTGCTAGGAAACAAACGTGGAAGTACTTGGTGTCAGAGTACCTGACAGCTGGCAAGAGGTAGTTGTATGTTGGTTTTGGTGGGGTTTTTGCTTTTCACCCTATGACTTCTGTAAAAATAAAACAACATGAAAAAACAATCCAGATACAAATGGCAAAAGTGTTCTGGGTTGTGCTGCTGTGTTCTGTGGTGTAACTATCCATGTTCTTCCTGTGTTCCACGTGATAGATAACCAGGGAGAGAGCAGGGTGTTTCTAATCTTGTGTTCTCAGCTTCTTGCCTGGCAGTGTTCCACAAGCAGACCCAAGGATGAGCTGAGGTGTGGGGTGTGTCATGCGTTCTGGTTTGATGTGGCAGGGAAGGAATGTGAGACTGTGATTAAGTCTCTTGTGATGCCTCAGGAGAACATAAAAGGCTTGTGTGTGTTATCAGTGGAAACAGAAAAGAAGTTTTGTGCTGGATAGATGAGTCCACTCCTGCACTGAACCATCTTCAGGCTGGGATTAAATGCCCTTACAGCTAATGATGGTCTGATTTTTGTTTTTTTCCAATGCATTGACAGGACTGTTGTGTTAGTGTACTAATTAACACATTTTGCAAGTGAATACACACTTGAGCACAAGAGCTTGTGTACCTAAACTAGGTTAGTGTTTTGAAGGCCATGGAAACAGGGAAAATCTCTTGTCAAGAGGAATGATGCTCTTGAGTTACCAAAATGAAATTTGAGACAGTAAGGAAAGGAGAAATTGCTTATGTCTGGAAGCATTTCAGGCTTCAGCTAGATATTTACTAATTTTAAGAAACTGAATTCCAGCTAAGACGTGTGAATTGGCTAATTAACTGGCTGTTAGTGGCCTTTCTCACTCTTTACTCATGTTACTGATGCTTTCTGTGCATTACAGCAAGAACTCATACCTTGCACTTTCTTCCTGTGGAGCTTGCAAGCATTTACTTTGCAGTGTGAAACCTCGCCAGCTGCTAAGGAGCACACTGTGTTAGAAGGGTAGCTATTCAAAGCAAGACATAGCTCCCAGTTTGTGCTGGGTGGAGAACTGGGAGTGCTAATTAGCAATGATTGAATAGTTTCACCTTTCCATGGGGACAAACCCAGTGCGAGCAAGGTTGGCATAGAGCAGGTGGAGGAACTACATAATCTTAACCTGTTCAGACAACTTCCTGATGGTTTACTAACCAAATAAACAAGCTTGTATGCAGACTGTATCCAGAATGAGTCAGGTCATTTTACAAGATGTCTGTTTTGGTTACAGAAGTGTTTGTGTTTTCTTCTTGTGAAAGACATTGAAAAAGAGTGAGTCTGACTTCCTTCTAATGTGCGTGGAAGTTCTGGCATTCACGTATCTCCTGTTTGCTTGTTACCTTCAAGTGTATTACTTTTGTCCTAGACTTTCTGGATATAATTTCTTTTTACTAATGCTCCAGTCATCATGCCATCTTCTACCCTAAGGTAATTAGGCATCCCTAACTCTTTTTCCCCCCCTCCTTTTCTTATTTTCAAGGTGCCTTAAAATCAAATATAAACCCCACAGTTTGGGTGTAAGTCCCATGTGAGAGTACATGAAGTGACCGGATTGATTTGCTGCTCACTAACTTCCCTTTTAAAGTATCCAAAGTGAGAGATACTTTAATGTTCACATTTTTGTGCTTCTGCTGAATTGAAAGATGAAAGGGTCACAATGCATATCAATGAATTCTGACTTCTTTATATTGTTTTGGTTTAGATCCTATTCTTTGTCACTCCAGGAGAAAAGCCTGTCTGTTGATTTTCTTACAGGTTAGAACTACTCTTTATAATGTTGGCTTCTGTAGGTGTGGTAAACAGGTGACCAAGTTGGTAAGAAGGGAGGTAGAGATAATTGAAAAGAAAAACACAACAACAACAAAACACAACAGAGAAAGAGAGAGAGAGAGGAAGGGACTAAAGGGAGACCATAGATAGGAGTTTTGATCTTCTGGAAACAGTTTGAGTCACAAGGACCAAGAGCTGTTTTTCAGAGGCTGCAGAACCTGGTTGGTTATTCCCTTCCAGAATTATCTGTGAGGTTCTGTCAAATGCTGAAGAATTTTGTTCATTTTCTGGAATTAGTCTAGGTGGTCAAAGTAATAAAGCTCCATGACAGGAAAATATCATGAAGAATAAGTAGTTCCTTTTCTGGGCTGATGGAGGGTAGTGAACAAGCATACCAAGCGAGGCTTCAATACAAACTGCTGATATAATCTGCTGGGAACAGAAATAATATAATGATAAAACCCTCACCTAATAATTTTCACAATGCCTTTTTTTCTTTTCACAACATTTCTTTGCCAGCTGATGCTGGTGAGTCAGGGTGCTGTGTCTGGTAGAGGAGTGGAGAGCTCTGGCAGGGTGCTATGGCTCCTGCAAACTGCAGTCAGCATATCACAGAATCACAGAAACATTCAGGTTGGAAAAGACCCTCGGGATCACCAAGTCCAACCGAGAACCCTACTCTACAAAGTTCATCCCTAACCCACAGCCCCAAGCACCACATCCCAAAGACTTTAATCTTCTGTTAAACAATCAACTCCCCTGTCACATTCATTTAGAATCCTGGAAATCTGGAAAAGAGAAGACAAGGGATATCCCCAAACCAGTCTCATCCTTAGCCTTTTATATTCACAGTAACACAAGAACAAAATCTTACCATTTCTGATGCAAATGTATCTCTGGGTAATGCACCCAACAAGAGGTGCATAAACAGTTTGGCCACTAGAATGAACAGAAAGTGAAATTACCTTTTATTTCAGTACAGTGGATGCTCATTTCATTTAGTTCACCCACAATTTCCTATTGTTTAATTTCTAGTGCTCTCACTGTTTTTCTTATTTTCCTTTTGATTGCTGACTTATGTTTTAGTTACTTTAAACATGGTGAGATTTCCAAATCTGACACCATGCCAGGAGCCTCTCTTGCTCCTTTTTACATCCTCCACTGAAAACTACAATTGCAGTCTGCTTCCTTTAACCCAGTAGATGCCCTGATCATCAAAAGCTAACAACACTCTTTGTACCTCTTCTTCAAAGCTGCTTTCTACTCTACCTTACTTATTTTTTTATCCTTTGGGTTTTGACTCCTAGGCTGAAGTGAGGGAGGAGCTTTGCCAACCGGTGGATTTATGTCCAGTAAGAGTTAAAGGTGATTTTAGCCTAGTGAGGTTTGAAGTGCCAAGAGTACTGAGGGATGAGGAGAGCATAATTTCTTAGTAGAAGGAATAAGTCTTGTTGATAAATAAAAGTCTGGCTGTCCCAAACATAAGTGACAGCCTGAAAAATAGAGCTAAGTAAAGATGCTGGTTTCCTTCTCCATTAGGGCAAATCCATTTCTAACATGTTGGATAAACTTTTCTTCAGCACCTGGCAATGAAGGTAGAGAAGCAAATCCCCAGATCCCTGGAGGAATTTGGAAGCTGCAGAGATTCATGTGTCCCCAAAGAAGATTGAGACTTTTTGCAGTTATTACTGACATCTTGGTGTGATGCCAGTTCTGAAAACAGCATCCTGGCTGCCTGCATCGATTTCTCTGCCATTCCTGTGGATTCACTTTACATCCAACTTCCTTCTGCTCCATTCCCAGGAGTGTGCTCTGTAGGTAGCATTGTCTGGTCATAGTTTGCATTCAGGCCCCAGCTCTTGGAACCTGTCAGACGGAGGCCTATGGTATAAAGGAGAAATTGGACACTCAGAAGGTTACCTGCTCTGAGTCAATGATCTTTGACTCAGCCTGACTTCCTGCCAGTGTTGCAACAGGCAACTGTAAAATCGCATCCACACCAAGAAAGTGTTGCAATCTCTCTCCTCACACTGTCATTCCAGATTATGGTGATTTTCACCATTTCTGGTGTTGTGGGGTTTGTTTGGGGCTTGGGGTTTGGGTTTTGTGTCTAAGGGAGAAGTTAAATGGCACTGAGTTGTGTCTTTTTTCTCTCTCAAGCCAGTCTTTCCTCTGTCACATACCCATTCAGAAATGCATGGCCCTTATTCTCCTTTGACTGGTAGCAGTTGAAAGATGGTGTTTCTTGTTCAGCTTGTACGCATCTTGGAGTAAACCTGGTGAGCCTGGAGTTCTGCTCAAATGGTTTGGTTGTTGTCCTACTGACAAATAGGCAGGAGTGAGAGCACTTGCTTTTGTGTCATTTTTACACCTTCATTTTTTTTCTGTAATACTCAGCCGAATGGCTACATTGTCTTGCCTTGAACTTTCCCACAAGTCTTGTATCCAGTGTAATCTTAGTGCTTTAAAACTTTATGAATTCCCTTTTGGGAAGGACCTTCAGGGAATTAAGCTGTTGTGAGAGTTTCTTGTATCTTGAAAGGGTGAGAGGGTCAAGGCAACAGTGTCTTAAATAGCTCTCACAGTCTGAGCTCAGCCATGTAAGCAAGGCTCTGAGAAAACTATGCATTTCATAAACCATCTCCTAGAATCTGTACTCCTTATACCCCAGGTTCTGCAGTGAACCATGGACTATTTTGTGAGCAATCACAAAATGTGTAAACAACATTTACCTCTGTAAATCTGTGATTGGAGGAAGGGGAAAAAAGTGTGGGTTTTTTAATAAATATGGAAATAGATGTTACTTTAGCCTGATCTGCAGTTACTCTGCACTCAAATACTTTTCCAAGTGGCTAGCTGAGTGATGATTAATGTGAGATGTTAAAAAAAAGCTGAAGTACCTGTCTGTATTCCAAAAATCTGGTGGCTTTAAAAGGTTTCAAGCTGTGCCCTCTGCAAACCTTGGAAGGCTGCAAGAGCTTGTAGCATATTTGGCCATGTGCTTTCTATAGACTTCCAGTCCTTGCTTCATTCTTTCTCTGAAACCATAGTGATGGGGGGAGGGGGGTTGCTTTCTGCATATATGGAGTTAAACTGAAGGAAGAGAATTTGAGTACCTTCACCTCCAATTTTCTTAGCCCTGATGAACCAGAGAGTGTATCTGAGTAGAAAATACCCTTTGCCCCAGGGCTATTTGCAATCCAGAAGCTCTTTAGGGATCACTGCTGCTGTTGGGATATGGCCCTTCTGCCTTCTGAGCTACAAACCAGTGGCAGGATGCCTTAGTGCAGGATGATGGCTTGGAAGGGTTTTGCAGGATAGACTATTTTGTTCAGTGCTTTGTGCAGTTCCTTTTGAGCAGCTTGCCTGGAATGCCCAAAGCTCTGCCTCTGACGTTGAACTTGCTGTCCCAGACAGCTAGAAGTACTGTTGTTGACTTGTGGGGTACTTCTCTAGCTGAAAGTTGACTCTGACCAGTGGGGTTGGTTTGTTTTTTTCTACCCCTTGCAGCTAGTCAGTCCTTGATGGGGTGTGATTAGAACCAGAAAGTAAGTCATTTTGTGGGGTTTTTCACTGAAGAAAAGCGGTCAGCAGACCTCCATCTCCCATGAGGGGTATTTTATTTTATTTTATTATTATTTTCTCTTTTCCAGCCATGACAGCATCTCTCCTGTCTCTTGATGATGCCAATAGGATTTCATGGGTTATAATGAAATATTTTATCGATCATTTTATGAAAAATCAATGAAAAATTTGGCCTGGCTGTCAATTCTGTGCTAGCTACTATGCATGCAGTGACAGGTTTGACTGCTCACCATTGTGGCTGGGAAGAGAATACCTTGGGGTGCCCAATTATAGCAGCAGTGAGAGGAAATTCAGAAGAGTAATTTTGGCTTCCTTCATTGCCTTTTTGTTGGCCTTTGAACGAGTGGCTGTTCCACTCCTTTCAGATTTCACAGCAGCAAGAGCACTAATGGCAACTCTGTGCAATTTTGACTTCTCATGTCCATGAGATTGAATCAATGCTGTTCCTTCTGCATTCAGTAAAACAATGTTGCACGCATGCTGAGCAGCTTTTCTTGTCTGTACCTGCTTTGAGATGGGCTAGATGAACTGGAAGATTTTATAGAAAGCTGTCTCTTTCATTCTTCCTCCTTCTGGCCTCCCACCCCCCTCTTTTCTTAATAAACTGTGGATTGACAATGGAACAGCTCTCTAAAGAAGGTATTTTTTAGGCAAAGATGAGGAAAAGCCAAGTGTTTTAACAGGGCCTGTCTTATGAGGGGTGGAGGTGTGAAGCAGGAAAGAAGTTAACATAAACAGGAAAAAAAGCAGTTGAGCTGTCCCAGTTCAAGGGTACGTAGTTCAGGTGCTGTTACCAGAGGATCTGAACACTTAAATGGTTAATGTTTTTATTGCTGTTACATTCCTGTGTGGCTTGGAGCAAAGCCTTTTGTAGGGAACTGTGATGGAGAAACACATTTAAGGGGCTTGGTTAGCTAAAGCAGGTTCTAAGCAGAGTTTAGGGGCTGAAATCTGTATCCATGTTCAGTCACTGCTTGCCACTGGAGGTGATGTGTCTCCCTGACATCTGCAGCTGGATTTTGCTTTTATACTTGCCCAGGGCTGCTCAGAATGGGACTCCCACAGCATAGCTCACGGGGAAGCGTGACCTAACTCCAAAACAAAGTGTTCCTCTGCCTAAGTTCTGATCAAAGCAAACTCATGGCCCGGGGGACCAAGCTCCTGACAAGCACCACTGCTGGTTTGGCTGCTTTTAAAGCATAGATGGGGAAGGAGAGAGTCTGCTGGGGAAGGTGCTTGCCTATGAAGGGGAAGGCAGGGGTCAAGTGCTATCTCTGAGCACTGTCTTTTAATGTGCTGTTTAATATTAACATCACATCCATAAGCGGAAATGAGAACAGGCAGCAGAGCTCTCCATTCCCATACTACAAAGTCACACTTCCCCTGGGGCACATTTCTGTGCTTCTGGCCCAGCAAATACATTATCATAATCTGGGCTGAATGGCAGGAATCTCCTTCCTTGAGGAGGGACATGTCTTGGACTAATGTCCTAATGCCCTCATGCTCTCCCCTGCTCTGGAGGCTTGACTCTCCTCTGGCAGTGGTTTAGAAATGGTGACCAATCTTCCTAACAAGAACCAAGCTGTGTTTTTGGCAAGTGCTTGTGTACACAGTAGGCAAGAGATCTCTCTCCAGCCCCTGTGGCAAGAGGTCATGTGTAATGTATAATCTCTCTTCTTAACTGTAATTGATTCATCAGAGTTAACTAAACAAGCAAAAACTTTGTTTGCTCTTTACCAGGAGCTGTTTGGGAATGCTAACTATCAGCAGGGTCCTCCATGGATCAGACAGCCTCTGCTCACTGCTTAGTCCATGATCTAAAGGCAAGCAGGTGACCTCTTCAGCTTATCCACACAAGTGTACACCCCCCAAACCTATGAAAGCCGGCTTTCCCAAAGCCATAGTCCATAAACTGTTCTGTGGAGATCTGCCTACAGAGAAATCTAACAGCCAGGTGAAACTGGTGACTATCAACTGGCTGCAGGCTGCTTTCTTAGGAAGAAAACGTTTGCTGACGTTCCCTGCTAGTCAAATGTCAGCTGAACCTGACTCTGCTTTGCTGTGTGTTTCAGTAGCTCTGTAGCACCTTGCTACAAGTGCAGGATGACAGCACAGAGCAATACTTCTGGGGTTCACAGGTACTTGTCAAGTCCTCTTCAGACTTTGTGAAGTTTTATTCTGTCTCCTGCACTTAAATTGTTTTTTTTTGGGTAGAGTCTATGTCTGTGTAAGCAAGCTGCTTGCCTACCTTTCCCAAGGAAGCAGCTAACAGTGAATGTGGTAGTGGAGGAGGAGGCAGCACTGCTTTCTTCATGTAACAGGCACAGCTGCAGGAGCTCTGAAACCTCGTGGCTACACTTGACCTGATTTCCTTGACAAAAGCACATCTGGTTTTCAATCCAACTTACCCTGGAAGCGATGCCTCTGTCTGCACTGGGCTGAGGAATCCTGAGCTGCAAATCCCCCTGTAAGATGCCAGTGTGTTGCTGCCAGCAAAATCACCAAGATAGCAAGTTTAAAACATTCTTCATGCCCTGTTGGTGTGAAGAATGTTGGTATGAGAGGGGCTCACCTCTGTCTTGTCACCTTATGTGTCTGGGATTTGCACTTGGCAATCTGAGTGCCGCAGAAACTGTCAGACTCCCCTTTCCTCCCTTGCAGTGATTCGGTGTGGCTGGCATTGCCCCGCACCGCACCCTGCACTTCCTCAGTGTCATTGTCTTGATGCAGATGAGTTTCCTCTGTGCTACCATTAGATCAGTTAGTGTTTGTTACCTGGGGTTTTGGACAGCAGGAACCCAACGTGTCCTCTGCGAGGCGCAAGTGTTGTGCCATTGCCTTGGTCCCTGTCTTGTCTTCGTTGGCTCAGCTGAGGAGTTTTGCAGTTCCCCTAAGGGTACTTCAGCAGCCTGGTTCAAGGTGAAAACAAGCCGTTCTTGTTTGTGTCCTGTGCCAGAGACATTGGAGTGCTTTGGTGCAAATGATCTGTTGTTTGCATCTTAAGAGCTCCTATAGGAGAGTAAGTGTCTGCAAGCTACAGCCCTCTGACCAAATGCATGTTTGCTTCTGGTACAGAGTGTTAACAGCAGAGGGACAACCAGAGGAGAGATTTGTCAGGGTTACTGATCATACCACTGTGTAAACTCTGGAAGGGCAGGTGAGCCTGAGCTTTGAAAAGCTGCCTTGTGCGATCCCTTCCAGTGCCCTGTCCTCCTGCCTTAGGGCTTTGTGGGTGCTGCAAAGGTTCAATTACTTCTCCACTATGCCGAGTCTGGATGCTTTAAACCAGGAGCTGAACTGAAGGGCTGCCATGCAAAACAAACGTGCTGGGGGTGGCGGTGGAGGAGGGAACAGCTAATAGATGTTTTCCCCTTGCTTGACATCTGTCACCTCCCCCACACACCAGCCCTTCCTCTGTTTATAGCAAACCATTTGCTCCCATTAATTAGAACTGGAATTCTGCCATCTGACCAGCTTTGTGCCTGTACAAATGTCAACAGAGCCAGGAGGACGCAGGTGGGGAGAAGGGCTAGTCAGAGGAGATCTGTTGCATCTGTTTGGGGAGGGATAGATGGGGGAAATACTGCCCCTCTTCCAAGCCAGGCACATTAGCTACAACAGTAATTGAAATGCAGACTGGGTGCCCCAGGATGCCACTTTCTCAAACCCTTTTCAGAGCAGTCTGCTCTTGAAGCCATCCCCTCCAGTTAAATCTCTTTACCAGAGTGGTCTGTGTGAAGGCTTACATACAAGAAGATAATGGTGCTGTCATTTTTACCAATAATCACAACAGGAGCAGAAAAATAAGAGGAAGATGATTATGCCTGAAGATCCAGTGAGGTCCCAGTTGCTAATGCAGTGGAAGCTAAAAGGAATCTGAACCACAAGCCCAAGCTGTTCCTGCCAGGCGCTGGGCCGGCCTTTCTTCTGTGGCTCAGGAGTGTACAGCTGTATTGCCAAGACATTGCAAGGAACCGTGCTTAGCCTAGGATGGCTTTCTTTGTGTCAAATGCTACCAAGACAAAGTATTTAATGTGCTAGTTGGAGCAAATCCTGCGTGGGAGAAGCAGGTTAGCTTTCATCAGCTCGGCTGCATTGTAAAAGACAGGAGCCTGCAATCCCCCTCATGGCCTCCTCCAGCAGTGGGTGCTATGTTTCTGCTGGCATTGTGAATTGGGAGAGTGGCACTGTTTTCACACTGAGGGCTAAACCCCTTCTTGAAAGGAAGTGGCACAGCAGGATCTTCCTCCTCCAACTGCTTCATGTAATGGTTTGAAGTATATTTTTATGTGATGTGGAAAGGAGAGGGTGATGTGATGTGCCTGTGTGTATTCTGCTCTCATGAGACTCCACCTGGAGTAAACCTGTCCAGTTCTGGTGCCGCCAGCATGAGAAGGACATGAAACTGCTGGAGTGGGTCCAGAGGAGGGCCACAGAGGTGACCAGAGGGCTGGAGCACCTCACCTATGGGGACAGTGTGAGAGAATTGGGTCTGTTCAGCCTGGAGAAAAGAAAGCTCTGGGGATACCTTATAGCAGCCTGCCAGTACCTGAAGAGGGCCTACAATAAAGCTGGGAAGGGACTTTTTACAAGAGCTTGTAGTGATAGGATGAGAGGGAATGGATTGAAGCTTGAGGAAGGCAGATTTATACTGGAGATTAGCAACAAATTCTTTACAGTGAGGGTGGTGAGATACTGGAACAGGTTGCCCTGGGAGGTTGTGGATGCCTGCTCCCTGGAGGTGTTCAAGGCCAGGCTGGATGAGACCTTGAGCAACCTGGTCTAGTGGAAGGGTGGTTGGAACCATATGATCTTTAAGGTCCCTTCCAACCCAAACTTTTCTATGAATCCACCCCAGGGTATTTTAAGCCTTTCACATCCTGTAACGTGGTATGCTGAATCCCTTCAGGCACAAAGGACCTGAATGTCAAGACTGTGAGTACTCAAACCTCTGAACTAATGGCAAAATGGTCTGGGGGAGAAAGAATGGTGCTTTACTCCTGCACCTGGAAGAAAGAAGTGCAAGCTCCAAACCTGGAAGAAGAGTGACTCCAAAGTCAAAAATAAGGAGATTTCTAGACTGAAAGGCCTTGACTATGTTTTTCAGTGTTGTAGGAAGTAATTCTCTTCCCCATTGCCTGGCTTCTGGAGATCCCTCCCTTGTGTACCCCTGCATAGACAGGGGCCACCAGCACCTCACTCTGCTGCAGGGTGGCTGCAGGGTGCTGGGTGTTATCAGGGGCTTGAGTGCCTCGCATTGTAATGTGCAAGTCATGTATGCAGACTCAAACTCATTTTCTCTGTTGATCAGAAAGAGCAGAAGGGAGAGAAGTAGATCTTTAACAGGCCTTTTCTTTCTCCTTTCTTTCTTACTTCCTCACTTCCTGTGCTAACTTCAAGAACATCAGTTATTCCCTTTGCTGGGTAGAGGTGAGGCAAACAAATCATGAAGCAGTAAGATCTTCAAGCATCTCTCCTGGTACAGTAGTTGCTCTAATTAACTTAAAGAATCATTTACAGGCCAGTGTAAAGGGAACCACTTAATACATAAACTTAGTCAACAACCAAAATGTCTCACACAAAGTGATGGAGGGAGAGCTGTCAGGCTCATGGGCCGGTGGGGTAAGATTGTCAGTCGTCTGAGAAAGAAATTATTAGTTGTGTCTGCATTAGGTAAATGTAGCTGAGCATAACAGAAACTTGACAGATGGCTGTTTTTCGGGGGGCGGGGGGGAAGTTACTGTGTCAGTTAAATAGCAGAGTACTGATTTGCTTACTGAGAAGTTACCTACCAATGCTAGTCTCGATGCTGCTGGACTATGAGCAAGCTTCAGTGAGTTCAGTGTGACACTCCTCTCACACAGTGTAGAAGTAAGGGAAAGCCCTGCCTTGCAGCTCTGCCAGCAGGCAGGGTGCCCTGCTCTTCTGAACAGCCCGCAGGCAGGGTCATGTGCATTTCTATAAGCTCTGCTTGTCGCTAGGCGTAAACCACAGAGTTCACGTTTAAATCCAAGGTCTTGTTCCCCTGCTTTCAGTTTTACTTGAGTGGAAAGATTTGAGGTTTTAAAAAACATTTCATATTTGAAAGGAGTGGTGAAAATATTTGTGCAGAGAAACCACCATTATCAACTACTTCTTAATCCTTGCCACCTTCTGTAAGGTGCTTTACTTCTCCAGAAGAAATCCTTTGTAAGTGTGTGTTCCTTTTCCCTTCTCCCCACTCTTCCATGCTGGACACTTCTGTATCTTCCAGCACAGTTACCTGTTGCTCTTGAATCTTGCCTGGGGTTTGTTCACCCTGGCTTGGCTTGTCATCACAGGCTTTTCAGTTGTTCCCATAGCAAGGGCGGTATTGTCCTCTCTGCTGATTGTCAGAGGGAAGAAAATGCCAGAACAGATGGGTAGAAGAAGAGGAAGGGAAAGGCAGAAGCTACCTCTGTGAACTAGGTGCTCAGTTGAGCACCACCAGTCATAACTAATTGATCAGCCTGTGGTTTGGGTAGTGATGGTAAGTGATGCTTTGGTCACAGCCACCTGAGGGACACAGGCAAGCTCTTGTCTTGAGGAGAGCCTGTGCTTGTGGGAGAAGCATGGTCGGCTGGGATGGTTTGACTTCCCAGTGGCCTTGGCTGGGAGCACATTGTGCCAGTGTTCTCAGTGCCTCCAAAGCCAGATCTGTCGCTGTGCACTGACGAGACAGCTGCTTGTGTGGAGAGGTGGCCAGTGGGAATGGTCATTAATAGCAGGAGCTTTTCTGGGCAAGGCTGAAGGGGTGACAGACTTTTGTTGGAGTGAGTGCATCTGTTGGTTCCAGCTGTCTCGTGCATTAAGTGCACCTGCGCCCAGAAAAGAGCAGCACTTGGCTGCACAGCGCCAGCCTGCCTCGAGACATTCCCATCTGGGAATATGCTGAGAGCCAGGGCTGAATGGTGCAGGGAGGTTGGAGCTGTAATTCAGTGCTTCCCCAAGACACTTGGCTATATGAATGTAGAGAGTAGGGGGCCTTTCCCAAGGTGCATGGCATTGGTGGATGGGGTAAACAGGGCTGAAAACAAACTTGGGGTCTTAAAGCTTTCAAGTACCAATTGTCACAGAAACACTTTGCAGCCGTGGAGAGAGCAATTTTGGTCTTTTCCCACAGAAGAGAATATTTCAGGATTCAGTCCTGAATCCCTTGAAGTCAAAAGGAAGTGCTATGAAAACAAGCTTTTGTCTGGTGCCTGCAAAACATATGTCCTGGTATTGATTCAAACACTTTTTATTGCTTCTGGTTTTCTCTAGGTGATGTGTGATCTACATTACACAGGGGGTTTTAGGCTGTTGTAATTTGTTTTTTGAATCATTTAGGTTGGAAAAGGTCCACCTGTTAGCCCAGCACTACCATGTCAACACTAAACCAAGCACCTCAGCACCACATCTACATGTCCAGGTGACTCCCTGGCAGCCTGTTCCAGAGCTTGACACCCCTTTTGGTGAAGAAATTTTTCCTAATTACCCATCTAAACCTTCCCTGGCACAAGAATACTATCTGTTGGAGCATTCCACCATCTGGAAAGAATTTGTAATCAACTGAAGAAATGCATGAGCAGGTAGATATAAATAAACCAATGAATCTCTCCAGTCTCCCCCTTGTCCGGCCTCTGCCAGGTGTGCATTTGTGGCTGCAACTTGAGTAGCAAGGAAATTCTGACCATGAATCTGCTATGTTCACTGGTGTTCACAAATGCCAGTAGGAAACCAGCAGTGATGCTCTACACCCTTTTCCTGCCCATAAAAATGCTTCCCTTCTTCCCTGTAAACACAGGATTTATTGAGCAGTAACCTGGGCTGGGTAGCCAGCATCCCAACCCATTAGAGCCAAGAGCCAAAGTAGAACCAGAAATAGCTCTGTTGTCCAGACCTCCTGTTTTGAAGGCCCTAGTGAGGCATTTCCTTTGAGTGCGATGTTGGAGTTGGGGGAACATTGAAATGTTTGGGTTGTCCTGGTGTGTCAGTCAATGCATTCAGTTTCTGAGCTATTGAACTATGGAACTTCCTCTGTTTTTCATAACACAGTTTTAGATTCAAGTTCCCCAGGCTTAGCAGTGTTCCCAGCCCTGGAACAGCTGTCTGAGCCCTGTAGGAGAACTTAACTCATGGCTGGTACTGGAGGCCATGTTTTGACTGTGCTGGCTTTGTTGTTAGCTAATGAAATGATAGGGAAAGACAAGCTTCTGCAAGACAGACTTAGAGTGCATTAAATAAATATAAATTTTATTAAAAACACCCACATCTCAGCATTATCAGGAATGATATAATAATAAACAGCTTTCAAATAACCTGCATTACATTACAATACTTACAGTATTTATAACCATCCTCAGATTCTTTTTATAGACATACCAAACAGTTCATGAAAATGAATGAAACTAAAGTTAATGAAAAAAAAACGGGGGAAAAAAACCCAAAAGAACATAAGCATAGAAAATGCACACAGAAGTTCATTACCTTAGTGTCAAACTGCTAAAGTTTCCTACACAAGTTAACCGCTAGCTTTAGAAGTGAACTTTATACCACTGTGCGTCAATCAAGATGAAAAAGTCATTCAAGTAAAGTTGACACCACTCAGAAGCATCTTCAAGTATGGCTATAGTCAACCTGATAATCCTATACAAGCAATTTCATGTCTGCTTTGTCATTCGTTCCAGCGGAGGCAGGGTTCTGTACACCAAAAATTACAGCTCGGGTATTTACAATACAAAACTGATTCTCCAGCTAAGCTTCTTGCTCCTGCTGCCAGCAGTTTGGCAAATGACAATGCATGGCATGGTAACCAAACATCTACTATGGATTACATGAATCATTCAGAATGTTAAAAAAGAAAAAGAATAGCCAAAAGAGGAGGATTTAGAATGATTTCATTAATCTGACATATAACCATCATTTCATTCTTTTCTTCCTCTTTTTCAAAGGCAAAACCTCTGTTTCAATGCAGTGGGTAAAGTCACAGAATGAGACTCGAAAAACCAAAATTGCCATAATAAATATTTGACCCTTACACCCAAAGGCCTCCTTTGATTTACTCAAGCTTGGTTGTGATTCTGTTTAGATCAAAATTTCTTTTGACTGAACTTAAACTTACAGTATATTGCACAAGATATCTCTGGGACATGGAGGTTTGCATGTTTAGGGAAGCCCTTGTACAGACTGTACCTTTTTATAGTCTATTTTATTCACTACAGTATCCGAGAAGCCTTGTTTAGAGAGTGACTCAAACAACTCTAGCAAAGTCACTTGCCAAACCCCTGCCTTACATAGTTCCCTTTAATCAGCTCAGTGCATTCTACTTTCTTTTTTGTCTTTTTTTTTGTCTGAAACAGGCAAAACATTCTAAATCTCTTACACACTTCCATTACAATAAAAAGAGCTAAGGAATTTACAAAATTAGTTTTAGTTACATCGATAACATGTACAGGAAAAATTAGAGAAGGGATTCAAAGGAAAAGCATTGAATCCCTCAACAACAGCAACAACAAAAATAATAAACCAAAACAAACCCAGAACAAACAAAATAAAACCCCCATAGTTAACCTACAACAGCTTTACATACACGCAGGTGACACATTGGCATAGGAGAACGTGAGCTGAAATATCCCTGAAGTTTTAGAACCAAAAAAAAAAAGAAAGGAAAACCAAAACAAAAGGTTGAAGTTCAAGTTATACTTGCTAAAATGTCAAGTATTGAGAGAGGTGGGTTTTTTTTTGTGTGTGTGTGTGTGTTGTTTTGTTTTTTGTTTTGTTTTTTTCAAAGGCTATTGGGGGAAAAAAAAGATGGTCTAACAATATATAAACTTTCACACTCAGTTCAATATCCTATTGCCAAGCTAGTGTTGAGGTATATGACAAGTAGGAACATCACTCAAACCTTTTTAATGTATTTTTAGCTCACATTATGATATATTTGTAGCAGGCTGAGTAGCACCATGATGTGAATTCAGCTCAAAACCCAAATATATATAGATTTAATATTTTTACAGTACTAAAATACTAAAGCATCGCGTTAAAAAAGGTTTGTTTACAATTTAATTTACTATACAACTCTCCTGCTTTTTTTTATTTTTATTTTTAATAGAAATTAAGGATTTAAAACCACCACAGCAAGCCAGCTGCCTTTGTTCCCCTCCCCTCCCCCCCTTCTATTATTCAACGGAATCAGACAGAACTAACCCTGTTTCGTTCATCTTGTGTAGGCATCAGTCTGCTCAATCTTCCTGGAAAAGAAGACACTTGCACCAAGAAATGACTTGCACCACGATGTGACAGAATTATCACCACGAAAGCGATCTGCCATTGGGTAATGTGAAGAGCGTAGAGACCTTGGAACACAGCAGAAGCCCAAGCTAACTAAGCTGTAGTCTTGTCGCATGCTGCTAACTGTTACCTGTGGTTAATAGAAAATTCTTTCCTTAAAACTGTACATATCTGAGCAATGAACTTGTCATAGTAATTGTAGAAAACAGTTTACAGTATAGCTGTGTGAGATGAGCACCAGGAAAAACGTGTGTTTTGTGTACTAAAGTATTCCCTTATATCCAGTAAGCCCCGTGTTTACCATAGCTGACTGTATTAAAAATGGATATGTAGCCCACTAGCAGACGCATGGCTAAAACAAAAGTATTTTATAGCTTCTTCTTCTTTTTTTTTTCTTAGTTTAAAAAAATTATCTTTGCATTTTAAAATCAAAGTAAACTTTTTTTTTTTTGTTGTGGTTTTTTTTTTAACGTTCTTTGTTTTTCCTTTAATGTCAGTACCTCAGCATTGTTCAAGTTGCCAAGCTTAGGTAGACAAAGTGCTTTCCAAACACTATTAAAAAAAAATAAAATAATCTCTCTCTCTCTCTCTGTGTTTTATTGTCCTTTTCCAGGACTTGACTGGATGAGTAAGATCCAGAGGTCTTTGTCATTCCCACACGTTAAAAAATAACAAGCTTATTTTAACACCAGGTAAATTCAATACATACACGAATGTAAAGGTCCTCCCTGTCGCAGAAGAATGCTTGACTACATTGCTGACACTGTATTATAAAGGCATAAACTGTTTGACTGTTAAATAAAGACACCATTCTCTTAGATAGCACCATGGGTTTAGAACGTCCAAACAGATTCAGTGTTTTGCTGTCTATTCGGTATGGTTTATACTTATCTACTCTGTTAAATAAAATCAAGAGACTAAGATTACAGTAAAAACTGCCATGTTAAAAAGCCATGATTCCAGTATTTCAGTACATCGTAGATTCAGCACCAGATGTTGTTTTAAGGTCCCTGCAGTTGTAACACTACAGGATTAGTTAGGGTTTTTGTTATTGTTGTGGTGGTGTTGGTTTTTTGCTCCTGTTCCATGACTATGCAAACTTGATGGTATTTAAAAGTGGCCACAGATGTGCAGAACTGTAAGGAAAATAAAAATAAACTCATTTGCAGATTATCTCCCTCAGTAATGGAGCCAGTGTTTTCAAAGGTAAAGTGTGAAACACTCTTTTGTTTTGTCTTGTTTTCTTTCTTTGTTTTGTTTTTGCATAGGATGCTTTGGTCTTGTTCCCTATGTGCCATCTGTGGCCACTTAAATGTCAGTGGAAAATAAGTGCTCTTTTTGCTGGTGTGCTGAGGCTTTTTCCACTGAGGATTCTGTACGAACACTGTTTTCTTCTCCACCCTTGCCTACCACAAACCTAAAGGAACTACTACCCTAGAGACACTGTGGTTTTTTGCAGATGAGGTAACCAACAGAGGTGTGAAGTCAGATGTATCGGTTGTAAGGCCCTGTAACCCGTGTAAAGGCATATGGAGATGTCGTTACTGTGGAGTCTGTGGTGACCGACAGTGTCCTTTGTGCAAGAGACTTGATGAAGCGCAGGTAGGTTGGCTCAGAGGGCTCGTGTGGCTCAGCAGGCTCCCGCTTGGCTTTTTTGCCGTAGGATTTCTGAGGCACGTAGTCTGGGCCGTACTTTTCACATTCCTCTTCTTTCTCTCTTGCCTTCTCAGCCATCTTTGCTTCCCACAGAGCCAGACCGTGTTTGGGCTCATTCATACTCTTGTGCTGGTAAAAGACAAGGGATATTCTGGTGGGATGGTTCCTGTTGGGGTTTTTTAAGGGAGTTGTTGCGTGGAGCTCACGTTTTGCGCACTCAATGAGAATTGACCCATGAGATGGAGCAACTGCCACTCCTCCAATTTCTGGATCCAGAAAGTTCTGCTCACTATCTGACCAGACTTCATCAGGATCCTCTGCCTTTTCTGGGTTCAGCACATCGGTTTTATCTAAACCACCCTGGGGAGTAGTCCTATCATGGTTTTGACCTGGAAGCATGTTAGACAAACCATTAACTGCATGTGAAATCATTTCACTATCCTTATTTTGGAGATGCAGTGAATTAGGAGTACCACTAAACATGCTCGGAGCAGAATGGTAGTCACGTGCTAAATGTGGCAAGGGTTGCATGTGATGATCACTGGTTTTACTCCTGGAGACATAATCCATGCTCAGGTTACTCAGATTAGATTTTAACCTTGAGGCAACCTCCATGAAATGGCTGTCAGCCTCATGGGTGGAGTAAGAGGAAAAAGACCCTACATGGTGGACATTTGATCTAATGGTGCAGTTATTGAGAGAGTCTACCTGAATATTTTGGTTTCCATAATTCAAGTACTTGGGACCAAAACTCTGGTTATTCCCAAACCTATGCTGGTATAATGTTTGAATGGGTGGTAGACTGAGTTTAGACATATGGTCTTGGCTCTGGCAACTATACAAGTCCATGTGCTGATGCTGAGAAGGGTAGGAGCCCAAGTAAGAGGGGCAGTTGTCCATAGGTATGTTTCCATTGCATTGGTAGGGTGGATATTGGTTATTTTGACTTAAGGATCCTGAATAAGGGCTCATGGGACTGGAAGAATTCAAATAAGACCCCACAGGCTGTGATGAAGTTGTGTAGAGGTTCATGTGATTGGACCCTCCATAGGGATCTGAAGTGTATGAAGAGCTTGGGTAAGCACTGGCTGGATTAGGCAACCTTCCATAGAGATTTGCAGAACCTGAACCCGGGTAAGAGTTAAGAGAATTGGACTGAGGGTTGTTGGGGAGAGCACGCTGTGGATGCTGCTGCTGCTGCTGTTGTGTGGCTGGTCCTGAAAGACGTAAGAGATCTGCAGATGTGGAAAGAAAACCAACAAAGCAAACAAGATTTGGAAAAATGAAATTAAGAAAAATGGGAACCCCCCCTCAACAAACTGCAGACATTATAGACCTTTCATCATATCTGTGACATTTCTAAGACCATCATGTGATTCGGTAACAGAGGTTCCCTTTCTCAGATCTCAAATACCATTCTTTAAGAAGCTGAATAAATACTATGACTACTCGTCTGTTCTGGCACGGATCCAGTGAGATCAGATGCTAGTGGTAATGGGGGAAGAGAACAGTGCAATCAGTCACAAGTACAAAATCCATAGAGTTGAATCATCATTTAAGTAGCCCATGAAACGGAGCATCAAAGTGCTCCCAAACAGCCGTGCACAAGGTGACCTTCTCTTCACTGAGAATAAATAATTCTTCTTATCTGAGAATAAATAATTCTTCTTATCTATATTAATAGAACTGACTCAAAAAAAAATAAATGTCCCTAGCTTTATGTGAAAAAAACAACACCCAAAAGTGATATTCCGATAGAGAGAACAGTTCAGTAATAAGAGAGATTAACTGATGATAGTAAGAGCAAACTCATCACTCATTAAAGTGAAATAGCATCATTTACTAGTTACTACCCTAGCCTGAGCCACGGGACAGCTGACTTCTACTGGCAGGTATTTCAGTGACCTTCTGGGTGGTCTTGGATGTATGGCTTTTTTCCTCTCTGAGAAAGCTACTGTAATAATAAGATAGCCATGATGAAGTCCTTTGCTCAGGAGTAAGGGACTGTAAAGTGGATTTTGAAACTCTTACTCCACAATAAAATTGTGCTCTGATTTTGGTCTTGAGGCAGAAAGTATAAATAGTGATAAGGAGGTTAGGCTTGAATCCCCTCAAATTACAAGGTTCTCTGTAACAGTGGCAGACAATGTGTAGGTCATTCTTTCTTTGGCAGCAGCCTCACATGCTTCTCTTCATGGCTTCTAGCACTACTAACCTTTCAAAGGTACTTCACAATACACAGCATGGCAGAGTTTGCAAAAGCACCAGATTTCAAGAGGCATTAACTGTCCAACAATAAAGGATTTCTCATATAACTTTTTTCTTTCTCTTTTTTCTTTTCCAGTGCTGACCACAATTTCATAGAATCTTAGAATGCTAGGGGTTGAAAGGCACCTCCACTGAGTCCAACCGCCCTGCAAAGCCTGACCATTTACAGCAGGTCACACAGGAATGCATCCAGGTGGGTTTTGAAGGTCTCTGGAGAAGGAGACTCCACAACCTCTCTGGGCAGCCTGTTCCAGTGCTCCAGCACTCTCACAGTGAGAGTTTTTTTCTCACGTCGAGATGGAATTTCCTGTCATTGATTTCACATCCATTGCCCCTTGTACTATCACTGGGTATCACTGAAAAGAGACTGGCTCCATCCTCCTGACAGTCACCCTTCAGATATTTGCAGACATTGATAAGGTCCCCTCAGCCTTCTCCAGACTAAACAGGTCTCTCAGTCTGTGGCACTCTAGTATTTATAAATATATGATATTGATATTGGCTTACTAGAATTCTCTTTCCATTTTACTTTACCATTTGTACTTGGGCTGAGAATAGTGGTTTCCTTCAGACTCGTTATAAATGGCCCTGATTTCTAGGAAGCTTACCACTGCTGATAAAGATCCCCTTCAGATTTATGTGTTTACCTGCTAGCTGTTTGGCATGACCTGCTGCCTCAGAGTTGCCTTGCTTGTTGCGTGCTGCAGCAGACTTATCTTTTTCAGCTTTGCTAGAGCCGTTCTCCAAGGAGGAAAGCTTTTCTGCAGCTGCTTTCTTAGCTTCTAGCTTCCTTTGCCGGCACGTTTTAACGGGCTCTGCTAACATCCTTACTTTCCGGCGAAAGGAGGTAAGGACCTGGATGCTGCCATTCCTCTTCTTCTCCTCCTGGCCCTCAGTGCTTCCAAACTCATCCACATCAGAGACTTTGTACAATGGGAGCACGTGGAGCTGCTCATCCTCAGGTGTTTGGCCAATTTCACGATTGTCTTCTCGAGTTAGTGTGCAAACCTGTTAGAAAGGCATGTTAGAGTAAGTCTCTCAAACCTCTCTGAGGAGATCTGAAGCAGTAGCCTGTGCACTGCACCTTGCCCTGCTGCAGTCGGCATTGGCATCTGGCAAGCTATCTGTAGACTCTAAGTTTATGTGCAGCTCATGCATATCACAATAAGCCTGCAATTCAATGCCTTCCTTTCCTCTGTTGGACAGTGTTAATAGAAACAGAAAGTTGCCGTATCATTTTCTTGTGCTGAAATAAACAGCACAGTTAGGGATTCCCCTAACACGAAATAGCCTGTGTGTTCGTTTGTACTCTGGCCAGAGAGATAAACCACTGGAACATGGGACTCTATCACCAGAAGGAGTTTTGGTTATGACACATCAGTTAGCTACCTGTTAGACACAACTGTGCCATGGGACATACTGCCATTGCAGTTCACACCCTTTGCAATGGCAGCTTCCAGCACCTTGAGAAGGAGCAAGTCACCTAAGATTTAAGGAAGTTATTGTCACGTCATGAAGTGTGCTCATTGCATTAGCTCCACTACAACAGGGATTGGGAGGAGCTCAGTGGAAAAAGATGCTGAGACAGACATTCTGCAGCAAAATCATAGCAGCAGCCAGTTTCAAGAAGAAAGCTCAGCTGGGAGCGTATAGTATGTTGTTGGTGGTTGTCAATTAAGTCAAACCCTGGAAGCAGGAAAAATTTGGTTGATCTTAAAAAAGATATTTTCTTTGATTGTAATAAGAGCTGCACTGTGAATCTAGACAGTTGCTTCATGTTACAACCAGGATGATTATTCAAAACCGAAGATTATTCTTTCTTGTGTTTACTGCAACTGCACTGTCACAGAGTAGCCAAGGAACAGAAGTCACCCAAGCATACTGAAAACCAGCTTGCTTTTCTGCTGTATCTTTGCTGTACACACCAGAGATCAGAACTGAGGGAAGTAAAAGGTGTGTGCACAATACAAAGGGTGGCAAGGCTTGCAGATTTTCTGCTCCTCACAAGCTGGAATCAAATCCACAGCTTCTGGAAAGAAGCTAATTGTTTACATTTTTTGGGGGAAAAAAAAGGTGTTTCAAGAGGCATGGTTTGTCCAGAAACACTGACACAGGCATTTCAGCCCTGCTGGGACCTTTTTCCCATTGTCTGCATGGCTTCTTTTTCACCAGTTCTACACTGAACTTTTTTTAACACACCATAAATCTCATTCACATGAATGAAAAATTGTGTAGGAGGTAATAAGTTAGCCCAATTACTGCTTAATCTTTTTATTTTTTTTAGCAGTCTGTGTTATGCAAGGGTAAATTTAAACAGACTATGATGAATTAAATGCATGAAATGAGTGCTGGAGTCAGGGGCTGCAGGCAGCAGGGCCTTACCAGCGTGCTCCCGTTCTGCATGTTGTGCAGGTCTCTGTGAGCGTGCGCGCAGAAGTCCAAGCAGGCAGTGACCCCTGAGAACGGGCGACCTTCCTTCAAGCCCAGGCGGCACTCGGGGGCTCTGTGTTCATACTCGATCTGCAAAGAGATAACAGCTGCCGCTGCAACCCAGCTGGATGCTCCAGTCTGTGGAACTGGCACTGCATGCTCTGCTGTGACAGCATGCAAGCATCCTAACATCTCGGAGGTGGCAACATCCAGGTCTTGAAAGCAAATAGATGCAAGCCACTCAATGGCAATTTTGTATCTATAGTTTGCTCCTTGCTGCTTTGTTCCTGTTACTTTCTGTCTCTGATGGGATTATTAAATTGGCCAATAATATTTTCTTTTCTTGCATATTACCTTTGATTCTCTGCCAGTGGTTGGTGTTTTTACAGAACAAATGCAGCACACCTGGCACTGTAAGAGTGATATGTTTATGTCAGGTGGAAATACACCAGCCTGTTAAGGGAAAATGGCTTTAGAAACCTGACTTCAGAATGACTTCATGAAGAACAATAATTTGCTTTTTGATTTGTAATATTTGGGTACTCTAAACTTGGACTTCATTAGCTTAAGTACAACTCAAACCCCCAACCAAAAAAGATAATTCAGCCAAGGCAGCGCTTTCTACTCCTGCACTCATTATTGAAGAGCTTAACAAAGAGTTGATAATGTAACAATAAACCTGACACAAAAGAAATTGTTTTGTAATGGAAGATCAAGCTTTAGACAAGCAGTGGTTTCATATTTTATTTATGAAATTAAAAATGAAACCATGCTTGTAAAATGCTTTGCTGAAATTCCTGAACCTTTCAAGTGAGTACAAAAAAAATCCAAGATGTCTACTTTGCTCACAGACCTTTGTTTTACTAATCTGGAGCATTTACCTCCCTGAAATCTGAAAATAAAAGCAGAACAAAACTCAAAACATGTAAACTGCCTAGGAATGAAACAAGCGTGGTCTGAAGCATTAGTCAGGCTGTGGCTGCCTGATGGAAGTGTACCAGTGCAACTGCTTTCTGAAATGTTCCATTGGGTCTGCTTGGAAAAACAGACCCTTGCTAATTCTAAATTTTAATCCTGTAGCAATCCAGGCTTGGATGAGAATAAACCTGGGAATTCAGAATTTCTATTCAGAATTCAGAGCGGGGCTGATTTTAGGGCTTCTTGGTTTAGAACTTTTTACAATACCATACAAATTAGGCCCCAGGCATCTCTTTAAAGGCACTGACAGCAACTTGGTCAGAATTTCCCCACAAACACAAGGTCTGTGTGACATTCCTGAAATAGACCAAGCCATACAGACACCTTATTACACAAGGTGAACATTGAAACTTGTAAAAGCATTTGTTTTTAACGTGTGTCAGGCAGGGCCATGCTTACATGGCTTACATGGAGAAAAGTCCTTCTGTGTGTTTTTGTGAGAAAAGAAAAGCAGCCCATGAAAAGAACCATTTTATTGTTGATCACCCCCTTGTTTTTCTCTTCTTCCTCTTCCTTTCTTCTCTTGCAGAATATCTCTCAGGTATCTGGACTGATAACCGTAGCTAGTGGGTACACAGCCACAGTTTCCTCCATAAGTGTCCAAACATTATCTGATCAGGTAAGTGAAAGGGCTGAAGTCTGTACTGAATCTGCTCACCCTGTCTAGGTGCTAACAAATGTGCAGTAGAGGAGTGAGTATTACGGCAAATAAAAATGGGCATTTTTGTGTTAGTTTAGTGTTTCTGTTACAGTTCTGCCTTGTGTTGGTTACTGCAGCATAATGCTGGCAACAAGCAAGAAAGATGATATCATAGTTTGCAGAAATGCTGGCAGTTTGGAGATTAAGTTCTGTGACTGTTTGCAGTGGCAGTGAACCCGAGCAACAATAACAAAGGCAAACGGTCCTGTGTGTGCAGGGGGTTTGTTGTCAGACTTTGATGCAAATAGCTGAAGGATATTAGTAAAAGAATGCAGATGAGAGACAGCCACACTGGGAACCTTATAAAAGCTTGGAGTGTGCTAGTGAGTTGCTTCACAGAAAACATGTGCATGGTCCTCTCATGCAAGAAGGCTAGTGCAGTCATTTCTGTGCATCTGCAGGGCTGAGTGTCTTCAAATATGAGACTTTCCTTTAAAGCATGATTGTAACAGCCACTGGAGAGAGCAGAACTGAAACTGTGGGTTCAGGACTCAAGTGCAATATGATGACACACTGCGTTCTGCCACTGCCCATCTCACACCATCTTCTTGGCTGCTTTGCTAGTTTGGCTGGTGACACGTGCTAAATCCAGAACTTTGTGCTGTAAAGATGAAGAGCTCTCCTCTTGTGAAGTAACTTTACTATTATGATGGAAGAAAAATAATTAGTTCTTAGTGGACCCAATTCTGCTATTTTCATATTTTAAGTGGAATTGTTATTTCCATTTATCTTTACCCTGGTGTCAAAGGAATGCTGGCACAAAATGTACCTAATGGCTTGCACAAGGCTGAAGTTTTGGGATGTGTGGTAAAAATTGGGTTATTTGCATGACTACTCCAGTTCATTTTTAACCCAGCATACCTGGTTGTTATATGCATCAGGTGCAAGCTTCTTGTAGGTAGGTGCCATCAGGGTTGACAGATTCTGCAAATGGGATTCTAGTTTTTCTTCCTGTTAGGAGGTGAAATAGAGTTCAATGACATTTCCATACTGTACTTACGGGATTTAAGAAGTTAGGGCCTTTACACAAGGTGACACTGATAGTTGTGTAAAGGCTTAGACTGTCATCACTCTGTTGGGAATCTCCTTTCAATTTTAATGTTTCACAGCCTTTAAAGTAATCAAGTAGTTAAGTAGCATAAGAGAACACTTGCAAGAGGACATCACATACTGTAATCTTAATTTGGATTATATCAAGAAGAATCCCATTGTCCAACAAGGATATGTTTTAGATCTAAGTGTGATAATCTTTATTATTTTCCCTCTTGGAGTTTGGGGAAAATAAGCATCTTTAGAAAGCTTGAGAGCAGTATTATCAGAATGATCCATCAAGTAAATCCGGCTAATTAGGTTTTGCACATTGCAGTGACAGCACTTTAACACACTGAGCTACCTTTTCATGCAGCAATTGGAAGTTTTTTAAATACTTCAGACTTCAAAAAGCTCACAGTTCTTAAGCAATGAAGAATTGTGAACATGCCTAGTGGCTGGTGATATGGAAGCAAGAATGAGCACAGTTCTTTTTTGCTGCAAGGACAGGTACACACTCTCAAAAAGAAGGGCTGTTTAAAAACTAAGCACTCCACTAACATACACCAAGTTGTCCCTCATCCTCTCATGATGAGAATCCCAAATTCAAAACCTCACTTATATGAGGCCCTTAGCTTTCAGTTTTTAATTTCAAGTGGCATACTAGAGTGGTTTACTTGTCTTTAGGAGCTTGTTTGCTTTGAAGACCTGAGAAACCTTATGGGTTTGAGAGAGAAGTGTTTGGTGCATTAGAAGTTTTAATCTCCTATTACTGGATGACATCCTAGTTTAGGACTCCACAATGACATTATGAAATTGCCCAAAATACCTTGCTGGGACTTTGTGGCTGCTGCCAGAATGTGGAGCTTTTATATGGCCCATAGTCTTACTTGTAGTTTTTATTGGTGAGGACCTTATTTGTGTTGTTTATAAACTGTGTCTATGCTATGGGACTCAGCCCCTGGTCTGGATGTGTGCTTTGGCTGCCCCGATTTTGTGTGGGAACAAGACTGGAGGGTGAAACTATCTTCCCTGTCCAGCTCTGGCTTCCACGGGAGGTGAATCCAAGAATGCAAGTTGGAATAGTGCCCCAGCAGGCTCTGGCCAGGTATCCAGCTTAGAAAATGTAGGGAGTTCAGGACTGCAGGCTATGATAAAGAAGGCTTTGTGCCACAGCATGATTGAAGGGGAGCTACTCCCTAACTGTTGAGGCTATACAAAAGCAGTGGGGAAGAAAAACTGTTAATTGTGATATTTTAAATATTGCAGTGCTTTCAGCACAGACCACAGGGTGCAGGAGTACCTGGCACTCAGATCAGGTAAGAGAAATGCTTGGATTTGTGTAAGATACCAGAGAGCAGTGAAAGCTGTGGAGCTATGCATCAGTACACAAGTAAGGGACTAAACTTGTATGTACTTGCCAAAACCAGACTGGGCTGCTGGAGCCTCCCAGACACATGACTAGCCTGAGCTGTCCAGGAGTTGCTACAGTCATAACATCAAAAGTTATCTTACGCCCAGGCCAAGTTCAATGTTTTATTACTCTGACTGGTTTGAAATAGTTGCCAATCTGCTGAAACACAGAGCCCAGTCTTGAAACATTCAGTGGGGCAGGACTGCATGTAGAACGAATCTTCCAACCCTCTTCTTCTACCCTTTTCTTCCTATTGAGAGTTTGTCTTTATGCAATCTGCTCTGGTTCCCAATTGCAATGTTATGTGCCTTCAGCTAGTAAACTTTCCACTCAACGACTGGGGAGTGCCCAATTGTAGGCCTAATACAGCCACAATTATTCAGGCCATGCCCTCCCCTCTAATTGTGAAAGCCTGCAAACATAGTTTCAAGTCTCAGGGCTTTTACCAGCTGTCAGAATTTGGACAGTCAATTCAGCTGGCTCAGTGACTGGAATCAATCAGTTCTGACTGGCAGTTATTTAATTACCCTGCATGTATGCCATTCTGGCAGGGCTCTGCCCCCTGCTCTCTCATACCATGTCTGTGTTTGCAGTGACAGAAAACACTTCCTCGCAAATGAAGCTCATTTCAGAAACGGACACCAACCTCTTTTGGGTCATCTCCCATCAGCTTAAACTTTCTTGGAATCTTGCTTCTGGCAAACTTACAACCATTGTAGTACATGCTCCAGGAGCACCCAAAGGAAAATGAAGCACCACAAGTTTCAGGGTCCAGCCCTTGACATGCACAGGTCCGTCTAGAACGTAAGAGGATATGGCAGTTAGCAACAGGCAGGTCACTCTCGGGTGCTCCCACAGTGGGCACTGGCACTCTGTCCATGCTCTGGGACCATCTTCCCTCAGCACATAACAACGCACGGGACCGGGGAGGCATATGTGTTATAACGGAGGAATTTATCAGTGAGAAACTTCATGGTTGTAAAGCGAGGACTGTGGGGTTTCTACACTTCTGTGAGAAGCCTGGCTTTGCCTTGAGAGAGGGCATGTTTGTGCAGTATCTTGTTAGGTGGTGACAGTCTTGGTACCAGAAAGGGGCATGGATCTGCAAGAGCATGGGAGCCCTCTCAACAGGGGCTAAGCAATAACTGCTGCCTGAGTGAGCTATCCCTGGTGTCCAGTCTCTCTCTCTCCCTCTCCTGCCTCCCAGACACTGTTCAGGGTCTGTGCCTGGATGCCACTGTGTCCAGTTCTGGGCCACTCAATTTAAGAAGGACATTGAGACACTTGAACATGTCCAGAGAAGGGCAATGAGGCTGGTGAGAGGCCTCGAGCACAAGCCCTATGAGGAGAGGCTGAAGGAGCTGGGGCTGTTTAGCCTGGAGGAGGCTCAGGGGAGACATTATTGCTCTCCACAACTACCTGAAAGGAGGTTGTAGACAGGTGGGGGTTGGTCTCTTCTCCCAGGCAACCAGCACCTGAACAAGAGGACACAGTCTCAAGCTGCACCAAGGGGATGTTTAGGCTCAAAGTGAGGAGAAAGTTCTTCACAGAAAGAGTAATTGGCCTTTGGAATTTGCTGCCCAGGGAGGTGGTTGAGTCACCATCCCTGGAAGCGCTCAAAAAAGGATTGGACATGGCACTTGGAGCCATGGTTTAGTTAGTTATGAGGTGTTAGGTAATAGGTTGGACTTGATCTCTGAGGTCTTTTCCAACCTTATTGATTCTATGATTCTATATGACTTTATCCATGAAGCCAAAGTAATATCCATATATAGCTATGTTACTTTGGGTCTATCAGAAAGACATGGAAAAACAACACAGTGCAATTTCTTTAGATTCAGGCTAGCTCCTGTAGGCTTAGAGTACCATTTAGTGCATCGAGTTAATCTACTGTCCTGGGCCCTGCTGAGATCTCATCTGTTAAATATACAGAGATGCTTCACAACTCCAGGCAGCTGTTTCTCCCTGATTTACAAGAATGTTTGCTTTGCTTTTTTGTGGGTTTTTAAGCTGCCTGAAATGGTTGGAAAGGTTCTGTGTATTTCAGGGAACAGGATGAGCAGGGCTGAGTGCAGGGTTGCAAGCTGGGTGAGCACTCCCTTAGACACACTTACTCTTCGTTGAGGGCACAGCGCCTGTTGGTGAGCGTGCCGTACTTGCGCAGGGTGTCGGTGAGCTCGGAGTACAGCCTGTCGGCCAGGCTGGTCGGGATTCCCTCCCACACCAGGATGAGGATGACGATCACGGCCGTCTCACACGTGTGGCCTGCTCTCTCACGCACCAAGCACAGCAGCTTTTCCTCCTGACTGCTTCTGCGGACTACCTGCATGCACAGCAACACATGCCCCACAGCCCCCACACAAGCGATGCAGTTCTTAGTGTGAAGAATGAGAGAACAGGAAACCTCAACACTCCTGCATGTGCTGGGAGCTTACTTCTGCTTCTGTCTTCCTCTTTGTTTCTGGTGGCTTGGTCCATTTTTTCTCATTTAGTGATAGGGGCCGTGGCTACCCTTTCTGTGGAATGAAGCTGACTCTGGCAGGCTTGATTGTTGGCATGGAAAGCCATGGTGGTGGAAAAAAACAGCTTTGTAAGGGTATTCCCCATGCTCTGATTGAGCAGGCATCTCCTCCTGAATCTGTACTACGGTACATGTGTCCCAGTTTGATAAATGAGCAAAAGGAAGCGAGCAGTAAGATGCCGCCCTTCACAGAGTTGGCCACCTGCACCTAGGGCAGGAGCCATGCAGGGAAAGGCAGGCAGCTAAGGAAAGCACTAAATAACTGGGCATGGGATCTGTTTCCCTTTCCCTCCCCAACATAAGCAGATAAACTTATGATCAACGACTCAAGTTTGTGACCTGCCCTTCCTACATACGAACATTGCAGTGATGACAGGAAAGCAAAAGACTATCCCTACTCAGTGCCTGTGCTACTGTGGGTATTGCTGGAAAAAAAAAGGTGCAGTCTGACACGCATTATAATCATCTATCCGTTTTAACGCATCCTGCCTTTCTCCAGCCTACCCAAACTGCTTGGTAATTTGTGTCAGAGCACAACAGTGTTTGCTGGGAGAGTATCCCAATGCCTCTCCTGAACCGAGTGCATTTTAGAAAGATCACAGCAGTGCACTTATTGTACTTACTGGTGAGCTAAAATTAAACAGCAATGAGGATGTCTGCTGGTGTGAATCTCAAATCTAAGTGAATGCCTTCTTTCTCGAGTTTTCATACCTTTAAGCCTGATTTTATTCTTGCTATTCTCCGTGCAACAAAAAAATGGAACACAGGAGACAGAGATGGGAGCAGGCTACAGGTGTCCTGTGGTGCTGCTGCTGCTGAGCTGTTTTAAGTTTCATAGTGTCAGCTCACAGAAGGACATGTCACTGCTATGTGCTTACATGAGCCAACACTCTCCCCTAGATTAGTATTAACATTTGTCTTCATCACTTACCCATTTAGCAATTGGACATCCTTGAGAACTTTTGCCTTCTTTCCCAGTGTAGACAACTCTCTCAATCCTTATAGCTTTACCCTTCTGACCAAATCTTAAACAAAGAAAAATATGTACAGTAAGCAGAGTCATCTGGTCCTGTGTGAACACTGAAAAGATGGGGCACATTTGCCAGTCTTATCTTAAAAAATAAACAGTGTGAGTTACAGGGAGCAGTGTGCAGTGTGGTTTATCTTGCTGATTTTATTAGAGTGGTGCACTGAAATGTTCAGAGAGGCAAATATCTCGAATACATCACAGATGAGTAAAAACTTATCCCTATGGCATAATATCCCCAAATATTTTAACTGTTTCAATAGAGAATTTTGTTACAGATGACTTTTTCAAAAGCAGACTTGAAGTCTCTCTATTCTGGGAAGAAATTCTACATTTTTCTTTATTTTCTGTGTTAAAGTTATTGCTCTGAATTGTATACAGCTAAGTTGTCATGGACCAGCTGGAACACAGTAGTCAATCCATTCATTTGCTATGCTTGTTTCTGGCTTAGCTGCAGTGTGTATCAGTTAAGTCATGATTAATTTGCACCATATCTAGTTCTTTTACTGTATCATCTGTTCATAAATCATTACTTCTTTACTTCTGCCTGACTTCTGTACTGAATGAGGATTGCAAAGTGCCCTCAAATGATGCTTTTTCTGTGTGTCTTTTTGCACCCCAGGTGGGCAAGCCTGGCTCTTGCATTTAATCAAGCTGATTATGCCATCAAGAATGTAGCCCCACACACAAGCAGTGCTGCTACCCAGACCAAATGGGATCCACTTCCAAGTCCTCTGATGGACCAGGTAGAAATATGCAGCAAATGCTAAGTGAAGCAAATTAAAAGCACCAGACTCATTAAGCCATTTCCAGGCATGTTCTCTGGCCAGGCCCCTTCCTGGGCTGCTGCAGATTGGGGGTGCCCACTTCTGAGCCCTGCAGAGCACCAGGTGGAGACCTGTCTATGCATTTAGGAACCTCAGTGTTTACAACCTTACAGATCCACCTCCCATGTTGACCTAGCTGCAATTTGGGAACTGGGCAAATTGCACTTTCATCACCATGTCTTGAGTTGTGCCACTCTCACTGGCATTACCTTTTTCTGGTGTAGTTTTGCAGGGGGTGGGAGTGGGGGGGCTGTTTGTTTTTTTAAAAAATAATCAAGTATGATGACTAAATTACAGTCTCCTTGATCTGTGCCTGTTACTACTAGAGCAGCCTTTTAATGATGCCTTGAGACCTTTTGACCTTAGTGACTTATTTAAGAGCAAATATTTGTATTTAAACTTCTGTCCTGTAAAGGAAATGAAAAATGCTTATTTTCAGTTGTCATCTCATTGTGGAATTTCAGTGCCACAGGAAATGATACAAATAAAATCAAGTTGTACTACACATGCTCTGCAGGCCACTGTTAGGTCCCTTTTTCCTTCTTGGGCTTAGACCTTAGGTGTTCAAGAGGAGATTGGATGTGGCACTTGGTGCCATGGTCTAGTCATGAGGTCTGTGGTGACAGGTTGGACTCAATGATCCTCGAGGTCTCTTCCAACCTTAGTGATACTGTGATACTGTGACATTTTTTCTTCAACCATATTAAAAAATATTTTAAAACCTTAACATTTTTCTGATCTGGATTGCAGGACAACTGTGTGGATATTGCTAGAGAAATAAGTTGTACATCACACATTAGAAATGAAATGGATATTGTCTCAAATCTTTTCAACTGTCACAAAGGAATTTATGCCCGATGTTTGTGATGCTTGCACTCAGGCCAAAGCTGACTTGCTTTAAAACTGAAGCAAAACTTCACTGAGCATGAAGTAGGGATTGGGAAAAGGAAGAGGTAAAATGTCTGTAACCACCATGTGTGGTAGTTTTCTGCAAGAAATTCGTTCTGTTATAGCTAAAATAATAATTGCAACTCTAAATCCAAATCCAGGTTGGTTTGGCAAAGCTAATACCTTAAAAGCCAATCCAGATTCATGGGAAGCCAGTTTAGGAGTGTTTCAGTTATGATTAGTGTCACCAACTGCACACATGTGGCTTGAGAGTATCTTTACAGTTAAATGTTTGGGGTTTTTTTAAACTTAGGGACACAGAATTATCTAATGAGAACAAGTTCTGGAGTTCTTCAGTCAGAGAATCACACAGTTCATACCATATGAACAGCTGAAAACTAGCCATTGTTCAAGTGGCTGCTGCTATACTCTGCTGAACCTGGCTGAGTAGATGCCTGTTATCTATAATCTCTCAGGATTTCCTTCTGCCAACATGAAATAAAATTAAATGCAGAAAAAAAAAAAGAGATAAAGATAAAAAAAAGAAAAGAAAAGAAAAAGGTGAGGTCAATATTAAGGATGAAAAATTACATTCCAAAGTAATGAAAAAAGTTTCATCTCTAATAATTGACATCATGACATGAATAACTTTCCTCTTTTGCTTATTATTTGTGACTACTGAAGAATTAACCAGTCCCAGAGCACGGGAAATAACTTTCAAGAAGCTTCTCAGGAGGGTCAGTGTTCATTCCCCCTCCACAGGAAGAAGCTGATTTTTGCAGCTTACGCTCATTCAAGCTGCTCACAAAGCTGAAAACAAGTATGGGGCAAGCACTGCACAGGAGTCACAGTGAAGAAGGTGCTAAGAAAGTGAAAGGACCTGGAGGCAATCTGAAGGATTTAATATCCCCTAAGTGGTTGTGCAGAGATGAGCACAAGCTAACAGACCTTGCCAAGAAACAGTGCTCCTTAGCTCAGGCACAGCACTGCAATAACGCCTATGTGCTTTTGGTTCTGCTAACTGGAGCTTCTTTGCAGTTCTGGAGCCCAGATTTCCCCATCTCTCTCTGACTTACTGGGGAGCGTTTTGTTTGCTTATTTGATCAGAGGGGAACTGGATTCCCAGATACCTCTCAAAATCTGACCAGTAGTGTCTGTGCAAGCAAAAAGCTACAAGTAAGGCAGAATTCACAGTGCAGAAGTCACTTTTGTGAGAGTTCTTAATTTAAAAGCCTTTGAAAGACTGGTGGCTTTTGTGCATACATGTATTTTTAAACAGCACAAATCATGTATCCATTCTGTGCTGCTCAAAATTCCTGGTTTGGTTGGCTTAGATGTAATAAATGTATCATGGGATGCTACACAATACAGGGACTGTCCACAGTTAAGATAAGGCTGGTTTTGTGCAGTGATCTGAGGAAAAGAAATGTTTTTTCCCCAAAACTACTCATCAGTTCTTGGGCTGAAATCCTATCCAACAACTCTGTAGTGCTCCTCTGGATGTGACCAAGTTAGATTTAGCTCTTTAGGGTTAGTAATTTGGCAGGGGAGAGCTAATTTTGGAGTTTGGTATTCTGCTCTTCATCTTCCTTCTACCTTGGCATTCTCCTACCCAGAGGGAACGCCAGGTCCATGCCTGCTTTTGCAGGCACTGCCAACCATCTTGCTTGGCAGGCTGGTGAATACTTGTTCCTGCTTGGGTTTGCTGGCATCTGTCTCGAAGTGCACAGTCTGTGCCAGCCAGCAGACTATTAGCCCTGTCAAATATTGTGACTCTCTGGTGAATAGCACAGTGCGTAGTGTTGGCAACCCTGGAGTACCTAAGCCTACAAGTAATTACTTGATTTGCAATTGTTTATTTCTTTATGTGCAAAAGCTGGAAAAATTCTGATATCCACAAAAGGATAAATGTTAATCTGCCCTGTGCCTTTGCACTAATTACCTTTCTTCCATGATTTCTCTAATAGCTGCCACATTAGGACCGGCTCCTAGATGGGTATAGAAAGGACCTTCATCTTTTTCAATAATTTGCTCTGTTTAAAACAAAACAAAGGTTATTACTTTGAAGCTTGATTCTGTAATGCAAAAAAGTCACATTGCAAAGCTTACATCTAGCTTGTTAGAACACTGCTGTACAGGTCTGGGGTCAGAGTTTTCAACCTCTTAAGTCTAAAGCCCATGCAATTTGTACAAAGCATGCAAAGCACATGGCTAATCCTGCAAACAGGCTGTGTGCCTCTTGCTAGCGCAGTTGTTTCACATCTTGGGCTCTACACTGAAATGCGAAAGGCATTTTCCTGTTATCATCATACAGTTGTTTCTTCTTCTCCCACTTCCTCCTCTCCCAGTGTCTAGGAAGGAGGATAAACACAATAACAGTTTAAAATACTGACGTTAGTGAGCTGTACAGTACTTGGTTTTCAGCAGATGCATTACAGGGTAGAAACCTACACCTTGAGAAAATGGCCAGTAAGGTTGCATGGAGAATTTCTGCCACCCACAGAAAGTCTCTGTGAAATGATAAAAGAGGCAACTTTGCTGAAAGAAATCCTGCACAAGGCTTAGACAAAATGCTTCTATGCTAAGAATGTGGCCTGAGTTTTCTGTGTGTAGGTAGGACCATGTCAGCATTCACAACATATGCCACATATTTGGTTTGGTGTCAGGAGGCAGGCTCCAGCAGTGAGAATGAAACGGCCAGGATCTGCTCGGGTTTAGGAACAAGTGGTGGAGCTGTACAGACTTGGTTGAGGGCTAACTTTATGCCATGCTAACTCCAAGGGCTGGACAAAGTGATGTAGAGCCTTGGGACACTCTGTAAACCTGAACATGCAAATGGGGGAATGGCTCAGTTTAATCTTCCTAAGAACAAGTATTGGCAGGAGAGAGAGCAATAAGCCCTATCAATTACGCTGCAGCAGTGGGGAATTCAAAGAGGATGGGAACTAAGTTTTGTGTAAGCTTCATTTCGTAGAGGGTCTGCTAAGACTGAAGAATTAATATGCAAGTGGAAAATAAGCCCTTTTGCTTAGTTAGTGGTTTCAGTACCGGCTGAAAAAACAGTGCGAATAATGACACGATTGCCAGAAACACTTGTGCCAACCACAGTGGAGAAACAGTCTGAAGAAAAAAACCAACTTCTGTGCTTGAAAAAAAACCCTCTAAATTGTGTAGGTTCTTTATTATAAACCAACAAGGAACAGCAAGGAACTGGCTTCCAGTTGTCTTTGCCTGAGCTTTGGAAATCCACTGCTTCCTCTCTTTGTTCCCATGCATCATCTCTGAGACATATCCCAAGTGTTTGAAAAGGCAAAAAGGTCCATTTTGCAGTTGTGGAGGAGTATTGTTCAACTTTCCTCTTTAGTAGTTGGTATGAAATCCCAGTAAGTGAAACTGTAACAAGGATATATATTTTTTCCATTTTTAGTGCTGAACCTTTTATCTCAGCCTAAGTAGTTTTTCCAGTAGAGCCCGAAAGTACCTTTTAGACCTGGCTATGTGCAGTGTCAGTGCTGTATGGAAGCTGGGGCTATGGGCCATGTGTGTCACTCTGCTGTGCTTCCCTCTGCTCTAGTCTTCTCTTTTGGAACTTGTGTATAGCATAAAGAAATAATGAGGGTTCCCCTTGTTGCTTTTTTGGTGCCGCTTCAGTAGCTTCTCTAGGAAAATGCTGATCTGTTTTATCCTTGCAGGAGACAAGTGTGTGAAAGGGAGGATAAACTCTTGCAACAAGTGAGGAATAATCTGTTGTCTCTTCTTTGCTTAGGCTTTACTTGGGGAAACTTCAGCAATTTCACTATTAAAGCAAAGAACAGAGTAAGGATCTCAGGTTTTAGACCCAGGATTGTATCTGACCTTGATGAATACATTAGATTATGAAGTTATGACCTACTTTTTATCAGTGTGTTGTCATTGCATGTCTGCTGCTCAAGGAGAATGAATGTGAGGGGATGCATTACTGGCCATAAACATTCTGACTGAAAAAGCAACTAGGTAATTGCTTTATAAAATATTGAGAAAGGGCCCCTGTGCGGGGTTGGGTAAGTGTATAAAATCACAATTTTAAGTCTTTACTAATTAATGATCCAAACAACAAAACCATCCAACCAACCAAATCCAGAAAGTCCTTCACCAAAAAGATCCAACTAATCCCTTGATCCTAACTGGAGGGCTCATTTCCTTCCTGTGAAATTTTTAGTATGTCTCAGCACTTACCAACGCAGCTGCAAGATGGGAAATCATACTGGGTTTTGGCAGGTGTGTCCAATAAATTTTTTACAGGAGTATCCAATAACTTGGAAGGTGAGTCTAAAAAATTAGTGAGAACAGTTCCAGCTGTTCTTTTGGTTGGGGTTTTCTCAGCAGATGAGTTTGCTTGTTGATCTAAGATTGGGGTCTGAGTATCAAAGTCTGCAGCACTGGTGTTTCTGGATAGGATGGTAATAGGGCCTGCTGTTTCAACCTTCACATGTTTGGGTGACTTGAGAGTAAAAGTCTTGTGATCAAACAGTGATTTGACCTGTATTTGTTTCAGCTGCTGTTCCATTGTCTCGATGATGCTCTTTTGTTGCATGTTCTCACAGCCAAAGTGCTGATTCTCTTGTTTAATTGTTTTTTTCCACATTTTGTTTTCCAGCTGTCCAGCCGAGGGACGCATGCAGACGTTAGACTTTGTGCCAGCCTCGATTTTGATAGGCTTGCGCGCTGCACCGGGACCAGTCTCGGGTTTGGGTTGCTGGTATGCTTGTTGCTCCTGTTTTTGCAGAAGATGCCACCTCAGAGCAGCATGCTTTTGAAAATCCTTAGTGGTTTGGGACTGCGAATGACAACCTCGCTGCTCTTGGGAGTGTGGGACAGTTTGCTGGCTGTGTGGTAAGTACCGCTGAGGAATCTGCGTAGCTTGTTGACTTGGGAGATCTTGGTTCAGGCTACCACCGTAGCATTGTGTTTGCTGGAGTGGTGGTAACTGCATAACTGAAGGTTGTTGTGTCTGTTGCTCTTGTTCTTGAAAACAGCGATTCACATCTTGTTTTGCAGACAAGCTATTGGGAAAATACTGCACATGCTGCAAGTCCCGCATTTTGTTGGCTCCGAAGCATTCAACACTTGTGGTGTTTTCTTTCTTCTCAGGAACCAAGTGCATGTTGTTTGGGCAGGGATTCTGCAGACTAGCATTTCCTTTCTGAGTGTAAAGGGGAGCTTTGTTGTTCATGCTCTGTACCTGCTCCAGGCTTAGCTGAGGGTTATGCAGTGGGAATGCAGCTGATTTAATGTATTTATTCCCAAGTTGAAAACATTCATCTGCTTTAAGTTGATTGAAGGATGTCCTGTCTAGCAGCTGCTCAGCATTGCTTTGGGAGTGGGAAATGGTTTGGGGCAGGTCTTTACTTTTCATTTGCAGAGCCTGTTGCTGGTTTGGGGTTAACTGAGGAGCACAAGGCAGCTGCACCTGCTGTGCTTGTTTTTGAAGCATCTGTTGCAAAATGTGTGAATGCAAGAATGGTTCTTTTTCCCTTGATTGGGGATTCAGGTGCTGCTGTTTCAGTGGGGCCCCTAAAGGCTGTTCGGCTGGTTGCTCTGGTCTTTGCTGGAAATGGAGCTGCTGGACTTGGGACTTGAGCAGAGAATCCACCTTCGTGAGCTGTGGCTGCGTTGAGTGTTTCTGGAATGGCAGCTTCTGGTCAGCTGTGGGACGCGGCTGTGGCTGTGAGTTTTCGCTTTTGTACAGGGGAGGAATTTGTTCCTGTTGCATTATCTTCTGGCTCTGGGGCTGTCCTGAAGGCCCCTTTAATGCATCAGGGCTTTCAGCATACTGCTTTGTATAGGTTGTTTCAGCTGTGTGTGCCTGGAACTGAAGAATTGATCGTAAATATGCTTCGCTGGGCTTTTGGGGAGGCTCTCCCTGGCGAAACTGGGTGGAAACCAGTTCTATCCAGGCTGGCTTTGAATAATGTTGAGCCTGTTGCACAGGCTCTTTCACTTGGTCCTTCTCTTTGTCAGGAGGAATCTCAGGTTCTCTGTGTCCTGGGAAGTGCTGATAGTGTTGCTGTAAGTCACCCTCACTTCCATGCCCTTGCAGGTTCTGGAGGGGAGGCTCTGGCACCGGTGTAATTTCTTCTGGGAGCTGCTGAATTGAGGCGGCCACAGCAGCTTGTGGGGGGCTTTCATTGACATCTTGTTGTGATGTTTGTGCCTGCTGCAGAAGTCTTTGCTGAGGGTGCAGTTGTTGGTGGCTGAGGCTGGGACTTTCTGACATTGGTCCTTGCTGTCCTTCGTTCTTTATCTCCCCAGGAAGAGTTTCATCACATCTGTTGTCATAGGAACGGTGTCCTTCTAGCACCACAACAGATGGTGCAGTATTCATGTCCGGAGCAGGAGGAGTGGAGGAATCTTTGTGAAACATTGAGTTGTGTGTAAAGTAAGCACCATTTTTTTCTGCTTGCTCAGAAAACCTTTCCAGAGTGGTGCTCTGAGCTTGCAGGTTACTGCTGGAACTTAGAGAGAGGTCATGGTTGGGAACCTGCCCTATGCTTCCACAAACAGTACTATTTCCTATGGGTAATTGGTGTGGATCATAGCTTGGAATACATTGCTGTAGCTGTAGTTCTGGTTTCTGAAGTGAACAGCTACCTAGCAATACAGGTGGTTTACTGGAGTCTTCTGTGTTGTAGACCTCAGTAACCACTACAGCTGGCACTTGAGGCAGCTCAGAGTTTGAGGTCTGTGGAGAAGTGATCTGCCCTGAGGTATGGGATGAATGTGTTGTCTTGTAAGACAACTCATTAGTAGCCTGACTGGTTATGGCATTGATATGAGATGTGTTCTTCTGCATTGCTATGGAAACATGTTCTGGATAATATTGAGACAGTGTTTTCTCCAGGAGTTCACCATGCATGCTTTCCATGGAAGAGGCAGAAACTGTAGCACCATTAGGCATTGGCACTGCCTTGTTCTTAAGTAGTAAGACAATGTCCCTGTTGTGGCAATTAATGTTTTCTTGCTCCTGTTCATCCTGAATCAGGACATCATGAGGGTTTTCTGAACCACCACTGTTGTATCTTGTAGCCTGTATCAAATCTGAAGCTTCATTTTCTTGTCCTGTCAAAATCTCAGATTTCCTTTCACTATAACAATTGGAGATGCTTGGTTTTTCTTTATTGTCTTCTGGCTCAGCTTTTTCTCCATTTACCTCTTGTTTCACTTTCTTGCTCTCATGAAGTCCATACAGAGAGGGCTCACTAAAGGTGCGTTTTATCCCACCATTTTGCAGGTATTTGGAGTACACTTTATTTTCTTGTAAAAGGTCGGGACTAACACGGTTGTTTGGGCTTCCCTTCAGGTGGGGCACTCCATAGTTGCTTTTAATGAATAGCTGCTTGTGGTCTCCATTTACTTCAACTTCAGGCCTCTCTGTGGCTGGACTTCCATTCTGTAGCTTCACTGCAGACGGCTCTGCTTGGCAAATGTGAGAAGACTGTGGTATTAGAAATGGACTCAATCTATTGCCATCAACATGGTTGGTTCTGTCCTGTTCCATCTGGCCTGCTCCGGGGCCATCCACAAGGCTACCCTCTGAACGGATCTGAAAGAGAAAAGAAATGGGAGAGGATCTAAGTCAAGTTCAGTTTCCATAAATGGACACAAATTACTGGTAATTCCTGCAGCATTCAAGCACCCATCTTCCTGACCAGCTTTCACGCACAACATGAGGGGAGCAAACACATCTGGGGGATATTTCACTGTCCTGTCACATTTTGCAGCCCTGTGTCTCCCTTTCTTTCTTTCTTTCTTCCTTTCTTCAAGAAGAAATTCTTGAAGATTTCTTCTTCCAGAGAGTGCAAATACAGAGTGACTCTTTCCCCCCATTTAAAACATAAGCAGCTATTTTACCAAAAAGCATTTCTCCTAATGGTGTAAAAAATATTCTCTGCTCTTGAGTGATTTGCACAGACTACTCTGTCATCACTTTGTCTCCTTGCTAAGGCAGAAAGTCATGCCGAAACCATGGTTCCCAGACTTGGTGCTAATCCCACTCCTTGATTAAGTGTGCCAAACCCCTTTGTGTGACTCGAAGGATTATTGCCTCCAAGCTTGCCAATTAGAAGGGAAAACCTCCATTTCTCTGTCTTCAGCTGTCTGACAAGATCTTTTAAACTGGCATTCCTAAAGACCGTGCAAGTGGCACGGTACATGTGAGACAAAGCCATGTTTGACTGCTGTTCTTAGGAACTCCTACAGTTTGTCCACATCTTGGTAATGTTAACAGAAACAAATCTAGAGATTTTGGAAAGGTTTGATGTGGTATTTTTTCAGGTATTAATATTAATATCCATTCAATTTTGCATATAGACATCAAGCATGGCTTAAGGTATGCATTTGGGGTTTGAACTGAGCCTCTCGGCTGTGGAGCTAGGTTGGTTTTTCTCCTTTCCTTCTTTGTTTGCATGTAAAATCCCATTTTCTTATGCACTCTATATTTTCCTTATAAAATGAAGTTTTTCATTGGATAAAAGTACTGACAATGTGCAGTACTGACAAATTCCATACAATGACAAGCTAATCCTGTTCACATGGATCTTCCCAGGATTTACAGTTCCAGTTCACATAGATAATGCCCTTGTTTGACTTTGCTTGTAATTTATTCTTTGTTGGCTTTACGGTTCTCAAGCAATCACAAATGACAGAGGACAGACTGACAGAGGAGAGGGTCCTACAGATGTGAGATTGCACAGGGAAAATTTGGATCATGCATATCTTTGTCCTGAAGCTTTTATTTTTGGTTTGCATGAAGGGGAGTCTGAAAGGTTCTCCTTTACCAGGTTATCCCTGGTTGAACTACAGAAGTCTTACATGCAGCTGGTATCGCCACTACTTGGGAAGGAATGCTGTAGAGAGAAATTTATCCTGTCATGGTTGTTCATCTCATGCATTTATCCTACACTATATTTTTGTCTGTTTGGTTGGGGTGACATGATTCTAAAATGCTTTTAAAAGTAGTATTATTTCCTGAGATTCATTCCATTCAGCAGAATCCTCTCTGCTTTGCAGCTCTGATTTCAGTATCAGGGCAATTCAAACATACATCTTGACTCGCAAGCATCTGTACGATGACTTGTGCCTACTTCCTCCTTATCCCAAACCCGGGCTTAGATTCACTTTTGACCTCCTGAAGTTTTTTCTTTTCTTTCTGTACTCAACTTATGTTTTGTATGACAGTAGTGGAGAAGTTTTCTCTGCAAATAACAGTACTTAAAATTTAAAGAGTTTGTGAAGGGAAAGGTAAGAACAGGGAGATGGAAAAGAGTGTTTGTCCGTCTAGCTTATTTTCTTGACAAGGTAACATAGGCTTCTTCTCTTCTAGATATATTTCAGTATATTTCCCAACCTAGCTTTGAATGAAGTACCACAAGACATGAGCCTGTGCAGCTTTCCCAGGAAGATGATACTCCCACTTAACAGAAAGCAGCATGAAAAGGATTCCTCTGATGTGTCATTCTAGGCCCGGCAGCAGAATGATGCTCCCAGAGTGTCTCAAAAAGAAAATGTCAGCCTAATTTGGAAACCATTCTTTGCCTTCACACCTTTCATACCTAGAAACTGCAGCTGAACCACAACTCAGACGTATGTAGGCTGCTGTATTTTGCCAAGTATGAGCTGAAATAAAAGGCACCATGGTAATTAACACTGTGCTGTTGAGCTGCTTCTAACATATTTACTTCTTTAAAAAAAGTTTTAGTCTGTGTGACTGAATTGTGAGAAACTTCCTCTGGTGCTCAAAATTCTGCCTTGCTGCTTGTATTCCGGTGTGCTGTGTGGGTTGCAACTAAATTCCTTCAGAGTTCTCAGACAATCTTCCTTCTCAACTCCTTACTGATAGCTGCAACACCTTTTTGTTTAGAAGTGGGGGCTGCCCAACTTCTCTAAACTTGGCTTGCAAACCCCCCAAAGGAGCACATATGTACCTCAGAAGAGCCTTCGGTTCATGCCGTCCTCAAAAACCACAAGGTCACTTCACTGTGTGACACAGGTGATAACCTGTAATAATTTGTGGTATTCTTAAAGACCTCGTAAGTCAACTGGCTGCCTCAAATTCTGATTACATCCAGTGTAAAAGACATGGGTGTTAGACACTGCAGAGGACACAGGAATCATGTGGTTCTTTCAAATATTGTTAACTCATTATCTAAAAGTGACAGATTTGCTTTTTTTGGAAATGCATCCAGGGTGGTGGTGACTTTGCTTTATACTTCTGTCTACAGTCAGTTATTCACAACCCTTGAGTCACACCTGAGTACAAATCATGCTGAAGCAGCTACAAATCATGGCAATTATTTGTAATTGAAATCTGGCAAAAGAGAAATGGCAGTGATACCTTTATTACTGGTTTTAACTGGACACTAGGAAGATACACTTGATGTTAGTACTAAGCAGACCATACCTTTCAAAGCCTCTGTGTTTTTTACAGTTGCTGTGGGGTGAACTGTCTGCCTCTTGAAGTAAATCTAATTCTCCCTAAGCATAACGCTTAGCCTTTCTTCTTGTTCCCATAACTGTATTTTATCCAGACCGTTTAGAAAGCTCTGCATATTTTTCTTCAGCTATACCTCATTAGAAATTCAAGTCACATCAGCAGCATCTGTGAAACAATTACTGCATCTAGAACTGACTCTGCAGTCTAATCCATCATAATTATGACTGGCCTCTTTGAAGATGCCATGATGCGTGACTTAAATATAGCACATTACTGTGCAAATGGATCAGCAGCTCATCCCACCAATATGCGTTCCAGTTGTAATTCTGTCCGCCGCTGCCTGGCTTTCTCAGAGCCAAGCAATGCATCTACACTTATTTCTTGCCACATGTGGGGCACAAACTGGAAACCAGGTACTGGGAGAGTGTTTGAGAATTTTTTGTTTGTTTTATGGGCAAGTTTGGCCTGTTTCTGCTGCCTCTATCAATGTGTGAATACTGACAGACTGTGGAAGGTGGTGCGGGAGCATAACAAACATTCCTGCAGTAGCAGGAGCACTCTGTTATGTCATTTTCTTTACTTTTAGCCAGATCTAAAGGTTCTTGCTTCATTTTATCTAGCACCTGTATCTGGGGAGTTTGTGCACACAAAGCTGGTCAGATCAATGAATAGACAAACACCTACTGTAGGGGAGTACAATCTTTGGCAATGCTAGGCAAGAGTCCCAACTAAAAAAATAGGTGGGAGAATGCTGTGTCAGAATACTCCTGGCCCTAAAAGGTGAGATGTCAGATGAGTTGTTTCCCCTTCTGGGGTTAGCTGGGATAGAAATACATCTCCTCAAGAGTTTTTCTCCCAAGCAGAAATATACCTCTGCAGATCATGACCTCAGCTGACTTGTGCTCGAGTCATTATCAGGATGAGATACACAGGAGCTTGTCAATGGCTTGCTAGGTTGTTCCTGGACTGCTGCCACAGCCTTCATCCTACTGGCACCCTTCTGCCACTGCCACATGATACAAAGGTCTGAACTGCTCCCAGACAAGAAACCCTCACAGCAGCTTTTAGAGAGGAGGTGAATTTACTTGTATGCCTTGCCAAGCTCCAGTTTGGTAAACTGTACTTTCTGCTCACACTCTCCTGCTCCTATCACCTGGGTGCAGTTGTTGGCTTCTGGCTTAATTTGGTGTGTATTATGATTTGTGGTCATGCAACTGCTTCTCTCCTCTGAAGCTCATGCTGCTGGCAAAGAGGTCTAAATCCTGAAAAGCCAACAAGTGAAAAAGCTCCTAATGTGAAGGCATTTTCCCCCCCTGTATTTCATGAATTAATGACAACTCAAGAAAAGGCATGAGCAGAGCTATTCCTAAGTAAGGGTTAGTCCTAAGCAGGGACACTCACACATGGCATCTTCTGATTAACTCTGTGTCAAAGTTTTCTCTTGTTAAACATTGGAACAAGTCATGTAAGCAGTTACAATGATGCTCAACACCATGATCTATAGATGTGCTTATTATGGGATGTCATTTTTCTCTGGCCCAAGTAGCAGTTGCTTCAGCTGTGCCTTGGATTAACACCTGTAAGCAAGCTGCAAATGTCACTAGAAGAGAAAAGATGTGCAGGAATTCAGATGGCTAATGGGTGGTGAAACACATCAAAGCTCCTTAGTAGTGAGCTGTTTCCGTGGCTGCTGGGATAAAATGTTGCACACATGAACATTGTAGCATAGTTTTAGGGTTTCCTATATGTTTCACACATAAGGTGCACTGTTTTCATACACTGAGAAACAAAGCACGTGGAAACTAAGAGGAGAGGCAACACCAACACTATGCCTGCCCAGACTCATCCCTGGGGGTTTTTTAAGGCCAGACTGGATGTGGCTCTGGGCAACCTGATCTAGTGTGAGGGGTCCCTGCCCATGGCAGGGGCGTTGGAACTAGATGAGCCTTGAAGTCCCTTCCAACCCTAACCGTTCTATGATTCTGGGAGGTTTGCCATTTGCAGAACAGCTTCTTCCCAAGCCTGGGCTGCTAGTTTGTAATAAATACAATACCATCAGAAACCAAACTCCGTGTGGGCTTGTTGTTTAAATATGGGTTTAATGTGCTTTTCTGAAGCCAACACACTTATGAGAGAATTATAACCCTGGTCCAAAGCAGATTCAAAAGAGAGACTGCATTCATGCCTAAGGTGAATGGAGGCTCTAAACCCCACAAGATGCCCTAAGGCATACTCTGCTCCCTAGCAGCATCTCTGCTGCCCTGCTGCAAGTGTGGTGGCTGTGGAAAACACAGTGAAACTTCAGTGCAGATGGCCCCAGAAAGACAAGGACACTTTGTTGCTAGCTAGGTTCTATCTGTGGCTTACAATGGGGTCCTTTTGCACTGCATTCAGCTGTCTCTTCATTTGGATGGTATATTTATTCAGTACACTAGCAGTGCTTTGGAAAAAAAATCACATAACAGTGCTGAGCCATCTCTGTCCCTTGGTGTTTTTAAGTTAAGGCTATATTTCTTTCTAAAATATGTGTATTGCTCTCTCATGGTAGCTTTAAATAGCAGTTAAGGGGTTAATCTAGAAAGTACTGGATGAGATTCTGTGACTGTATTCTGCAGGAGGTCATATTACGTGAACATAATTGTCTTATGGCATTTAGATGTACAAATAATCTGTGTCAAACAACAAAATGTGGGATGGCTAAAATTTGTTACCTGATTTATTGCTAATTTGTCCTTAATTTACAGGGGGAAAAAGTGACCAGTGAATATAGATATAAGCAGACATAAGGGAGTGAAGAGCATGGGATTTGTGAAATATGAGGATTAATAATTCATTAAATCTTATCTGAGCCAGAAGCCTCATAATTCATGCATTTAAAAATCAACTAGTGCTAGCCTCCCATCCATTTATTGACACCAGTCCTTGCATTTCAGTGACACAATGATGTAACTGCAAAAGCCTTTGAATCAGTTTGAATTTTGACCTTAATGCAGAGGCCAAGAGAGTAAAGCTAAGCTGGTCTGCACAGTGATTTCCCCTCACTACATTATATAACCATCAACAAGAGTGGATCCTGCATAATATCCACAGAGACATGAAAAATTGCACTATTTTAACAATTGCATAAAATCAAGGGGAAAGCAAATTAAATGCCTCTATAATAGGGGTGGAAAAAACCAATTATGTGAAGGAAATGAATTGAGGAATATAAAATGCAAGTAAATAGGAATGATAATGTCACATTGCACAGCTCTCCAGTTCCTATTTTTGTTGTGATCTGTGTCCTATACAACCTTTGCACCTGACTCTATCATGTAGCACTTCTACCAGAAGGGCACAACTCTTCAATTTGCTTGCCATCTCAACATAGTATGACAAGATTAGAAATGCTTCCCAAAAGGTCAAACTTTAGAACCAAGTTGGATTTAAGAGGCAAAAGGACCTTCCTGCTGCCATAACCAGAAGATTGAAGATGAGGCTGGCACCTATGCTTGTTCTTGCTGCTTTCTGTGATTTAAATTTAGGATATGGTGGATCCAGGTGGCTTATAGTGGGCAGGCCATCACACAGAGCTATATTACTTCCCAGGTTAGCCTGTTTGACATTATCTTGGATGTTGGTTTGTCCGTATACTTCAAGAACCAGCACTGCCCAATTTCTTGAGCACCTCCTTTACTTTTACTCATCTTTCACAAATGCAGGGAAGCTGAACTAAAACAGTCTTTCACCTTTGCTGGTTTTGGGAGTCATTACGGTCTGACAGGAAGGCTGTGGGGGATGTGAGTTCCAGTCTTAAACACTGGATATACTTAAATCAGTGTGTGCCCAGCGAGATGATTCTGTGCCCAGGTATCATGAGAAACTTTCTGTGTGCCTGTGAAGTTTGGGCCAACAAAATGGTTTTAGATTATGACCCACACAGGGCATTGTTGAGGTAATTCACCAGTGCCAGTGGATTAAACATTGAGATATATGCTGGGGTAGGAAAACAGAACCAAGTCTCTTTGTTTCATGGACTCAGACAGTTCTCATGCTAGGTTAGGTGTGTTGAACAAAGGCTGGCAAGGTAGGGTGGGAGCTGCTATCAGATGTGCAGCTGATGCTCAGGCCTGGTTTTCATTTCTGGACAAATGCTGATATCTGAGGGATAAATTTCCTCTCAGTTACATCATGTGTCAAATGGTAACAGTGATACTGGCTGCTGATTAAAATCAGCTATCCCAGAGCTCCTGCTGCTCCAACCCAGCTCTGTGGTGCAGCATGCCTTTGTGAGCATGCCAGGATAAGCAAGTGTTGGTGGCTGAACCCTTCTTCAAGACACACTTGATATTATCAACTTGCCATTTAGGGAAGGTTACCAAGAGGTCAGTGTCATCATTATCTTCCAGTTTCTGTGATCTTTGTCCATCTGGCTTCAGACCTGGATCTAGTAGGGATTTCTCGGGCTGATGACTTCCTGACATCCGTCGAAGGTCGGTTATCCATTATGATTTCATCACAGATGCTGGCAGAATTAAGTAATTCTCTATTAAGTAGTACATCCTCCTCGAGAACTAGAAGCAGTGAAAGAGATTCTCTTGGCTCTGTTCACCCTGTACTATAAGGAAGAAAGGGAGGACCCAAAGGAAAAAACACTGGCAAGCCAAAGATTTCAGAGTTTCATCATGTTGGGACAGTAACATTAGAAAATAGGAACAAAAAAAGTCTTGTTTAGCATGTGGGTGGAAGAACTGATCAAGGAGAGTAAAACACTGTGGGTTGCAGTGTCCTCAGGAAACCTATTTACTCAACTCTGTTTTTCATTATCCTTTGAACTTCAAATAGGAAATCCTGTTGGTCTCCTAGTTCTGATGAAAGCAGAATTTTGGATGAAATGCCATTTTCTTAAATTTCTTCTCCAGAAGTTGAAAGTGAAGGTCATACAAAGAGGAGAGTCGGGGCAATGCAGAGACCAAGGCTCTTGGTTCTGAGGATTACTCTGACTGTTGCTCCCACATGTTCATATGGTACAATACAGCTTTCAGCCCCTGCACTGTCCTCACTGTGGTAGCATTTACATTCCTATACACTTTTCTCCTCTGATTTTCTCCTGCTTCTGCCACACCAGGGTTGGGATGCTGTAGTGAACTCAATTTTCAATCTGCTCTTCTTGATCGCTGAGAAATGAGAGGCACCACAGAGAGACAGCTCCCACACTACACAGAGTTGTGTGATTTGATTTTAAAATGTCTTTTCCTGCCCACTTGTGGTTTTTTTTTTTTAATTTCCTTCCAATTTGTGCCTTGCACAATTTACAAAATCCAACAAATTGCTCATAAACACATGGGAAAAAATAAGTTTATCAGGGGCCTGAGAAGAGTGCCCTTGGCTCTAGGGCAGACCTGTACCGGTCCACACCAACATGTTGTCCAAGGTCTCTAATGATGAGAGTTGCATAACAACACACAGTTTCATGCAGTGGTTCATTAACCTCACTTATTAGAAAGCTTCTACTATTTAAAACATTACCCTAATCATCTCTTCCCATCTACACCAGACTCATGGAACACTTTTTTGTTGGTGTTTGTTTTTTTTTCCTTCTGTGCTATGGCTTCTTTCTCCCCATGTAACTAAAAACCACTATTACTGCTTCCCCCTAGACAGAATAAACAATCTGATTCGTGACATCTGGTCCCCTCCCTGGGTGGATCTATACCCATACCATTTGTTCCCTAACCAGATGCATGGAGGTCACAAAGCAAATGCAGCAGTCTGTTCTTGGGACACCTCATGCACATTGCCACATTCTGCTAGATTCCCCCCCAGTTCAGATCTTTGCTATCCAAACAGCTCTGATATGTGCCTGTACAACATTTAGAATACCTGTATGAAGTAACCTGGCTTTTGTCTTGGTAACTAAAATCAGTGTTATGCCCTCTGCTTGAGAGGCACTGTATAAATCACACTGAAAATCAACAGAACAGGCTTGTTACTTCTCGCAGAGCTTTATCAAGGTTATTTCCTTAAAACTTGGCTTTTAGCATGTTTTAAGACTGAGCTATTGGCACAAACATCTCTTCTGACTTCTACAGTTGCTGAGGCACCACAGAAGATAAGAATCTAATGCATTTTTAGAGTTCTATTAGAAGATGCTCTCTGGAGCTATGGTTGCTATTCAGCTTCTTTCTGTATTCATGTGTGGTCTTCAGGAGCAGTTTTCATGTGGGTTATTGAAATCTACATGCAACAATGGTATGGATTATTGTGCTGAAACCTACATCCAATTCAAGTTTCAATTGCCTTTCCAGATGTACAAGAGATGAAAGACAAGGTGTTCTGCATGACCACAGCCAGCTGATGACCTAAGAGCAGTCAAGACCTATCCTTGATGAAAGCACAGCTCTGGGAGAATAACAAAACATGGGAGCTGGTGCTGCCTTGCCACAGTTCTGAGCACACGAGAGCTTGGCATGGGTAGTGTCGCCGTCTCCTTCAGTTTTAGTTTGGAGATGATGATATGGGACTACATTTTCATTCTGAATACTCAATATACAGGCCTGGAAAAACTTGGTCATTGACTAATCTTAGATAAAATACCTCTGGCCCAAACAAATTCTAAATCAGGAGACACCCATTTCACATCATGCCAGCATTTATCAAGGACTCACAGCCTGACTTCTCAAGGCTGGCTTGAAAAGCAGATTTTCAGTAGATACTATCTTGGCTACAGTCGTTTCCCTCCCTTTCTAATTTTAGCTTTTTATTACTTGGCAAGAGAGTTTTTAGCTTTTTCTTTAGAAGGTCTCTATTAATCCTGTTCAGAGGATCAAGCAACAGGCTCCAGTTTGTGTTTCCACACAACTAAGGCCACCTCCAAGTTCTTTCTTATCTTGTTACTTACACGCTTACTTACATAGAACATGGGTTTTATCTATAGCCATTTAAAACTTCTTAACATTTAGGCATGAATAGACACTATAGGGGAAATCTTATTTATTTCCTGTCAAGAAATATTTAGTCAGAGAGCTACTACAAGAAAAATCTTATTACAGGGAAACGGAGTATTTGCCTTTCTCTGGTATCTCCCTTTGGTATTTCAGGAAAACTGGAAACCAGTAAGTCTAGGTTTTGTGAAGGAGCTGTTTGTTCAAAAACGCAGCTCTAGCATGAAGGTTTCTTCCTTTAACCAAATTGCAAGACTGGATAAAAACTTGGGATGGCTGTGCTGAGAAAGGGTTGGCATCCCAGAATGAGCTGGTGTTCCCGCTTTCCTTTCATTTCCCATAATTCAAAGCACATTCTTTCTCCTGTTTAAATTTTCTTCTTTATGGCAAGATACAACATGAAGAGACAAAAAACTTGCTGCCGCCAAGCTACAAGGGGTGGGGTGGGAAACTGGCAGATTGTGTTTTAACTCTCGCTAAGAGTTTCAGCCTCCCGCAGCTGACACTTGGAAGAGCAGTGTTTGAGCAGTGCTGAAGGGAACTGCAACACTCCTCTCTCTGTCCTTTCTTTTCAAATGTTTTCAAAGCTTTGAAAACAGTCAGTTGTTCTTCATTCTGGCAAGTCGCCATTTGCTGCCGGCTCACATCAGTTCATAGTCTTCTGAGGTATCCAGTGGCCTGCATAGATGTGAAAGTGTTTGAAGCTCTAATGAAAGACCTTTGATATTTTGGGTTATTTAAGAGACATACAGAAATGGGCAAGTTAAAAGAGCTGTTGTCAGATCTTGCAAAGCTCACTTCATATTCTCAGTCACAAGATACCATTTCACTAATTGATTATTGTCTGTCCATAGCACAGTCACGCTCTCAGTGCACAAAGCAGCAGTGGATGAAAAGCTCACCGTTGCAAAGTATGCACTCAACTGGATTTGCAAAGCTGGGAACTATAGAAAAACCTAAGCTATAGGACTACTTTGCATGAAACTCATAAATTGTAGCTGAGACTTTTTTCAGCTTAAGTAAACAACTATAGATGGTGAAAAATAATGGAAGCATTTTGTATGTCTCTTTAGCCTTCTTTGGAAAGGTGGCAGGTAAACTCTCCTCAAAAGAGTCAGGTGACTTTTTGTTATCTAAATCCATACCTCCAGCAGTGAGGACCTGATCCTGCAAGTCCTGCAGAACTGCTTCTCTTGGCAATGTTGTGTGAAGTGCTTGCCAGTCTAGTCCTTCAGCCAGAAGCCTAAGAGCTGCAGTGGTCTTGAGGCCAGGAATGCAGGTGAAGGGATGAACGCCTTGCATTGTGCTAATCAAGTTCCCATAAGCTTTCCTTCTACATGAAGTGTGATTGTGTTGCTGCTGTTCTTGCCAACATAAACCTTCACTCCCTGTTCCATCCCCCCTCACCCAAAACATGCCAGGGAAAGAACAGGGTTGGGGCAAAGTAAAGATGTTAGGCCTTAAGCTCTGACATATGCAACCAGTTTTGCTCAGGAGAAAATGCACTGCAGTCTGTGCGTGGTAGCATTATTTCCACACAGCCTTTGGGGGCAAGGAACAGCTGCTTTTCCTTTAAAATGGAAAGTAAAAAGTCGGGGCTGGGAGATGAAGGGAGACAGCTATCAGGATACTACGTGTCTGATGCAGTCATTTAGGCTAACATGCATGCCACTGCTGAATGCGTTCAAGGCAACTTTATTTTTGGTTTCTTAACAATCTGAGGGTCAGACAGGCTGAATATGAGAAATTGAGCAAATAATTTTACTATGGGAAGGGTGAGGGACAATGATGAATGGCAAAATTTAACTGCTCATTATGCCCCCCAGCAAACAACCCCTCCTAACACCCTCACCTAGCTCATAAAAGCTTACGTGTAATTGATGTGTAATAAATCAGAGGCATGCCTTAGCTCCCTAAACCAAAATGATCTTAAAAGTATATGACAAGTATTGATGATTAAGCAAATATTTTGAAAACTTAGATGCATCTGAAATAAGAACTACAAATGAGATGGGCAAAAAAAAATATTCTGAAGTACCTGCAGGTAACCTTAACAAAAATTATGGAGGACTAAAACAAATCAGGTAAGCACTAGGAACTGGGTATGTTTTCCCATACTGCTGTGCATCAGCTCTGCAGTCTGCCACATCCTCCAGACAAATTATGGCATAATGCTGTTTAGAATCTACGTTCAGGGTGCTGGTGCCTCCCAGCCCATCCTGTTCCCTACCTTCTCCCTTTGACACTATTGGTTGGTTCCAACACACCCGTGTTCCTCTCTTCACATGGAGGGGCCATACAACTGATACAGGGTATGTGCCAGCACCACCTCACAGGGCCCCAGTCTGACCTGGAAACTGATGAGGATCTCAGCAGCTCCCAACCTCCCCCTCCCTGAGCTCCTAGCCCTTTTTCCCAGAGGCATGGAGGCAAAGATGTCTTCTGAGCTGTCAGAGGCTTATGACAGGTGACTTATCTCATCAGGACACTGTCTACTCTGATGTTAAATACTTGTTTGCTCTATTTCCTTCTATCCCACTTCCTCATGCACCACAATATAACCAGGCAGCACAAAGTTTTAGTCTCTGCTTCAGTTTTTCTGGCTTCATTTGAAAAAATTCAGTGCCTTAAAAACAGCTGCTACTACTCAATAATCTGTTGGTAACTAGGGCTGATTTCTTTTGTTATGCTCTCTGAAGATTAAATTTTGCACTGGAGTCTATTGCCTGAAGGCGGCTATTGTACCACAAGATACTCAGAAATCAGCAGAAGGATGTTCAAGCTAAAACAGAAACCCAAAACATTTTAACTCTAGCAGTGCTGCTCCCAGTGAGTTTGAGGAAAAAAATCTGAGATTACGCCAAAACCAGTGTGGTATTTTGGACTGATGGCTGAGGAGCTCCTTTCTAACAATGCACACAGCCTTGCAAAAGAATGAAACCTTCCTTCATGATATGAGAGATTCTTCTTTGATGTTGCTTTTAAATCCGGATTTGATCAAACAGGCTATCACACAAATAACTAGATACTAGTAAGCACTGCTATTGCTTTAGACTGTGAGGAGGGAAACACAAAGCTCAAAGATTTGCAGTCTCTTTTACAGCAGACCCATTAGGCAGTGCCTACATCTTCTGAACACTGAAAAGCTCCATCAGGATTACAAAGGAAATGGCTATAAAAGATTAAAATATGTGGTCAGCAGTAATAAACCTCCCTCTATATTTTGTCTTAGATTGCATGTGTGTTGGAGGAAAGATTGGTGTACTTCAGATAGCAGCAAGGAAGAGAGAAAGAGAGGTTTTGAGAGAGATTTTCCATGACAAGGTTAACAAGAGGAAATGGATGGGGATAGAAGAATGTGCTCCACAGAGCTGCAGGAAGTTGAAGGAAGGCAGCATAGCAGCTGGAAACTAGAGCTGGAAACTTTAAAGTGTGCACAAACACAGTAGGTTTTGAAGATGAAACTACCAGGGATTGCCAACCGACCTAGTCTCCAAGTCTATCCTTGCTTGGATACTCCTGCAGCACCCACTGAAGACAGCCTCTCCCCCCGGGGACTGGCAGGCACTGACCTTCATTGGGTGTTTATTACAGAAGGCTTCCCTTTTCTCAGGTCAGCTAGGAACTAACTGCATAGTTTGCGCTAATTTTACAGGTCATAAAAAGTTTTTGTTTAAAAAGGGATGCATACAGAATACCTGTGGGGTGTGTGCAGAGGAGTCAGCAGAGGACTGCAATGGAATTCTGGATTAAATGATTGTAGCATTTTATCTTCTGTCTTCTCTATTACATAGAATTTTGATAGTTATTCAAAGGCCCCAAAAAAGGCATGAGAATCAAGAAAATTCCTCCAGATACGGCTGATGAGAGAGGCCTGCCTTCTTAATTGAAAGGTTAAGGTCTGCAACTGTGGCACTCATTGCCAAGTACCTGAAATCAGTTTGATTAAAATATGTCTTTATAGGAACTTGCCCACATGATCCTCTGTGTGTATGGTTCGCTGATCCTGCCCACTTGGCTCTCCAATCCTTTTCTCCGAGCTAGTCTGGTACAAGCAACCATGCTCATTTGACCTGTGGAATTTATGAAGCCACTTCTTTGAGGCTATCTGTCTCTGGAGAACCCCCCTACTCCCCAGAGCAAGCAGTGGGTTCCTGGATGATGCTAGGGCTTGTGCATGACACCACTTAATCTTCATATTACGTTCCAGCCAGAACATCAGCATCAGCATTCACCAGTTATTTTGCTCATACAGGTCAGAACCACAGATACAGGTTCACAGGCAATTACAGTAATCAATAGGTAACAATGTATAACATCTAGGAAACACACTTTGTAAGCACTTTGAGTACTGTAAGAGGCTGTTACCTCTTTCTGGTATAGTATACAGAGGCAGATTAATTAAGGCAAGTACTGCCACCATTATTTTTAAGAGAAAATTTTCATTTCACATGTGACAACACGAGGACAGTAACTCATGCACATGTCACACTGAACAGTAACTCTCCCTGAAGGACTCAGGGTACCCAGACAGCTACCACATCCCTGACTGACTCAGCTGGGAAACTCCAGCACATTTTCCATCCCAGGGGAACGCAGCCTGCAAAATGCTATTCCCACCCTTGGCTCCTCTTCGGGCACCTGGCAGGTGATGTATCTGGTTCTTCAAATACTTAGGAGATTTAGAAGCTAACATGAGAAGTGGGAGGCTGTGTATCTGCCTGTTCAAATCACAGCTGATGTGTGTGCAAAACAGGGACCACAGGCCATGCAGTGTCTACAGCTTGGCATGGCAAAGTGCAGAGAACATAGTACAGCATATAGTTTTGGGGTTTTTTTTCTGACCCAGAAGTTTAGGGATGACCTGTTCATAGGTACTGCAAATGAAACAGTTTTAAATGAACTTGGTGACTTTAGATTTAGCAGGTTTTCAATAAGCCAACTGAAAATAGGAGCAGCCACAGCATCTGTTGTTAACTTTTGTACTCACCTGTGGCCGTACCATCATTTAGATTTAGTTTTAGGTGCAACTGCTTAAGTGCAAAATGATTTGTTACTGTATGTACACTTTTGTCTACATGTACTATAGGTGGAGAAGAGGACCATAAACTTCTGCATCTGCTGCAATGGGCAGGAAAGCTGGCATTAACTAGACTAGATTTTACATAGAAACATTGGAGACTCTAGTAACTGAGAGGTGCCACTTCATTTACAACAAAAGTAGGCAGCGGTGGTATTTTTTATATTGACTGTGCCACAGGAACTCCTCCACTGCTCTCCTTCAGTAATACTGAGCTTTTCATTACTTGACAATGTTTATTTCCATTCTTTGTCATTTTGGCTTGAAGGGAAACTCTTCTGTGAGCCTTTTGTTTTAAAACAACAACAAAGACAGTCTAGTTTCTGTATTTCTTAACTTCTCAAAGGGAAAAAAATGATTTGTAATGTCTGAATGAAAAAATTAAGAGGGATGCTACTAAGTACTCGATACCTGCAAAGAGCAAAGATCATCAGCTTTCAGTGTCATAGTTAGAAATTGCATTTGAAAAAGTTATGCTGGTCATCTGCTGGGAAGATTAATACAGTTCTCTCACTTGTTATCTTTTGGTCATGACACAAAACTTAAGTCACCATAGGTGATCAACTAGAAATTGTGCTTCTTCCCTTAAAAATCTTTACTGACTTTAAAACTGCAGAATGCTTTACAGTGAGAAACTGAATGAGTAATGGACGGACATAAATCTCTTCCTTTCTTCAGTTCCACAGTCCTTACAGTTGGTTGTTTTTATTGTCTTCATTTCAACATTATTTATAGTTGAGAGCTGCTGAGGAAGGAAGAGAATTTGAGCAAACCTCATGCCTTTTTGTCCTACAGAAAAAGTTCTGGATTACTTTTCCTCTTATTCTTCTCAGTTTTAAAACAGAGCTAAGGTTTTCCTTAGCTATCTTTAGGGGCGAGGAAAAGAGATTATTTCTTAACTTTAAATGTCGTTTTAGCAGAAAAACAAACCTTGCTCATAATGAAAAGCAGGATCTTCATTTTGTAGCAGGCAATACAAGTGGTGTAGCAAGATTATTGGCTTTGCAAATGTGAACTCTAGCTGTATAGTTCAGATATAAAATAGGAATCTTTCTGGATTAGGAGAAAAAGGAGTTACAGAAATGCACACTTTGTCACAGTTGACCTTTTCTCTCCTTGAGCTCATGGGTGTTTTCTCAAGAAGTAGAAATTCTTGTTCTTGCTATGCATGGAAGAGATAAGGACAGTTTCACAGGGGGAGGCAGTTGTGTTTTCCTAAAAGGTGAGTTACTATTTATGGAGGGAGGGAAAAAACAGAAACTGCTTGGGTAGACATTTTGCCCAGGGGAAGGAGAAAATACACAGTATCATTGCTGAGATCAATTACACTGAAAAGACTGCAAGAAAAATAGTTAGGGAGAGCAGCAGGGGGGGATCCAAAGTTTGTAGAAGGAAAAAACACCTACCAAGGGTGGAATGGCAGAGATCAGCAACCAGATTTGGGGTTTTGAGAGAAAGGAAGGATGGGATGAAGTGGGGTTTTTTATCATCATCTGATGAAATGTTTATTTAAGAGAGAAGAAAAGAAAAATGCAAATACAGGAAATCTTCCTGGGCCTTGTTTAAGAAACCCTGAGAGTCAATAATGCATTGAATAAATCCTGCCTTAAGCAGGTAATGACTTGAAACTCCCTGCCGAAAACAAAGGTGGCTCACAATGAAGCTTGACAGATGCAGAAGTGATGTGACTGTGAGATGGCACAGTTATTCCAGTTTCAGGGATGATGGGAGTTTATCTAAGGATAAAGCAGGGGAGGGATTCCCTGTGCCAGGTCAGTGTGGGGGAGAGATCCAGGGGGAGACCAGCTGTCTGTACTTACTAACCTTTAATCTAGTAGGACAGCTTTGTTGTGCTGCTCCAACACAAAACAGGTTAGATTGAATGCCAGTGAGGTACTGGCCTCAGAAATAATTTTCTGTTTCACTGATTTAGGTTCTTGTTGTTTTGTCTTCCCCTCTCTTTGTATGTAAAACAAGTGCTCCAGAGGTTCCTGAACAGAGGTTACCCTACTCCTTTCTTAACAGCAGCATTGCAAGCAACACGACTGCTGCTGGCTGAGGAGCTTGCCAGCACTTCACAAAAAGTCCTGATAGTGCGTAAATTCAGATCTTCACCAGAGAGATAATTTTATGTGGTCTGCAGAAGAATAGGCCTTTGTCAGAATGAGATGATAGCTGACTTTGTTGGGGAGGGGGAGGGGAGGAGGAAGGGAGTTTTCTCAGTTTCTGTGTATTTCTATTCAGCTGCTGCAGAAACATCCCCATCTGCTTTGAATCTACATTTTAATTCCAAACCCTAGCAAGAAATGTGGCAAGCTGGCTTGCTCTGCCTGGCAAAGTACATGCACAGCAAGCTGTTCCAAAATCCAGGAATGTAATAAACTTAAAGCCACATTACCTGGCTTTGTGTTCTGTTTATCCATATGATGATAATCAGAAAATTAATTTTGTCACTCTGTCCTTTAGATGTTGTCCTTTACTCAACAGCATGCGCTGCCTTTGCTATCTGCTGTGTTAGGACAATTTAGGTTGCCCAGGGAGGTGGTAGAAGCCCCATCCCTGGAGGTTTTTAAGGCCAGGCTGGATGTTCTATGATTCTAATTTGCTTTAAGGAAGTGACACTGTAAATAAGAAAACTCAAACCTATTTCTTTTTTCTGGTGAAAGCAGGGAGTGGAACTTTGCCTGCTCTCCTGCATGATTAATAGGTAGTGAAACAGAGCAAATTAAATTGTTGATTACCCTCATTTATAATGCTTCTATCTGAATTCATGTAGTATGAAATGGTTTTTGCCACTGACATTAGAATCTTGAATTATTTTTCTTTCAATATATATACATATTTGAATGCTTAACAGCCTATTTTAGCTTTATGGCCTGCACAATTTGAGATTTTGCTTGCCTTTCCTAGTGCAGGAAATCTTATCCCTAACTGTCAACAGGTGTCAGAAACAGAAGCAGCTGGAGCCAGAGCTGAACAACATTTCTGTTCTGATCTGATAAAGTTGCAAATAAACCACATGTAACTTCTGTTATGGACGCTCAGCAAAAGCTAATCGTGGTGCAGACCCTAAGTTCATTTCTGTGCCTGTTTCACAAGCTGTAATGGGGGATAGGCAGTGATAAACAGAGTAACTTGCTAGCTGACAAGAAACAGAACTGCCTCTTAAGTGTTCCTGGCTGAAAAGAATCATAGAAATGCAAGTTATTTGCATCATGTTCTAGAGAGAGTATAATTTAAAGGGGATTTTTTTTTTTGTGATGGAAAGAAAAAGAACAAGAAAAACTGTTGAAGCAAACTTAAGCTGTTGTGAGAAAAGGTGAAAAGGGTTTACTGCGAGCTGAAAAGGAAAAGATTTGAAAGATGCCTGTTCAAACGCTTCATCTGCCTGCTAATTTTAATTAAGATTCCTCCTTTGTAACTATGCCACAGAGCCTGAGTCTTAAAAAAAAAAAAAAGTTATCACCAGGCAGATTTCTGAGTCTCCTGATTGAATCATCATTTTAATCTCTTCACTGCCACCCCCATCTCCTGAGCAGAAATCTCATCATCTTGTGAAGAAGAAATATTCCTTTCCTTCAATTCTTCTCTCTCTCTCCCAGTATTCCCTCCAAGTTTGGAGAACTGGACAAATGCAGTGGTCTTTGCAAAGAAATACCAACCAGAGACAAAAACTGGCTGGATTTGCCTGTCTTTGCTCACTGTCCTTGTACTTTCTCAGATCCTTTCTTGTCTTAGTGCTTCATGTTTCATTTCTGTTCTCTAACGACATACCAGAAACACACCATGGCTGGTGGAGTCCCAACCTGCTCTTTTGTGCTGCCCTGCTCCAATCCCACAGAGGCCCAGCCAGGTTTATTGAACTGGGTTGCTGCTCCCCATTAAACACCACCCACTGTACCAGTCTGCAACTCTCCTAGCAACACAAAAAGGAGCAGGGAGGAAAAAATAGAAGTGAAGAAATCCCTTCTGCGTCTTCTCCCTTTGCCACCTTTGTAAGCCACAGATCAGCCCAAGCAAGGTCTGCCCACAGGGACATGCTAATTGAGATGCTGTTTGGCAGCAGACTTTGTCCTTGCACAAATGTTCACAAAATGACTAATTAAAAACAAGCCTCTTGCCCTGCTTCCTTCCCTCGACAAGTTAACATAGGCATGTTTTTCCTTTCATTATTTTATGGACAACAATAACCAACACACTAAGGAAGAGCACTTCGGGAACAGCTTTTCCTGATAAAAATGACATGGGTGGTTGTCTCTTTTTTCCCCCCACACCCTGATGGATGCCTGCTTTGCAGGGAAGGTACAAACCAGAAGGAAGTCATGCAAGAGAGAGGTGAATGGGGAAAAAGGTGGGCTGTTCCAGGCAACTTTTAATTACAGTGCAAAAGCAGTAAATACACTTCCCTGTAAGAGTTCTGCTTCTGTTGTACCAAAAGCACTTGGGATATTCAGTATGAGAAAAAAGGATTTTCTGTGAAGGCAGGAATGTTAGGGTCTTAGTAAGGAAAACCTGCGGGCTCTGCTGCTCAGCTGAGTGTCTGTCCTCCCACAGCCTTGCTTGGAAACCAGAAAGCACAAGTAGAAGTGCAGAGTGCTGCATTACTCCAGAATGCACACATGATGCCAAATGGGCAGAGCTCTTAATTACATCATAGATAATCATGTTGTAATCACAGAAACATGCAAGGAATGGGAGTAGTTTAATTCAGGAAAAATAGCTAACTGGGTTGTGTAATAGGGAAAACCAGTAAATGAAGAGCTCAATGGTGAGGTGACTGCTGCAAAGCAGCCAACAGAATGATCTCCACATTGATCAGAGATAATGAAGCAATAAGCTGGACTTTTACCTAGCTGAGGTGTGTGACTAACATGAGCTCTGAGTGTACATCAAGCACTCGGGAACTGTTTTCACTGTTACTCCACTGCATATGTGTGTGTGTGCATGTTCATTATTGTCTACACTTGGGAATAACTGCAGTGAAACTTTCAAGCACACAGAAGTTTTACTGTAGGCAGAGTGGGCAAATCTTCAAGGGAGAAAGGAGTTGACTTCTTGCGAGGACCTTAATCTCTAGGCTTGGAAAGGAACACAATTGCTGTACTAGAAAAAGCTGTATGCACATCCATGTGCTTTGGAGGCAGCCTCTTTCGCTGGGTGTGAGCCAGCTGCCTGATAGGAACATGCTGAGGAAGCAGGTCTCAGCTCCACATGCAGCCAGCCTGCTGGTCCAGCACCCACAGCACACAGGGATACAGAAGGGAAGCTGTGTTTACTCCTGCTCAGACAGGGAGGGGACAACAGTGGGCCACAGGGCAGGTGGGCAGTGGGTGTTGTGCTTCCCAGCAACCCTTGGGCAAACCTTAGCAAAACTTCAATACAAGACTGAAGGAAGGCGCAAAAGATGGGCCAGAGTGTTTGTGTACAGAGACCTGCAGATGGGCACCTCACAGGGATTTACAAGATCATTTTATTAGTTAATGTAATCAGAAGCTTCATGGGAATTACAGAAGTACCTATCTGACTCTAGACATTAAAACATCTCTGGAGAGGTGGTCCTTAGGGCCTGTTTTGCCAGAAGTCAGGTACACAGGTTTGGTGACCACAGCACACACAGATGAGATGCCTGCAAACACAACTTTCCCACAAGGTACCTGAGCTCTGCTATGTACGGATGGTGCTTTGGTAGCCAGCCCACCAAAATGCCTGCTTCTGGCACTCGATTATCAGTCCTCTATGTAGTTTGTGGAACTGCAACTGACCTACATGAGATCCTGGTTGCCAGTTGCAGTTGCCAGAAATGGCCTTCTGAATCTGATGTAAAATTGTTACGCAAAGCAAGACAAGGGCAGTAGCAATTCCACCTCGAGCTGTGTTACTGGACCTCACTTCCTAAGGAGGCAAATTAACTCAGTTAGGAAGGACAAACACTGCAGGAAGCAGGACTCATGTTTCCGTATGTTAAACCACCTTCCCCTTATGTTAGCACCAAACCCTCAGCACAGAAAGACCTAAAGTCGCTTGATTTACAGGCACCAAAATCTGTCTTCCTCTGAAACAGTTAATTACATAATTGTCCTGACTGAGGCGAAGGCAAGGAGTGAAAGGAGTGATCTTTCCACGTGGGGTTTTCATTTCTATAAACTGCACAGGATACCTTGGTAATCTTTGGGACACACAGAGCTATATATAGACTTGTGAGTAACTGTATTAGAGAGCATGATGCTGTGTGCAAGCCAGAATATTCCCACGTGTTTTCAGCCACGTGCTTCCCTTCCCCCCTCTAGCCTTGCACAGGTCCTTCTAAATCACTTTAGCACTACCTACAATTTTTTTTTTCTTGCCTTGCATGGTAGTTATTTCTGTATGAATACCTCATAGTCTGAGACTTCCTCAAAATCTCCCAGTTTGTCTTGTGGTTTCTACTGAATAATTACCTTTACTGTAACGCTCTCCCTATTATTCTGCAGTGAGCAATTATACTAAAAATTGCTAGAGAAGCAGAAGTGCTATGCCATGAGAGTCAGTAGATCAATAACTCCAAGGGGCAGATGGTCCTTCTACAACTGGTACATACCTGTCATTATCCTGAATTACTTAGAGAGCTCTTATGACCTGAACCTTAACCTCAGAAATGTCTTTCCAGGCCACGCAATCACACAAGGGGTTTCGGTACTGTTACTTGCATTTTGAGGTTTAAGAACACAATACTTTAACTCCTGAGCTGAAATGCAAATGCTACATGATTCTGACCGGAGTGGGAACTATTCCTGATTTGGGACCCATGTATGCTTTCCAAGCAGGTAGTTCTGGGAGCATCAAGCCTCAGGAAACCTGAGAGTTCCATGGGTTTGCTTTTCTTGGGCACCTGTGAATTTCAGCAGAAGCTTTTCCTGTGGCTGGAACATGTGTAAGGGCTCTCTGGCATTTAATGAAGTTACACATTCCTTGTTCCCTCACTTGGGATGCGTATGGGGTTTTTCACCTCTACCAAGCTTCCAATCTTCACAGCAGTTGGAGCACTAGACCTTATTACACATGGTTGAAAGCGGCCAGTTGACTCAGACTCTTTGCAGGGGGTGGCCAGTCACATATACATGGTATCATCCCATATTATTCATTTTGCTGGGAAACTAATTTATTATCTATCTTTCTAGTCACAAAAGGGATGTATGATGGCAGTAACTTGTAGTAGTCAGCAGAACAGTCACTGGTATTAATGGGTAAGGGAAATATGTTCAAATAGAAAAGAAGTAAGCTGTCAGACATACCACCTTAGACACAGGACACCAGGGAACACTACCTGTAAAAAATGGAATTAGAGAGGAGACCACAAAGAAGGGTGATTTTTAAACATGCCTGTCTAAACTGACTCCTGGACCCTGCAAGGTCATTGGGGATTACATGAGAAGCTCCTCTGGAGGCAGCTGAAATGTTTGGGTTCACAGAGAGGTGAGAAGGTAAGGAGTAAAACCAAGCAAGCCCTTTTCAAGCAATAGACTTCCTGTAATTTGGGACTTGTTAGAGGACAGTACTTAGCTGTCTTGTCTTCTGAGGAAAAGAAACTTGGTAACTGATGTCTTGAGAAAAACAAATCATAAGTGTTTGACAGTGCACCCAGAGCAGTGCTTCAGAAAGGGGCAGGGTAGAGATGTGGTGCAGTTTAGAGAAATTCTGGATTTTTTAATGCATGTTAAGTCATGCATCTGCAGGGCAGGAATTTGGCGCCAGTCAACAAGCTTTCCCAGAGAACAATTTCACACGTTAAATTGACACATACATGAAAGTCTGAAGAGCCTCAGAATCAAAAGGGACTGGAACCTAGGAGCACGTTAGAAGTAGCCCCTTCCTATTTTAATTCAGGAAAGGAACTGCTTTGGAAACAGTTGAAGATAGTTGCAAAGATTGGTGGCAAGAACTGAAGAGAAAGGTTTGAAGGATGTGAGGGTAAGCAGAAAATGTGTAGGTGCTTGGGGAGAAAGCAGGCTCCAATGAATTAAATAAGAAGAGTGCTGTTATGTATCCAGATCCAGATACAGACCTCAGTTAGATGGGAGAAATCAGATGTCTGCCCTTTTTTGGGACAAAAAAGCAGTGAGAAAAAAGGAAAAATCTTAAAGGAGGGCAAGAAGAGGTGAGTGAAAATCTGCAATGGAGAAGGCTTGATATGAAAAAAAGGGTTCTGGACACAGTGGAAGAAAAAGCTTATGAAAGCAAGTTTTGAAAGAAGGCAGTGATGCTTTTCAGCTTGTAGAAAGTGAACAGAGCAAGCAAGAGGTGAAACAAAGTTTATATCGCCAAAAAAGGAGATGATATAGAAGTAAGACTGTCTGGTTTTTCACTTTTAAAGCCAAACCACTAATGAAATTGTGAGGTTTGGCTTTCTGTGAATGATGATTGTTGCTCTTACCTACTTCTAGAGCCAGCATGATGTGACCAAATGGTAACAGTGATGGGCATGATGACAGAAAGGTCTTGAGGGACTACACAGGCAAAAATATATGAGGATGAATTCACCCATCTAGCTAGATCATAATAGCTGCTATGAAAGTCCCCTTCAAAATGATCAGATGGCTTATGCGATATCTTTCCTGTGACCCATGGAACCGAATCTGTGTCATAGAGTAAGGTCACTACACTGTCAGCTGGGTGACAAACCTAGACTGAGCATTGACTCGGGATTGCAGGCTGTGGGCTTTGGGCCAAGGGATGTCGAGCGTGCCACAGAGGTGACGTGCGTACTCCCAGCGGAAGGCTTCCAGCCGATCGGCACGCCGCCACGCCAGCCCCGCGCCAATTCATGGAAAGGCAACCGGGCTGCCTCCAAAGGGAGTGACTCGTCTGGCTGTCCAGATGGATGTGGCGCTGTGCTGGCAGTAGTGAAAGTCTGGCAGAGAGGAGGAAAGGACTCTTGGGTAGTCATTGCCATTCGTGACCAGCTTTCTAAGGAGGCTGAACACTTGCTGAAGATGCCCTGTTTGCCTTGACCAAGAATAATCTGGTAATTTTGTAAGAAATGGAGAGACAAGGGCAGATGTCGAGCTGCTGTAGATTGGGATAGCTCCACAGATTTCAGCACAGCCCTACTGGTTGAGTTTTGGCTTAAGGTCTGAGCAATGGCACTAGCACAATTAGACTGTGCCAGCTGTGCTGCTGTAAAACGGCACAATTTCATGTATTTTTGGTACGATGTAGATGTGAGCCTGTTCCCTCATGCTTCACTGCTATGAGACATTGCTGCCTAGAGTTTGTTTGGGGTTTCTGTGTCAATCTGAACAGCAACCTCATTGCTGCAGTTTAATCCTTCAGACAATGCCATGACTGCTGTACCACACAGTGCCTGCCAGGTTCAAGCAAGGACATAGCGGAGCGCACGTCAACAGTAGAGCTGCAAATGAGGTAATGTGTTATCAGCAGGCAGGTCAGAGCTCTATGTATCAACTCCTGGAGCACAGAGTAACTAAAAATAGGTCTATTGCAAGTACCCATTTCCTGAAGAAGGAAATGCCCTTATTTAACACCTTCCATTCCAAACAAACCAGGAATTATTTATTGCAGTTACTGCACCCTTTGTATCCCAGTTGCACAAATAGCTCTGATTTCACCTCCAGAAGGTGACCAGAAGTCAAGAGTAACATAAAGACCTGAGCAATCCGAGCCACATCCCCATCACCTGATTGTCACCATGGGTAATATTACCCACATGCACCAGTCGCTCTCTCTCAGGAATGTGAGTGTCTGGAGCAAGTGTGGGACTGAACTTCTCCTCGTGCCTTTTGAGGCACACACCATCAGGTCACAATCTAAACTGCTAAACAACCTCACATGTTAACTTGTCACTTGGGTCTGGGCTGTGAAAAGAGAAGTCTTTGGCTTCTGTTACTAAGGCAGACTTTATACCAGTACACAGACATCAGGCAGATCCCAAGCAAATAATAATTCTATTCTTAAAAAAAAAGAAAGAAGAAAAAGGTTACAAATCACTATTCATTTGTAGCTGATGGTGTGTCCTAAGAGATTTATTTAATCCACCAAACTGTAGTGGATGTTTTGAGTCTCACCATGGATGAAGAGCTCTACAGCACATCAGTGTGAAGGCTGTGAGTCTATTATCCATGGCACTGTGGAGCAGCATGGGTTCAAAAAGAGGAGAAATCAGTCAGGTCAAGTTTCTCATGAACATTGGGCAAAAAGTTTCAAACTTAAGTGCTCTAGTTGCATTTATGCATCTTCACAAGCAATTTTTATCTGATTTCTGTTGGCAGTATGCTTCATCATCTTGTCCAACAGCTCTGATGCTTTTAGTAATGGCTAGGCAATTTCCATTTCCCCTGCCTGCTTAATTCTTTCTTTTCCAGATGTTTTACATGAGTAAGTCATGGAGTATGCTAATCCTGCCTACTGAAAGTGGCAGATTTACAATTGTGCCACTACAGGCCAATGCAATCTTCTCCTGGAGATATTACTGCTTTGAGAACCCACAATGGAGGGCAAAAATCCACAATAAATAAATTTTAAAAGCAAGCCTAAAATGCTACTTGCATTAATACACAGAGAAGGATCCTCTTCAACTAAACAGCAAACACATGTTGGAAAGGCACATACTAGTAGATGCTCCAGAAACAAGCTTTTTCTGAAGTAACTCATCCACAGCACATCCCCAAGTGACCAAAATCACATATTAATTAACTCACGTAAGCAACGAGCTTAAGCAGTGCTATTGGATTAGGCAGGACAAAACTCTTCTGCATTTGCATCACTTGACTCAGGACTGGGTGGGTTTTCTGCCTGACTACAGAGAGTGCAGTGAGTATAAAAAGGACAATTAAACACCACTGCTGAGCATGTCTCTTCTTCCCTTGTTGAACACCCTGGCAACAAATCAATTTTGTCTTTTGCTCTGAGACTTTTTCTCTCTACTGGCTCAAAATTACTCTCCCAGAATCCTCTATAGCATCTTTTTTCCTCCCTCTACAGTTCATCCTGCCAGTTACCACTTTAGTAAATAGCATATAGCAAGCAATACCTTTATTTTTTCCATTCTCTCTAAAGGTTAACTATAGGTGAATGTTTTATTCTTTGCAACAAGTAATTGACATGCATGAGCCAACTTTCTGTTCAGAACATAATTTGTATTCTTGAGAGATCTGTGTGTATTCTTGTTCATATTGCTTCTTCCCTGAAGGGATCTGGGAGGGGGAGAAGGAGAAGCTTTTAAAACTTGGCTCACAAAAGTTAGACAGAAAGATCTAGGCTTTCAACTCCATCAGATAAATGGTAATGTAACTGCACAATGTACAGTACAGCAGCACGTACTGATAGGAACAGAACAGAGTAAATAAGGGAGGGGGAGAAGGGAAGGCAGCAGGCAGAGGAAAAAAGAATACTCAGCATCCATGCAAGCTTGCTGCTAACGTATAAATCACTGGAAGCTTTGATCCTGAAGGTTGGTGGGCTCATTAGAAACACAAATCAAATGAGACTTTTAATGGGAGCTTTCTAATGAAAAGTCAGTGCAGTTCTTCATATCCTTACACTTGGGCAGCACTTGCTTAATCAAACTTAATGATCTTGAGATCACTGAAATCAGATTTGTTTTAGTCACTTCAGTGGGTTTAGAATTAAATTCAAAGGGCACTAATTTTATGGGGGTGCAGTGGGGCTGTTTGAGGAGTGTATTTTTTTTGTTGTTGTTGTTAACAAATTAAGACTCTTCTCATGTGGTTACATCTTCTTGTGAGAAGATCTTTTCCAACTTTAGGTATAAAAAGAATGTCAGCACATATGCCGTGCCTGCAGTTCAGAATATAGCTCGTGGGTTGTGGTCTCCTTGGTCGGGTTGGTAGGTGTAGTGGGTACAGCTGTGTAAGCCTTGCAATGCTGCAATCTGTCAGCTGCCACTTCAGGCCTTTAGTTTTACCACATAATGGTGAGTTTTTGTTTTGAAGTAAGGATCTTCAGCCTCCTTGGATATAGTTTTTTTCCAAATTCAACTGAAGAGCCCCTTCAGCAAACACAGAATGTATTGCAAAATCAGGGTGAAATGGCTTTTAAAAACTTGGTAGTGACACTTTTCTCCTGTGAGTGTAACACCCTTAGCTTGTAACATTCAAATCTGTGATTGCAGATGAGTGAAGAGTGAACAGTGATTTTTACTCCAGAAAGCACAGCTTACACACAGAACTCTGTCAGGATTATATATTAGTTGCATATTGTCATGGCATTTCATGAGACAGCTTGTAGCCCCTTAATTAAAGCTGCCTGTGCAACCACTAACAAGCATTCTCCACATACAGACTCCAGTTGTCTAGTGAAAAATTAGTCTGAACAACTAGGAAAAAACTTACCAGACCCAGCCACCTATCTTGTGCAGTGAAAGCCTGAAAGAGCACCACAAATTTATTCTTTCCACTCACACTTTCTTTCAAACAGGTGTGCAAAGGGAACATGTCAGAGAGATTTAAATAGAAGGTTAAGCAGACTGTGAATTTCCATCTATGCTTGGTCTAATTAAAGCTATGAACATACTTGAGACTGAGAATTTTGTTTAGAGTAATCCCCTTATCAAAACTGTCATATGCCAGGAAATGTTAGAAGCAGAGTTTCTTATTCCCCTTGTTCTTGAGCTACTGTGTCTGCCATTTAAATACCAACATTTCTCAACAGCTTTCAGTTTAACCCACAGAGGTTTCCCACAGTAACTAATGGCTGACTTATGAGCCCCTTACTTATAACGGTGATTAGTTAATTCCACAAATAGCTCTACTGACTGCAGTGTGATCACATTTAATTATGACTTCCTCAATGTAACAGATTTCCAGCCCTTTAGGAATAATGCAGATAGTGTTATGAGATAATCACAACAGCATTACTCCCAGAGGTTGTGATCACCAGACTTTTGCTCTTTCTGCTTGTGTGAACCTCAGACAAGTGGCAAAATGTTTCTACTGCCAGCCATGCTAAGCCTGGATTTGTTTCTTTTTCCATTGTTATCTTCCTACAAAGAGCTCTCTTACACTTCTGAGTCTTGTATCCTACCATAAAAGCAGTATTTGAAGTTCTGGGGCACAAGGACTTCACACTGTGTCACTTGGTGGCACCCAGAGTTTTGCACATCTACCAAGTATTTGCACTTAGAAATAATTAACAGATTACACAGAAAAAATATTTCTGTGCTATTGATGTACACAGCAATGTCTTCGGGCCTCAGCTAAGCTAGAGGCCTCCTTCTGTTACATACTGCAGGGATATATAGTGTTTTTGACTCCACTCATTGTTACCTGTTTCTTCCCAAAGGGCTATATTTTGAGTTTCTTCCATGGGTGCAGTTAAAACCACATGTCAATGACATTATTTGTGAGATTAGCTAATCATCACCATCAAAAAGTGCTCATGCTCAGGTCTATAGTTAATGAAGGGAAAAGGGGGGAAAAAAAGCTTTTCAGTGCAGGGACTACAATCCTGCATGGAACAGCTAGGGCTGGAAACAGGTGTTCATGCAGCAAGTAAGCCCTCCTGAGATCTCTGAGTAGGTTCAATGGTAAATCATGTAGACCACAGAGGTACTGGTTTCCTTAGGCCTCCTTTTGATGGTGTCCCAGGGACAGATTTCCCTGGTAAGCTTTCACGTGCATGCTACGAAGCTTTCTTTTTTGAGTACTGCTGTGTAATAACCTAAAATAGCCTGCCCCATCCATCCTGAGTGCAGCTGGGCAGAGTTCATTCATAATATGTCATGCCTAAAAATATTCCTGTTATGAAAATAGAGACAGAGATACTCTGTTTTTGTGTGCTGTGTCTGTGTGTTTAGTGTACATGTAAGAGCATGTGGAGTCAGTCTAAGGACGAGCTGCTTTGCCCATGGACTCTGAATGCTGTACTGAAGAATTACTGAAGGGCTTGATACTTATTTCAGAGTATTTGTCTGTAGCCCTACTTCTGTGCTATAAATACACCTAAAGCAAAACAGACAACATGTAAAGCAGGGCAGGGAATACCTCTGACTTCTAGACTTGCTAAATTTGCAAAGCTGTGGGCAGTGCTGCTCACAGTAATACTTCACAGGGGTGAGAAGGAAAAAAGGCAACCAGGAATGAGGCAGGGTGAGCCCACAAATCAGATGAGGTATAATATTTGAATATTTCCAAGGAAAGAAACTAAAGGACAATGCAAAATAGGCAAAATGTACTTTGTCTGTTGTGTAGAGGATGATAATGGTGAGGACCATAGTGACAAAGCAGAAAGGTGGGAGGCATTTTAGATCATATGTGGTTTTCCACCTCTGAAAATTTTAAATCATAGAAAAAGCCCACAGAGGAATCGGGTATGACCATACAGAAACAGGAACTAATGAAACAAGTAAGTCTCAGGGCAGAGGAAAATCCTATTAGCTGAGTGTTTCTCACAGTGTTTCCCCCCTTCTTCCTTTTTACTTAAATGAAGATATGTTCAGCTTTGTCAAAGAGGCAAACCTTGCAACCAGGCCTGCCCAGCTCAGGTGCTTTAAACTACAAAGGGAAGCAAAAACATGCAAGAACAAACACCTGCTGAGCTGAGGAGAACAGAAAGGAACAGAGAAAAGATGGAGTAAAGAAAATGCCCAGACTGTCTCCACTTCCCTCTGAACCTAGTCCAGGACATCACTGTTGCTAGCTATACCACAAGACACAAGTTCCAGCAGGATGGCCAGGTTTTATGAAAGGATGACTATTTCTCACAAGTGCTATCTTTAAATCAGGTTACTGTTGCTTTGAAAGCTTGTTTGCTTCATAGCTTCTTCAGTTCCACAACCAGTACCTCCATGTCTTTGTCCTCTGTGGCTGCTGAAAAATACTTCTCAATTCCCTGGAGGAAGAGACACAGGCAGATGAGGCAGCACTTTCCTGCCCAGCTCTGCACAAGAGAACCAGTCACCCTTCCAAAAAGACTGCCATTATCCCCCCTGAATAGCCTGATTTAGTGCAAACTCATAATCATATATATATAATTAACATTTTAAAAGGATTTCTGAGGTCTGTGTCATAGCCTGTAAAATCCTGTGGAACATGCAGAAGAATTTAGGTACTTTCAGGTTACAACACTTTTGGCAGAATAAAGAAAACTAGAAGCCGTAATAAAAAACCCAAATCCCTGAAAGTAAATTATGTGTCCTTCCCCCATGCATTAGGCTGCAGTGTTAGACATGCAAAGATGAAGGCAACAAAAAGCCTGAGGATTGCAGAGTAAATATTTGGGTGTATTAGCTAACTGTTTGTGGGTGTTTTGTGCTTTTACATTTGCTTGTATTGATGTTTGAGTCCAATTCACCTTCCAAAAAAAGATAACTGAAATGATCTGTCTCCTACCCACAGTCACCTCCTCCATCAATATTTTTGCTTATCTCTCCTCTCATGTTTCATGTTGTTTCAAGCAGCTCCTTAGCACACCACAAAAATGTTAGCTATCCAGCTAGGTTGAAGTGGACCCCAGCTGAAGTAAATACTCCACACAGACATGCTATCTTTCTGTTCCATTTCTTGGTTATCCTCTTTGAGGCTGCTACATGTAGATCAAAAGTCTTTAAAAATGTTTAGTGAGGGGACCATGCATTACAGAAACTATTCCTTTCACAGTGCTGTGTTTCTATAGTAACCATCTTATAAAAGCACTGTAGCCATCTGCTTTAAATATTAACTTCCAAGACCATCAGGACTAACATAAAACAATATCACATTTATTAAATATTAGAACTAGAAACAAAAGGAGAGAACTACAGGAGAGAGGTTTTTCCCTGTTCCTCAGTCTAATATTTAAAAAACAACAACACTGGTTTGCTCTTTTCAGATAATTTACCATTTCATGCCACTGCATTAGAAAGAACTGTGTAAGTGACCACACTAGCTGCTGGGGGCATAAATTACAATTTTCTTGATGTTGCAAAACCAAACAAATGAATACAATAGCTTCTAGGGGTAGGTGGTCACTTTGCATATGTTCCTCCTAGTAACAGATTTTCCTGACCCTGTTTTCACAGCAATACTCTCAGACATACTGTGGCAAAGTCTTGAGAGGAGAGAGCATGTGAAGAAACAGCCAGCAGCAGCTGACAAGTGCCACACTTGAGCAAATAACTGTCCAATTTTGTCACAGTCTGCTAAAGGGCAGATGCCTCAGACAAAGGTATGAACACTCAGTAATGCATTCAGCAACCTCCAGCTTACAGACAAAATCATAAGACTCAAAGCCCCCAGTAGATTGTATCCCAAGCAGCAGGAGCCTAGACATTGACCTAATTCAAAGAAATACCTGCTCCTTATCTGCATCAGCAACAGGTTAGGTCACCAAGGTCCTTAGAATAAGCACACCCTTTTAGCAATTTGAAATATGTTGGCTGGTACTTCTTCAAATACTCTCTCTCTTCAAACTGTGCTAGAGAGCCAAAGGTAAGCTCCTGAGAACCCTTCTCTGCCTTTAAGGAACTGTATCTACTTCACCACTCCAACCTTATTTTCACTGTGCTCTACTTCCTGCTCCTTCATTCTGTGCTGCCCATTCTGAGGCTACTGTATTTGGGGTCAGAATACATGGGAACATTCATAATTTGCAAATTGAATCTGAACAGTTCCCTGGAATTAGAGGAGAATTCAAGTCTTGTCGTGGCAAAACCACACACCTTTGGCACTGTAACTCAAGAAAAATCTCATATTTTGCATTTTCTAAAACATGCTTCCACCTCCACCAAATGCAGCTTAACAAAACCTTACATATTTCTAACACTAAGTACTGTATTGCATCTGGTTTTCCCACTTCTCTTTACTGCCACACTGAGCAAGTGCCTGCACTGAGCTATTAATGATATTGTCCAGATCTTCTTCTGTAGGAGAGAGCTGTGTACTATGCATGGAATAGCAGCAGTGTGCCCAGATAACACAGAGATGGTTCTTGGCCAAGAAATTCACAGTCTAGTGGATCACCAGACCCTCTCAAAAATGTGTAATTCCTTATTTTACAATTTCCCCAGTATGCATTTCCTCCTCCTTGATGACACCAACTTCTCTGTTTTGACACAGTAGCTTTTTTGTTCTGCAGTTCTCCTGAGGTTTCTCGTATTGGTAACCCAAGAGCAATGCCTCAAAAGGCAGTGACAACCATGAGCACAAAGAGCGAATGAGGAACAGCAGTTCCTGGAGTTGCAGTGAATATTGAGCTGAAGAGCTGATATCAATCTTTTTGAGGAAAAATGGCAATTTTTCACAGGCTGTAGTTCTGTTTGTGTGCCTTTGTCAAACGTTAAGTTACCTTCCTTCTCAGCCTTGGCAAGGCCTCAGCTGCAATGCTATACCTGTCCAAAAAAATTGGTCAAAACAAGAAGATTTGAAAGAATACAGAATCTCCACTAGCAGAAGTCTTCTGGAGCAGATTGTCCAAGTATTTACTAAAAGTTGCAGGCAGGATTTATCTGGTGTGGGAGAAGAAAATGTATTAAATGGTTTCTTCCATAGCTATTTAAAACTTTTAGGAACAACTTTTCAGTGCTCTGCACTGGTACAGGAAAACTCCATTCCTGGACAAGGGTGCAAGCAAATTTGTACAGGCCATAAGTGGCTCACAAAGGGAAGACCCTGACGACTCTTTGCCCCCCAAAATTAAACAGATCCCAGTTTTCCACATCAGAACTACACCAGAGGATAACATTCTTTAACGTAGAGTTTCATGATATTTGCCATGTGTGAGATGCCCTTTCTTTTCACACTCCTGAACCTACAGCAAAGTAAAATAATTAGGAAAAATAAAAAAAAAGCAGCCAGGATAGTAGAGCACAAGCAGAAGAGAAGGCCTGAGTTTGCTGTTCCTGGTGTATCTAAGGAAAGAGCAGTTTCTGGTGTTTGCCTGTTACGTAATAAAGACTGGTCATCCCCCCCCCCCCCCCCATGTATAATTTGGCTTCTAGAATTGAGGCTTTAATCATATTTTGTGGCTCTGGAGGTCAGCCACAGCCAAAGGCGGGTTGTGGGCAAAGCACGTGAGTGTTTCTTGTAGTACTGAAAGACCTGGGAAGCAGCATTATCACCTAGCTGGTTTAATACTGTGAACCTGAAGAAGAGCCATTGCTGGCAGGCTCAGCTAACTTGTTTTTTCAAACTTACTCTAGAATGCGAGATTTTCTTTGCTTTCCTAAGAACATCTGTGGCCATTTCCCCCATACATTCCCCCCTACTGTAAAAATGGAAGATACTCCTTGTTCTATTCATCGTTCTTGTTCTGGTTTGCACACATTGTAATTCTTGTGACTCTTGAATTAACAGGACTTGTTTTGAAGTGATGTGAAGCATTTTTTCCTGTGGCTTGTACTGAGCAGATATTCTGCATGCCTGTTGCATGCTCCCACCTTGCTTTTGAATGCTGTGGACAGTTGTTAACATAGCTTAATGTGTTATCCAGCAGGTGTTCTGTATATTTCCTCTGTGCTCAAAACGAATAAGCAGTTGGTCTGTTAAGGAATCATGTTCTGCTGAGAAAGCAACGAGTAAGAGAGACAGAGGAACAATGTAGTCCCTGTCTTCTACCTCATGGGTCAGGGCATCCTCCTGCTGCCTCTTTCAGTGCTGTAAATTTTGGTAGCACAATTCAGATCCTATCCAAGATTCCCAGCTCCAAGGAACAACAGTGAAAAATACCTCAAGTAAATACCACAAGCACTATTTCATCTCATCTCCATCCCCCCTGCTTTTTTTGTAGATGGGCTTCTGAAGGGGGGAGGGAGGAGAAGGGCATTGGCAGAAGGTTACAAATTGGTGAATAATCTTTTACTCTCTCTCTCTCACACACACAAGGCAGACAAAGTTATGGCTGGGAACAGCTGTTTGTTATGCCAAGGAATTGTTTTCCCCAGGTTATGCATTGACATGACTATTGATCAGCATATGTTCTAAGTGTAAGAAAAATCCTATCTCCCAACCCCCTTCTCTGGTAGTTAGGTAAAACTCATCAGTAAGGATTGCATCCATGCATCTGAAAACATAATTAAACTTTAGGTGTGCCTTTTGCTGAACTTGCTTAACAAGATTTCCATTACTTCTTTACCTAGAGGACAAGCCCATGACAGAGTCTGTATTTATTCTGAGATACTCATCTAAACTGACACAATGGTGGTATTCACCCTGTAGCATACAATGGTAATCTTACACTATTTACTTCCATTCTGCCCCCCAACTAAAACCACTGAATAAAATACTCTTCATCATACACAGCATTTCTTTCCTAGCATTTCATTGGGTGACTAAAATAAACTCTTCATATAAAAGAAGAAAATATCATAAATGGTAATAATTAGAAGGTTGTCTTAGGCAAAGATGCACCAGACAGAATTGTGTGTCCACATAGATCTTAGATGGTTAAGTTACTGGGAAAAGCTCACAGACATCGTAAGTAGAGAAGAACTAAGTCCTTGTAAACTTCAGTACCTTCTAATTCAGAATATTTTAAAAAACACTTCAGGGCTTCTGAAGGAAGATTCCAGTACCCAGGAAAAAAAAGCTATATACATTTAGAGAAGATGTTACAGTATGGCTCTTGTCCTTTCTCTGGATCTGCCCATACTGGTACATTTTCACAGGAAGGTGGATTTGCTTTCCTCAGGCAGGAAATGGGAACACAGCAGTGACCTATTTTCAGTACCTCCATTCTTATTTCTAGATCTATTATGTACAGTGTAATGAACACTGTGATGAACATTCAGCAATGAAAAAACATCAATAACTGACACGAGCACATTTGCTCACATTCTGAATGCAACATTAAAAATCATCTAGAAGACTGGACAAAAACAGTGATTGGTCAGGGGCTGACCTGCAGAACACTTAACCTGCTCAAATTAGAGCTATCTGGCCACATGAAGTGAGTTGGCAACTAAGCCAGAGTGGACATGTCAGCCTTTGTTTGTTTTATTTTGTTTACAAAATTAACAAGACTCTGTGGAAGCTTTGACAACTCTACCACAGAGCTGCCATGGGTATGAATGGAAAAGGTGAACACTATGGACTAGCTTCATACTTACAAAAGTTTCATTCAGTAATGTGATTGAATGTCATTGTAGAAGAGGCACAGAGAAGCTCCTAGTGCATTCCTCCTAAGGGCTTTGCAATTCCATTATTTACAAACACTGAGATGTATCATAGTAACTAATAAAAAATAGATCTACCATCTTTCTACCATCTCACCTCCTTCTGAAAGGTCAATCTTTCTACTCAGGAGTGGACAAAAGAAAAATCCTTCACCTGTTAGTAGGGTTTTGCAAAGCTAGGATTAAATTATTTAATTCTAAAAGTAAAAAACTAGAAGTGATTTATTACCAAGCATAGGTTATGCTTGCTAGTTTAGCAGCTTTTTCAAGAAAGCTTGTCTTTCCTTTATGTACATGTATTTCTGAGAAAACTTAGCATTAGAATCTGTCAAAAAATATGACCACATACTTCCATTTTACAATAAACTACTAACTTCTACGTGGGGAAACTGCTTTAGAATAATTTGGAGGAAAATGCAAACTTCTTCGAAGAACTTCAAAGCTAACAAAGCTACTGTGTCCAAAAGTGGTTTGTGAAAACCATATATGAAGATAGAATGTGGACACTCGACACTTGAGCATACAGTGTCTAATTTGCTAAAGGGATGTTCCAGCTATGCTTTTTTTTCTTAGGGCCCGTGTCAAAATGCCAAGTCAGCTGTGCAGTGGTATTTGTATTTTGGAGATGAAGGTGTGTCCTTTGAAACTACTCAGGCATCTTTTTCCTAAATGGATAGTCACAACCTGACTACAAAGCGTTCACTAGGGCCTGAGTGCAAGTGTTAATAAAGGAATGAAAAAGGAACTGTCGGTCAGGAACCGCACGATCATGGTGTTGTTTTCTTTCGACAAAGTAAGCCAGCTCTGCAGTTCCTTCCCCCTTTGCACTTTCTGAGTCAGTTAACACAGAAACAGACTTATGGTGCAGAAGTCACTCCTATCCTCGTGTCGCTGAATCACTCACCCGCCGCTCCTGCTAGTTAATAGTAGCTATTTTTAGTTTACAGTGGAAAACTCTCTCATGGTGGCAATGATATTACAGAACACTTTGGGAGCAAAATCGAATAGCTCAAACATCCGATGTGCTTCAGAGCCTGTGTTTGGTACGAGCGCCTCACTGTTCGCTTCCAGTACTGGCGATCTAGGTCACCCTGGCGCATGGGATGTGGCATTTGTTGGCTCTTTCATAACTGCCTGTAAGAGTTCTGGGGTCATGTTTGTAAACACTGCTGCCATGTGCGCGTAAGCACGTGGCGAGACACCAGCATGACCTGGAGCGCCAAGCAGAGAGGTAAACCTTGGTGCCAGCATCGATGTTGCTAAGCCAGCCAGCGCCAAGTCTCTTGCTGGCGCACACCCCTCAATCCCGTGAAATGCCGTGGCGGGTTGTTTGAAGGGCAAACGGGAACCTTTTTCCTGTACATGGCACATGTGGATCTGTGCTAATATTGATGGCATCCAGAGAGCAAAGGGCAGCGCTAAATTGTTCTGAAGAAAAACAAAACAAATTTCTGCCCGAAGTCACTGAAATTGGAGCCAGCATGGTCCCACAACACAATGCAAAACTATGGCTATTAGGAAAAAGAATTGTATGAGGGCACATTGCCAGAGTTTCCAAAACGACTTCAAAGACAGATAACCAAGACTTTGTGTCTGTAATAGCTTCTTGCTGGCTTTGCATGGATGAAATTAAGACCATGTTTCAAGCATTTGAGGAAGTAACTCCTAAATTATTTCTGTTTTTTATCGGTAGAGGTTGCATGAAGCTAGATACAGTCAGTACAAACAAAAGTCACAAGTCTTTCATTTCCTCTTAATGAGAAATTAGCAGACACAGCCGCCCAAAGCCCATGGAGAGTTTCACCTCACCCTTGCCATGCACTTTGTAGCCTTCAAGAAAAAAACAACAATGCAGGAATGGGGGGGAACAGTCTGTGGTCTCTGTCGGTGCCGGCTCTGCCAGCTCTATTTCAAGTGCAGCTGTAAGTCCCATTTGCTTTGACCTTTGCTGGAAGAGCTGAGAATAGGACAAAGAGTTAAACTGTTACCAGCCCCTGCTGAGTCTGCACTTCTGGGCCAGGCAAGCAGCAAGGCGGCTGAAAGAGGGTGTGCACGCAGCAGAGGGTAAGCGAGAGAGGGCACCGGGAGGGAGCGTAAAACAAAAGGAGAAGAATAAACAGTGCACACCCCGAAACAAAACAGGGCAACACGTACAGAAAAATGCTTGTCTTTCAAGAATATGGACTTTTCTGTTTGTTTCCCCTCTGTGTAGTTATATCTTGTTATCTGAACTCAAGGTACAGTAGATACATGAATCCTTGAACTCTGAACTCATGAGGAGGGCAGCAAAAAGTAAGTCAATACCATTTTAGCTGAGTGGCTGGAAAGAAGCATGCTTTGTCTTTTTGTGTCTCAGCTATGGGAGGCTGCTTAATGCAACAACACACAGCTGTTCAAACCTCTCTCTTGCTGTGTGCCAATGGCCTACTAAAACAAAGCAAAACCAAGGCAGTCCTCTCAGAGAGATAATGCAACTGTGGTTCCAAAAATCAGCTGCTACACGCTACTTGTGTCTCCTTGAGACCCATCTCTTAAACCTGGGCAAAAAGCGGTCCCCAGTTTTTAGTGGGAAATAATAAAAAGGTGTCCATTCCCTTCCACAGGCTTTCTGAAATCCTACCCAGTTCCCTAGCAGTGTATCTGGAAAGACAGAGAAGTACCCTTCCAACTGTTGTGTGGGTCTAGCTACTGCTCTCCTGCACGACTACGCTATCAAGCAATGAAGTGTCTATTTTCAACTCACCATGAGCCACCTTGTTCTGAACCCCTAGCATGAATATTGCTTAAATGTAAACCAAGCAAACCCAGATGAACTAGCAGCCTGTGCCAGCCCATCACAGCACTGCCTTCAGTCATGACTGCAGGTGACAACCCAGGGCGCTCTCAAGCCATGTGAAGAGAGCTGAACCCTGCAGCATGGCACCCTCTTGCCTCTTAATGCAGTGCCTCGGGGATGCCTGGGAGGGTGTTTGTAAACAGAACAGCCATGTGCACATGAGCCATGTGGGGCTGGGCTGCCCAAACCTTCAGACTGCTGGGCAAGAGGAGCAACTGGGGAAGAGTCTCCCACTTGGTCTTGTTCCAAAGTAGTTTGCAGCACAATCAGCTTTCTAATCATGGCAGGGGAAAATCCATCTGTCCTTTATGGCCAACTGCTTTTGTCAGCATCTGGAGATGCTGCATGAGCTATATTGCCCATTGGATTTTATGTCCAAATGCATTTTGTCATGGATTGTATCACAAGTCTCTGAATGTGCTGAAGTTACCCTCAGTTAAATGCACTACATACTAAACCAGGCAGGCTGAGCTATTGAGTACCCACTGCAAAGGAACTCCCAAATAGCAGAGTCTTGGCTGTCTCCAATTCAAGTCTAAGAGATAATAAGTGACTGTTGAAGAGAAAGCTATGAATGCTGCTTGTGTTGTGTCACTTCCACAGGTCTGTGCATCCCATCTCCTGCAGAGAGATTTCTGACAACAAATTAAAATTGGGTTGGTTTGTTTGTTTTTTCTTTCCTTTGAGCTCTGCTACCAAGTATGATGTCAGTATGGGGGTTCGTGAGCCCCCAAACCCTCTAGTTGATAAAACAGATCAAAACAGGAGTGGTAGTTGGGAGCTGATGTACAGGAACAGTCTGCAGACTGTGGGAAATCTTGCCTGAATGAATAGAAGGATCAAGGGTATTAATGGTTAATGGGAGTTATTGGAGTACCCACTTATTGAAATGATATTACACAACTCCGTTTCACACACTGCAATTAACTGACACAACAAACCATTTTTAATTATAATTAGCTTATTGTGAGATTTTGCTTATTTGTTTGAAGACATCTGCAGTGCCAGTAAAACTGAGATAACATCCTTTCCTGCACCCTTTCTCACTTGGAGCAGAGGGTTTCAACAATGGTCCAGCCATAGCAATGTGCAGAAAGGCATCCTCTTCCCTGAGAGACAAAAAGCAGTATTTAATTTGCTGGGTAGTTTTGGGTGAGCACTACAGGTTTAAAGGTCCCAAGGCTTGTGCAGCAAAAGAAGAACATGTAGTTGGTCAACAGAAAATGCTACTGGGGGGAAAAAAAAAGTGAAAAACTACTTGTTTCTGAGTCTAGTTTCTGTTTCTTAAAATTGATACTTCTGTTATCTTAGTAAGCAGAGAAAATTATCTGTAAACCTCTGAATGAGCAGGAAGGAGTGTATCATGGGTAAAACACTGGGGCTTAGGAGATATGGGTTCAGTTCCCAGCTATACCACAGCTTTCCTGTATGTCTTTTAGGATTAAAAAGAAAGAAAAAAAAAAAAAAAAAGGCAGTGAAATGAATGGCTTCAGCAGGGTTTGTACCACACTGCATGATCTGTGTGTGCTTTAGCTCTTGGTTGTTGCTTATTAATTTTGTACTCTTCCTCTTACTCTTTGCACATTTTGCCCACTCATTATTAGCACCCTAGGGAAAAAAAACCTGCAGCAATGCTGTTTAGGAACTCCTCTCAACACACACACACAGAATAGGTAGCAATAGCAGCTTTGCTTTGTTTGCTGCAAATATTTAGAGTTTTGGAAGGGAGTTGCCTGCCTCTGCTTTGCATTAGAAACACATTACTAATGCTCTGGCCCCTTGTGCACTGCCAGACCCCTTTTCACTGTTTCATTTACTAAATTAAATAGCAAAACAAAACAAAAATGGCATATGTTTGTACAGCCCCAAGCACAATGGGATTCTGTTTCATGGCTGGGAGATGAGGTGCCTCCTCATGTGCATTAATTAATTTCACTCCATCCACTCCCCTTATATTTAGAAGCACTGGAGTTGCCATCTTGAATTAGACTCATGGTCCAGCTTGTCCAGCAAAATATCTCCAACCAGCTACCAGCAGTTGCTTCAAGAAAAAGTAGTTATTCAGATAAAGACTCACTCTTTCCAATCCATCAGCTAGAGTTTATATTTTAGAGAAAAAAAAAAGTTAGATTGAAACTGCTTTGAAAAGTTTTTAGTTTGCTGCTTCTATAGTTGCCTCTAAATCTGTCCCTCCATTTCCTCTCCCTCCTCCCTCAAACAAAAAAAACACACCCCCAAAATGACTTTTTTTTCTTTTAGTTGCTGCAAGTATGTGACTGATGAGGTGCCTCACTCCTGCAAGTATCTTTGCATAGGCAGACCCTTACAGATCTGTGAGCCCAAGGAAAATGAATAGGGCTTTGTGCAAATGGCAAAGGCTGCCATCAGTTTGCAGGATCACAAGTCAGCTGACAGTGCTGGGGAAAAAGAAAGCCTCCTACACCTAACTTTGTCTCAATTGCACAACACAGGCACGGTGGAAAAATATACAGAAATCTTTTTTCCTGTCTGGTCTCTCCCTTCCCAGGCACTACAAGTAGCAATAGAGAGAAAGAAAATAAATCAGCTCAATTCTTAGTTTTCCTGCTACGTTTTTCACACCCACAAAAGCTACTGCTTCTCTGCTTTAAGGATTACAAAGAAGCACAAAAGTACAGGTCCAAACTCATTTGGACATTACAGGGAGAACCATAGAAACCACAGAGAACTGAAAGACTGTATTTTTCTGGTTTTTGAATGTTTATGTTTGTAAATATCAAGAATACTTTTCCCTATTTGGTCAATATTTTCACTTGCTTCAGGGTATGCAGTGTGTACACTCATAAACTGACTGCATAGAATGGGGACTCACTAGCATAGGTTTTCTTTCCCCCAGATGTCTACTGGTTATAGAAGTGTTAATTCTGACCCTTTTCACTTGCTCAACTTTCTTGGCTTTTACTGTTGCAGTTTCAGTAATAATTCAGAACATTTTGGGTAGACAAACTTGAAATCAGATAAGCAAGCAAAGGAGTGCAGTGGGAACAAAAAGTTGGATATTTGGAAAGAAAATACATTAAGGTCTGTAATACATACAGACACACAGCCACTCCTCCAAATCCCAGAGAGTGGTGAGTCCAATGTGTTTTCCAGCCTTCATATGTTCTCTTTCAGGAAAAAAATTGCATTTCCTTTATGAAGCTGTACAGGCACTTTGAGCTTCAAGGAAATATCTCACTTCTGTGAACTTTAGTAACTTTGGAGGAAGGGAAGCAGCTCCTGCACTACTGTAACAATTAATTTTCCTCATTTTACCATGAGCAGGACAGTAATGCTACTTGCACACAAGAGGAAATGTGCAATCATTCTTTTGTCCTTTTTTGCTTACATAAGACCTGAAAGTGTTGTGTCCTTTGGCAAGTATAAAAATTGTTTAACTTCAAAGTATATGACTTCAAACACAAGTGAAGTAGCACTGGAAGAACAAACAGATTAGACAAAGATGAAAAATGTATCAGACGCATGAAATGGGGGTGAGTGCTGCATGAACAGTTGTCTCGTGCTAAGGGACAAATATGGAGAGTTGTTAAAGGACACTGAAGTTGGGGGCAAAAGTGTCAGCATCAGGCACAGGGTTAATGTCTACCCTTTGATCACTCTAACAGCACTAAAAGTGGCAAGAGAAGGAAGAAATACTCGGCACAGATTTGGAAATATCTTTGTCATATTCTCTCATACATGCTTTATTCTTGCTTGCTACCAGCTGCTGCAAGAGAATTGGGAGCTGGGGGTCAAAAAGAAGTCAGAAAAGAAAACAAAAGGAAGTGAAAAGCCTAGTGAAACACAAGCAGGTTCTGCATGTGACCCAGATAATTGTGTCTTGCAAATAAGAAGACAGGTGAGAAAGAGACCAACAAAAATACAGTAATGGTAACCAACATTAACATAATATGGAAACAACCAGTGTGAACATACCACTCATAGCAGAATTCATGTGTATAACAAGATCTGTGGACTGGCCTTGTATGATGGTGAATACCACAACACATCTAGACAAATTCAGCATACGCAAGAGATATTTGTGCCAACTGCTTTCTCCCTATGAGGAAAATCAGTTCTTAGGGTTCGTTTTGTAAAGCAAGTGATGTGCTTTGCACACCATCACAAACGTTTGCTGCAAAACTACAGCACATTCTGAAAAATATCTGTGTGTCTGGGAAAGAAAGTCTCTGGATGAGGAGCAGAACCTCTTTTAGTAAGGTCTCAGAGTGCATGCACAGCGTAGGTTTCAAGTGTCTCCAGAGACCAGAACTTTTCAGACAGCTTTGGTTTAGGTCCACAGGGGAGGGCATGAAACACAGTGTTAGATAGGTGCTTCTGACCAGCTACAATATATTGTCATCAGTGCTTCCTGAAATCATCTTGGCAAGACAACCCTAATAATTACCAGCACTTTTCCCCCTTCTTTTTTTTTTTTTTTTTTTCCCCACCTCACCCCTCCCCCCCCACACTGGGGGTATTATTCATTTGGTTGAGCAAATACAGAAACCTCCACCAACCTTCTCATCTCTAATGGAGATCCAAACCTTGCCTTGCAGTGGTATTAGCTTTCGTAATAGCAACACCTCATTGTGTCAACATGTCTCATTAACTAATAAAGACTTGCAGCTATTTGATTTTACTTATAAAGTTAGTAGGACTCATGATTTCTTTTCTGTTCTTTAAAAAGGGAATTGTTCTAGTATTCTAAGAGGCAGTGACTCATGCCTAATTAAGGAAAAAAGTATATAACCATTTACAGTGGGATTCTTGTATTGCAAAGAGCTGCTTTGTCATGAAAGCTTTTGGGGATTGAATTCCTTTTCTATTTTTTTAAGGGGAGGGCGGCAAAGAAATAATTTGAAACCATTGCAACAATTCCCTTAACTCCTATCTCATACTTGGGGCCGGTCCGTTCCAGGCAAACGCATTGACACAGCGCATATTGCGTTCAAGTGGGGGTAAAAAACGGCAGCATCTGACAAAGGAATGCAGCACAGACACAGAAAGCTCAGCCAAACCCCGAACTACAATATGTTTTCTTAAAACTCTATGGTTTTTATGCCTTTTCCCCTCCGCCACCCGTTAGGACCGGGGACATTCCTAGAACTCTGTCCTAGCTGTCTGCGTCAAGGCAGCTGCTGAGGATGCTGGGACAATGTTTGTAAACACTCTAACCACGTGCGTGCAACCACATGGAGAGTCATCCTCCTGACCTAAAGATCTAAACACTTGGTAAGCAGGGTATTACTGCAGCGCAGCCAAAGCCTTTTCCAGTGTGATGTGACATAAAGCAGCTCATGCCAGGACACTGGAAGACAAAGCTTGGACTGTTTATGCGTTATTGGAAAGGCAATTAAGCAGGGAAGCTGTTTAAATTTTAGTCATTGAAATGCAAGTTTCAGGATAGGTCAGCTCATGTGGGGTGAAAAATGCAGAAGCCGTTATCTTCATTATACATCTGGAAAAAAAATCAGCTTAAACCTGGAAACTTCTCCTCCCCCATGCATATACCTGCTGAAACCAATATTCCTATGCCGGGAACCCACGCAGGATGTATTTGAGGTTAGAGGTAACACGGTAGAGCACATGAAGATATTTCACGTTGTATGAATTGGATATAGTAATGATTCAGAAAGTTCTGAGGCTACTGCCTTGTCCCCTTGGAAGACACTCCCAAGGGGTATTTGGTTCTTTAGCTGTTCCTGGTTATCTTAGCCACTCACCTTCTCACTTCTTCAAAATGGTCTTAAAAGATATACTGTACTTGATTAGGATCACAATGCTGAATTTTCCTTTCCTGCCTAATGTGGGCATAGAACAAACTTACTCCTTTTCACACTGCAATAGAAACACTGCCGTTGTTGGGTTTTCCCCCTCTTTTCCCATAGGGAAAAAAACCAACCCACACACCAAGAATTAGGTCAATGTGAAGCCTCAATACTGCAAGCCTTTATTTATTTGTAAGAATAATCCTACTGGGGCTTCTTGCCATATGTACGCTACAAAGTAACACCACTCCAACTTGGAGCCCACAGCTCCACAGAAAATTCTGGTTTTGAAGGACAGCCTAAGTTTTGTTCAGGTTGCTAAAATGATTCAGCTTTCTGGGAAGTGTCTGACAAAGCTGACCAAGCCTCCTTGAAAAGATAGACAGGAATTTAAATCTTTATGGCTTTTAAGTGTTACAGTGTTTTTCAAAGTACAGCAGTTTTCTTTACATTGTCCCCAGATTTAAAATCCTGTCCTATGAACAGCTAGTAGAACACTCTTTCTTATCCTCTTACTAAGGCAGGGCAGATTTTTTTGGTTTTCTCAATTTTAAGATCAATGTGAGATACACAGGATGAACAGCTAACTGTTCTTTCCATTTCTCAAACCTTGTTTTTCTCTACCTTCCTTCTATTACTCCCTGCTGCTTAATGCAAGGCACATTCCCAGTATTTTAATCCAAACAACTTTTTGCAGTCAGTCGTCAGATGTCCTTGGGATTAGTCCATCTGATGGTAAGCTTCAGAATTTTATTCCTTAATCCCACCGCTTCTGTCTTCACCCACTGAGCAATTCCTTGGAGAAATGGGTGAACAGAAAAATTTGAGAGAGTCTTGGCTACCCTAAGGGAAGGCAGAAGTGAGTACTTCTCAATGGGTGACTGAGGCAGTGATTACTCATGGTACTTTCCATTGGTAATATTTTATTATCCAGGATACAAGGATGAGCTATGCAAATTGAACATGCAGGCAGTGAGGATCTGAAGTGTAACAACCAGAATCATAGCAACTTGTTACTAGTTACTTGTTCAGTGTTCAAAAGGCTTTTTTTCTTTTTTTTTTCCCCCTGCAGAAGATCCTTGAATGAGTAAGAAGGTACTCACTGCCTTATGGGGTATGGGATTGGAATAATGCTACAAGTGTGATTGATTCATATAATTCCCTTTCTGGCTTGCAGCCATGATGCAGTCATATGCTTTATCTCTGCTCAGACTACAGCTTTTTTTTCTTTTTTTTTTATTTTTTTTAAATAATGAATCATAGTACATCAAACTCCATTTCAGAACCAGCACATTGCCTTTCAAAATGATGTCACAACACTTACTGCTGCTGGCTGACTGCCTTAACAGCAATCAGAGAGCTGGACTAAATAAATACGGTATGTATTATTTATAATATATTATTATTAAATCTTTCGTGGTTGTGTTCTTCAGCACAGTTTCCAAGATAACCACCAACTCTACTTGAAACTTGGCAACTTTGTTCTACCACTCTTGGGGTCCAGTTGTGAAGCTGGCTTACAGATGCTGCTACCATGCTTAGAGCTACTGTATGGCAGTCAAGTGAGAGAAGCAGAAGGGTCACTTGCTCTGACAAGCCAAATTTAACAGCTCATCTGAAATTCCACCTTGAAAAATGGACAACTTTTTAAAAGTGACCTTATTTGGCTTCTGTAGAAACATGAGATGCATTTTCTACCCATAATGAAACAGAGCAAGGGATTTAAAGTCACTGCTTAGGCATACTCTGAGAATAGCACTGCCCATGCAATGAATTTGGAAGTGAAGTACTCCCTGTAATCCCAAACAGGGATTTTCGTTTTCGTGGTTTTCAACACTTGAGCAGCAGGTTTGTTCCAGAACGGTGAGGGGGTTGTGCTTGGGTTTTGTTTGTTTCTTTAGGGCTGTCTGGCTGTTGCTAGTATTTAAAGGAACCGTATGGGAGATGTAGTCCCAGCAGCATCTAAAGTGCTCGGGGCAAAAGGGAACAGTCCCTTCCAACTCTGGCAGATTAAGTTGCTGCTCCAGCAAAAACTACAGGGTCTCCTGATTCTGTATGTAGAAACCAAAACATTTACAACCTCCTATTTCTGTTACCCAATGCAGCACTGGTGCCAACAAGAGACCTTGGAAATCAGTTCGTCATAATAACGCCTCAGTGGGCACGTTTCGTGTTCTTTAAGCAATGCTGACATGCCAAAGTCTAGGACCATGCGCACTGTATCAAAACAATACTAGTTTCCCTGGCTAAAAGCCAGGAATCAGCACAATGCCAAAGTCCTCGTTAAAAGCCTTACTACAAACAGTGATAGTTTGGCAAATTCGGGAGCCTGTGTCTCCCATTCCACTTTACTTCTTTTGAAGATTTGTTAATAATTAGTCCTGAAATGGGCAGTATGAAAAACCCCACTTTCTGAGGTTCCCTGGATGCATTAACGAAGTTTTGATGTAGCTTCCCAAAATGAAACAACTGTTTCCACTGCGAGATGACTTTTGAGTCACTTCATGTAAGCAGCAGTTTAGTCCCACCATCTAAGCTCTGTTATTTTTCAAGCTTTTGCCCTCACTTTTTGCCCCTCCTCCCTACATCCTGGTTGCTAGATTTAAATGTTTTCTAACTTCACTGGCAAGGCTCTCACTATGGTTTCCATGACACAGAGGAAGAGAGACAAAATATTGCCCGACAGTGATTTATTTACATTAGTTCCAAATTGCTGGCTTTCTGCAGGATAAAATCCAATATGTGTACATTCTTCGAAAGAGTTAACAGCAACAGATAGGGTAGACCTAAAGTTCTTGACTCAGGAGATTCACCAATGTTTTTCAAGACACAACAGACTTAAATACAATGGCAAGAATATAATTTGAGAACAAGAAAGCAAATATGCAAACTGCCTTAATACAGATGCAGTAAAATAGTATCAGTGTTTATATCCAGTTTTATTTGAGGCAACTGAAAACTACAGTGTCAAAGAACAGCAACAACTAAAGTGCCACATGTTTGAAAAAAAGAGCTGAAAGAGGCAGTGTTTCTGTATGGTAGTATTAAAAACTTACCTGACCATTGTTAATCACAGACCTTTGTTGCTAATCACAGACCTACTGTTGCTAAAGCAACAATATACACATTATAATCTATATGGAAACTACATAGGCTTACCTGTACTTGGAGGAATGCAAGAAATTAATTGTGAGGTGACCAGAAAACGAAATAGACCCCCACTTCAACAATGAAAGTTTTGGGAAATGTAACGGCAGTTGAGAGGCAAGCAGCCCTAAAGGCTCAAAGAAACGTGCTACTGGTAAAAGGAACCGATATGTTCATCACACACTACTTAAGGAAATCTGCCTAACTCCCAAAAGGTAAGAGAAGAAATGATTTACAGCTTACCATGCCGAGCGCATTTCTTAAACGGACACCGCATGTATCACGGTGTTGGTTTTGCCACCTCCTATTCAGTCAGTTTCCCCTCTAACACAAGTTTATACTTGACTCTTAACCACCAACATCTCCCCGGTGAATATCTTCAGCAACCGTGTCCTATTTTGCACTTTACAACCTCCCGAGAAAGCGCCGTAGTGAAATACACATGCAGATACACAAGTGAATATACGTGTTACTACGCTCACCCCCTGCTGTACTAAGTCAACCTGCCATTAACACGCAAATAGAATGGCCTCATTAGCCGGCAAACAACACCCACTGACCTGCTTTCACTAGCGAAAGTATCTCCTCATCTCAGAAACTCTTAAACTTCACATTCAAAAAAGAATCAAAAATGAAAAACAAATAAAGGCTGAACTGATACTGGGAGCTGCCGATCCCTGCTCAGAGCCTGCCGCTCGTCACAGAAAACAAGTCTTGTGATGAGATCTCTGGTTGCAACATTTCAATGAAAGCACGCTAGACCGCATCACTTCTCCCTTCACCTCCCTCTCTGAAAAGGAAAATCACTTAGTGGAAAAGGCTCTGCTAAATTTCCAAGACTCTAACCGCGAGCCGGAAAGCCTCCTTTCAGCAGCAGGGCAAGGAAAAAGACTGCTCGTGTCCGAGGGGCCGATTGAACACCCATCAGTGCCACGATGCAGGCACACGGTGCCGCGTCCGGCTTACAAACGTGGTACGGTTGTTGCTCTTGTCTGTCATCTGGTGGGGAACAAGTCTGACCTCGCCGAAAGCGGCATTTTAGGGAAACGTGCGCGAGAAACTAATTTCTTTTTTCTTGCCGTGGCTACATTGTGCAAGTGGCCCCGACGGCAGCATTCAGCAAGGCGGACAAAACGTGCGTGTAGATTGCACAGAAAAAGAAAGGCCTCGCAATGAGCCCCCCTTCTCAACCCGCACACACTTCTCCATCGCCCCCAGGACCGGGTTTCATTTCCCTCCCACACTGTCCTCTCCAAACTCCGCAAGCCGCCCTCCTCTCTCCTCCTTTCCCCAGGGCTGCGCCTGCCTTTGTGTCCGCCCGGGGCCGGGGAGCGGCACAAAGCCGGGGTCCGCCGCCGCCCCGGCCCCCGCGGCCGCGCTCCGCGGGGCTCTGCGCGGGGACAGCCCGGCAATGCGGAGTCGGGGGGCTGGGAGGCCGGTCCCCGCGGGGCGCAGAGGAAGGGGCAGCGGGGTAGTCCCTCGGCGGGGAGTCGCCGGCCGGCGGGGCTCAAACTCAGCGGGATGCCTCCCGCTGCCGTCCCCGTTCTCCCCGCGGCCAACGCGCAGACAAAGGCGCGAGGACGGGCGTCGAGGCAAAGTTGGTAGCCGTCCCCATGCGGAGGGGACTCCGCGGCGACCCCCCTGCCGCCTCTGTCAGTCAGCCATGTTGGGGGTTCCGCGGCGGCGCCCACCCCCCAGCGACACCCGTCAGCGCGGCGCGGCCCCGCGACACCCCCGGGGGAAGTCGAGGGGAAAGCGGTCGTTGCGGGGAGCCCGTTCTGACCTCTGCCGCGTCCCTCAGCCTTGCCGACATCCAGCACGCACAGCCGGGCGCCGCGCTCCCCTCTCCTACAGGGCCGCCATCTTGCTTCCTTCTGCTCCTTGACGAAAGCGGCCGGGCCCCCGCATCAATATGCACGCGGCGCCCTGACGTCGGCGCCCGCCCCGCGAGCCGCACCGCCCCGCGCGCGCAGCCCCCACCCCGCGCGCCGAGCCCACCCCCGCGGGGCGCCGGGCGCCCCCGTGCAGCACCAGCGGCGTGTGCGGGGGCGCCCCCGTCACCGGCCCCGTCACTGGTCCCGTCACTAGATCCGCGGCCGCCGCCCCGCATGGTTTGTTTTTTTCCCACTACTGCTGCCGCTTTTGACGTTTATGGGGGCTCCCTCTCCCCTTTTCCCCACTTACCCCCCTCCGTTTCGTACTCCGCACTGCGCGGAGCTGGTGAGTCTGCGGGGCACCGCCCGCCAGCGACAGCCCCCACCGGCCGGCCGGCGACTCCCCCGTGCTCCTGCATCCCCCTCACTCCCCGTCCCCGGCGGCTGGTGTCTCTTTCCCACGGCCGCGGGAGCCCATCTGCCGTCCCTGCGGGGCGGGAGCTGCGACTGTTCCCTCGGGCTTTTTTTCCTCTGGCTGCGGCTGGGGGTACGGTGACGCCGCTCGGTAGCTGGCTGGCAACGTAAAACAAAAGCCAAAAGATTAAAATACAAGTCAAGGCAAAAATTTCCCCAGGTTTCCCCGACAGTGAGTGCTCGCCCGCGGGTGAGCGGGGATTGCTCAGAGCGGTCTAACTTATCACAGGGCCCGGGAGCGCCCGCTCCCACCAGTCTGCAAAGCTCTAGCCCCGCAGCTGCTCTGGTCCGTAAGGGACCCCTCGGGCGCGTGAGTACGTCCTCGGGTGGGTAAGACACTCTTCGAGTAGGTGAGAGACACCTCGCGGGGCTGAAAGTCCCTTCGGGTGGGTGAGAGAATCCTCATTCATCCCTATCGAGCGGGACCGTCTATACCACTCTCAAACTCGGCTTTTATTGCTCTTCGCAGAAGCTGCTCCGTATCCGCAACAGCTGGAGCTGCAGCAAGAGCTCTGGCTGCCGGCCTCGGCCCCGGGAGCGGGGTCCGGTGCCTTCCCGGCCCGCCAGCCCCCGCCAACGGGTGACAGGTTGCCGCTGTCCCCTCCGAACGCTGCCGCGCTGCTGGCCGCCAGGAAAGCCGGAGCCCTGCCAGCCGACAGACTGGAGGGAGCAGAAGTCAGAATACGCAAACCAGACCTCAGCAGGAGCCGGCGCTGGGCTTTCATTCCGCCGAAACCCTGTCCCCGAGTCCTGAGGGCCAGTCTAACCCGGTGGCCTCCCCTGGTCCCCGCAGCCAAAACTACTCCAGCCTGACCGGGAGGTATTGCGGGGCTAGGACAGCAGGGTTTTAGGCGAGCATTAGCTTCCCGGACAGATCTTCTCCCGTGAGCAGATGTGTACAGAAGGGGTCTTGTAGGCGCTGTGCATCCCCGGCTGTCCCATGCCCAGGGCAGGCAGGCTGCTGAGAAAGGGCTTCAGTAAGATGCCAAATCTGGTGCACTCAGTGTAGATTAGAGTCATTTCTAGGAAGTTCAGGTCATCACTGAGTAATTAGTTTTTCACATCACAGGTTATTCTCTGGGTTCTGTGTTTGCTTTAATTTCTGCCAAACATTTCAGCAGCAGCCTGGAGATAAAAGCTTGCTAGAAGAGTTCTGCACTGACAGCAGTGTCACTCCTGTACCCATGCCAATGCCAGTGCCAGGCAACTTACTCCCCTCAGCTGTTGGAAGGGTGCTGGCCTGGCTGGCCCTCTCCTGTAGGGTAATACAGGGGTTTTCTAGACGAAGGTCTTTGCATTTACTTCCCCAAAACTGGCTTCAGCAATGTCTCATGCAGCCTAAACCTGTGTAAATGGACTCACCCTCTTCTTGGAAGAGTAAATGGCACAAAGAATAACCAAGGTCTGTCTCCATTTTAACCATTTTTTTTGTGCTTTCACAGCAAGTGCTTGATTTCCATCAGGCTTTAATTAGTATCTCAAATTCTTCTAAGTGTGTGTATTCATTAAAGCCTTTGGTTGCTTCTTCCCCTGGTGTGGCACATCTGTCCGACATTACCTGCAACCAGTGTGCTCAACCCCTTAGCAGGTGCAAAGTGGTGTCTCCACCCTGAGCTGCTCTCACAGCACTTGCAGAGACACCTCAATCCCCTGCACTGTCTTCTTCTGCCTAAACAGGGCAGAATATTCACAGGCTTCAGCCAGGCCTCTCCCTGGCTGCACTGGATGTGCTGGACCCTCCTTTGCATGGCTCAGATCCCTCCCATACCAGTGTGCCCTACAAACCTGGAAAAAAAATGTGGCCAGCTTTAGCGGGATCATGCCACATGGGCTCCTGGTTTCAGCAGCACCACAGCCCTCTTTTTTTTTTTTTCATTGCACAAGCAAGCAGCAGCAAACCTGGCTGGCTGGGTAAAATTTAAAAAGAAAGGAGTTAAAAAAACCCAACATCAACCTCAAAGCCACAAGCAGGAGTTTTTACACTGAGCTGGGATTATATTCTTCTTATCTTCAGAAGAAGATAAGAAAGAGACAAGGCATGCATATCTGACCTGCACATATGAATGTGAGAGGTGTGCATTTTTGAAATGCTTCCTGTCATAGGTGTGGTTCACTGCTCTATTCTTTTCTTTCTCTCTCTCTCTTTTTTTTTTTTTTTTTTTAACTTTACTGCCCTAATGACAGTCTGTTGTAATCATCAGCCGCAATAAACCCAGGAGCAGTCCTGCTGAGCCAGCAGTACTGTCCTCCCTCCAGAGCAGAAGGCACATTACAGGAGCCTCCCCTGCTTGGCTAAGCTGTGCTCAGCTATCTTGACCTACAAGCCTCCCAATTGACCCTGTGCCCTCCTGTAGTTCTGCCACGTTTTGACAGACCACAAGATCTTTTGGCTTCCAAACCAAGGGCTTTCTGTTATGCATGCCTCTGTCAAATTCAGCTCAATGAGAGTTTCTTGGTATCTGTCAGCAGCCTAATGAGCAGGACATAGATCTAATTTCTCTCTTGACATAGTTCTTTCAGCTTCCAGGTATTTAATGAATGAGAAAATATGTCACATTTTACTTTGCCGTATCTCTACCTATTGAGTGGGGAGAAAAAATGCCTGAGCTTGACCATAGCCATGAGAGACTTAACCCATGCCCTCTCACCCTTAAAGACTTGTGGAAAAACACAACCTTTTACTTCTCTGTCATGCTGTTCCCAGCCTGAAGCTGCATGCAATTTTCAAGAAGTATCTGCTGTGAGGAAGAGATATGCAGATTCATTGGGAATGCACTAAAACGCACTTATCTCAAGAGGTATTTTGAAGCTGTTTCTGGGGCTATCCCAGCCCCACCATTTTTCTTCTCAGGTGGTTTTTGTATCTATAAGCAAAGAAAATAAAAACAAAACAGAGGGACATTGCAAGTGATTAAATGCATCGAGAATCCTACCTCTCTTAGACCAGCAGTGTGTATCCTTGTCAATAGCAGCTTTTGCTTCTTTCAAGATCTGATGGGAACAGAATCATCTGCTTCAGTCTCACTTTCTGAGCTGAGGGTTAATAGCAGTAGAGCCCAGAGGCTTCATTGTCACACGGTGCCCCTGCAGGACAGGAACCTGGGGTGTGGGGTCACTCTGGGTCACGGCCGGAGCGGCATTTGTTTCCCCAACAGGCACTGCAGTGAGGCTAATGTTCCATTGGCAAAACGTCAGGTGAAAAGCATCCCTTCAGCTGGTAATGAGAGCGTTTGTGTGTACAATGTGTAATTGCACACAATTAGATCAACGGTTTGAAAGAGCGTGGGCCTTACCCCTCTGCTAGAGGGCCTGACGGATGGCCAGGGCACAAGCCACGGTCAGAATTTCTTCCTAACTCTAAAGCTGCAACGAGCAAACCTGACTCTGACTATCCAAAGGAGTATAATGTACTTGGCCCCCTCAAACCCTTGCATGAAGCATTCAGAAAGATGTACAGTGAAGAGAATTTTTCATCCTTTACTTGGCATTGAAGAATAAGGTGGCTTATATTAACTACCCCCTACATGTAGATTTGCTGGCCCAAATTCAACTCTGACTTGAAATTTCTGTGCAAGAAGGAGTTCAGAGCTGTTTCTACCAAGCTTCCTTTTTTTTTTTTTTTTTTTTGTTTGTTTGTTTAATTTAATTCCTGTTTTCTCCACCCTGTGATAGAGTGTGAACAGCCACATGAGGTCAGGGGAAACAGCTTCACCAGGTAGCCTATTTCACCTCCTCAATAAACCCCAGGAGTCTAGAGGATTGTCAGCTGTGGCATGATAGGCCTACAGAAAATGTCCAGTGTAATTTCTCTGTGTAGGTGTTTATCTCTGTCTTCCACCAAAAGACACAGATTTCTTAATGGGGCCACATCTGTGTTAGAGCAGCATCCACCAGAAGCCCTACAGCGACAAGGTGTTCCACTGCTGGGCAAGGCAACAGCAACAGTTCAGTGAGCCATCGTTTTGCTTTGGTTTACATATTCAGCAGGGCTTTTTCAGGTCCCAAGACACCCGTTTATCCCTGTGGTCAGGGTTTGAACTGAGGCTGGGGCTGCAGCTGTGCTAGTGAGCAGTGGGGGGTTGGAGGTGGCCCAGGACTTCAACACAACAGGACACTGCTTTCTTTTTCCCCTGAATGCAGCAAAGGTCACTGTTTGTTATTTCTTGGCATTCCTTCCCTGAACAGGATGGGGCTTTTTCAGGACCAGGCAGATGAGATGGTGCAAAGGAAATGTTGTAGCTCAATGGAGTTCAGAGAGCAAGATGCCCAATGACTGGGATGCCTACTGGGACATCAAAGCTGAAGTGTGTTATCTGCCCAGCACCATTGTTCTGGTGGTGGGAGGTGTGTGTCTATCAGTGATGCAGAAAAGTTGCAGGTGGTTCAACTTTTCAGCCCTTGGCTTTTTGCCAACAGTTGTAGAGGTCTTTATGCTGCTCTGTGGTGTTTGTAGCTCTGGAGGTGACTGTAGACTTGGATTTATTGGATATTTGTGGCTGAAAAGCCTGGATCTGGGCATCTGTTGCCAGTGCCTCCCCTCAGGACCCTGACTGGGATGCAAGTCCTAGGGCAGGGAAGCCCCTGTCTGGGGAAGAGGGTAGAGGTGGCTTAAGGAGAGGTGAAGACCCTCGGCAAGTCTGAAGGCATAACTTGTCCTATTAGTGCCCCAGGCTTGCTTTTCATGACTGTGGGAATAAAATCACAAATCCTTCATGCAAGGGAAGTGGAGACTCTTCTTAAGGGACTGTAGCAGAAGGCGTGCGCTGAGGGATGGAGATCTGGTCTCTGTTTTCTCCTGAAGAGTGGCACTTCACTGTGTCAACTTCCAGGAACAATCTTCCATAAAAAGACCTGCAAAGAAAGGGCTCTCAGCAGTGTGTATAGATCCTGGACACAGATGAGTTGGTGACGTTCAAGACCAATGTCAGCTCTCCCTGCTTTGCTCATCCAACTGCTACCCAGCCCACTGGCATCCCTCAGTCATCTCCAGTTCCAGATTTCCTCCCTTTGAGAGGGCAGCAAAGTGGAAAAAGCAAATGAATCAACCCAGTAACACAGACCAACATATGCAGGGTGACAAGGGCAGAGTGTGTGGGAGCCCTTCCCCAGAATATCTTCCTCCAGGAGCAGAGAAGTTGACTAGCTTTGCTCAATCAGCCTTGTTGCCATAGCTGAGTGCCCTCCCACAGGTGAATGCCTGCCATAGCAAAGCACGGTGAGCTGTGATGCCAAGTATGTTAGGAAGCCACCAGGAGTCTCAAAACCCTACCACAACTCTCAGTCCAGTTCTGGGGAGGAAAGCCATGGCCAGCACAGAGCTGTGCTGTTAGCCCTCCACAGTGTTGTCAAAACAATGGTGTGAGACCAGGAGTGCTCCTGCCTGGTGCCATCAACCACAAGTATTGGGCTCCATACATGACAGCGTGCATCTCTCACTGCCTTTCCAGGCTGGAGCAACACTGCATGGCAGCAGCCATTGACTCTCTGATTGTTGGAGGAATTAATATTCTGTGATAACCCTTGAGCTGTGAGCACTTTGCTGTTGTGAATAGCAAAGAGCTCGAGTGGACTGAGCAGAACAGAGAAAAAGAGAACTCCCCTTACCAATTTTTTTCTACTGACATTTGATTTTCTTCTCATTTTCAAAGTCCTCCACACCTTGTGGCTGGCATCCTGGCCTGCATTCTCATGTACTGCCCACAGGGTCTGCTGTATCACTTGGCATCACTGGTCTGCCCGAAGCTCTCACTCCTCAGCTCCACAGCAGTGCTAAGGAAGCAGGCAGATGGACAATGGCATGCAGTCTTCTACATGCTCTCTCTTTGTCTCTGCCAGTAGGAATGATGGAGGAGGATTCCTTGCATATGATCCATTGGTAGCTGTGTGAGCTGTGCCTGTGCAAAGTGGGGATGGGTACAGAAGGTTTCCAATGGGGATCTCAGCAGCATTTGGCTCCAGCAAAACCAGCAGGGGATGATGAAATAGCTAAAATGGGTGACATACCAGTAAGGTGTTCAAGCCCAGGTTGGATGAGGCCTTGAGCAACCTGGTCTAGTGGGAGGTGTCCCTGACCATAACAGGGTGGTTGGAACTAGATGATCTTTAAGGTCCCTTCCATACAGAACCATTCTATGATTCTATGACCCAGACTGCAATACAGCAAATGCTGGAATTTGGAAGGAGCCTTAGCTGTGTGCCCAGCTTGTTGGTGTGGCATGTTGATTTCCCTTGTCACAGCCCCCATGATTTGGAAACTCTCAGTCCCTGAGCAGAAGTATCTGTGTCACTTTTGTTCATACTCTTAGTACAAGCAAAACTAAATTGAGTTAAATTCTGCTTAAATCAATTTTACCCTATGAATAAAAGCTACTTGCACAGCTAACTGCTTTGCAGTGTGCATTTAAGCAGCTAAATGGTGTTCAAAAGCAATGTAAATGCTTGTGTACTCATGATCTCATTAGTGCAGGTTTTCTAATCTAGCAGCAGTGTATAAAGGAGATGTTATAGCTGCCCTTGTCTGTTTTGATTTCTTTCTCTGGCAGAGCAGTTCGCCTGTGGTCCTAATTGAGTTGTCAGCTTGTTGTGATTTTTTTTTTCTTGCATGCCTGCTACTCTTTTAAGCAGGAAGTCAAAATCATAGCTCTTCATGGGCAAAAGGTCTGGGTTTGGGCACTACCTGGCAGTAGCCTGGAGTTTTGCAGTGTGGGGAAGGAGCTATGTGTTCTGTCTTCTTTTATTTTTTATGCGGCTGTGGGGATGTGATACACTCTCTTCCTTCCTCCCTTCTTCAAAAAGCTGCAGAGAAAATCCACTCAAAGATACAGACATACATCAGACATGCAGTCACCACAATATATGTGTTAAAAGGTACCTTTTTGTCTGAGACTTTGAAGAACAAGAATAGCCTGGTAGGGCTCTGTAGCTACAATGCATTAGCAGAAGTTCTTGCTACCTTAAGTAACTTTAAAAAAAACACCTCCAAATTCTGTCTTCTTCTGGGGGCCTTGGACAGTGGTGAAAAGCTGGCTGCCTTTCACAGCTCATTGGTGCAGCTCTCAAGTTTGCCAGCCATTCTCTTTAGCCATAATATGCCCTCCTGAGACCCCTTTTTGGCAGAGAGTGGAGCAATGTGGCAGCAAGTGGGACTCACTTGTGGTCACTGGTACTGGCAGGTGCCTTGGGGCAGGGCTGGCAGCCAAAGCATGGCACATGGTCAGCCCTAAACCCGTGTCATGCACCTTTCCAGGCAGCTGGTGCCTCCAGTGTAGTATGTCACTGGCTGTCCAAATGAAAAATAGATGCAGTGACTCTTGGTGATGACAACTTGCCCTGTCTTCTTCCCTTAATGGGGTGTTGAGAGACCAGGAAAAAATTATTTTATGAAGCTGTTAAAAAGTGGAAAACAATCATTTGTAGCTGCTGGGAAAAATCTCTGTCTTGCTAATTCCATCTCTGAAAAATTAGAAGATGTATTAAAAAGTGATTGTTGTAAGAGAAGGAGATTGCTGTGGACTCTGATTGCCACACAGCCTGCTGTGTATTAATTTTATTTCCATCCAGGAAAAATCTGTGGATCAGCTCCCTGCCTGTGTGACAGCACCCTCAGTTTGCTGCAGTGCCAAGGTTGTGGGAGTGCAAATGATCAGAGGTCTCTAAACTGAAGCCTCTTAAGGGGTATAATTTTAGTTTTGGTTTTTTTTACTATATATAATTTTCAGAAAATGTGGGTGCTGGATGCTTTAAGGGCATCTCACATTAGAGATCTGCTTCTGAGGCTTTTACTTCCCGTCCCATTTTGCCTTGTTTTTCTGTTTTGGAAAAGATCCCTAATACCCTTATCAGCAGAGGGATTTAGCAAAGATAAACAGATTTGGTTTTAATTCCTTCAGAAATCATGCCAGAAGTACAGAAAGTAAACAGGAAATATTTGGGCTCTCAGCACAGATGCAAACCAGGATTTAATAGGCACCATGCAGACTCTAGGGGACAAATCACAGCTTGGAAATATGAGTAGAGAAGGGCATGTCTGATTTAGCAAAACTATGCAGAGAAAACAGGGGTTAAATTCTGCAGCTAATACCAAGAAAGGGTGTTCTTCATCTGACATTCAGGAGGAAGCAAGAGAAAGATTTATTGAATGAGTTTGGAGATAAAGAAGGAAAAGCAGAGGGTGTCAAGAGGTGGGTTGTTATAGCCCAGTTGGTTGGAAGGGAGATACGTTGGAAGCTATCATGTAAGCAGCTGTTAAACAGTCACCCACTGGCGATGAAGGACTTCACCAACTCCCTGCCCACAGGGGGACAGTGCCTGAGGGGGGCACAGGCTCAGTGTGCGTGGGGACATCAGGGATGTACAGCAAAAAAGGCTCCAAAGGCATCAGTGGGTGCTGCTCTGGAACCAGCAGCTCTACAGGGCTGTCCAAGGGCAAACTGGCTCCTGTGGTGTGTTTGCCATGGGGAAGTATCCTCTGCTGTTCACAGCTTGGTGACGCTTCAGATGGAGAAAAGCAGCCAGCTGGAGAGCTGCACTTTCAGTAATACATTAGACAAGGGAGTTTAGAGATGGTCTGCAGGAGTGACAGCTTATACAGCAAGGCTGTCCTCTGAGCAGAAGGGTTTGGGACTGCTGAATCTGGATTTTGGCAGCTGTGAGCACGTGGCAAGTTGTCTGCTCTGTGTTAAACCCTGCTAAAACACCGAGCATTGATTGCCCTTCACATCCTCTGGAAACAAAGCAGAAAACCTGGAATAACTGGCAGCATGACACATTCACAGCTACTGTGCCGAGACTAATTTCTGACTGTAAAGACAGTTCTGTGCTGAACCAAGTTGCCTAGAGAAGATGTTGCACCAGTGGCTCAGCTTGGCAGAACCTGTCAGGATACGTCCACACATGTGGGCACAGGGTGGACCTGGGAAATACCTGCAAGACTTCTTAGACCAATGTTGCCATCATGCTGTGAAGATTATGGATATTTCTAGGGGTCTCAAGAAGAACTGTCCATCTCACAACAGCATCCCAGCTGGAGAACATACAGAAAATAAAATATAAATAGTGGAGATGTGCCATTTGCTGGGCTACCAATGCTCATAGAGTTACACATGTGAAGAAGGAGGCACAATTTATGTTACTTTTTTTCTGGGGTGCTAGGGAGTGGGCTGGATCTGTAGTATTAAAATATGCATTGAAAGAGAACCATGACTAGTTGTAAACTGAGGAGTGACTTGGATGGAAACCAGTGTTTGATTTGCAGGGATGGCAATCCAATAAAGCCCAGCTTCAGAGGTATTTTAAGTAATTTAAAGCATGTAAATACGCTAAGAATATGTAAATGTGAAGTCAAGTTAAGAAAATAAAATCTCTGATGGGAAATATGAAGAAGGGACATTCAAAATAATTACTGGAAGGCTCTACCTGTTTGAGGGGAGGGAGGAACACACCCAGATGATGTTGACAGGAGTCAGAGAAAACCTGCCAGCTTGCTGTCAGTTCCTGACCTTTTTTCTGAGGTCAGAGTACCTTGTGTTCTCTGAGACATGTAAAGAAATTCAACCTATTTAATTTTAACAAAAGCAAGGTTGAGATCATAGCCTTCAAAGATCTACAAAGGGAAACAATCTTGGCAGTTTCTCAACTGGGCAGAAGAAAGAAAAGAAAACACCTTGGACAGGGGGTAGAGCCAGGCCAATTCACTCTGGAAGGTTCTTGTTTTTAAGTGTAATTTTTTCCTCAACTATGGAGCAATTTAGCAGGACAGGTGGCAGTGCCTTTCCATCAAGGATTTGTCTAAAAGATATGCTGCAATGCTTTAGATGGTTACCTAAAGGCAGTGCTGTATCAGATGTCAGGTGAGATGATTGTGTGGTCCATGGATCATGATTTTTAAGTCGTTTGTGCTGTTACTGTGATTAGAGTTTGATGGGAGCAGTTGACCTGAAGATATCTGCCCTGTCACTGGAAGTCTACCCAGTGAGCATGTCTGTTGTTCGAGGGTGAAGAGGTGAAGTGCAAGATATCCCACACAAAGGAATTGTAATGGCATTAATTGAACACTCCTTTCAAGGCTTGTGAAGTCAGGGACTGATGAAGGAGTCAAGAGAGTTGGCTATCAGCTCACCACTGAGCCTGTGAGGCTCCCATGGCTGTAGCCACGAGGCTTCTGTGACTTCGACTATTTCAGATGGCTGTCCCTCCCTACTAGACCTCTTCTTAATCCTCAAGCAACAAGACAAAGGGTGTTCCATCTGAGGGAGGTCAAGAGAGCAACAAGTTTATGAAACAGGCAGGACTCAAATTAATAGAGGCGGGTGGGACAGAGGTGGTGAGGTGCATTTCTCTTTCACATCTAGTCACCCATGTTAATATGTTCTAATTGCATTAGAGGAAATGAATGGGCAACAGTGCTGATGTTTGCTGAGGCTGGTGCTTCTAGCAGCTGTGGGCATCTGCTAAGAGATTAATCCATGTCAGGCGCACTGAAGGCAAAGGTAGAGAGCACATAGGTAGATTGTGTCTGTATTAGATGAGTGGCAGGGTATGTACATATCTATGCATAAATGCTCTCAGCAAAGACATCTTAGCCTAAAAGTTTGCAGCTGATGAACATAATGCCCCTTCACTCCAAACTTGGGTGAGACTCACATGTTCTGCATTGCTCATCCTTTCCCTTTTGCTCCTCTTACACTTTGCAATATTTTCCCAGCAGGTAACATTAGTCAGCTGCTGGCTCCTTGCTGATCTTCCTTGGCAAAGGTCTTCACCAACAAATTGTGTCTTGTCAGTGGGGGCTTCAGCACAGGTTGGAATTTGTGAGTCTCACTGAGGATCTCACTATGTTTTGATCCATTTAAACTCATTGGTATTTTTCTCCCAAATCCATGGGTTTGCTACATGAAGTTGAGCTTTCTGAAGCTTTCTCATGCCATGCTGTACCTGATGTGTATTGCCTGGTGTCTAGAGAGGACAGCCTGCTTTTATGATGTCTCCAACCCCTTTTAACTTGTGCTTGTCTACAGTCATATCTTTGGGAGGGAAGAGAAACAAAGGAGTACAGAGACCTCGTGCGTGTGTGTGTGTGTGTGCGTGTGCATGGGTGAGCATGTGTGTGTCCTCTTGATCCAACAGCTGCAAGGTGTTTGCATTATTTAAATGATTCCCTCATGACATCCCTTCTTGCTTCCCTGACTTGTTTTCAACTCCTTTGCATGGTGGTGCAAGGCAGTGAGCTGCTGGTTAGTGGGCAAGAGGTAATGTAATCCCAGCTCCTGGCTGTTCCCCTTCAAGTCACAGCACTGGCTTGGGGTACAAGATGGTGCTTAAATAAAGCCAAAGGGCAAACAGTTGCCTGCTGGAGCAAGGGGTAGGCCATCATGGGAAACCACAGACACAGCTTGCTTCTGGTTAGCACTTGCAACAACTGGTAGTCTTCACATCTCTGTGGACCTGGCTGAAGTGTTTTCCTGCTTCAGGAGGTTTCCCCATCTTCCCCGTGGATGATCTGGTGCCCCACAGTTTGGTCTTGTGTGCTTCTAGTGGGACTGCTCAGGGAGAAAGCTTGCTGGCTGCCTGGGACATACTGTATCTGCTCTGGGAATGTTTAGGGTAGGTAATATAAAATGGAGTGTTGTTTCCTCCTGGCTGTTATGAATTACTTGAATACTGTGTCCAGTTTTTGGCTCCTCAATTTAAGAAGGACATTGAGATACTTGAACGTGTCCAGAGAAGGGCATTGAGGCTGGGGAGAGGCCTCGAGCACAGCCCTATGAGGAGAGGCTGAGGGAGCTGAGGCTGTTTAGCCTGGAGAAGAGGAGGCTCAGGGGAGACCTTATTGCTGTCTACAACTACCTGAAGGGAGGTTGTAGCCAGGTGGGGGTTGGTCTCTTCTCCCAGGCAACCAGTGATAGAACAAGGGGACACAGTCTCAAGCTGCACCAGGGAAAGTTTAGGCTCACAGTGAGGAGAAAGTTCTTCACAGAAAGAGTGATTTGCTATTGGAATGTGCTGCCCAGGGAGGTGGTAGAGTCACCATCACTGGTGGTGTTCAAAAAAGGATTGGATGTGGCACTGGGAGACATGATTTAGTTGTCATGAGGTGTTAGGTATTAGGTAATAGGTATTGATGACCTCTGAGGTCTTTTCTAACCTGGTTGATTCTGCGATTACAGCAGGGGAGTGTGCAAGTGAGCTGTCAGGTATTTAAAAAACCCGTAAGATACCAAAGCCCTACAATCTGGTCAGCAATAGCCTGCAGGGTTGTTTAAAAAACCTGTTTTTCTTTTTGTGGTAACTTTTGTATTCTTTGCTTGAACCATCTGGGGTTTGAGTGGGTGGTGACTGCTTGAAGTCTCTCCAAAACCAGAACCTTGAGCTGCAGCTTTCTGGGTTCTCCTTCAAATGGAAAGATTCTGGGAAACCAATTGACTTGCAAAGCCTTGGCTATTGGCTGAGTGTGGGTCACAGAAGGGTCAGGTTTAGTCCCAGGGTGGTCTAGGCACTTTGACCAATGTATGAAAGGTGAAGTTTAATGAAACCTGATGGATGAAGGGCTTGTCCTAGCTTCATCTTCCCCCAGACCTCCCTCTCTTTCTTCTTCCTTCCCATCCCCTGCTCCCTTTCTCAGTCATTTTCCCAGTCCACCCTCTGGACCCACAGAAAAGCAACAGTCTTTTCTTTCTGGGGGGAGCTGGTTAGCAGCTCCATCACTGCAGCTGTAGCAGCATCCATGAGTTGCAGCTGTGCAAAGCTTCTTTTTAAGATGTTTCCACCCCAGGGAAGTTGGAGAGGTGGAAGGTCTGCATCTATTTCCTTTTTCCCATGCTATAAACCCAGCTCTGTTTCAAGGGCTTCCAAATTTTGACTGGCCTGAGCATGGGGCAAGCAGGATGGCATCAGTGCTGCAGCCCAGTGAGGTGAAGAGAAGCAAACCAGGTGTCCTGATTGGGATGCCACAGGCTCCTGAGGGACTGGGTCTGTTGCTCCTAGTCAATCCATTGCTTGCCATGTAATTTCCAGGCTGTTGGAGATTTTTGGTTCCCCCCCCAACTTTTCCCTACTTAACTTTTGGGCTTTCCCTCTGTCACTAGATTTTGAAAATATACTTGCAACTTGGCAGGCTTCATCCCAAAGGAAGTGCTAGGTGGGAATTAACAACTAAGACTGATTTCCAAGCTGCCAAGACAAAAGTGTTGACACTCTTCCTGCTGTTAGGCACTGAACAATAGGCACTGAGCTGTCACCACTTACCTCACACGCACTCCTGAGTCTTGTATATGTGACTGGGTGTGTGCACACACTGCGTGCCTATCCCCATGTGCCTGCTCGGTTTGATGCTGCTTCTCCTGAGGGGAGGGTTTAGCCTGAAGAAAAGGAGACTGAGGGGGAGACCCTATTGTTCTCTACAACTACCTGAAAGGAGTTTGGAGTGAGGTAGGAGTTGGTCTCTGCCCCCTGGTATCAAGTGATAGAATGAGAGGAAATGGCCTCAAGTTGTGCCAGGGGAGGTTTTGGTTGGGTATTAGGAAAACATTCTTTCCTGCAAGAGTGGTCAGGCATTGGAACAGGCTGCCCAGAGAGGTGGTGGAGTCACTGCCCCTGGAGGGGTTCAAAAAAACATGCAGACATGCCACTTCAGGACATGCTTTAATGGCCATGGTGGTGTTAGGTCAAGAGTTGGACTTGATGTTCTTAGAGGTCTTTTCCAACCAAAATAATTCTATGATTCTCTGGCTTCCCAAAGTGTCTCTGTGCTGGTCAAGGATGACCATAAGGACAGAGAATCCTTCCGGATGGATGTCATGAGGAAAGCACTGACTGGCATAGTTGAGTGAGCAGCAAAACTCACATCCCCAAGCATAGAGAAATGTTTTACATTTAAATATACAGGCTCTTTAAAGTCAGAAGAGAAATCTTGGAGAGTGCCAGCATGGTCCAGCCTGTGTGGGCTTTAACCCACCTCATTTAAGAGGGCAGCAGAGCTCGTTGTCACAAGAGGGGAGAATTTCTCTGGGGGATTTCCCCACAGAGAGACATGGCCTTGCACAGCAGAAACCTCTTTTCTCCTTTTGGAGCTTTTTCAATGGCACCAAACCCTACTGAGTCCTGCAGGTGTGTTTGTCTCCCAGGGTCATGCTGTTGGAAGTTGCCTATTAAAATGCCCATAGTTTGAGCACACAGTCTGGAGGCTTGACTTTTTTTTGTGTGTGTGGGAGAGTTTTGTTCATTTCATGAAGCTATTTATTTAATGTGAAAGAGAAAGCAGTCATCAGGTAGTCAGTGAAACCCCGATGGTCTCTTAACAGTTGTAAGCAGGAAGTGTGGCTCTCTGGACATCAAAGCCAAAACAAACCAGTGCAAACCATTGTTCAGCCCTTAGCAAAGGCTGCAAATGGCAATGGTTCTAATACTCAACCTTCTGCTGCTCTCCCTCGTCTCTCATCTGACTCGGCTGCATCCTGCTACACTTGCAGTCTGCTTTCTACTCTCAGCAGATAGGCTAGCATCCCCTTACATTCTCATTCAGAAAAATTCAACAGTGCTTGGGTTGGGCGTTTTTTCCTGCTCCAGTGAGAAGATCACAATTCCCAGAGGACAGCCTGGGGACTGCCTTTATCTCCTGCAGGGTCTGCTGTAGCCCACAGCAAGAGCAGCAACAAGAGAGGATGAACCTTGCTACATGTGTGGGACATCAGCCTGCTGCTCCCACCTGCCTCCTTATTCTCTGCCCTCATTCCTTACTGATTTTTTTTTTCTTCTTACTCCCCAGAAGATGTTGGAGAAGGTCATGCCAGCATTCCCACAGCCAGGGGAGGGACAGGCATTTTCCAGGGGGGTTCCTAGCCCAAGAGAGCAGTGCAAAGGGCTTGGGGAGAACTTGCTGGGATTTGGATCAGGCACAAGCATAAACAATTTTTATGGGGAAAGAGAAGTGAAGAGAAAGTGATGTTCTAACACAGATGGGGAGGTTGTTCTTCTCAAACACTTTTGCTCCTTCTCTTGACATGAAACAAGGTGTGTCTGTGTGGGGGAGTGTCAGGAAGAACTCCCTCTTCCTGACAGCCCCTCCTGAAGTCTTTCTTGCAACTCTGAACCTCCGTGGCACAGCCCAGCACTGCTGTGAGCTGCTAGCAGAGAGGATGGGACTTCTCCTGAGCCTCTTGTCTTCTTCTCTGGCTCCTGCAGCTTACAAGGACAGGCCAGATGAAAGGCAGCAGTTCATGAGGCCTTGTCCAGTGGGAATGTTTTTGATTGTTGATCATGGTTCCATGATGTGGTGAACTGCAACCACCTTCTCTGGAAATACTTTGTCAGCGTGGGAACCCTGGCATAGCTATCTGTATATAAACCATTAACCTAGAGTGAGGAAAATAATTTGCCCAGCAAAGTTTAGCTCCTTGGTGTTGCTTCACACAACAAAATCTATATAAGCAAATAAAACCTGACAGCTTCACTTCTGTCTGTAATGAACCACAGTAATCCTATTGACTACCTCCTGAGAGAGGCTGCACACATCCCTAGTCAAGGAGAGCTATTGCATGTTTCTACCACATTTTCCAGGGCTTGGGGGATGCTTTGGGGTGCACATTTCCTCCATGCAAGGATTTTTTTTTTTTTTGAGCCATCTGAGAAGCAGAGACACCCCTGGGTGCATTGCTTGGCCAGTGTCCCACTGAAATGAGAAAACCGTCCTTCAAACCCAAGTGCATGGTCTGACAGAGAATGGCTGAGCAGTTTGCTTTAATCTCATCTGCCCAAAATGGTCTCAATGGAGGCTGAGGTGGTAAATGAATGCTGGGCTTGCCTAAAGGCCCTTCTTCCAGGGAGACACCCACTAAAAGTCCTCAGACAGAAGTAGGAAGCCTAGGAGAACAAAAAGGTATTATGGTGGATGCTCTGAGAGGTTCCAGGATCAAGGTCAGAACCATCAGTTGAACACCAGGATAATGACTTCAAAATACAGCCATACAGCCTCAACATGCTGCGGCAGGGTAAACTTTTCCTGTTACATGGAAACATGAGAAGTAGGTTTGATCTTTCAGCTTGTGAAAACTCAGTGGACAGGGAGGTCAGTCCCTGCTGTGAGCTTCAGAGACCCCCAGTCTTACCGGGTTGGACTACCTTGCTTTTGCCCAAAGCAGAAGCTGGCACGAGATGCAGGCATTCCCTACCCCATGTGCTGTCATACCAACAAGCCCAGCCGTCAGCAATATTAAGGAAGAAGGGCTGCTATTTTTAGGAGGGCTGTTGTTTGCATAGGGAGGGGAAACTGGAAAGGCAAAGGAAAAGCTGCAAAAGTTGGATGAATTCCCTCCAGGAAAGAAGCAAAGAAAAACACCACATGGAAAAGAGCCAGCAACCCCCGCTTTGATGTCAGGACCACAGTGTCCCAGTGCTAACAGGGAAGGTTAGGATGTGCTCCAGGGAGGGGATCTCCCTGCTCCTCCCTCTCAGTTTTGCACCCTCTTGCTTGAGGACACAAGCAGTGTCATCAGTGCCTGCTTCTCCTGCCTGCAGCAGCTCTTCTGGGAAGAGAAGGTGACAGCTATCAGGTTTGTGCCTGGGGCCTTGGCAATGGGGAACCTGAAGGTAGCTCAAGCAAGAATGGTGTGTATATACATACATATATATATATATATATATAAAAAATCATAGAGTCACAGAATGGTTTGGGGTGGAAAGGACATTTAAAATCAAGTCCAACCTCCTTGCATTAAGCAGGGACACCTTCAAGTAGATCAGGCCCTGTCCAACCTGACCTTGAATGTTTCCAAGGATAGGGCATATATCACCTCTCTGGGCAACCTGTTCTAGTGTCTTGCTACCCTCATTGTAAGAAATTTCTTCCTTATATCTAGTCTAAACCTCCCTTCCTTTGGTTTAAAACCATCACCCCTTGTCCTGTTGCAACATTCCCCACTAAAAAGCCTGACGCCATCTTTCAGGCTCCCTCTAAGTGCTGAAAGTCTGCAATAAGATCTCCTTGGAACCTTTTCTTCTCCAAGCAGAACAGCCCCAGCTTTCTAAGCCTGTCTTCATAGGAGAGATCCTCCAGCCTTCTGATCATTTTTGTGGCCTTCTCTGGACTAGTTCAAACAGATCCATGTCCTTCTTGTCCTGAGGACTCCAAAGCTGGACACTACTCTAGGTGAGGTCCCACCAAAGCAGAGTAGAGCAGCAGAATATCCTCCCTTGACCTGCTGACTACCATAGACATATATAAATACCCGTATATAGATGTATAATACAGATGTATATAAAAGCATGTATGTATGTAGGTGTGTGATTTCAGATGGAACAATGAAATCTGAAGGTTTGCCACAGGGAGCATATCTTTCCCTGCACACTGGGCTTCCTCCCTCTGCCCTGTGAGAGACTGTATCAAAATGACAGCTCTTGCACCTCTCTCTCCCCCCTTTTCCATGACCTTGCACTTTTGCTGAGGGCAGAAGGGTGCTGGTTGTGCCTTTCCCACCATGGCTGAGCCTCCAGCTGTGGGGACAGGTGTGGAGGCTTCACACCTGCAGCTGTTCCCAGAGACCAGGTTTATTTCTCACAACATCTGCCTGGGAAGAAATGTCTGCTGGCACAGAGAGGGGCTTTCCCTCCAGAGGGAAGGGGCTTTGCCTCGTTGCTGGCTCCCCTCTGAGGAAGTGACACCTACACAACACTATGAAATGCTGCCAAGATGATGAACCCCCTGTGTGCAGACAGGGCAGGGGAGGGATACTGGGCCAAGCCCTCTCAGGAAGACATGAGATGGATAGGAGGTAGCATGGGCATGGAGTGCAGGAAGCCCTTTATTCAGGCCCCACTGATGGTGACACATGGGTTTGGCTTATTTTGTGGCACCATTTTTAGTAAAGATGTTCATTTTACTGGAGAAAAATTATTTCCTGTAGAAAAATTATTGGCAGGTTGAGTATTCTGCTGCCACCACAGACAGTTAAGGTCTAGTCCTGTACTAATGCTGACAGCCACCAGATCTTCATCCTAGCTTGGAGAGCAGAGTAGAGTTTCTTACCTACCCCGAGGGAAACCCCCTCTCCCTCCCCTGGGTGACAGGCTTGTGACATATGCCTTAAGGACCTTCAGTCTCTCAGAAGCCACAAATAGCATTCAGTGCCAAGAGCTGCCAAATCATGCATGGTTTCTGTGGCTATATGTAGGATGAGAAGAAATGGCTCCAAGTTGCACCAGGGGAGGTTTAGGTTGGATATTAGGAACGATTTCTTTACTGACAGAGTGGTCAGGCATTGGAACAGGCTGCCCAGGGAGGTAGGGGAGTCACCATCCCTGGAGGTGTTCAGAAAACATGTAAACATGACACTTCAGGATGTGGTTTAGTGGTCATGGTGGTGTTGGCTTGATGGCTGGACTTGATGATCTCGGAGGCTTTTTCCAGCCTAAATGATTCTATGACTCTACAGGCAGTCACAAAAACATGTGCAGCATGTGCACCCACAGCATTGCTCAGAGAAAATGGTCAGACTCAGTGACACAGAGATGAAGCAGGGCACATCTTCTGCCATCTCTGGCTCCCTCCATCCTCCCCAGGGGATTTATGGTGGTCTCCTCCAGAGTGTGGGTGCAGAGGCCAGGCAGCACTGCCTGCTTCCCGTGGAGAGAGGCTGAGTCAGTGCAGGTGGCAGATGATTCATCTCCAATATTGCTACCATTCTCATCTGCACAGTTGCAGGTTAGATGTTTCTTTTCTTTCTTTCCTTTCTTTCTGTCTGTTTTTAGTGCCCAGATGATTCATCTCCTCATGCTGGTGCTTCAAAAGGTTCAGTCCCAAGGGCACAGTCTTCTGTGGTCTGTCTTCTAGGAAAATCATGCTGCCACTTCCTCCCTGCTGAGTAGCACCATCTGGGCTTTCTGCACTTTTTGCTTTCTTATTGACTTATGGTTGGGTTTATGTGGCATCTGGATAGCATAAGCTATAATTCTGTGATCAGATAACCCACCTGGTGGATGTAGGGAGGCCTGTGGATGTGGTCTACCTGGACTTCAGCAAGGCTTTTGACACTGTCCCCCACAGCAAACTCCCGGCCAAGCTGTCAGCCCGTGGCTTGGACGGGAGCACACTGCGATGGGTTAGGAACTGGCTGGAGGGCTGAGCCCAGAGAGTGGTGGTGAATGGTGCCACATCCAGCTGGCAGCCAGTCACTAGTGGTGTGCCCCAAGGATCAGTGCTGGGCCCTGTGCTCTTTAACATCTTTATTGATGATCTGGATGAGGGCATTGAGTCCATCATCAGTAAATTTGCTGATGACACCAAGCTGGGGGCAGGAGTTGATCTGCTGGAGGGTAGAGAGGCTCTGCAGAGAGACCTCGACAGGCTGGACAGATGGGCAGAGTCCAACGGCATGAGATTGAACACATCCAAGTGCCGGGTTCTGCACATTGGCCACAACAACCCCATGCAGTGCTACAGGCTGGGGTCAGAGTGCCTGGAAAAGGGCCAGGTAGAGAGGGACCTGGGGGTACTGGTTAATGGTAGGCTGAACATGAGCCTGCAGTGTGCCCAGGCAGCCAAGAGGGCCAATGGCATCCTGGCCTGCATCAAGAACAGTGTGGCCAGCAGGAGCAGGGAGGTCATTCTGCCCCTGTACACTGCACTGGTTAGGCCACACCTTGATTCCTGTGTCCAGTTCTGGGCCCCTCAGTTTAGGAAGGATGTTGACTTACTGGAGCATGTCCAGAGAAGGGCAACAAAGTTGGTGAGGGGTTTGGAACACAAGCCCTATGAGGAGAGGCTGAGGGAGTTGGGGTTGCTTAGCCTGGAGAAGAGGAGACTCAGGGGTGACCTTATTACTCTCTACAACTACCTGAAGGGAGGTTGTAGACAGGCGGAGGTTGGTCTCTTCTCCCAGGCAACCAGCACCAGAACAAGAGGACACAGTCTCAGGATGTGCCAGGGGAGGTTTATGCTGGATGTTAGGAAGAAGTTCTTCATATAGAGAGTGATTGCCCATTGGAATGGGCTGCCCGGGGAGGTGGTGGAGTTGCTGTCATTGCAGGTGTTCAGGAAGAGACTTGATGGGGTGCTTGGTGACATGGTTTAGTTGATTAGGTGGGTTGGATTGGTTGATAGGTTGGACACGATGATCTTGAAGGTCTCTTCCAACCTGGTCTATGCTATGCTATGCTATGCTATGCTATGCTATGCTATGCTATGCTATTCTTGGAGTGACAATTTCCCTTCCCATCCAATCCCTAATTATCACATCATATTCCAGTCCTACTCCTGCAGGACCTGACTGAAGGTGGTGAGATGATCTGGCTGAGTATATCTCACACTTCCAGGAGAGTCTGCCCAGACACCTTTCCATGCAGTGAATGGGCACATAACCCATGAAGGAAACCAAAGCATTTGCTCAAAGTGACAAAGCACATACTCAGCTTTTAGAAGTACCAATGTGAAATCATTTCAGCTGCTAGCAATAAAGCTAGTTAGATATTAGCCCTCTGCTGTACTTGTTAGCCCATGAGAGGATGAGAAAGAGCTGCTGGAGACGAGGAGAGGGACATGAGGGGTTTAAAATGAGTGTTTGCAAGCTCCAGCTGGTGATGAGAGGTAGGCAGGTGGATGGAAAAGAGCCCTGAAGTTGATCCAGAGAGCAGGAGAGCTTTGAAGGAACAGATATATCCAGAGGAAGGAAATATCCAAGAAATATCCTTGCTTCCAGGAAGAAAATAGCCCTGCAGATGCAGGGAATGGGGATAGCAAGGGAGAGGGGGAAAAGACCAGCCCCTAGAATGGATTGTCAGACATCATGTGGATTTGTGGCTTAGATTTTGACTTCAGTGTTCCTTGAAAAAGAGGCGGAGTTTCTCAGACTACTCTAGCAGGTGCAAAACATGTCCTCACCACAAGTACATTTTCACTGCTTGTGGATGCTCCCCCTGAAAAGAGGAGGGTGGTAAAGAGCCTGCCTTTCTAATTGAATGTATGTGTAGACTGAGAAGGTGCAATCTAAGATAATTAATGTTAATTAATTATTACATGGTCAAAAGAGCAGGAAATGCACATGGAAACTTGAAAAAAAATTAATTATATGAAAATAGGATAATTGCTTGTGTGTTCAGATGCACATTTATCTGAGCAAGTGCATACTCAGAATTTTGAAAGGGGTTACTGTAGAAAAGAAAAGGGGGGAAAAAAAGCTGTGAAGAGAAAACATTTCCTAAAATACTCCCTACTGCAGATTTCAAAAGGCAAAGGCAGCAAAAAAATAGATGAAGCTAAGAAAAGGAAGCAAGTTTCAGCATCACTCGCCTTCAGAGGGGAAAATATTGACACAACACAACCTGCTGCACTCTTGCCACACAAACACAAGTGGCCTGGGTATTTGTTAAATCATTGTTAAAAAAAATTAAAATCAACAAAACAACATTAAAAAAAACCCCAAACCCAACAACAGAACCCACAAACAGAGCAGGAAGGGCTAATTTGGCTAATTATCCTCATGGAGTGCGGTGCTTTGTTTTGCAAGCCGTTGCACTGAGGCTGGAGAAAGAGAGGTGGGAAGGCTGCTCGGTGAGTGACTGAAACCCGTGAGACAGAAGAGTGCAGGGGCAAACTGATGGGTTTTACATCTGCCACGACTTGGGCAGAATAACCTTTACAGCTGCAGGCAGGCAGAAGCTGGTTTCCTTACAAATATAAAAATGCTTGCTTAGAAAGTCTCCAGAGATGTCAGGATCCAGATTTTCCTTCCACACCGCCTTTTCCCTGTTAGCTCCCCAGCTGCAGTGGATGATGAAATGCTCCTCCTCAGCAACTGGTGAGGGGTTTGGAGCACAAGCCTTATGAGGAGCAGCCGACGGAGCTGGGGTTGCTTAGCCTGGAGAAGAGGAGGCTCAGGGGAGACCTTCTTGCTCTCTACAACTACCTGAAGGGAGGTTGTAGCCAGGTGGGGGTTGGTCTCTTCTCCCAGGCAACATGTAACAGAACAAGAGGACACAGTCTCAAGCTGTGCCAGGGGAGGTTTAGGCTGGATGTTAGGAAGAAATTCTTCACAGAAAGAGTGAGTGGCCATTGGAATGGGCTGCCCAGGGAGGTTGTGGAGTTACCATCACTGGAAGTGTTTAGAAAGAGACAGGATGAGGCACTTTAGTTGATTAGATGGTGTTGGGTGATAGGTTGGACTTGATGATCTCCAAGTCTTTTCCAGCCTAGTTCTGTATTCTGTATTCAGCTGAGGCAGGGGTTCGTGTTGGTGGAGACAGGAGGAGGTGGCTGCAACCTGGGAAACTGGAGTTCTTCAAACTGACCTGTGGGATTCACTCCTTGGTCTTCAAGTGCTGTCATGCATCAGGCATATGGTGTTGCACTGCTCAGCAGGTGCATCACCTCCTTCAAGCACCACCCCCAGGGTTGCTGGTGGGATGTGTGGGACTGTCTAGGATGGCAAATGTAGAAATATGTCTGTCCAGGGAGCCTGAGATGGGGGAGGCAGTGGTACTGGAGAAACAGTTCTCAGCCCCTTTGAGAGACACTTAAAATAGAGAACTTTACAGCCAACATTTCTCACTTACTGCCTCCTCCTCATCCAAGGATTCTGATTTTAGATGTTTTAATGAAAAAGCAAGCTTGCCAAATGTTTGCAAAAATAGTGCTTAGTGGAAAATCCTTTTTTTTTTTCCCCCTAAAACTGATTAAAAAACTTATTCTAACCTTTGCCTGAAGACTTGCAGTGCCAAGACATGTGTGTTACACATGCTTACAACTTTCCTTTGCTTACACCTTTCCTCTGAGGAGAAGGTGGGAGGAAGATGAACAGAGCTTGAGCCTTACTGCAAAAAAGAGGTGTTGATGCATCTCAATACAGACTTTTCATCACCTTTGGGGAAAAAGGAAGAAAGACAGAAGAGCTATCCTTGGACATGGATAATGATCTGAGCATTTCCTGGGACCTGCTCTTGCGTAGAGAGCTGGAGGATAAGCTCAGCACTGAACTTAAAGGCATGATCAAGTCCTCAGAAATGTGTGACAGCTAAATTCCCATCTCTGAAAGGCAGCAGCAACACTGATTTTGGATTTTATCCGGGCAGAGGCATCAGGTCGACCTCCAGGAGGAAGGTAGATGAAAGTGTGGGGGAGAGTGTGAGAGTTGTGTTAAATTAGAAATAATCAGTTAAGCCAACAGTGGTTCCAGGGAGCCGCAGCAGAACATTTCCAGTAATTGATTTTTTGGAAGCCCTGCAGACAGAGCTTTTCTTTTTATTATATAATGGATATGTCCCCTGATGATTAACTAAGTAATTCCTCTCTGAAATGACAGTTTCATGGCTTAGGAGTTACCAGGATCAACTCTGATCTCTATTCGTGCAGTTTACCCCCCTGGGCCAATCCCACTCTGTCTCTTCAACATTACTATCCTTTGCAGGCCCAGCTGTTCTCCATGCCCCATCCTCCAAGCTGCCTACTTGCATATGTGAACCTCATTGCAACATCTGTAAATGTGATATGAAGACAGGGCACATGGCTCATGCCCTGGCACAAGGGCCATTCCTGATCTCTCACCACCTCCTAAGCCTGTGGGACAGGAATGGAGATGCCAGCAGATGCAGGGGTGACCACTGTGTGCAGGAATTGGAGTGCAGGCATCTTATTTCTGACCTGCAATATTGTGCCATAGCTGACAGGAGCAACTTGTCTCCTCTCTGCTGCTGTAGGGTCACGCATGCCTGCAGCTGGAGGTGCAACAGTCCACAGAGGAAGGACCTCCAACTGCTTATGGGGCAGGTGTGACACAAACAGGTTGTCTGGATGTCAGTGTTGTGTGCTGTCCTTCCTGCTCTGTTTCAAGGTGCATTCTTCTATTCACTTTAAAATTGCCTCCTTAACTCACATGGAGTTGGCACTTCCATCCTCGAGTAGGAGCTGCACAGGCGCAGCTTTTCCCGGAAGAAAGCTGTAATCTTGAGAGTGTGTGATGGAGGCAAGTCCTGATGGCTACTGGCCAAGGGCAACTGATTACAAACTAGCAGGAGCACCCACTTCCTTCAGCTTCATGTAAACAGGATAATTATCCTCTGCCTTTGATGCTGGGATCATCAGTGCAGCATTGGCTTGATAAGCTGGCAGGAGCCCACACAGCCTTAGCTGCAGGAAGTTTCTTCTCTGAATGCTTAAAACTTTAATAATGTTTTATTGAATAGGTAGGATGAGAGCCGGGACACAGCAGAAACACAAGGACTTTCCCAGGAGACCTTCCAAAGTTTTCAAGTGTAGGACTAGTAGGTCCAGCTGTAAAGTTATTAAAAGGAAATAAAATCTTCTCTGAAGCACTTTTGGCTATTTTTCCTCGCTCTCTTTCCCTCCCTCATTTACCTGGCCAAAAATCTTCAGCCTGCCTTTATTTAGTATCATAGTATCAGTCATGGTTGGAAGGGACCACAAGGATCATCTAGTTCCAATCCCCTGCTATGGGCAGGGACACCTCACACTAGATCAAGCTGGCCAGAGCCTCATCCAGCCTCGTTTTAAACACCTTCAGGGATGGGGCTTCAACCACCTCCCTGGACAACTCATTCCAGGGCTTCACCACTCTCACGGTGAAGAACTTCTTCCTCACGTCCAGCCTGAAGTTAAGTCCAGTATGGAGGTTAAGAAAACTGTTTTCTGTTATAAATGGAATCCTTCTTGAGTGATCTTGGTGGAAGAGACAGAAGAAGAGAATACAAATCACAGCACCAAATTTATTCCTGACAACAGGAGCTGTTGCTGCTGGTCCTGAGACAAACAGATAAGTCCAGTAATTATAGATAAGTGCTTTTGTTTGATCTGTATAACCATTTCTGCATTTTCAGATAATTTCCCTTAGGCGTTCACAAGCAGGTGGGAAGCTGTTCCTATACAGGCTGTATTTTAATCTATTTTCAATTGACTTCTTGATGAGCAAACAAAGAATTTTCTTCCATTTTTAGGACTAAACCTTTTCTTGAGACTTTGTATAAGCTGAAGTTATGATTGGTTTTTAATATTACACTTTCTGTCTTCTACCCTTTCCCTCAAGTAAGTCAGCAAATAAAATAAAATACCCTGTTGCTTCATTCTTGGTTTTCTGCAGCTCAAAAGACTTCAGAACGCCCTGATATCTTGCAAGGCCTTGTTACAGCCTAAGGGCCAAAAGCCCTGGCCAAGATTTGTCCTAACCCTGCTAGATGTTATACAAACTCCTCCAGAGAAGTGGTAATAGTGTGTGAATACATCATATCCTTCTTTTTCCTCAGCCTTCAGAGTCCAATAAAGCACATTTGGATGTTTTCCAGATGTATAAACAAAGATACCAGTGCCCCATGCACCCCATGTGCTTAGCAAGCTAACATGCAGCCAGGACTTTGAGGCTGCTCACAGGCACGTTCTCCTGGCCACGATGTTTGAAAATGGGCATGAGCTGAAGGCAGCTCCATAACTAAGTGATGAAATCAAGTATTTCATATCCCAGCTTCAGTGCCTGAAATAAAGTCAAAATCATGGGACAGGCTGGTAAGCTAGCAGTATGGCTCAGGCAGTTGGTCAGAAAATGCTCCTCTGTCCTAAACCTCCCCCCCGTAATGCTGTGTCTGGGTGATAATGAGAAATTCCAGAGGTGAGCGCAATAGTAGGCTGCTTGTCGACTTGACTGGAAGTCGTGCTTTTAGTGGTGGGAGAACAGCTACTTGAGAAAGCCTAAAGCAAACCAGATATGTTGAACTTTGCATCTTGCTCTTCCTCTTCTTATCCACTCTTTCTGCCTCTAAGAGCAGTAGCTTTGCTCCAGAACCATAGCACTTACCATTCCCACCTCCAGGCTCAGTTTGGCCCTGACAGGACAGCCCCAAAAGGGGTGGCCAGTTGGTGTGGCTGAAGAGGAGGGTAAATGGATGGTTTACCTTTTATGGTTTTGGGTGCTGATGCTGGGGAACTGAATGGTGGCACAGAGAGGCAATGAGAGCATGGCCCCAAAAATATGCTTGCTCTGAACATTCTTTGGTGACCTTGTGGTAACAAGGGGCAGTTACCATTTCACAATGCAAAACCTCCTGTGGTTGAAGGAAACCTTAATCTTGACAACGTTGTGACCAAAAGTAACATTTGAATTTGTTTAAGCTCCACTTAGAATCATAGAATTGTTAGGGTTGGAAGGGACCTCACAGATCACCTAGTTCCAACCCCCCTGCCATGGGCAGGGACACCTCACACTAGATCAGATTGCTCAGAGCAACATCCAGCCTGGCCTTAAAAACCTCCAGGGATGAGGCTTCTACCACCTCCCTGGGCAACCTGTTCCAGTGTCTCACCACCCTCATGGTGAAGAATTTCTTGCTCTTCTTGTAATGAAGCTTCAAGAATGTTTCAAGGATGTTTCTAGGGTCTGAACAGCCCTAGAGTTTCTTAAATATCTGGTCTGTGTTTGGATTTCTGCTACCATCTTAATGAAAAAGCTGATATTGAACCAGGTGAAGGAAGGTTGATGTAAGACAAAATTACTGCATTTATTGCCGTTCTTCTTGACAGGTAGTGAAGGACTAGCCATGAGGATGTTTCTAAGCTGCTGGGAGGTAGGGCAGGAGCAGAGGAAGTTGTTTCTGGGTCGACCCCATGCTTCTTGAGAGCAGCGGGTCTGTGAAGGATAGTCACTGCAGTGTGACAAGGGCACACACACCACATAGCCAAGCAGCACTTCTGCCAGTCAGTGCTGAACTACAATGAGTTTCCCAGGTGCAATCCTGGTCTGTGCCCACCTGTGCTCCATGAGATGGTGCCCAGAGAGGAGGTAGCTGTGCTTTTTGGTGGGAGGGAGAGCTTAGCTCATGTGCCCATGAGCCTGTGCCCTTTGCCATGACCCCTTCCTTTTAGTAACCTGGACATGACCACATCTTGAGAACAAGGTGTAGCACAAACCTCCAACCCAATGATTGGTGATTTCACTCTTTGTCCCTTTTGATGATGACCTTTCACTGATGGTTTTGGCTACCTCTGGGTGTACCTAAGCCAGTTAGACAACTTCTCATCAGATTTTCTGTGACTTTCTTATTCTTGGACAGTTTCTGGGACTAGACAAATGGAAGATGACGTGTCTCCCACTTAGGAGCAAGCAATCACTAGTGGGATCATGTCTGACAGTGTGATTGCGCCTGGCAGTGAGGGAGCACCGGTGCTTAATTGTGGGCCATGATAATGTCAGCTAGGTGTACAGGGAATGAGCGTCTAATAAGTATTCGACACAGTTCATTATCAGTCATGGTAGATTAAATAACAAGACATACATTAATTCATTTAATAATTAGCTACCATCGTATCAACTTGATAAAAGAGTGCTGTTAAGTAAGTCTGACATTGTATTAATACAGTCTTTAATTTTTAACAGGGAAGATTAAGATAAAGCAACTGCCAAGCATCACGTTGCAACACCTTCTCCAGCTATGTTGGGGTAAACACCTCTTAGTGTCAAAACTTCCCGGGAGCAGTTATGTCAACTCCTGCATCTGGCATTGTTCTGAAACTTTTGAGCATTTGTATTCATTGCTCACTTGCCTCCCATTCCTTCAGGGAAGGAGCAAACTGGGAACAGACACTAGCCACAGCAGAGCTGATTTTGGGGAGGGAAGGCAAGGATGTGGTGAAACCATACGGAGATGGGACCATCCCATGCAAGGGAGCCTCCTGAGGAGGAAAGATGGCTGGAGGAGCTGGCTCAGGTTTGTTGTGGGCTTCATCCATGGTGCTTGAGTTCTTCCTTCCCTTCCCTTTGCATCACTTTCTTTTCTGTGTAAAAACACGAACATTGATCTTTTCCCCATGTCATTTTCTCTGCTCTATCACTGCTTGTGTTGCTGTACCATGTGCAGGGTTAAGCACACTTCCTGAGCTGGGTCAGGGAGTACTGAGAGTGTAACAGCTCCTGTGTATGCTGCCCTATATATACCTGTGGGCACTGTGGAACATCCAGGCTCACGCTACCAGAGCAACAAAAGTGATGTGTGGTTTGCAAGTGGCTTAAGCTGATTGCATCTAGCAGATACCATAGTGAAATAGGACTAGGAAGTGGGGTGAGAAACAGTTGCTTTGGTTACAATCATGTTGTATAGATTTGCTGTATGTATATTTTGTCTTTTGTTTTGCTTCTGTTGTCAGCAGAGACCTTTTTGATCCACTCAGGCAGAAGAATCTCTGATCCCTTTCCTTCACTTCTGGGTTTAGATAACACACAGGAGATGACCTGCTGGTGGGAATCACACCCTGCAGTGCATGGAGATGTAATAGTGGCTGTACTCTGGCCAAGGCAATAGTGACTCCCAAGGGAAAGCAGAGCTGCAGTGGGAGTTCCCAGCAAGAGCTTCCCTAGCTAAAGTTGCTGTGCAATGGTGCTGAAGAGATTTCTCTTGTAGGTGTTTGTCCAGTCTTTATTTCAAACCTCTGCAAGCTTTTGCCACCCATGAGATGTGCTGCCAGGTTTGGCCAACCCCTGGGCCAACATTTTTCAACACACTGTCTGCTAGTTCCTTTCCATTCCCTCAGCTCCTGTGTTAAAAGGACTGTGACCAATGCCCCCCATAAGATGTGTGCCAACTCACTGCCTCTCTTAAGTCCTCAGCAAGTTGATGCATTAAGGGGGGGATTGGGGGTGGGGGGGGCTGGGGAGGTTAATTTCAATTCACCTTCAAAAGCTAGATTTAAGTTATTTCTGGAAAAAATAACCTTCTGGAAGATGAGACCTCATCACTCTCTACAAATACCTCAAAGGAGGTGGGAGCGAGGTGAGAGTTGGTTTCTTCTCACCTGCAACAAATGATGGGACAAGAGGAAATGGCCTCAAGTTGTGCTAAGGAGGTTCAGGCTAGGTATTAAGAAAACTTTCTTCACAGAAAGGGTTATCAATCTCTGGAAGAGAGTGACCAGGGAGGTGGTAGAGTCACCATCCCTGGAGGTATTTAAAAGATGTGAGTGTGGTGCTTAGAGGCATGGTGTGGCGGTAGTGTCTTAGCAGTAGCGGCAGGATTGTGAGCTTTAGGCATGCAGTTGGACTTGATGATCTCAAAACTCTCTTCCAACCTCAGCAGTTCTATCATTCTAGAAGTATTTGGTTTGCAAATATACAGGTAGTGATAGGACTAGGGGGAATGGAATGAAGCTGGAGGTGGGGAGATTCAGGCTAGATGTGAGGAGGAGGTTCTTCACCATGAGAGTGGTGAAACCCTGGAATGGGTTGTCCAGGGAGGTGGTTGAGGCCCCGTCCCTGGAGGTGTTTAAGAGCAGGCTGGATGAGGCTCTGGCCAGCCTGATCTAGTATGGGGTGTCCCTGCCCATGGCAGGGGGGTTGGAACTAGATGATCCTTGTGGTCCCTTGCAACCCTGAATGATACTATGATACTATTAACTAACTTGAATATTAATGTCTTATTTATTGCTGCGCTGATGTGAAAGACTTAAGTGGCTTCCAGAGGCTAAAGGGTTGCAGAGGTCCTTATGAAAGGGTCTTCAGTGTATGACTGGTGTATTTCTTGTTAAACACTGCAGCACCACCAATGGCCCATATTAAAAAATAATGGTAGGCTCAGAAAAAAAACCCAACCAAACACAAAAAACCCAAAAACCAGAAGTCAGCTTAAAATCATAAGAATGAAAGGAATATGTATGTATCTTTTTAGTTCTTATTTACCTTCTGGCTTTTTAGGCTACTGTTTACACTTGCAAGGGCTTTTCCTACACTCTGGTGTTTTATCAACACTTTTGTATTAAATTGAAAACCAGGCTCCCATGATATCACTCAGCTGAAGGGCCAAGGCCTTAACAAAAGCAAATATGGCAAGATGCTTGATAAAATCATAGAGGATGGCAAGCTGCTGTGACTCTTGAAAGAAGCTGACAGTTGTGGGAGGGAACAGGTCAGTTTATTCTGAAAAATCACATTAATAGTGTTCATGCAGGAAAATGAGTTCCTGATGGGAGGTGCTAATTGTTATTAATTAAACAACTTACAGATTGTATGATTAGTATCGACCCACGATATTAAACCAGTAAATTACTTATGGAGTGGGCAAGACTACAGTATGGGAAATTGAATAAGTTAATAAATCAAAATTAATGGGTGTCTGGAACAATTATAGTCATTAGTGGAACTGCAGTCACTTAAAATATGTAAAGGGAAGTCCATAAAAGCTAATAATGTTGCCATGGAACAGGATTTCTTGGAGCAGCACAGAGGTACAGGCTACCGCTGAACCCATGTTAGGTATTGAATGGGGGCACCAAACGAGGGTGTCCCTGCAGTCAGGAGAGATGTTTTTTTGCTGTGGCTTTTTTAGGGTGGCTCAGAGAAACTGCTTCCAAGCTTGCTACGTACAGTATGCACCTCTCCTGCACTGAAGCCAGTGGAAATTAATGAATGTAAATACCTCTCAAGATCAGGCTTTGATGTAATGTCCTCCCAGAGCTTAATGAGAAATAAATGGCACTTAATTTAATAAGCCCAAATCCTGCTCCATGCTCATAAGGGCCTTTCAAAATGCCTTGAAACTTGGGAAATCACTAATGGTTTCAAAGAAACAACACTGCTCAGGGACTGCTGCTGAGGCCCTGGACTGCTAGTTGGTCACTTGCTCGCTCTTTCTTATCAGACTGTGTTGGTAAGGCCACTTTGCTTCAGCTCACAGCCATGGCCTCAGTCCATAAGCCTTCCCTCTCCCTCCCTCCCAGCACAGTAACTGTCCACCTGGAGAACTGGTCATTTTATGAACTCTGGGTATGTTTCACCACCCGTCATGAGAGGAGCCTCTCCTAGCAGGCATGATCTGGGAGAGGGCTGCAATGGGTGTGAAGCCCTTGCGTACAGCTGGAAGACAAGCCCTACCTGTGAGCTGAAGTACCTGCCCACAGCTGGCATCTAGGGATGACTATGCAAGTTGTGTAATCTCCCACACAAAATGAGTGGCAAGATGGGTCCTGCAAACCTCTCTGTTGTACAGTCACAGTCACTTGGGGCATCAAACATCATGCACAGCAGTGCATGTTCCCCAGTCCTTCTCTCCACAGCCTAAAACAAGAAGGAAAGGACCCCTGCTAAGTTCAACAGCAAAGCCTTCAGTGTCAGTGTCTTTGGCTCAAACAATGAAATCTCATGTATGCCTATGAAATTTCCATCTGTGGAAGGGGAAAGGGCTTGCACTTGTGGGATGAACTGTTGCTACTCTTAAGAACACAGGTCCTTGTGCTGAAGAATAATGATCTTCTCACTCTTCAGTGTAAAGCTGCAGGTCCTGGTCACTTCTGGGGTCCTGGTCACTTCTGGAGACCATGGCCACCAGCTTTTGCTATGTGGGGACAAGCAGACACCTGCTTTGAAGAAGTGAGAGAGACAGGAATGCACTCTGAACCCACAACAGAGCATGCTGTGGATCTGATCTCCCTTATTTGTGTCAGCTTATATGAAAACCCTTAAGACCCAGCCATGAGGAAACTAAAGCTCTCCAGCCATTTTATATCCAGAAGCAAAGCAGTACTCAGTGAGGCAGATTTAATCAACAGGAACCAGTGCTGGAAGGCAGTAACAGATAAGCAGGGAAATTAGTCCCAGGGTCATTGTAATTAAAACCATCTGGGTGATGTCAGCCTGCCTAAAAGGCCATTTCCAAGATGAGTTTGTGAGCACTCCTAAAATCCTTGTGCTAATTGGCAAGAGCAAGCCTTTGCATTACATGCCACACTTATTTGCCTGTGTGTGCATGTCTGTGCAATATCTGGTTTGGGTTGGATATTCCCACAAATACAATTTGCCTTTTTGAATGTTGGAAAACCATTGAATTTACAAGGGCCATACTCAAGGGCCAAACTCCTCAGCAGATGGAAATGTTTATCAAATTTCTATGTCCACTGGAGGGGCTTACTGAAGATGTATCTCACCTGGAGACTTCAGCCAAGGCTTTATTTGTATGTGGGGAAACATTCTTACTTTACAAAAGAATTTTCTCTTCACTGACACAAAGCAGAAGCAAAGAAGTTGCCCCTCTCATCCTCACCTCCAGCACAGCAGGTGGCTCTGATGGACACAGTTCAGATGGAAAATGGGCAGAGTTCAGCTTTTCTTCTGGGATGTATGACAATATCAGTACCCTTTAGCTGGAGAACATGCCCAAAGACAAAAAGGTCACCTTAGGGCCAATGCTGGAGTAGAAGTGAGTGTTCCACCAGTATACTGGGAGGGTGGAGCTGGACTCTGGGCACAGGAAGGGACATCAAACTGGTGCACATGGGAACTGGGCACTGCTTCTCTTTGAGATAGGAAAGAAAAGGGTGGCCACATTCTGCATCCTCTTTGCCTCTCTTCTGGGTCTGAACCCACCTGACATCCTGAGGGCACAAATATAACCTGGTCTACGTTTCTTGCTTTGTGGCTTTATTCTTTATCTCTGCTCACATCTTCAGGTGGCACCACAAATCCTTTCTGTGTGTCCTTGGGTTGGAGGTGCTGACAGGTTTGGGATGCTCCTGTCAAGCCACCACAGATTACAGGGAGTGTGGCTTGCCACAGGCAGGTACCTTGTGCTGCCTTTGTGACTTCCCACCAGAGAAATCAGTCAGAGCAGATGCAACCACAAGATGTTTTAATTTTCTGAAGGTCAGTAAGACTTCACAATGAGAGAGGAATAATGTCCTTGATGGTCAAAATGGCTTTTTTAGTATTTTTTTGTTATTTATTGAGTTTAATTGACAGCTGACCGTGATTTTTATTGTTTGTAGGACTCGTGTCACCCCTGCCAGCAGCTAAACTTCACAGTTTTTTGGTTTATTTTACAGTCTGAGTGACAGTCATCCTCATTAATGTTAATGTGAGGCTGTCAAATGAAAAAGCACTCAGGTCTTTTTGAGATGCTCTCCTTGTGGCTTTTTTTATGGGATTTGGTGCAGGGGAATGGATACTTCAACAGACTTGCTGCTGCTGTGAGGGCTGGTGTGAGATGGGGCAGCAAGGGTCACTGGGAGTTATTGCAAGACAGCACAGTGTCACCAACATCTCTGTTAATGGACTGCTGCAGGAAATTTTAACTGCTAAAAGTAAACTGGGGTATTGCTTAAGCCTGTTATCAGCCTAATCTAAGCTGCTCTTCCAGGTGTTTATAACATAACTGCAGGTGCAGTATTTATGCATAGTATGAAACTGTCTGAGACTCTGCAGCTCTGTTGTGCTAGAGGTTGTAAACATCTCCCTGTAAACATCTCCTGTGTAGACATCTCCCTGGCAGAGAGGGCTTGTCTTGTCCTTGCTGCACAAAGGAGCATGAAGGGGCTTTTAGGGTGAGGCCCACTATAATACATCCCAAGCTCCTTGCAATTGGCTTCATGGTTCTCTGCAATGGAGAGCTTCATCCCTTTCACACCATGCTTTCAGGAGTAGCGTCTAACACATGATACCATATCCACTGGGGAGAACAGAACCAAGAGGTGAAGAACCCAGCAGGCTCTTTGTAGGTGTTTTAAACAAAAGGGAAGAGCTGTGTTCTCTGACCTCTTTGCTGCAATGTGCTCACCATATTGTTTCCCCTGGCCCAAGGAAGGTTGTGTTTTACGAAGTGCACAAATAGCTCTCCCATTAGCTGGGACAATTTTGAAGACACTCTTTGTTGTTTTTTTCTGGCATGCACTGTCTTGAAAATATTTAAGCTTTTTTGCCAAACAGGAAATAGATTTTCCTGAAGAGATCTATGTTGTAGGAATATGCACAGGGATTAAAAATACCCAACTGAACCACTTTTTGTATCCATTTACTAACACAAAAACATCAGACTGCATTTGGGCAAGGTCAGACATGCTGCCTTTTAAATGAGCTTCAAGACAAGCCATGTGGTGGCCAAGTCCACCTACACAAACCATTAAAAGCAAAGAAATGGGCAGTTGGAGGGAGGCTCGTTGTCAACCCTACTGCCTGGTCCTGCTCTTCCTTCCCTTGCAGCACCTGAAAGCCTCCTCTACAGTGGAGGTGAGGGTGTCCTGCCAGCAATGTTGCATGGCCAGGAGGGAGCAGGGCTGTCCTCCACCCTGCCCTCCCAGAGCTCATTTCCACTGAAGCTCCCTGGTCTGACCACAATGCACCCCAAAAAATGGAGGAGGCCAAAATGCTCTTAGGACAAAGTGTTTGGTCCAGCTGTGTTTGCTGTTTCACTCCCTCCCAAAGCAGCAGTGGATGAGAGGCACAGACTCACCTCACTTTTGTCCATCTCCAAAAGCTTGTAACATGTAATAGACCAGATCAAAGGCCTCAGCAGTTTAATAGCTACTTCCCTCCTTCCCTCCTAGGCTTTTTTATAAGGCAATACTGGGAGCACCAACCTGAACCAACAGGTTGAGTGCAGAGTCACATGTTTCACAGGGAATTGCATTTGCACTTCACCAACCAGCAGAAAAAAAAAGCCTGAAATGAACACTTCACTGAGCACAGCAGCTTACTAGTTATTAGGCATGTACAAACCTGAGGAAATGCTGCTCCCACAGCTTTGTGCTTGGCTGGAAACAGGTTGGGGAGGTGGCGAAGCTTCTGCTGCCCATTGCATTGCTCTTTGGCCTCAACCCTCCTTGCTTTGGTGAGGCAAACTGGTGGTGCCTGCCCTGGTAAGATCTGGAATCCAACAGCCCTGCCATGGGCAGGGACACCTTCCACTAGAACAAATTGCTCAAAGGTTTATCCACCCTAATCTTAAACACTATCAAGGATATAAGGCATCCACAGCTTCTCTGGGCAACCACTTCCAGTGTCTCACACCCTCGTAGTAAAGAACTTCTTCATAATGTCTGATCTAAACCCACCAGTTAAATCCCACTGATGGATGCTGAGAGGATGCTGCTCTGGGTCCAGTCCCCATGATGGGTCTGCTGCTCCTGCTCCCTCCTGGGGCTCTGCAGGGAGAAAGGTGGCTGGAGAGAGGGGAGGCTAAACTTTTGGGACTTCAGTTGTGCATTTGGGGAGGGAGACACATTGCTTAGGTGGACACACAGTTATTAACCAACTTGTTCCATTTTTTTCTGCTTGGGCTTGTTTCTATAGAACATGGGTACATGCAGCCCAGTCAGCTAGAAGGAAATATAGCACAGGTTCCCAGCAATAGCCACCTGCCTCTGGAAATGACACCCTGTTACCTTCCTCATGAGGGCAGGGGCTGGCCACAGCTCCACACACCCATGGACCATGGGTGACTAAAAGCAGCTCCTTCTTGGGTGTCTGGGAGATGAAGGGTCTGTGGGAGCTGCCAGCCCTGAAAGCATCTCCTTGGGCTGGCCATGCAGCAAGCAGGAGTGTGAGACCCAGGGAAAAGGATGTGTGAAGAGGCACCTCCTGACCATCCCCTCCAATATGTTTCTCTTGGGGTATCACTGTAGGTTGGTTATTTGGATTCCAATTTCTTTTTTTCCATTACATTTACAGCATTAGTAAATAACACTTTGTGGGCCTCAGCTTTTAAAAGAAAACCAAAGCAGCTTTGCAGGGAGTTGCCAGCCCTATACACTCAACTATTTTTACCTTTAGAAGACCCTATCAAATTGAACACAAGTGACAGGTTGGATTTCGAGGAAGTGAGCCAAAAATGTTTTCACTATTTAGCTGGGTGAATTTGAGCACTGAGCAGTTTAACCCTGAAAGCACCCTCCTTGCCTGCTCCCTGCACGCCTTTTCAAAGCAGTTTTGTGGAGGACAAAGCATGGCTTGGCTATCTGTGCACTGAGACGTGAGTGAAACACCATGGTTTTCCACACTGTCACAAACAGACTGAAGAGCATTTGGTAAAAACTAACTTGGAAGGGGGATGGGGTGGGGGGAGGGCAGAGGAAAAGAAAAACCCTAAAGGTGTTTTCAGGCTCCACTTCAACTGTTGTGCAATTAAGTCCAATTCAGTTGATACATTGGCTATCCAAAATGGAAAGACAGAAGGTTTATATTGCTTTCCATTATGATGGGTATGAGGAGGGTACCCCAGGACCCCATCCCTGACAGAGACCTCTGTTGTCCAAGACACAAAGCTGAACAATAAACACAGTCCCCAGGGGAGATTCTCAGCTGGTGTAAATTATCACAACAATTAATGTGCTATTTTGAAGTATGACAATTTACAACAGATGATAATCTTCCTCCTGGCCTCAGAGAATTACTGATGTTAGTACATGATTCCATAAAGCTAGCTGCAACTTCAAACCGCCCTGATTTACATCCTCTGCTGAAAACCTTCTTCTCTACCACCTTCCTCTGAGTTAAGAAGATTAAGTGCAACATTTAGGTTCTCCCTCCTCCTTACAACAGACACCTGTTCGGCACCCATCTCCCAGGTGCAACCAGCAGTATTTAGGCATTCCTGCTCTTCCAGAGAACCCTCTCAGCCCTTTAAGAGCAGTCTGGCTCTGCCCTGCAGATCTCACCCTCCTTACTACTCTAGAGGTGTGGGGCTTTCCAGCTGCAGCTGTAGAGGAGCCTCTGAAATGATCCTTGGAAATGGGATGAAAATGCAGGCTTTGTAAAGGAGCAGGCAATGGTGGAATGTTGCTGCATATGTGTTGTGGCCTGAAGAATGAAGGTTAGTAGGAAACTCTTCCTGAGCCCCCTTCTTTGCACTGTACCTGCCACCACAGGCTTGTCCTTGCCTCACAGGGTATCCTCATCCAACACTTTAGAGCATGTGAGCATTTATTTCCTCTTACCTTTGTTACCCTGTTTGGGTTTTCATGCATGTAGGACACCAACGTGATTGCTGCCACGATACTCCTACCTCTCCAGAGGAAAGATGAAGGCTTCTGAGAAGCCATTTTCCAGAGAGTGATGTATAGAGCTTCCATAATGTCTAAAGGAGGAATTTCAGGATCTGGCTGTGGATTTAGGCACCTGAATTATCTTACTCTCTCTAGCAAAGTAATTTATGTTTTTCCTTTGGGGAGCAGGGTGGGCCACTAATGTTTCTTCTGTATGCGTATGTCTTTACTCCTATGAATTACACTGTGAACGCTCAAAAGAATGTGGATCTCTTCCGTGTACTTTACATCCAGAACAAACACACACTAGGCTGAATGTTGGCTTGATTTTTCTTTATGTTTTTAAATGATTTTTTAACTTAACCTGGAGATGTTTCAGACAACACTGCTGTTACACACGTGAAATGGAAACAGGATTTCTTTCTCTAGTGAAGCACTCTTGCATTCTGCAGGACGCAGATATTACTCTAGTGATAATGGCTATGGTAATTTCCAAGGTAGGAGATAAATCTATCGCTTAATCCATCTCTTCCTTAATTAGACAGCAAGTGTAACACCACTATCTGGAATAGAAGGAGACTTAAGTGATATCAGTCTTAAAAAAATCTAAAGTTCAAATTATCCTTTCCTTTGTGAAGGTGGGAGGGTGCTGTTAAAAATAACAAACTCCAGTGATTTATGTGGTATTCTCTTGCCTTATCCAAACCCAAGAAAACCCCCATGGATTCAAACAGCAGAAGCTTTACTGAACCCAATGGAGAAAACTTTTAAATTTAATCCTAGCAGGCATTTTAAAGCCATGAGATGATACAGAGCTTAGATTTTTAAAAAGCAGAATGAAATTCTTAATCTTCATCAGTTAAAAGAAAAAAAGGCCCCTCCAATAACAGAGAAGATTATGTAACTTTGAGGAGAGGTTTTTAAGTAGTTACTGCAAACTAACTAAACTGAGATGTTGAGTGCTGCAGACAGGAGATGTGGGTAGGGGTGTAGGGTGCAGACTCAATACTGAGTGAGGGGCAATGCACAAAGAATATGGACCCAAACATGTAAATTAGATCCTGGCTCACTTGAAGCTCTCTTAGCTGGGAACAGCACAAAGTGCTTCAGTAACTGGAAAGGAGCAGGACAAGTGGGCCCCTCAGTTTAGGAAAGATGTTGACTTGCTGGAATGTGTCCAGAGAAGGGCAACAAAGTTGGTGAGGGGCTTGGAACACAAGCCCTATGAGGAGAGGCTGAGGGAGCTGGGGTTGCTTAGCCTGGAGAAGAGGATGCTTAGAGGAGACCTTATTGCTGTCTACAACTACCTGAAGGGAGGTTGTAGCCAGGTGAGGGCTGGTCTCTTTTCCCAGACAAACAGCACCAGAACAAGAGGACACAGTCTCAGGCTGCACCAGGGGAGGTTTAAACTGGATGTTAGGAAGAAATTCTTCATAATTACAGTGATTGCCCATTGGAATGGGCTGCCCAGTGAGGTGGTGGAGTCACCATCACTGGAGGTATCATAGTATCAGTCAGGGTTGGAAGGGACCACAAGGATCATCTAGTTCCAACCGACACACACCCAACACCCCACACTAGATCAGGCTGGCCAGAGCCTCATCCAGCCTGGGCTTAAACACCCCCAGGGATGGGGCCTCAACCACCTCCCCGGACAACCCATTCCAGGGCTTCACCACTCTCATGGGGAAGAACTTCCTCCTCACATCCAGCCTGAATCTCCCCACCTCCAGCTTCATTCCATTCCCCCTAGTCCTATCACTACCTGAGATCCTGAGAAGTCCCTCCCCAGCCTTCTTGTAGGTGTTTAGGAGGAGATTTGATAGGGTGCTTGGTTGCATGGTGTTAGATGATGGGTTGGGCATAATGATCTTGAAGGTCTCTTCCAACTTGGCTTATTCTATTCTAAGTCATGTGTATCCCTGTGGTGCTGAAGCAGGGGCCAAAGTGTTGTGGGGAGGTGGCTTGGCTGGTACAGCTTCTACAGTGATCATTGCTGGTCATGCCGTCTATTGCTGTTGTATTGCTTTAATTGGAATTTACTGCAAATTATTCTCTTGTAGAGGTTTTGCAGCTCATTTCCCAGGTTCAAGAAGCCTTTCAGGTGCTGTCTTAGAGGTCTTATGCACAAAGCTGAGGTCCTTGCAAAGAGCTCTGCAGTCTTGCCTATGGTTTCTGGATTAGTAGTAGTATTATAACTGGGCATTTGGCATCAAACCCATATGAGCTGCTTTCTCAGAAGGGCTTAGAATAGAGAATAAATCAGTTTTTGCAGGAAAGGGGAAAAGCTAGTCAATGAGTTTAAGATTTCACCTAGATCAACCTGAAGGTGCTCTACTAGTCCTGTGCAAGTGTTTATTCCATGAACTTTTAACAGGGGGTGTTTGAAGCTGGGCTGTGGTTGCAGTTCATCTTTTCCTCTCTTGCTTTTTCATTGCTGTAAAACTTCAATTTAAAAAAAAAAAAAAGGAAGTTTTTTTGCACCCAAATCAGAGTGTCAGACTCTGAGCACCTCTGCTCTTCTGGTTTTAAGAAGAAAGAGGCTTGCATTTAGGGTATTTTTAGCTGATTTGCAGCGTAACAAGTGGCTTATGTCTGTGGCCTCAAATGTCAGTGACAGGGGCTTGTCACTCACAAAGCCTTATCTGATGCAGAAGACTTCCTCCATCTGGAGCTTCTTTCTTCTGACAACTTTTATCCTACTCCGGAGCAACTCTAAGGGTTGGATTGTTAATTAATAATATCCTAAGGATATTTTCTTAAACCAATGTGGTAAAACAAAGCATTGATTTATTGAGTTGGTTGGTGGTTGGTTGGTTGTTTTCCTGCCTTAAAAAGAGTTTTAAAACCTCACACACAAAACCCTCAAACTCCAGAAGGTTTGTTTGTAGTAGCAGAATCTTGACATAGTGAAACTGCTGCATGTGCTGGAAGGTGGGTGAAGAATGGGGATAAACCCCATTTTATTTGCCTTTCTGCCAGGAAACAGCTAAGCTAGTTTAGAAAGGGGGGAAAAAAAACCCTAAAGCCCTGTAAACAAGGCTGAAAGCAGCAGCATGAAGCATTGGCCCACCTGTATCCCTAGTGGGCCTGACTGGGATGGACAAGTCCAGTCAGGGTCAGTCTTTGCAAACAAACTGCTTTTGGAGGAGATGTGCAGATTAATATCAACCTTTGACCTATGACCTCTGCCACCAATTATTCTTTTTAAGGGAGCTGCATTTAATTTATATCAGCTGCACTCAGAACAAAAGTGGGGCTGGTATGTCAAACCCATAGACCGCTGTCTTGATGGGGTAAGAATTCGTGCCCTTTTATTTAGACCTGCTTGCATTCGTTTAGTATACCAATATAAGCATCTGGCATTAGCATCCAGATGAGGGTATTAAAAGAGGAAAATTAACACAACATATCAGGGGTGACATTCAAATACAAAGTCTCCATAATTTTCTTGACTCAAATTCTGCAATTAGAAGGAAATGAGCCCATTACGTGCTGGGAGTCCTTTCAAAATGCAGGGCAGCCTTGCAGGCAGGGAGTGTGGCAATAATGCAAGCTGCACTTTGTGTTCAAACAGTGTTTGACAGCATTAAATATAACCTAGGCTCATCTGTCCTTCATGGCTCCATCCAGGTGCCTGACAGTGGCAGCAGCATTGTTTCATTATAGACTGAAGTGCATTTGCCTTTGACTGGCTTTTCTTTCCCTTTCAGAGCATGCTGGAGAAACCTAGACATGCTTTCTTTTGGCGTATCGAGACAGCTGGGGGTATTTTCTTATCTCTCTTGTCTTTCCCACGGCATGGGTTGTCTCCTGCCACTGGCCTTCGAGGCTCAGCATTGCTGTGGCCCTGTCAGGGGTCGAGCCCCCTGCTCCTGTTTCAAGGGCAGCACCAAGCATTTGGTGAGTGGCAAGAGGGGATGAGAAATGGAGGTGCAGCAGACCTGCTGCAGTGCTGCTATTTGACTTCTCATGCACCCAGCAGCAGAGGGGAGGCAGGGAGAGGATCCAGGGGCCGTTCTGGCTGTGGGTTAATCTGTTCTGACAGCAGAGCTGTCGAAATATCTTTGCTTTAATGGGACCCAGAGATAATTGGATTTAGCAGTCAGGGCCAGGCTGTGAACCCTGGGGCGAAGGGGCTGCTAATTGGGATTTCCCCCCATGGGAGGGTCAGGGTGTCTGCTCCTTGGGAGGTGGCTGGGGAGAAGTCCTTGCTACAGCCTCTGCTTTCTGCAGAGCTTGGGGTAATGAGCCAGAACCCATAGCTCCCTCCTCAGGGTGAAATTTTTGGCATCACCTCCTTTTACTCTCTCTCTCATTTCAGATGCCTTTTTTTTTTTTTTTTAACTGGTTAATCTCAAAGGAATAATTTAAGGAAAAATAATACAGAATAAAAATTGTTCTTATTTTTAATATTTATTTTAAAAACCCACCCCATTTTGTTCTTGTACAGCATTTCAACCCACCCTTAGGTAATAATAAAAGTTAGAGGAGTCAGAGCGACAAGAAAGATGAAACACGATTATACCAAAAAGTAATTTAAAATGCAAATTTGCCAGAGAAACTGCAACCCCCTAATTGCAGCGTTCTCTCTTATCACGGCTTCAAAAGCTCTGCGTGCTACCTTCCTCCCTCTGGGAAGGGCCTCAGCCGCGGCTGTGCTGCCACACTCTGACCTCTCCGGTGAAATACGGGCGACCAGAAATAAAACCGAGAGGAGAGAAGGGCAAGGAGGGGGGCTGGGGCACCTTCACTCTCTGAAACTCTGCAGTCCGTGGCTGGTGCCCAGGGAAGGGGTTCTTGCTCTGGGGACAAGGGTGGCAGCAGTGCTTTGGAGGGCAAAGACTCTGACAGTGGGGGTCTGGAGACCACTTACCTGCTGAGAGTGCTTTTGGGTCAATCTTCAATGGGAAAAAAAAAACCCCACCACCCAAAACAAACAAAACCATAACTGCAGTTTTCTAAGGTTTATCTGTGACGTTTGGACATGCTCCAGCTATTGAGATGCCTTTGCACAGAGCCTGGTTAGCCAAGAACTAACAGGAGTATATTTCCTGTTATATAATGATCAATTACTACAAAACATTATACATCTTAACCAAAGCATCCATAGCTGTGGGAAGCTGTCTTTGGGGGGTGAAATGCCCAGATGGGATGTGTAGCAGCTAGCACTGATGCCTGGCATGCACCACCGTGCCCTCTCTGACTGAAGTAGCCTTGGGTGGAGGGGTATCTCTTGTGTCTTTGTCCCCAGCTTGATGTGTGACCTGTGTCAAGCCTTATGGTAGAGGTGCTAGTCTTTGCCAGCACAGTGCATAGGCAAGTGGCTGCAGTCTGCCATCAAAGGTGTCCTCAAGGACATCACAGAGGCAATTACACCTCAGGGGTTCAGGCTGGCCTTTGGCAAATATACCAAAGAGCTTTCTGAAGCTGTTTGTACGTTAACCTTTGCAATAACCCTGTGTGGTCAGGCCTCATCATTTTACTCTGATTTCTTGCGTGGTCTTGGAGGGTCCTGAGCTGTGCTTCAGCCTCAGCATCTCACAGTGAATGCAGAGGAATGTGGTATTTCTAACCTGTCCAGCCATACTGTGGCCTCCTCTGCTTGCAGTCTGGGTCACTTATGATTATTTTATGCTTTATATATGAGCTTCAGGTGCCCTGAGGCTTTTTGATCACCAAAAGGCAGTGGAATAATCTTGAAGCACAAGTGGCACAAGTTAGCTGGCATGCCCCTGCCTGCCACAGGGCAGCAAGGTTTGCTCCAGCACAAGGTGAAGCAGCAATTACAGATCTTTGCTCAAAGGTGCCAAGCAGTTGGGGACTGCAGGTCAAAAATCACAGAGGCACAGATGGGATCTGTTGGCCCTGTGCTCACAGCAGTTGCAGGACACAGATGTTTCCCTTTTCAGCCCCCACTGTGCTGTACCAATTTTGGTAACATGATGAATCAAAGCACTGATTCTGTCTTTTCCTGGCAAGGTTTCACAGAGGCTGAGGCACATCAGGGGTAATGGGTAGGATGTCTTCCTAGTGCATGCCAGCCCCCCGAGCTTCAGTGGGTCTGAAGGTACTGGGGTGGGAAGGTTTTTTTCTTTTGCCTCTAACCCAGCTGTGTGCTAATGTGAGCAGTGAGAAAATCCATGCCAAGGCCTTTTTACCATGCCATCATCATTTTAATGGTCCTAGCTGGGATTCAGAAAGGAGTAGATGGAAAAAGAGGATAAAAGTAGGCATATGACACCATTTCCACTCATACAAGGAGCTCAGGAAATAGTAAAAGGGGTTGCACTGGTTCAAACAGTGAGAGTCCTGCTCTCTGTTTTGCTCTTTCCCATTGCAGTAGAAGTGGTAGATTCACATCAGCCCATCTGGTGACTCACTGCTTGCTTTAAATTCACCCTCATCAGAATGTGGGCTCAGATACTTGCACTGAAGTGTCTGAGCTGCATCCTGCTGTGCCAGCATCCAGGGCGGGAGCTGCAGGACAGTGAAGGGTTGTGGGACTCTTCTGGGCACCTGTGTGTCAGACTTGCTGCTGCAGGGGCTGCTGATCACTGCTTAATTTTGTTTGTCATTGCTCTGCCTTTTTTCAGGCTCTGATCTGCCTTTTAGGGTTCTATCCAGCATGGCTGCTCTTCAGCCACATAGGGCTGAGTTGCTTCCATGATTCCCCACCAAAGGCATGCCAGAACATGAGGAAGACATCACGATCTCTGTGATGGCTTTTATGGAATAGATTTGTCATTGGAAGGCACCAGGATGCTCTAAAACAGTGAGGAAAGGGTTTCCTCAAGGTGGCTGCTGGCATCTCCTCCAAGCTTGCGTGTGCTGGAGGACACTTGTGGCACAGCTAGTCCCATGCTACTGTGGGACTGCACCAGTCTGTGGTGGAGAGGGGACAGGGCTTTGTTGGCAGGCCAGCATGTGTGTTCCTTTCCAGGCTGCTTTGGGCAAAATGACTATTGCTTGGCACATCCAACTTCATTTAACTGCATGAACAGCTTGCTCGGCAGGTATGGTGCCAGCTGGACACACGGCTCACAAGTGTAAGCACAAGGAAGAGGAGTTCACATAGTCCAGGAATCAAAACCTGCCTCCTAAAGGCCAGAACACATCATTTTTCTTGAGCTGAGATGCACGTTGGCATCTGGAATTATTAACACAGCTTTATGCTGGAGATATGTGGAAATTTTTGATATTACCACCTGTTAGTAAGGGTTTGTTTTTTTTCAGTTGGATTCTGCCAATCTCATTGACTTGATCAATACCTTATTGAGTGAAGACTTGCATTTTCTCTTACTTACTTACATAGCACTACTTTCCTGTTTAATTTGGCATGTCATTATTAGTGCTGCTCTTACTGTGCACCTAAATCACTGCGGCATTGCCTGGAGTCCTCACCGTTCAAGGGCTGCCCAGGAGGGTGACAGCAGCAGCAGCAGCTGGCTTAAGAAGTTAAAGTAGCAAATTGAAAATTTCAGTGTGAGCTTCCAAAAGTTATTTCCACTCTGATCCTGGGTTGGATGTTGTACCCAAGCACACACAGGCATCGCCCCAGTCATGAAAGTTTCCAATAGCTGTCCGACAGAATGGTAGGGACTGGAAGAGACTTCTGGAGATCATTTAGTCCTGCCCCCTGCAAAAAGCTAACCACAAAGTGTGAATGCCCATTAGAAGTCTGTTAAGGCCAAACTGTGGGACGTCCTTAGTCCGTATAGATGGGTGAAGGCAGCAGGGTCTTGCTCTTGTGCTAACTGCCATATGACTCCCAAAGTTTGGGGAGGAAGGTTGGTTGCTTACACACAGTCGGGGAGCTGCAGCCATCGGTTGTGGCTTGACAGCAGCAGAGCCAAGGGAAGATTATTTATTTCCATGTAGCAGAGCCATAATGAAAAACTTCTTACCTCAGACAGGCATGGTGCTCACCTGGCTCCTTCTGTGCTGATGGATGGGAAAGCAAATGAGGTTTTACTTGCCTGAGGAAAAAGAAATCCACAAAGCAAGCCAGCCTGGGCTCACCTCATTGGAAAGGCTGCTGGGGACTTTTAAAGCTATTTTGGGGGGTAGGGCAGTAGTGAAGTAATTATTATCTGAACACATGCATACAGTAAAATGGGTATGCTTTCTAAATGGTCTCTTTTAAAGCAAAACTGAGTAGTAAGTAGGAATGCTTCCCTGCAGGCTGGCAGAAGGACACAGTTGGTATCACACGTTTTAGCAGCTGGCATGTTAATGAGGCCATTTTTATTGAAATGAGCTAAATACTATTAACATTTGTGGACTCCCAACTGATTTCTGAAGCATTTATTGAACTTCAAAAAGCACTTCAAGAATCAATTAAAAATATTTTTTCTTTTTTAGATTTGATAGAAAGAAGACCAAAGAAAATTGTGCTGTCACATTTATGTTTATCTGAACAGATCTTACCTTTGTGTTGCTGACTTTAAACAGTTTCCTCCCTTTTTTTTTTTCCCCCCCCTTCTTTCTGTGCTCTAAATAATGCTGAAAAAACTCCCTCTTTTTAAAGACACTGATAAAGTAGCTTGTAACCAAGATGATTGTGTTGATGGGAGTTCTCTCCTGGAGGACAAAAAAGGGTCAGTGTCTGGTTGAAAGTGAATATATGGCTCGGTGATTGCTTTTGGCCCCTTTTACCAGTGAGCTTAGTGTATTTAAATTAGTAGTTAATAAATTTAGTTTAATATTTAATTTAATAAATCAAATGTGATTTGAATAAATTGCATTAACTGCATGACTAATTAAATCATTAATTAAAATATTAAATAAAATATTAAACAATTTTAGAAGGGAAGAAAGTGATGAAGAGCTGCTGTGGGGGTGGAGGGCAAACAGCGCTTCCCATTTCTTCTCTTCCCGGGTAGATCTAGGGGAAACTCTTGAGCTTTGCTGTGTTATGGGTTTAAGAACTATAGAGATTCTTAAGGCCCTCCAGAAGGACTAGATAGTCCAGGAGGTGGACTGGAAAGTGTCATCTTTATTTCATTCCCATAACCCTGCAGCTCCTTTATAAATGGACATTTCTGTCTGTGCTCCCCTTTTTCTCTCTCCCTCTCTGCTCCCAGCATACAGACCCCTATCTCTTGCAGGGGAGGTTTGTGACCTGGTTCAGCCTTGGCAGAGCTGCCAACTCTGACCTAGGCATGCAGGGTCAGGGAGGCAGGAGGATGAGAGGGGTCACTGAGGTTTGGGCCTGGTTGGGGGGGAAGGTTTTGGAAGATATTAGCCTTGTGAGGTTTTGGTAAAGCCCAGGCTGGAGAGACCTGGGCTGAGGCTGGATATGAATTTGTGTATTTTGTATGGTTTTGTACTGTTGTATATAGTTGTGAAGAGCATTTCCATTTAACTTTCCAATTCTGTGTGTGGGGTATTTTTATTTTACTCCTTTGGGGAGGGGTAAAATAGCTTCTGTCTGCTCAAACATTTGGGAAGCCTGAGCTACTAGCTCTAGAAGCAGCAGTTTGGCACTGCTTGCCACACTGGTGGGGCATCTGGTGGTTCAGCATGGCATGGGAAGGTGAGATGCTGCTAGTCCCTCATCTGCTTCCCTCAGCTCTGAGAGAGCTGCAGCCAGCCCAATATTTAAAGTGTTGTGACAAACTGTAGTATCTTCAAGGCAGAGTCAATTATCTGGTGCTGAGGTGAGGGGCTTGTTGGTAAAGACAAATGTTTAAAGGAAAAATCAAGCCACGTTCTTGAAAGCGACATTAATCTAAGCAGCATGTCAGCCTGCAGATGCCAGTGGAGTCATTATCCTGAGCTGAAACAACAACCTATACCATTTTATTTCCTTCATTTTGTATTTTTGTCACAGCAGGTATTTGTTGCCTGTAAATATGTGTAAGGTTCACCAAAGACAGGCAAGGGCTGCCTCAAGCCTTGATGGCACCTTGGAATGGCCAGAGCCAGGCATGCTGCAGCAGCTGAGGGTATCCTCCAAGTGATGGGCAAAAGAAACAACAGGTACAAGCTAGAACACAGGAGGTTCCACCTCAACAGGCAAAGACACTTCTTTATGGTGAGGGTGACAGATCACTGGAACAGACTGCACAGAGAGGTTGTGGAGTCTCCTTCTCTGGAGACTTTCAAAGCCCACCTGGATGCGTTCCTGTGTGGCCTGCCCTAGGTGATCCTGCTTTGGCATAAGGCTGGGACTCGATCTCTGGAGGTCCCTTCCAACCCCTACTATTCTGTGATGTCCCATGCAGCTGCTGCAGGTGGGGACAAAGTCAGAGAGATGGATGACTGCTTTGTTGAGATAATTCTGGCTAAGGATGGCTGGACAAGCCTCTGGCCTCCCCTGAGGGCTGCTGTGGTGTAGGTGCTCACTGTCAGATGGGATTTATGGCCAGAGCAGAAAACCTTCAGCAAGGCTCCCAGGAAAGCAAGTCTGTGCACTGAATGCACTTGGCGGGACTGACACAAAACACTAGAGCAGGGATATCAGTCCTTACCTTAAACGTACCTTACGTATTTACTAATGAATCCAGCCTGTGGCAGAGAAATGCTGTTGGCTCTGCTTAGTGGCTCTGAAGAGAAAAGTTAGAGTATGATCTAGGGTTATGTACTAAAAGTAGGGTCTGCATGCAGCCTGCGAGACCACAGCACACCACAAACGTGCAGCCTTGCCGCAGCTAAAATGAGCAGCGTTTCTGTACCCATTCCACAGAGTTGTATCTTTGCTTCTGGTTTTATCTTGTCTCTAACCTGGCAATTACTGGCCACTGGGATGATGATTTCTTTTTTTTTTTTTTTCATGTTTCCTTTGAAAGAAGAAAAATGACAAAACAAACCCTCAAAGCAAGCAAAAAGATCCCATGATGAAAGCACAGCATGTGCAAAAATAAACCAGTAGGCAAAAAAGAAAGTCTACTTATTGTATAAATATGCCTAGAAGTGGTTGGGTTTTTTTTGTTATTCGACTTGAATCCTTTCCCAAACTTTAAAAATAGCCTGGTTGGAAGGAAGGAAGGAGAAAGAAACCAGAAGCAGCAGCTTGTCACTCAGGTGCCCTAAATAGCAAACTTGAGCTTCCCCAACCTGCCAGGCAGTCACTCAGCCAGCTCTTAGGTGGCAGGAGCATGACACACAAGTGAAGGAGACCAGAGCTTGGCAGACAGTGGAGAAAGGAGCTTCTCCCACCCTTAAATGCTGGACATGAAACATGCAAGTGAGGCTGTGAGAGTGTAAAGAAGAGGAGGCAAGTGGCTGTGGCCTGGGCTAGAGCTGGAGCAGCAGCACAGGGAGGTACAGACTCATCCTGTCAGCAGAAAGTAATGCTGCCCTCACCTGCTGCTTTCACCCTTCCTTGCTGACTGCATCCTCAAGCTCTTGGCCATCAAGGGTAATAGCATGACACTGATACAAACTCAGTTGCGCTAGAACAAGCTTAGTGCAGTCTGAATGGAGGTTTTAGGGTTTAAAAGTCAGCAATCTACAGCTGATATAGGAGAAATTAGGCCATTTACGTTTCTTCACTCTTCTCAGCTCAGTTTTGTCATATGAAAAGAAGCATGGATGGTGCAGTCACCCAAGTTCATTGCTAAATGCCGAGTTTCATGATCTAGTCCTGTGGTAAAATCCAGTTTATGTGCTCGTTGTCTCTAAAGCTGCACAATTGCTTCAAGCTTCATCTAGGGAGGGCTTTATCCTTTCACCACTATGAAACACAGACTGCCTGTATGGCAACATCCTCCAGGAAGTGCATGCTGCCTTATCTTCTGTTGGGCACAAACACACATGTGAGCACCCAAGGTGCACTTCAATTTCTCTCTCTGTTATCCCCTCTGTGAATCACCTCTGCATTTGTATTTTGCATTTATTTAAAGAGGCCAGGGTCAGTGTTCTGGCTGGCATCATTTGACCTCTTCTTGTTTGTACTGCTGTCATTCTGCTGACAGCTGTGGATTTTGATCATTCTCTTTAAAATACAGGTTCAAAACACACTTAAGATGCTTTACAAGTACTTTCTGAACAACCAGAGACTCTTCCAACTCCTTTTTTGCTGGGGTTCACATTACTCAGATTGCAGGACAAGGGGCAATGTTAAAGGTAAGCCTGCCAAACAAGAGCCATGAGCGCCCCAGGGTAGAAATCACTGCAAGATATGCTTGAGGCTGTGCTGCAATTTGAAGATGTGAGTAATCAATATGTTTAAATAAAATGCTCAGCCAAGGTGTTTGGTGATAAAAGCAATGTTCAAAAGCTCCATGAATCCTGGGGTAGGGCTGGGGCACTCCAAGCCTGGGGGCTGCCTTGGTGGGATTGGAGGTTGGAAGAAGTAAGGGCTAGCTTTGGTCCTGGCATCGTGCAGCCAGGCACTGATCCAACAGGTTATTGGTTTTTGGTTTTAACATTGCTTAGCTGCCTTGCATAGGTCTTTTTAGATGCTGAATGCTTTTATGGCAGCTGCTGCTTAGAAAGCATCATGTACCAGGGCCCTAGTCTTGAAATAGTTAAGTGATAACTTTTACTAAGCTAATAGCTCTGTTCCACTGGGATAGGATTGTTCCCAGTAGTTAACTTTGTGAGGGTTTGGTGGAAGATGATGCAGCTGAGGATTTGAACTCAGCAGGAGGATGTGACAAGTGATAGGTGTTAGAGGAGGCAGAAAGGATAACTAAGATGATGGCACTAATGAGACAAGATTTCAGTTTAATTACTCTTACTGCCATGCAGCTTGCCCTTATACTTCATTCTTTGTTCCCTGCCGCCCCCCCCCCCCCCCCCCTTCCTTCTCTCTACAAGTCTCCACTTTCACCTCTTATTGTTCACAGAAATCCACTTCCATCCAGCCTCTGGCTATCTCTGTGCCCTTGCTGCTGTAGGAGGCAGCTCCCTGCTCCCCTGCCCAGTTTGCCCAGGAGTGCTGGCAGTGCCTTCATGGGCAGCTTTGCAGTTTGGACACCATCTCACCTATTTTTAATTGTTTTAATGAGAATATATACTGGTGCCTTGCCTACACAACCCCAGCATGCCAAAACAAGTGGAGCCAAGTGGTGCTGATGGTGGCTCCTGCTCTGCACCACACTGCTGGGTCCAAGCAGTGCTTACTAGAGCTTGGTGAGCTCTGGGTGGGATTGCTGAGTGACCAATACAGTGAGAAATGTCAAAAAGCAGGGCTAGTTTTTGCCTATAGAGAAGGTAGGTGGCCAATGATGAGCAGGAAAAAAATGACATTTATTACCTGAGAGGGCAAATAGCTACTTTCACTGGCAAATGAGAGCGTAATGTTGGCAGAGAAAGATTCTTTCCTTGCTGTGTTTCATGTCTGAAGCTGTTTCCAGCTGAAAGTCTAGAAGGGGAGGTTTTGCTGAGTGGTGAGTGACCTGTATAGGCACTTGAGAGGGAGGATCCCAGAACAAACATGTTGGCCAAATCCATCTCCCCTGGGCTTGGCTTTGCCTCCCCAGGCAAAATGTCTGGAATACCTCCCTTTCTGGAACAGACAGCCCTCAGCCAGAGTGTGTGATGAGGAAGGGCTGCAAAGAGCTAACGAGATGAGTGAGGTCTCTGAATGAGAGAATGAAAAATGAGCTCAGATGGAAGCTGGCACCTCCTTTATTACTCACCAAGTGACAGCACCAGCCTTGGCTGCTGTACACAGCCCAGAGAGTTTAACTCGAGATGACTTATTCAGGAAATAGTATTTTCCCTTCCTCCCTGCATCCCACTATTTCTCTTCCAAAGGAGCAGTGCCTTTTCCATCTGCTTGATCCTTTTCCAGCCCAGCAGGTGGGAAAATTGGCAGCCCAAGCTTACCTCCCTGCCATGCCTGCTAGAGGTTTGCCTGGGGCACCAGTGAGGAGCCAGGGGTTTCCCTGCAGAGGTGCAAGGGAGATGACAGTCATTCTGGGGAGACTTGCCCCAAAACAAACAGGCTTCTTGGTATGATGTTGCCAGAGTTGGCATTGCCCCACATCTGGCCACATGCATAGTGCCATGTTCAGGAGGCACATCTCTACCTCACTAAAAATAAATTCCGCCCCCCCCCAAAAGAAAACCAACCCAAACCAACAATCAACAAACAAAAAAGAACTCTGTGAGGTGGGGAAAAGGATATTTTAATGAAATGAGTCAAATAAAAGTGTTTTCATTTGAGCTCCACTCTCCAATGTCACACTGTGGTCAAAGCAAAGAAATAAATGGTCATATGTTTTTAAGGCTGCAATAACTAGTTTTTAATACAAACAAGGCACTACCTGAAGGGCGGTTGTAGACAGGTGGGGGTTGGTCTCTTCTCTCAGGCAACCAGTGGCAGAAAAAGAGGGCACAGTTTCAAGCTGCACCAGGGGAAGTTTAGGCTTGAGGTGAGGAGGAAGTTCTTCACAGAAAGAGTGATTGGCCATTGGAATGTGCTGCCCAGGGAGATGGTGGAGTCACTGTCCCTGGAGGTGTTCAAAAAAGGATTGGATGTGGTACTTGACACCATGGTTTAGTTGTCATGAGGTGCTAGGTAATAGGTTAGATTTGATGGTCTCTGGGGTCTTTTCCAACCCGCCTGATTCTGTAGTTCTATAAGGGCTGACATGGACCTAGAGCAAGTGCTGCCTGAGTTGCCATGGGTGCCATTGGATGTATAAACTCAGGGAAACTGGGACTTTCGGGGGAACTGCTAATGGTCTGTTCATGGGCACAAAATTGGCAGACAAAATCAGTCCATTAGTAAAATCATCTCTTTAGGTAAGCCCAGCCATTTTTTTCAAAACCTACCTGTACCATCACCTCCCACTGGTACTGATGAATACCAGGGGCCTTTTCTGAATTAGCTGCCTCTATTTCACTTCTATCTAAACACCTTGAAATCATGTGAGGGTGCCATCGCCTCCTCCAGAAAATTGCTGCTTTAAACAGAAATCTCTCTGCCTGTGGAACTATAAAAAATGTATGACTCTGTAAACACAAACAAAAAGAGCTGAATTTATCCTTCCTGTGACTTCGATAAAGCTGATGCTGTGGTCTGTGTCTGTAGGAATGAAATCAGCTGGAGCAGCAAGGGAGCTGACTTTATACCAGGTTATTGCAAATGTTTGCAGATCCTCCACTTTGCTACCAGAAGCATGCTGCTGTCGTGCACATTTTAAGTACCACATATCACATAAAACCAGAAATGGGAAGCTCTGTTTTGTTAAATGACTGCATACCAAGTATTTATTACAAACACACAGCTTGGGGAGGCATCGGGAAACCGCTGTCATTGGGAAGCGGCTAAGGTCTGAAGGGCCTGCTTGCAGACCAGCAGTCTCTAGAAAAACACAGTGTGAGCTTTGACTTTTTTTGTTTTGTTTTGTTTGCAATGAGGTGGTTTCAAGGTTTAGTTTTGGTGATTTTTTTTTTTTTTTTTTGCTGTTCTGGATTTTAAGCAAAAGTTATCGTACTGCTGCTGTCTCTTCGGGAGCAGTGCTGCTATTTTTCACTTCCCTCTGAATGGCGAAAACATAAAGAAAGCTGGCACCGAGGGTTGTGCTTTATAAGAAAGAAAAGAAGGAAGATAAAACAGGCTACATATGGTGATATGGACAGTTTCCAACTTAATGGAAATAAAAGAGTCTGATTTTTTTGCAGCATATACTGTATTTTTATGCAAATGCTATAGAAAATGCAGCTCAGCAAAGGCTGTTTTCCTAATGTTGGCTGGAAAGCATCCCAAGTGGCTAGAGTCTTACATTTTCCACAAGAATTTGGTAAGAAAGGATGTAAAGAGCTAATAGAGCATCTAAGAACACTATGCCTACCACAGGTTTGTTGTGCTGCTTTTTATTTTATTTTCTTTTAAAACCCAAGTTTCATCTCAAGAATTAGCTGAGAGGAGTAAATAGCACTGAGCCCTCTAGCAAGTCTGACTAGTGATTTATTGGATCAATGGACCAAACGGGATGAGCTTCAACAAGGCCAAATGCCAGGTCCTGCTCTTGGGTCACAACAACCCCAAACAACACTACAGGCTTGGGGAAGTGTGGCTGGAAAGCTGTCTGGCAGAAAGGGATCTGGGAGTTCTAATGGACAAGCAACTGAATATGAGCAAGCAGTGTGCCCAGGTGGCCAAGAAAGCCAATGGCATCCTGGCTTGTATCAGAAATGCCGCGTCCAGCAGGAGTAGGGAGGTGACTGTTCCCTTCTACTCAGCTGTGGTAAAGCCACACCTCAAGTATTGTGTCCTGTTTTGGACACCTCAATACAAGAGATGTACTGGAGTTGAGTGCAGAGGAGGGCAAAAAAGCTGGGGAGGGGCCTGGAGAATAAATCTTATGAAGAGTGAAGGAGCTGGGGCTGCTTAGTTTGGAAAGGAGGAGGCTGAGGGGAGACCTCACGGCTCTCTACAACTACCTGAAAGAACATTCTAGAGAGGTTGGTGCTGGTCTCTTCTCACAGGTAATTAGTGACAGAACAAGAGGGAATGGCCTCAAGCTGCACCTGGAGAGGTTTAGACTGGACATTAGGAAAACAAATTTTCATAGCAAGAGTGGTCAGGCATTGGAATGGGCTGCCCAGGGAGCTGGTTGACTCACCAACCCTGGGTGTGTTTGAAGGTGGTTTGGGGATATGGTTTAGGGGTGAACCTTGTAGAGTAGGGTTATTGGTTGGACTTTGTGATCCTGAGGGTCTTTTCCAATGTGAATGTTTCTGTGATTATTCCCTGTTATTTTGAAAAATAATGTGCATCTGCACAGCACAATCCAGCCCCCAGGGCAGCCACTGCAGGGACTCTTTAGGTGAAATACAGCTTTGATAGTGTAGAGTTTTACGTATTGGCAGAGAAAGGCAAAGTATAGATAGCAGCATGGCACTGGTGCACGGTGCTAATCTGACCCAGCCTCACTCAGGTACCTCTGCATCAAATGATGTCGCGCCACACTGACTGGAAACACCACTGCATGTGGTGTGTAAGATGGCACAAGTATCTGAGGGAGCCCCATAATATAAAAGAACCTCTGGGACAGGGTAACTGAGACACACCTTGGAGTATGGATGCGCATGGCTCAGAATGAGGATGCTCTTTAGAAAAAGATTTGAAGGACCTGAGCCCCTCTACTAGCATGGGTGGGATGGGCTGACTTCCTATGTATTCTGTTAATGTGAGAATAAATCATGCAGCTTTGAGATAAGGAGGTTTAGACTGTCTGCTTGTCACAGTAACTTCTCAATGAACCTGTTTTCCATTAGTGACTTAAGGAGACCAATTAATTAATGAATTAAGGAGTGACAATTGTGACTTAAGGAGACCAGCTCTGCTGATAGGCAGAAAGCAGCAATGCATGAGGGTAAACCAGATGGAAGAGCAGCATGGTAGAGACCTGCCAGAGAACAGGAGCCAGTAGGTAAAATACAAAGCCAGATTTGGGGCAGAGTTTTGTTTTATAAGCAGCATAGTAGAAAGGCTGGAGGGAGCAGGCAATGACATTTCTCAGTTTGTGCAAGCAAGGCTGGTGCTGTTTGTGATAGGGAGGTGGCTGAGGAGAGGCAGTGGGATGGATTGCAGAGGCAGGATTTAATTTCAACTGTGGATATTAGGGTGGGGGCTGTGCCAGCCATATGTGTCCCAACACCCACAACAGGCCAAGAATTTGTGTGAACTATAAACTCGCCATAAAACCCTGCCTGGGAATGGATCAATACCCAATTCCTACAGTACAAGATTCATTCCCAGAAGTTTAGAGAAAGGGGGAATTCACATCTCCAACTTGGATTCAAGTCTTCCAAAAGGATCTGATAGTGAACATGCCCAAAGTGCTACTTATAAACATGACACAGAGTGGCCAGTCCATGTGCCATAGAATGCAGGGGTTAAGAGGTAGCTTGGTTTTTTGGCTAGTGTATTAATGAACAGGATGAGCTCAGAGGAAGGCTTCCACAAGTTGGAGGAGCCACTATATGGCTTTACTGTTAACAGAAGTAAGGACATTTCATTTCAGCTAACTTATTTGGAGAGCTGTATAGGTGCAGAAGCCATCCACTTATATAAAAGGGAGAACTGTTCAGTCTGCAGAAGAGAAGGCTCCGAGGTGACCTAATTGTGGCCTTCCAGTATCTGAAGGGGGCCTACAGGAAGGCTGGGGAAGGACTTCTCAGGATCTCAGGTAGTGATAGGACTAGGGGGAATGGAATGAAGCTAGAGGTGGGGAGATTCAGGCTAGATGTGAGGAGGAGGTTCTTCACCATGAGAGTGGTGAAACCCTGGAATGTGTTGTCCAGGGAGGTGGTTGAGGCCCCATCCCTGGGGGTGTTTAAGAGCAGGCTGGCTGAGGCTCTGGCCAGGCTGATCTAGTGTGGGGTGTCCCTGCCCATGGCAGGGGAGTTGGAACTAGATGATCCTTGTGGTCCCTTCCAACCCTGAATGAAACTATGGAACTATGAAAAATGACAAAGCATATACCTTTACAACAGGATGCTGCTCCTGGGCACATTGAGCTGCTGTAGTTTAAAAGTTTGCTCCAAATATATTAGTTTTGATCAGCTTGACATCTGAATTGTTTAGGGGGGAAAAAAAGCTTTGTTCAGAAACATGAAGCTAGATATTTTGACAATCAAATAGTTGAGCCACTTGAAAACACTTTATTCTTTAGCAGTAACATTTGTATCTCTCCTGGAAGGGCTTGTCCTGTAATTTCAAACACCTATTAAGAGATGAGTAAAAAAAACCCACCAAAACCATATCATTATATTACTGAACACCTTCAGAACAGGCCACTATTCCTCTTAAATAATACTGCTCTGCTTCCCTGCTTTCACTACAAAAAGCTTTTATCCATCATTGCAGATAAATGCTGAAATGACCTGTTGGGATGAAAATATTGTCCTCATCACTAATTCAAAACTACTGCTAGAAGAGTTGAGGCTGAGAGTATGAAGCTCTCCACTGGCAGAAGCCAGAGAGGAGAGTTTTGTTAGACAACCATTTAAACAAAATATCTTCAGAACAGATCCTCCAAAATGCCTTCTTGTACTCATAGTGAAGGAAAAAAACCAACACCACAACTAACCAACAAGTCAGCAACCAAACAGTTCAGTGTGTATTTTCTATTCTACAGACTTTTTCTTTTAAACTGTGCTGGAAACAAGAAATCACTCCACTTTGGCTATAGTTATGAACCCTGGACTTTAGGCATAGCACATTACACCACCAGCAGCCACCTTAAGCCACAGCACTTCTAGAAAATTGATTTTTTTTTTTTTGCTCAGTTCTTTGCTAAGGAGAATGCTAGAGACAATTAAAAACCTTATAAAGAGATACACCGGTGTAATTGCCTGAGTAGCACCAAAGAGATTGGTAAATTGAAAAGAATCATTTTGTGTGCCTGCTGCTTTACCCCAGGGTATCTTACAGTATCACCAAAGTTGGAAGAGACCTCAAAGATCATCAAGTCCAACCTGTCACCACAGACCTCATGACTAGACCATGGCACCCAGTGTCACATCCAATCCCCTCTTGAACACCTCCAGGGATGGTGACTCTCAATGACGAATGACTCTCTGTGAAGAACTTTCCCCTCACCTCCAGCCTAAACTTCCCCTGGTGCAGCTTGAGACTGTGCCTCCTTGTTCTGGTGCTGGTTGTTAGAAGAGACCAACCCCTTCCTGGCTACAACCACCCTTCAGATAGTTGTAGAGGGCAATGAGGTCTCCCCTGAGCCTCTTCCTCTCCAGGCTAAACAATCCCTGAGCCTCTCCTCATAGGGCTTGTGCTCAAGGCCTCTCATCAGCCTTGTTAGATGCAGCCAGAAGTTTGTATCCTCATAGCAGGTTATGAGGCTTGCTGAGATAGGGCATGCCATCACCCAGGGACGTGTGCTATTGCCACCATACATGAACATTGCCAAGGGCTGAAAGGGAAAGAGAGCTATCCTTGAAGATCTAGCTCTGATTCATGTGATTAAGCCTGATTCTTGTTTTCCATTGAAAAAGCTGCTGATTGCAAAGAAAAAGTTGAAAGTGCAAGCCCAAAGTATGCAAAACAAAAATAAGTATAAAGAACATGATATTTTTCCCCATGTAGTCCTGTGTTTTGAATGACTCTTCTTTTCTCCAGGAGGCTGATTCACTCTTTTCAATGGATTGTGTTGGAATACTTTTTTTTTTTTCTTGTTCCCAAAGGGATGACTTCAGAGTTTTTTCTTTCAATACTACTCTGCCCAGTGCAGACATCTCTTAGAAAAACTAAATGAAAAGGAATTTGTAAGTAAAATGAATGATCAGCTACATGATTTTTTCACAACTTTGTACTCTGCTGGAGTGGGTTTGTAGAACTGTAGAATTGCAGTGACTAATAATAGTAATAAAGTGTCTGATTGTATTATGTGGTTAAAGATAGTCATAATACTCTCATTGTCTTGGCCACTTTCCTACTCCTTGCTGTGACATCAGCCCATCCCAGACCATCACATCCTGCTCATGGCTGTGTCTTTGTTGATAAATAATGAGTCATTATATACTCTGCTCTATGACTTGTACAGCTGTATTGCCCAATTTTCCTCTCTCTAGAATTAAATCCTCCTTTGAAAGGATTTGGTATGCCTTTCAAACAGCAAAGCTTATCTGGTGACAAATGTGCATTTCAGCAGAGGGGGGAATGGATGAAATAAGGTTCTTGCAGGAGATTTGGTGTCTGATGTAGGCTCACCTGCTGTAAATGATGTCATCTTACTCATGCCAAAACCCCACCACCACCTTGTGCTGATGGCACAATCCACCACACACTGAAGCCATGATTTCCAGAGGTTGTCCCTGCAGGGCACATTTGATCCAAAGACTCAAAAAGCCCTGCTGTCACACAGGCATCAAAGCTCTGTACCAAATATTTGGATGCTTATATGTAAACAGATACCCACAGAAGTTACATGTTTTCTCCACAAACATCAAACTGATTTAGTAATACTGAAATCAAAACTTCTTGCTCGCCAGCATGCTGCTGCTTACAAAGCATGCTCCTGCCTGCAAAACGTGCTCAGGAACTTCTCCTAACAAAAAATATTAATAAATAGATACATACTTCTTGCACTTGTTGTTATAGTATGTTTTTCCAAAAAAAAGAGAGGAATGCTTACACATCTTTACTCTGACACGTAGAACACTGAAGAATTATCACGAGCTGCCTGACACTCCAAATATTGCTGGGTCGTATAGTTGGGAGGTAGCTGTTTTCAAGGAAGGATGGAAAAGGAAGGCTTTCAACCCCTCTCTGTCTCCCATCTCTGTCACCATGCCTTCCCTTTGCTTTCTTTAGATTGAGGGCCCCAAACCTTGCTGTCAGACATAAAGTCTGCATATGCAGGAGTCTGGTGTGGAAAAAAACTTTGGCCAAATTCTTGACTGTAAGACTTGCTCAGCTGATGACCCACACCATGGGGCTGCAGGTGTGTTCCTTAAATGGCTTTCCACCCAATCTGTCACTGTGTGTGAGCAGAGAGTTGTAACACCCATCCCACAAGTGTGACATGGGATGGTCAGGTAATGCATGGGTGTTCTACTATCAAGCAATATTTACACTTGCTAAATGTTGCATGGTGCTGTTCAGGGGTGGTTGGTTGAGGGTGGTTTATGGAGGCCCAGCACCTTGCCAGCAGAGCCTGTGTGTCACGCTGAGCATGCCCTACCTTGTGGTTTGGCATGCAGAGTCTCCTCATGCACATCTCTTCTTTGTTTGAGCAAAACTGATCTAGGAAAATCCCATCTTCCAGCTCTCTCCTAGAAGGATCTTGAATGAAGCATTCTCACCCCTACCCATTCACCGTGAGTGGGCCTGAGGCAGGTGCCAGGGTGCTGCTCTCACCTCACCAACAAACCTCCTGTTTTGACTGCAACAAACTGGCATATTTCAGTGCAACCCAACTCTGTTCACTGCTTGTGTACCTGGTATTTTCTTTCTCATATCATGGTCTCCTCCTTTGAGTTTCTGGAGTATGAGGTGGTGCACCAGTGATGACAAAACTATGCAGGACACCTCCTGTTCCCTAGCTCCTTGTGCAGAGGAAGAACTGGGTTTTTGGCCCCTGCAGCTGTGCACAGGAGATGCCCATTCACCACCTTTCTCTGTGTTCCCTCTGGTGTATTTTTGGGTGGAAGGATCACAAATTTGATTTGTTAAATAGGCTTTAAAAAATGTAAATGATAATTATAAAATTCCATGATTTTTTTTCCCTGATGGATTTTATGTAGCTGGCAGTTAAAATAAGTGATTACCCCATAAATATCACTTTAATAGCCTAGTCAATGGTGTAGCTGTAGATTTTTATCTTGGAAAAGGGAGAGAAAAAGTCCTTTCCCGTGGATTTATATCGCTGTAGCAGCTGCTGCTGCCACTCGTTACCTGATGAGTAATTTGGGGAGAACATACTCTTCTGACATAGGCAGCCACAGATACGTGAGCCTGGCTGCAAGGGGAGCTAGCCACACTGTACACATGCAGCCAGCTGTGCCCTGGCCAGTGGTGGCCCTGGCCAGTGTGTCAAGTGCTCCCGCTGATGCTTTTGGGGTAATAACCTCATGTTTTCCTGCACAGAAGCATTATCCTCCTCTATCAGCCAGGGCCCAGCCAGTGTCCTTGTTGGAGAGATGGAGGAAAGTGTTTTTGGTTTTTGTTTTTGTTTTGTTTTGCCAAGACCTGTAGCGACAAGACAAGGGGTAACAGTTTCAAACTGAAAGTTTTCAGTTTGGGTTTAGGTTGGGCATAAGGAACAATGAGGGTGGTGGGACCCTGGAACACATTGCCTGGAGCAGCTGCAGATGCCCCATCTCTGGCACTGTTCAAGGACAGGTTGGATGGGGCTTTAAGCAGCCTGGTCTAGCAGGAGATGATGTCCCAGCCCCTGGCAGGGATGTTGGACTAAATGATTTTCAAAGGTCCCTTCCCACCCATCCATTCCTTGGCGGGGGGTGGCGGCTCGGATTTCCATTAAAGAATCGTTAAAACCCAAACCAAAGACCCCCATTTCCGAGCCAGGGGCCGCGGCAGCTGTCCCCGCAAGTAACCTGCAGCATCGCTGCCGCCTCAAGGGGCCCGGCCACGCCGCTGCTCGCCGTGCCGGGGGCAACGCTGCCCGGATCCAAGCTGCTAGCAGGGTCTACCCAGGGCAGGTGCTGCGGCCGGGACGGCGACGGGGTGGGGCGGCGGCAGGGGGCGCTGCGGGCCCGCCGTTCCAACAGCGGCGGCGGTGCGGGGGTGGCGGGAGCGTTGATCTTAATTGGAGCCGACGCGCGGCTCCTCCATAATCCTCCGACATCCTCCCGCCGGCTCGTAATTCCTGGGCGGGCGCTGCCGCTGCCTCCGCGGGGGAGCCGTCGCTGCAGCCGCAGCAGCCGGGGCAGGTGTTGCCGGCGGGCGGGTCGCGCCGCGCTGTGCCGCCTCCCCGCGGCGGGGGGCCCGGCGGCCATGTTGTCCCCCTGGCGCTGCGGCGGGTGGCGGCCGCGCTCCCCGGCGGCGTGACGAAGCAGAAGTGTTCGGGGAAGACAGTCGCCGCCCCCGGGGATTAATAATTAAGCGATAAAAGTGCTTTTATACCTTTAATTGGCGCACGTACCCCAGGTGTTAAGCGTGCGAGCGGTGGCGTCGCTCCAGTGCAGGCAGGAGATGGCGGAGCCGCCAGGCAGGGAGCTCCTGTCGCCCCGACAAAGCCCTGCCTTCCCGCCTGGGCTCTCCGTGTTTCCCTCCCGCACCCGGCACTGCCGCTTCCCCCGGAAGGGAGGCTGGGAAGCGCCTCACCCGCCATGGCCACGGCTCTGCCCACCCAGGGAGCTGGCTCTTGGCACCCAGGGGTGGCCAGTGGCTGGGCTCAGGGCTCTACAGCAGTGTTCTTTAAATAAACAGAAGGGTGGTCGTGCCCTGCTTGGTGCTTTATAGGCCAGTTGCGCACCTTGGAGGGAGTGTGGCTGGGTGGTATTTGAGCGAGAGTTACTGAGAAACCGGGTCAGGCCCTAAAGCTGCATTTGCCAAGGTACACCAACCAGTACTAGCGGTAATAATGCGAGGGACTTTCCAGGTTGCATTGGAGCCCTTCCTTTGGCGTAGGGGAGGAGTTGCAGCAGCGTGGCTGCAGGTCAGCAGGAGAAGCTGGTAAGTGCTCTCCTTCTCTCCCATTGCATCTGTGCCAAGGCTGGTGTGAGAGGTAGTTGGTTTTACTCTATGCACTCCCTGAAGGAAGGGTATACATTGATTTTGCTTCTGGGCTGTGTGGGGTTGCTAGATCTTGCACAGCTCATGGCAGGGCTAATGCAACGTGTGTTTGTGGAGACAGGACAGACATACCAGGGGGTACTGGCTCCCAGTCCTGGTGTTCCAGGCTGGTATTATCAGGTGAGCACTGTATGTTTCTCTGCTCACATAGGAGCTCATTTTTTTCTTCTCCATATGAGCACCAAATTAGTCTTGCTAGGGAATGCATGCTTCTGCAGGTCTGCCAGAAGTAGAAATAGGAATTGTTCAAGCTCAGACTTAAAAATTCAGGCTCTTAAGGTTGTTTCCACCCTCATTTTAAACAGCTGTGAATCTAGAGTTAACTGCAGAAGGAAGAGTTACGGAGGACAAACCCATTGTGCATGTCTGTGAACAGATACTGCTGGCTGTTGGAGAACTAAAAATAATGAAGTAGCAATGAATAAGCTGGGCACCTTGGTTTCAGCCATAATAAGCAGAGTTTCTGAGAAGATGTTCTCACTCTTACAAGTACTGCTCTCTAGCTGATCATGGCTGAGAATGCAGCCAGGTCCCTTGAAGCCTATGTGAGGCATGAATGCGTATACAGGCTTTAATGATGTCTTAGAGGCACAGTCCCCATAATCTGATCTGTAGATACATACTTAGATATTAGATACACTGCCAGATGTGTTATAGATGTAGGCTGGCTTTATAGGGATCTGGCCTTTGCATGTCTCCTCATGTGTGCCATAAGCTATTAAAGCAAGATTAATGGATATATTCTTCTGTAGCTTTGTTCTCTTGGGGCAGATTCATATCCCTTGGTGGGTCCTGTAAGCACTGGTGCTGTACATTACACTTCCTACTGATTGCTAGTGCTGCAGCGTAACACGTAAGGGACTTTTTCAGTCCTTCACAGCAGGTACTAGTGCCATTTTTGTCAGGACTGGCCAGCTCTGCTACCCAGGATATTGTGTGTTGGTGGGATTGATGAAGGTTTCTCCTGCCTTTCACTTTAATATGCTCTTTGATCCCCAAAATAAGCTGTGTACTGAACCAGGACAATGCTTCTCTGACCTTTGCACAAGCCTAGAACAAGCATGAGAAACTCCTTGTGTAGTCTGCCCCCGTTGTATCTTCATTTGGACTTGAAATAAACCTGGCCTCTAAGAATACTCAATTCTCAAACGATGGTTTTAATTCTTGTGGCCCCTAAGAAGAGACTGCTTATCTTAGGTTTTAAATAGGTTTGCTTTGCAGGAATTCCTAATTGCTTTCTGTATTTAAATAATTTCTCCATGCTGACTTGCTTTGCCTAGTAACACCTGGGTGCTTTCTTTTCTGGTTTCTTGCAGTCACCTAGAGCAGGAAGCAAGGATGTGTTTATTTATCTTTGTTGTTACCCTGTGAAAGAACGTCCCACGTTCCCCAACAAGAGTTTTATTTTCCCTTTTTGTGTTTTGTATGGAATCTTCACTTCTGCTCCCAGCCCCTGCATATTTTCTTACCTTTTTAGCTATTCTCTTTTCAGAACCCATCAAGATTTTGCCCCCTCCCCCTCCTCCCCCCCTTTAACTCTTGGAGTTCTTTTTGAATTTCTTCTTTTTCATTTTGTAGCTGTTTGAAGTCCTGGTTCTGCTTTGTCATTGTATCTTCCAGCTTCTTCACCTTGGCTGTCAGGTTCCTCTTTACAGCTTCACTTTTTAGCCATTCCTCTCCTGAGCAAAGCTTCTGGTAAACTTTGAAAGAGCTTGCTGTCTCTTCTCGTAGTGTCTCTAGGGTGTTTAGTTTGCTCATGCCCTATAGCCTTTTCAGTTTGGAGCTGAGTATTACCTGAAGCCGATCACTGCAACATGAAAGGTTTTGTTACTATTCTTTCAAATGTTTGCACTTGGAAATGCTGAACAAGCTGCTTGCCATCCTGGGAACGGTGGATCTTCTGTAGTGTCGCTGCTGAAGGGTTATGGGCTTATTCTACTCTAACACATATGCAAGTGCTGCACTGCTTTCTGTATTCAGTGATTGGATTGTGTCTTTCTGTAGCTTTAATAGTTTGTCCCTTAAAGCCTTGTCTGTCTAGAGGAGGCCTGTGAAGATGGGTTTAATAAACAAGGATTTGCACTGTGGTCTTGTGATCCAGAGCAGCAAATTCTTTTGTGGATGCTAGTTGGTAGAATATGACACAAATACTGGCCAGTTTCTTGTTCTGCATGTGTCATGGGTCTGGAGGAAGGAGGCTTAAACTAGCATGTGTCTGTCTGCTATTTGTCTTGAACAGTGATTTACATACAGTCTGGGGGAATGGGCTTTATGATTTGAGACTGACCTGGCAACTTCTGAATCTTTCCCACTTTTGCCATTCTGAGCAATTTTTGTTGCAGTTTTGGTATGTGTATAAATATATACTTACATATCTATTTCCTCCAGTAAATTGTATTGCTTGCATTTGCCAGTGGCATATCTACCTGAGCTTTTTCCTTTGTGTCCTTGTGAGCAAATTTCATTCTAATTTTGGTGTATGTATTTATGTAGCAGAGGCTATTTCTTTATGTTTGACAAAGTCAGTTCATCTGAAGCAGCTCCTGAATCCAATTTATCTCATTCTGTCAAAGTAAGCGAGCCAGCTACCAACCAAACCAGTCCTCATAGAGCTTTGGAATAGCTGATATCCAGAGTGATTTCTAAGTGTGCTTACTACCAGTCACACATGTAAGCAATAAGGTACACAAGCTGGAAGACACTGCTGGTGGTATCTCATGGACTTTACTACCACCACTGGAATCCATCTGTACCTGTCATTTCCCATCAGCACTGCATCAGGAGCAAAAAAAAAAAGGCAGCTTCTGAGTGAAGAACTGGCTGTGGATTTACTTAGAGGAGAACAAAACAAAGGAGTCAGTACTTAGCCTGGAGAAGAGGAGGCTCAGGGCAGACCTTATTGCTGTCTACAACTACCTGAAGGGAGGTTGTAGCCAAGTGGGGGCTGGTCTCTTCTCTCAGGTAACCAGCACCAGAACAAGAGGACACAGTCTCAAGCTGCACCAGGGGAGGTTTAGGCTGGATGTTAGGAAGAAGTTCTTCATAGAAAGAGTGATTGACCATAGGAATGGGCTGCCCAGGGAGGTGGTAGAGTCACCATCACTGGAGGTGTTTAGGAAGAGGCTGGATGGGGTGCTTGGCACCATGCTTTAGTTGATTAGATGATGTTGGATGATAGGTTGGAGTCGATAATCTCAAAGGTCTCTTCCAACCTGGTCCTGTCCTATTCTATTCTATTTTCATAATATTGTGAGAAAGAGGCTCCTAATACATCCTTCAAAGGGTGCTGTTTGGTCCTCTTCTCCCTTCATGGGAAAAAAAAAATTGGCAATCACCCTTTGGATCCAATAGATCATTTTTCTTACTGGAAAACTTGGTTCTTTCTTTAAAATCTGACCACTGAATCTCTCTGGTTCAGACTGTACAGATCTTCCTAGAGCTGGACCTCAGTTCTTAAGTAGAAGGTTTGCTGAAGAAGACAGAATTTCCAGGGAGACCAGATCTGGTTTTGTGTGATAGGAAACTTGTTGAAGGTTTGTTACAGACACCTTTCACCCTTCCCAAATCAAAGCAAGCAAGCAGAGAAAAGGTTTTTATAAAAAAAGGTTTAATTTTATGAGCTTTTTTTTTCCTTTTCAGATCAAAACTAGCAGATGATTTACTATTTTAAAGAGAAAGATTTCCTCCTTTGTTTTTTCCTTTTGTTTCAAGTAGATTGAACTGATTTATTTTTTCCCCCCCTGCCCGTGATTGTTTTTTTCTTGGTCGTTGAACCAGCTAATCCAATATTTGCACAACTCTCCCTGGAGCTACACAAAGAGGTAATGCTGTCATTATGACAGGTAGACCTCAGGAGATAATGTGGACGCACAGGGTCTCTTAGCAGAAGCTCCCTGGCCTTTAAATGTTCGCTTTCAGCTCTTCAGGATTTCCCTGCAGATCTCTGGACTGTGTTATATTAGAGGGGGTTGAAGTGTTGAGGGTTCTACGCTTTCCCCAAAGGAAGGCAGAGGAAAACCAGCATTCAGCAACAGGGCATGGAGATCCTGGGCTGTTCATGAGTATTTTCCCTCTAGGGAAAGATAAGGCTTCTAGTGCTAAATGATAGGTCTTGGTCTTATATTTATTTGGAATTTATTTTCTTTTTTAGCTCGTGGGTTATTACTGTTCTGAAACCACGGTGACATATATAACTCTTTCTCACTATTGGTTCCTGCTTAGGTCAGTGTTCCTTACTCTGTTTGTACAAAAACATTTGTTCCTAATTAAACTCACCTTCTCCTGTTTGCACCAAAGTGTCTTGGGCTCGTGAAAACTGCCTGAGCAGTGAATGCTTGGATGTGCAGCCTTTGCGGGTGACTCAGTCTGCATGTGGAAGTTCAAAGTTTTGCCTGTCTAGCTGAGATGGTTAGCAGAATACCTTTTTCTGAGAAGGTGCCCACTGCTACAAGCAGCTGTAGGTTTTGGCCTTGTGAAATCTATTTGCACGAATATTGTAAGCCCCCAAAGTCTCCACCCAGATCTGCCACAGTTGCTCAGATCTTCCAACAATTACAACGTAATTAGACCCGGCATTCAAAGTTGCCTCCAGCATTTGAAACAAAAGTAATTTAGCAGTATTAAAGTGCTAGATTGACAGCTCCAGAGGCTGAACTGGGCTTATCCATGGAGCATAGCCAGGGTGGGAAAAAGCTGCAAGAATCACCACAGTGACTGTCTGAAGGGCTTGACCCCTTGCTTTGAAATGACAACCTCCAAGGGATGAACATATGGGTAATTTTCTACAGGTCCCTCTACTGCTACTGCCAAGAGTGCTGCTAATTACCGACAATAATTAGTATGTTGTCTGTGGCATGAATACTTCTCCACTAGAAAAAACACCTGATTCATTGTAGGGTGGCAATCAAATGCCCATCATGTAGTGAGAGTGCTTATGAAGTTAAGAATTATTCTGAAGTTGAACCGCAGCCTGTGAGGTGAAAGGCTTTATCCTATTACCAGTCCCCTAAATCATTCAGCGTAGTATGTGAGGTACAGGGATGTGATTACCAATTCATTTCATAAAGGCCAGCCATTTAAAATTCTCTCAAACTAGCAGCTGCTCAAGGAATGAAGAAGTGTCTGGCTCTGGACAAATATCTTTTTCTTCTTCTGGCTTAATGTAAAAAGAAAATCAACAGTTCTGAGTCTGACAAATGAGACTTTCAATCAGCACTGAGCTGTTGCTGCAGAGTGATAACCCGCCTTTGCTTACTTGACATAGGGGATTCTGCCACTTCCAGAGGTGGAAGTCATAGTTAGGCCAAAGAGCACTCAAAAGAGCACACTTTACCAGTCAGCAGGAGAAATCATTTGGATTCAAAGTGAAGAAAAGAATAAGCAATCCACCTGCTTCAGTTTCTTGTGGTGTTGCTGGATTCTTTTATTGCTATAGCTTAACAACTGCAGAGAGAGAGAAGAAATACTTTTACTGCTTTCCTTTCTCTCATCTCTTTCTCATTTTCCTCTATCCATTGGTTTCTCTCCTCTAAAACACTGAATTATAACATAGGAAGGACCACCAATGAGTTCTGAAATCTGAGAGGTCTTAGCTTTCTGCCAGCTGCCGAGTGAACACATGCCTTACTGTGGCAGGCAGACCTTATTTCAGTTGGCAGTAGGATTACGGCAGGTATATTTACCCTCAAGAACATTCATTTTCCTTATCTAATTATCTCCTCATCTGCTGAGTCAGGAGGAAAATCAGAATTATCCTCTGTTTTAGATTATGTTTTCCTAGGACTGACATGAGAATTCTGGGTGACATTCTCAATTTATATAGGATCAAAAGACTGGGTCTTTCAGGGGATCATCTGCTCCTCAGAGGCATTAGGGACATTAGAAAAGAGTACCTTTGGTTTCTGACGTTGGAGATGGAGGCATAGATAGAAGATTGCTGCCTTTATGTCTGTCAGTATAGGAAAAGATCATAATTTATGTTTTAAGATGAGGCTTTGAAAATGATGATCTTCCATGTTCTAACTGGAAACCAAGTTGCCAATAGAGTGTTGCAAGGGAGTATCAGTTTGCACTCATAGTTCCATTATTACATTTTTTTTTCCTTTGTCCCTATGTACTGTATTTTTCTGGCAGCCACAGGCCACATGAGAGGAGGAAGAAGGTTGGGGGTTGTGTGTGTGTGGAAAAAGTCTTTTGATTTATGCTGGGGACAGCTGGGGATTTTTTCCCCTTCTTTTCTTCAGTGTTCCTGTGTGATCTGCAAATTACTATTCTCTGTTTGAAAAAGGAGTATTAGAAAGATGCTTTTCTGCCTCCTTCATTAGTGTATTCCACCTATAGTATCATAGTATCAGTCAGGGTTGGAAGGGACCACGAGGATCATCTAGTTCCAACCCCCCTGCCATGGGCAGGAACACCCCACACTAGATCAGGCTGGCCAGAGCCTCATCCAGCCTGGGCTTAAAACACCTCCAGGGATGGGGCCTCAACCACCTCCCTGGACAGCCCACTCCAGGGCTTCACCACTCTCATGGTGAAGAACTTCCTCCTCACGTCCAGCCTGAATCTCCCCACCTCCAGCTTCATTCCATTCCCCCTAGTCCTATCACTACCTGAGATCCTGAGCAGTCCCTCCCCAGCCTTCCTGTAGGCCCCCTTCAGATACTGGAAGGCCACAATTAGGTCATCTCGGAGCCTTCTCTTCTCCAGAAGAACCTACATGCAGACTCAGAGGCTGCCTCTCATTCCAGAAGTATGCATCCCTCCACTATCTGTGTGTTAATGAGCTAGAAACACTGTGCTGTCCCACTCACTAGCGAAGGCTGAAGTGGAGCAGTTGTACCTAGAGACATACCGGGCAGGTCTTTTTCTCATCCAGTCCTGTTCTCTCATCCCTATTGGAGAAAAGCAGAATTTCCCTGATACAGCCATCTCTGTGAATGTTAATGACAGCCAGCAACCTGTCCTCTCATCTCTGGCTGCATGTAGCTGTATCAGCAATTTGGCCCAGCATCTAACTCTGCAGCTCCTGAATCCCACCAAAATACAAACATTAAGGTAACAATACAGATGGAAGCATTTACCTTAGTCTGTGGTTTGAAGAGTACGTCGGGATCCTTTGTGCTGATAAATGCTGTGTACATTTAAAACACTCTCTTGCCTCATGCTTACATAAATGTGCATTTAAAGCACTGTTTTGCCTCGTGCTTACATAAACTTGCATTCCTTGGCTTTCCATTTTGCTGGACAGATGAAGTTATAGCAAATCTGCCTGGAACACCCATTGAGGCTAAACAGTGGTGTGCCTTCTGCTTCTTTGTTTAGTATCAGATGCTGTATTGTGGGAATTCAAATAAAACTTGCCCTAAACAAGGCAGGCCCTCCTGCTATTTTTAGAACTCTATGCTATATCCCATGTCTGTGTTTCACAGGCTGGTGTATAATTAATGATACGTGTCCTTCCCTCCCTTGTTAATTGACGCACAAGCTTTTGGGAGGTGGGTATCATTATCCAATGTAATCATGCAGAAATGTGAAAAGGAGGGTGGTGGTGGGGGGAAATCCCCATGCCTTTACCTTGATGTCTTATCACAGTTGAAGCGGGAGTAAGGGGGAGGGTTGCCCTAGCAAGTTCAGAGCTGGACTGTCTCAGAGTACTGCCAGAATCCATGGCCTTTGAAGAGTCTCTGGTTCCAAATACCTCCATGATCCAGTTTAGAGGAGTTGTTTTAAATGTCTCTTCTTCAGTTGCCCTTTGTCCTGGCTTCTGGCAAGAGGGCAGAGGAGCCTCTCCCTCCATTTTCTGCTCAGTGATCTCCATCTTGCTGTCGTTTGCTTTGAGGTTGGAGGGAGGTGTGCAGGAGCCCGTAGGTTCCTTTAATCCCTATTAAGAACAGTAGATCGCAGTGGCCCCTCTGGCCTTGTTCCCTATGACTATAAAACTAGCTTTAGCAGCAGAGAGATTTAATCTTTCTAGTGGAAATGTATTGCAGGTCAAAGGTCTGTGCTGCATCTTTTAGGGCAGTTTCCTAGCTGTGAAAAGTTAATTGTGAAGCAGCGTCTGCTGCAAGTCACAGGTTTTGGCAGAAGGCCTGTGCTATAGACTCATTTTTCTGCAGCTCTGCTCTCCTCCCTTGGGAGGCATCCCAAAGAGGAAGGCCACAGATTCTGCCAGAGGTGCCCAGCAGGCCACTGGGCCTGCTTGCCAGCTCATTTTCTCACTTATCTCCTCTTCCCACCACCTATCCCATGACCAGAGGCAGAGAACAAGCAGTTCTAGGGGGTACTGCAAGCTGCTTGGGGATTTAAGCAGCTCTGTGTCCCTCTCATCATTAAAACCCATCTGATGCATTCTGTCAACTGCTTCAGGTCCTGTCTGAAGGTGTAGATGGGGACACGCCAAGGTATCTGTGCTGCATCATGCTCTGGCAGTACCCTTACCTAGTGCATGCAGCAGGTAGGAAGGGCTGATAGGGTGCAGCCAGTTGCTCCTTCAGCTGTTGCTCCCCAGTTTTGCTCCTCCATCTTGGGTTAATTCAGATCATACCTAAAGTGCGTCCACAACTACGTTTAAGCAAAAGTGGTAACCATAGTAACACTGGAGGTTTACTAAATGCAGTCTATGATGTAAACAACTAAAATGACTGTCACCCCAAATAGTTGTTTATTTCTTCTGTGTAGTTTATTGAGTATTTAAAATCTGCTGCAGCACACACAGATTTACCACTTCTAAGTATAACTTGGAGGAGTAGCACTTTTTCTTTTTTCCTTTCTTATTGCTTCCATTTCAGCAGATCTGTTTCCATGTCAACAGCTCACACTAGAAAAGAATTGACATTCTGGCTGCATTTGGCAGCGTAGGGTACAAGGTGACAATTAAAATAAGTCAGTGTTTCTAATGATGCTGTTGCTAAAACCATGCCAAAATACTGGGATTCCCATGCTCAGCAGCCAGAGATTGCTGCTTCAGTCTGCAGAGAGCAAGAGAGGAATTCTCCTGGGAACAGACTTTGCAAGGTTTTCAAGCCTTCCTGCTTACAGATGCAGAAACACCGGGAAAGCAAACTCTCTCTGGGTCTCTCTCACATGCACTTAGTGCTCTGTGTGTGCGTGCACACGTGTGTTTGCTTTGGCTCATCCACTTCTAGGTGAGGTCTTGAAGTGCATAAAGCATGCAATAAAAAATAGAATGTAATTCTTGTACTAAAAAACTGGTTTGAGTCAAGTTACTGGCAAAAACAGTGGAGCAGGAGGGCTTAATTATTGTCCTGTTCCTTCCACTCCTGGTTTCCTTGTAGTGAATATGTGTGTTGAAATAACTGAGGGACAAGAAACAAGGGGCCCCAGAAGGGTATTAATATATATATATATACTTGCAAGCTTTTTCAGCAAGACCAACACTTCAAACTGTGTATTTGGGGGGATGAAAGTGGCCTGTTTTTCCCTGTGTGAGTAGCACATAGTTAGACAATTGCCACAGCTGTCATCCTTTTTTCCCTTAGTGTGTAGAGGGGCTAAGTTTACACACCATAGGAGACACACAATCCCAAGAATTCCTAGACTGGGCAGACAGCAGGCAGAGAAAGGAGAAAAAAACCCAAGGATAGAGATGGATTAAAAGGATTTTTTTCAAAGCTGCAGATGGGAGTGGTGGCTTCCAGGTGATGCAAGCTCCTTACCTGCAGTTTGTATGCCAGAAAATCCCTCATCTGGTGTGGGTTTGGGGTCATACTGGAGTCTCGTGGCAGATGTGGAAATGCCGTTCAGTGCTCCTGAATTGAATTGTGACTTGAATTCCCAAAGTTTGGGAATACATTTTCAAGGAGGCAATTCAGCTTGTCTAAAGGCACTCTGGTCGAGTTTGAAGTAGGTTTAAATCTAATTTCTTTTACATCTAGGGACTGGATATAGTACACACATAATATTTGGCATCTAAATGATGTGCTCGTGACCTTCATTGCTGTGGGTTCTCTTAGTAGCCGGCGGAAACAAATAGTTGTGTCCAAGCAGCAATTCAGCTCACCTTCAGCAGGTGTCTGGCACTGCCTGATACTGCTTAATGAATGTGTAAATTCACTTGCAAGGGCTTTTGTATTGTGGGATTATATAATTTTTGTGGGTTTGACAAGTTCACAAACTTACTTTGCCTAGTGAGGCTTCTATCTTTACATTAAATTCTTAGGTATTGTTTTAGAGGGGAAAAAAAAAAGAAAAGCAGAAATACCATTAAGAGTAATGTTATTCCTGGTACCATTGAAACACACCAAAATGTGGTGAGTTTTTGCTTTCATGCATAACATGCAAGAGCAAACTCCAGCCCCCCAAACCACTCGTTTGTATAATAGAGACTGGAGATGAATGTACTAATTCCCCCATGTGTACTAATGATTTTATTTCCAGATTGCATTTGTTGAAGGATCTCTGAGAGCTTCAGAAGGACTAATGAATTATGCCTCACAGGAGCCCATAAGGTGGTAAGTATTATTACTGTACTTTGTAAATGTGAAAGAATTGTGGGATGTTGATAAACAGTTAAGTTGCCAGATCAGCCAAGTCCATGGCAAACAACTTTTCCTTGTAGAAGAATGGCATTCTCTCAGATACAGGACAGATGCAGTGTTTATATGTTTCCACAAAAAAAACATTGCTGAATGACTTTAGTTTGATTGCAGAAGAGTGAGATACTTTTAGGAAGTATCCTGTGAATGTCACTGAGGTGCTGTAACAGAACAGATTTCAGCTGAGAAGGGATATGTAGTCTTTGGTGCTTGATCTTCAGTATTGGCTGTAGCCAACAGCAGCCAGTTAGGTGGGCCTGCACAGTGGGGAGGGCTAGCTCTCTGTTGAGCTGCTGTTGGTGTTCCTATTCATCTCCTCTCTGCAAGGCTTGGCAGTCTTTCAAGGAGGTGGGCACAGTATTGAATTAGAGATAGAAAAGTAGCAGGGTCTGTAAGTGCTGCTTTTAGAGACTGGGCTGAGTGAGGGGCCCCGCAAAGGGGGCAGCCGCCAGCACCTGTGAAAATTTGCTTTGGACTGTGCCAGTCAGGCAGGCATCCCTCCTGGTGCCACAGCTTCCAGTACCTGAATCTGTGCAAGCTCTGTGTCTCCTGTTGGAAGTCCTTTACCACAGGCTTGTGGCTGTCCACTTTCAAGCCAAGTTTCAGTACCTATAGCCATTGTTTTGTGGAGATGTGACTAAGCATATGGTAATGCTTCTTCTACCCCTGTTTTAGTAGCTAGATTTTATTAACAGGCAATTATAAAAACCAGACAGACAAATATAATAACCTGCTGTCATGTTTCATTGTAAATAATGGCTGTAGTAGCCACGGTGAGATTATTTGACTTAATGTGAATGTATTTGACATATGACATTGAGAATGAGAGGAACATGATGCCCAAGACAACCTGTATTAACGTGTGGTATTAACACGTGGTCTCTCTTGTTCAAAAGCTCTGAAAGCTCATCTGTAATCACTAACAGTGATGTTTTGAAGAATGAAAGGATGGTCACAACCATGACTTAATGCAAGCCAGAAGAAACATGTAACCAGACACAGACAGCAGTTTGAGAAAAGCTGGAACTTAATCCCAGGAGTTCTGTACTGAAGGTCTAGACTTAAACAGGACCTGGTCTTAGGGCACAGCTGATAAATCCTTGTGCAGAAGATGTCAAATGGTGTTTGGCTGTAATTGGATAGAGCATGAATGCTGTGAAAATGTTACCCTAATTGTATCCCAAATCTAAACCAAAACTTTGAGAGTTCTTCTAAGCTTTGCTGAAGTGAACTTGTGGAACTATTAATTGAAATAAAACAATAATTGTAATAGTTGAACATGTTCTTCTGTCATCAGTGTTGTCCATCACTAGAAAGTGGAGGAGGAAAGGAATCAGTTACTACACAGAACTTCATGGAAAAAAACCACAACAGTATAGGGTGAGCAATAATAAAAACTGTGATTTTTTTCTAATAAATCAGATATATTAAGCTGTAGGCTTCTGCCCTTCTCAAAAACCAAAGTAAGCAAAAGATGGATGGTGGCAAAAAAAATTACCTTGTGGGATTTTAATAGAATTGTAAAACCTATTCCTCTGCCTCTGGAACAGTGTAGTGAAAATGCAAGGTGTTACAGTTCTCCTTGGTTTCATTCAGTGTCAGAGTTGCCTTTTGTCATCAGTGGGGTGCACTTCCTAGGGAGTAAAACAGTAAAACAATGCATACAGCATGGGCTTAAGTGCTTCAAACCAGCTGTGTGCTGCCTTAGGCAGTACCTCAGTGGTTAACAGGCCTAATGAATGTGCACACTAACTGCAGTGAGCATAGCCAGTTTAAGGATCAAGACTGAAGGCTATTTTCAAGTAAGTGAAAGGAGAAGGTGAAGCTATACAGATGTACAGGAATGTGGTGCTGTGAATAGGTTTAGGACCATGGCACAAAGTCCCTCTGCTGCTACTTTGCAGCAAAGGTTGTAAACCTGAAGCATACCTAACTAAAATAATGCTTCAAGCTTCCTTAAACTTTCCTACTGGTGAAAGTTGGGCAGAGCAGAAGGGAAGAGTAGAGTCAAAAATGACTGGGGATTTCAACTGGAGCACATTATTGCTACCTTTCAAAAGGACAGGCATGCCCCTCCTAGTCTGTCCATGCTGGTGAAGGTAGGTGTGCAGGCAAAGAAATGGGGTACTAGAGTATCATGTTTTCAATAATTCACTTGTAATGGATTTTTGATCAAAACCACAGTGAAAGAGCATGCCAGTGACACATGAAATACCCCTGTCTACCTCTGCCACACAGAATATTCCAGGTACAGTCCATTGGTTTTGCACAGGACCAACACAGCAAGGAATTGGCTGGTTGCTCTGTTCAGTCTCCTGTACCTGTAAGATGAAGAGCTGTTGCTACCACAGGAAGAGAGCAGTGCGTTTCTGGTGACAAGGTAAACAGCTAGTAGTGTCTGGTGGGTACATGCTCAGCAAAAGGATGATCCCAGGGGTATCAGAAATGCCTTACTTTGTTTCTGCATCTGGATGTTGATGTGCTGAGCCAGCCTCCTGGTGCACTTTGTTGTTCTGGTAGAAAGTTACTCCATTTACTCATCATGTTGCTGGAAGAATTACTGGGGTCAGAGGCTGGCCTATAATTGCAGCTGTCAGCTCACTGTTAAATGGAGAGATGTAAAATACCTCCTTGCACATCATTTGTTAACATTTAAAACCCATCAGGGGACATATAAAACATTCCTCTTTCTGTAACATTTATAAACTACTGAGGAGCACAGACACATTCTCCTATATTAATTACCTTAATTTAGGCAATGTCCATGGAGGGCCCATGATCACAGCACCTATGAGTCCCTCCCCAGTTCTTTTATTTCTAGGCATTGAGGTTCCTCTGAGCCCATTCCAGCTGCAAATCTCCTGGAACAAAGCAGGGTAGTGCTGGAGAGTGAATATATTTTCAGACCTTGTATCCATGAGGGAGTTGTGCTAAGATTACTGGTAAACCTGCTTAGTTAAGCCAATGCAAAATGTGACAAGGACCATCTTATTTCATCTGGTTGCTGCTTTTAGGTACGGATTAGGTGTGAAATCAAGTAAACTCCCATTTAACATCTTTAAATAAAGGTGTATGAAGGCATTCGTGTCAGTTTAACCTGAGTTGTTTCAGTCTGATTTAAATGAAATTGGTGAAACTTTCTTGTGCTGAGATGACCTCGGTAAATACGGATTTCTGCCTGTCTTCTACAGCCTGAGGGGTGTCAGCTCTTCTGGCTTTTCACAAGGCATCATTTTAGTCACCTGTGCTAGGAGCCTGTGGGAATTAAAAGCTCTGCTGGATCAGGATAAATCAAGTGAGAGCATTTAGTGGTTAAGAAAGGAATGTGAAAGAAGGC